>NC_072855.1:79868578-80475610 GCF_028858705.1 Grus americana | reverse complement strand
GTGCGGCTGCAGCTGCAAGAGCGCCTTGTTGGAGTACCAGGAGAGGTGGGGAGAAGCACGAGCCGCTCGGTGAATATATCGAGGGCACGAGCCGTGCGGAAAGCCTTTCTCTGCAAATCGGCAGCCTGGAGAAAGATCTCGGCAGACGGCGTTTCAAAGGGCCCTTGGCATGAGAAGGAAGCCCGGTAGCCTTCTTGGGAGTTTGTGGAGACTGCCGCTAGCGTTAGAGGAGTTGGACTGTGGCAGGAACGAGGGTAAATGGATGCTGCAACGCAGAGGGAGGCGTCTGAGCTGGCTGTGGAGGTGTGCCCCGAGGGGGAACGGAGGGCACTGACTGCTGCTTTTGGCCATTTCTTTCCACTGCTCGGAGTCACAGGTTGCTGCGCAGGTGGGGATGACATTCTCTGTCTCTCCCTCTCCCTCTCCCTACTACGTAACATGGAATTAGTTAATAAAATCTCTCAATCCCTTTCATTTTTTCCCCTTTTTCTGTTTTAACATGGGAAGACGAGATGAGCCAAGCCCTTCAGTGTCCCTTTTTTCTAGGATTCATCTGACTCCCCAGGACCTTCAGGCAGCCTTCTTGTAGGAGTGCTGTTCCTGAAACGCAAATAGCGAGCTCTGCGTGTGTCTAAATGAGCCCAAGTGATGCCGTTCAATTCTTGCAGGGCTGGACTTGGCCCAGGTGCTCAGCACTAACTTGTGCCCTGCTGTCCTTGCTGCTGCCACCGAGGGCTGTCTTGAAGGTCCCACCTCTACCCGCCTAACTCTGCCTCCGTAAGGAAGGCACCCCTCGAACGCGAAGCCATTGCACGCAAACTTGGAGTTGCAAGAAGGTTGCCGAGGGATTTGCATTTAATATGGGACGCGCTGGACGTAATTCTCACTGAAAAGGGTTAGGATGGCGTTGGATTTCGGCAGAAAGCAGCTAAAGACTTGACTGCTAAATGAAGTCCTGTGCCGGGCGTACTGTGTACATTTTAATCAGTGTTTATTTGGAAATTTTTTTTTGTACTGACGCAGTTATTGGAGAGAGACTTTGCGTAATGGAGAATTTGCTAACTCTCCTACTCTCTCGAATGGGCTTTGGCCACAGTTGCCACAGAAGCCTGCCTCCCGAACGCCCCTGGGATTCAGCTGGTACACGAGGTCCACCTGAAGTCATAGCATCATAGACCAGAATCACAGAATGGGTTGGGTTGGAAGGGACCTCCAAGATCACCTAGTTTCACCCCCCCCCCCGCTGTTGCGGGCAGGGACATCCTCCACCAGACCACGTTGCCCAAAGCCTCCTCCAAGTCACGGGGCTGAACTCGTTTTCTATATAGCTTTTGGTCCTCAGGGGGTTCAAGCCCTGCTCATAAATCATTTTCTGCTTCGCTGGGGTTCAAGCTTTTATGATTGCTTTCTTTAGATTTTTCCAGGCTGATCTTTTAGACGCTGTGGCATGTGGAGCATTTAGGTCTGCGCTGGCCATGGCTTGATGTTGCTCTGTGATCAGGTTTTATCTTTGGGCATTATTTCTTGAGCTGTGAGCAGGAAATACCTCCTTTTTTAATGAGCAGTAGTAGATGACAGTGCTCTGTATCTGGTACCCATGTCCTGCGTGCTTTACGTTATATAAAAGGCAAATAAAATGCTTTGTCGAATGTATTGCTGCTTGGAGGTGTTAGATTGCCAGCGCTGGAGATCAAAGTCCTTTTTCAAGTAGCTAACAGCGGCACACACTTTTTTTTCTATCCTTGCTCTTGCCTGTGCTTCAACCGCGACCTCACGAGGCTGCTTTGCGAGAAGCGCGTTTATGCTGTGGAAATTTACTCAGCTTGAGTGAAGCCCCTTTCCCGCCTGGTTGGAGAACCCTGCAGATCTGCACGCACAATTTGGCCTGGTGTTCGCAAGGCAACGAGTTCTGTGTGAAAGAATCTGCGCGTCCCCGGGCTACCGCTTCTGTCGGTGTTCGTTTGTCGGGCTCAGTCTTGTAGCGTCATCTTGGCTACAAAATAGTGAAAGGACTGGATTGGTCCTTGGGTTATCGCATCACGCAAGGATACCTTCAGCACGATGCGTAGGTGTTATATGGAACTCGGTGAAGAACACTGCTCAGGCGGGACTGTTCCAGTTCCGAGCGGAGGAGGTGTCTGGAGGGTGGTTGGATGTGGAACGGGAGCAGCATTTTTCCACCTATGTGCAGGGAATGTGATTTTCCCGGTAGCTGAACACCTCCATCTGCCGCTGCTTTCCAAAGAAGTCGAAGAGATTTGTGAGCTCCAAAACTCAGTTCTCGTACATCCTAGTGTTACGCCAGCGGGAAAACTTTGGATATAAAATACCTGATCAACACAGGAGTTGTGCAAATGCTTGCTTGAGTAAGCTCTTATTGTAGTAAGAGGTCTTTGAAAACAAGCAAGCAAAACTGTCCTGCGTTACCGGGGGCTGAATTAAAGTAAAGTCATAATATGCCTGAACTTCAGGAAGTCTGAAATTCAAATCTGCACTTTGAGACTGGGCCAGTCTTTTAATTTCCATTTCAGAAGCGGAAATACCCCACAGTAGATTGAGCCAGGAGTAATTGGCCAGAAATAGTTCTTAACACAGCGTTTTGAACAGATGGATATAAGCAAAGATCACAAGGTCGAAGATGGAAAATATCTGGTTTACCATTTTATTTTCAGTCGCAAGCATTTTTAGAGCTGCCGAGTGATGCGGATTGTTTTGTTGGTATGCGAAGGGAGGAGGACCTGGGCTGCAGCAGAAGTTCCAGAGAGTGGGGGCTTGGAAGCCGCCATTTCCCAGGCCCTAGCAAGGCCGGAGAAGGAACGCTGCATTCCGGATTTAAGACTTTCTTGTTAAAGAACTGAAAATAAACTATTTTGAGAAACACATTAAAAAACCCCCAAAACCTTAAAGGATGGAGGGTGACTGGTGATGCATCTCCAATTTGTCACGCAGCCCAGCCCATCCTTGACACGTGGGTCCCCCGTGGCACGAAGCTGGGACGGTTTGTTCCACGTAGCCAGCCAGCCATCCCTTACGGTGGCATTTGGTTCCCCACATCCTGCCCTCGCAAAACGCTGACTAGCCACGCAAGCCCAGTCAGTAGCCCTGCCGAACAGCCTTCAGCTTGGTCTCCGGCTCTGTGCTTGGGGCTGATCTTGCCAAAGACAAACCAAAGTGAGAGGGAGGAAAAAGAACTTGGTGGGTTTTTCATCTTCCTGGAGTTGGGAAACTCTTGGGGGACAGGTTCCTGTACGACCAAAAAAGCAACAGAGGTTGCCTTTGCTATTTATGTGGTTGCTCGATAATGGCAAAACAGCAGCAGGTGTCATGGACAAGCTATCAGACTGTTTCCACGAGACAGATATGGACAGAAATCTGAGCTCACAGGTAGAATTTGTAGTTTTGAGTGGATCAACGCAGTAGGAAATCGCTGAATAACATGCCCTTGCTCACCGGCAGCAGATAATCGCGCAGCAGCGGCTATAACCCCCGGGACAGCGTTGCTCCCTTAGCAATAAAGGACGTAAGCAAGCACGGTGTACCGCGTTTCACGCGACCAGGGGTGCCTGTGCCCAGCCTTCCGAGGAATTGTTGTCTTTCTCCAGGGCTGTTTGTTTACAGACTTCCCGTGCAATTGGTGCTGACCGCTGGGAAAGGTGCGATCTAGCGTAGCCTTTCAAGCCCTTTCGTTCGAGCACACTTGGTAACTCAGATGCAGCCGTTTTGCAAAACCCATCCCTTATTCGGAGTGTACGACAAAGATCAGAGGCCTTTCTTTTCCTCCCTGCTCCCGAGTTTACATCCACAGCCCGCCCAAGCCTCTCGCGGGCTTCTATAGACGGCTTGACTCCTTCACCCGGACCTTGCCGGTTGGGTTGCGGGCTGACCCGTCGTCAGTGGAGCAGGTGACCGTGCGACCACAAAATGCTCCTTAAGGGATGCAACGTTCACTTTGCACGTGCGTCGCTCGGCACCGTCGACACCAGCGCCGTCACCTCGGCTCAAAACCTGTGCAAAGAGCGCGGGGTCAGTCCCTTTCAGACGACGGGCGTGTTCTGCTGTGATCTCACGCTGATGCGCGGCCAAACCGGTCCTCCTGATTTTGAAACAGCGTAGATGGGTGAGTTTTCTGCAAGCTAAGAGCTGGCCAAAGGATGCCCCCAATGTCCTCTCGGTGAAGCGTGAGGTGCTCGAGCCGAGACGCAAACGTTCTCTGTTTGCTTACGTTTCGTGCGAGACCGATGAGAGTCATGGAGCCGCTCCTGCGGGCAGGCGGAGAGGCAAACCCAGTGGTTATGTAGGAAAGAAGTGCTGAGCGACGCCGTCACTGCTGGGTAAAACAGCCTGGTTGGGGAGGAAGGGGCGTAGAGAAGTCCCTGGGCCATCCCGTTTGTTTAAATTGAGAAGAGGGAGCTGCAGATCAGTCACTGAAAAGGGGGCTGTGGCCGGCTGTAATTAAACAGCGGGGGATCATTTGAGGGAGGGCTGGGTGGAAATGCAGAGGGGCAAGACCCATGAGGGGAGCGGCAGTCGTCGCTGTGCGCAGGTGATGGGAAATGGCAGGGAAATGCTTTCGTGTAGAGAAGCACGTTGGAGAAGAAATTGTAGGAAGATAACAGGGGTTGAGGGAAATGATTCCTTAGCTGACTTCACACCAGATCTCGAAGGAGTCGGAAGGCTTGATGGAAACCAGTCTCTTCTCCTAGGGTTCAGCTTCGTTAGCATCAGCAGAAATGAAACTTCCACGGATGAAAACGACGTGCAAATAGGGAGAGCCGGCGGCAGGGGGGGGGGAAGAGAACCTACCTGACAGATAAATCATCGAGGACAGAGGTTTTTCATCTGCAGCCCGCAGGGCACTCGAGGCTTGACAAGCCTCTACACGCAGCCTAGAAGGGGAATTTTTTTAAACCCAGGCATTGCATTCATCTGGGATATCGCACCGTGAACGAACGTTACGTGATCCCGGCCTGCTGATGGGGTGGCTGACTACGAACGTGTCTAATCCTATGGTAGGGTTTTCCTAGCAAGAACTTCTAACGTTTTCTTTAGGCGTGTTATCTGTACCAAGAAAAACAAAGCCTTTTGAGGCTAGGAAAGGAAATAATCTCCTGGAAGTCATATGTTTTATCCTGTGGTTTCATCAGCTCTCTCAGGGAATTAGGCTCCAAGAGGAAAAAAAAAAAAAAAAAAGGAAGTAATAAGGGCAGTTTGAATTTTTTCAGCACTTAATGTCAGTCTTATTCAGTTATGCGAACTCTCTCTCTGTTCCTCGCTGCGTTATAGTAGGGCTGTTCTGGGTAGCCTGCCACAAAGTGGCTGGAATAGTAAGAAACTACCTCTCTTACAATCTGCATCCTCTAGCACGGCCAGGGACAGACAAGCTCAGGGCTGCGTATGTGTTGAAATACTAATTGCGAGGAGAAATCCGGCCGCAGAGTCCCTTCAGCCCTCTAGGCTGTGTGAAATGGGTCACCGGAAACGTGCAAGCAGCATGGAAGGAGAGAGGAGAACCTGTTCATCCTGGATTTTGGGGTTCCTTGAGCGCAAATGTAATGTTCAGCTACTTTCTGACTTGGGGGATTGACGCGTGCTAAAAAGCTTTGCTACAAAGAGAGGAGGGAGCAGCAGAACGTAAATGAAAGGGAAATCCTGTGCCTCTGAAGGCACCGCTGATTCACGAAGACATTTGAGGATTTCTGGAAACGCGTTCCCACTTCAGTACCGCTTTACGGAAGCGACTTTCCACGCGATGAAGAAAACTCATTGTGCGCTCGTAGAACTCCCCAAGCATCCCCTCCTTGCACTTGAGAGGAAATGCCCGGCGTTACCTTGCTCTTGGCAGGGAGGGTACCGAGTAACTCCCCTGTCCCAGCGTTCGGGACCGTGTGGTGGATTCTCTGGTGGAGAAAATCCACGTGCTCCCCCCACGGGTCATGCACTTCTGCAAGCTGACACGCTGCTCAGAGCTTCTAAAATTTAAGCTTGGAAATTACAGCCGAGAGGGGATGACAGAAGCCTGTATGGAAGTAGTCAGGGGGTAAAATGTCATTAACTTGCTTCTGTCTTCCTCTAATTAGCTCAAATCATCCTCTTCTCTTGCTGCCAATCACCAGGCAGCTGGGGAACGCTGGGAAGCAACCATCCCTCTCGCTCACCTTCCCTGGCTCCCAGGTGGGAACATTTGACGAGGAATTGGGCAGCACCCCCACCCCAGCTGCGCCCAGGTGTAGAGAGTGCCCTGGCAGCCCGTTTCCCCCTGATTGCAGGAAAGCTGGTGGCAGCGTTTCTTAGCTGAGAGGCTGGTGGGAACGGAACTGTGAAGGACAACCTGCCTGCAGAAGGGATAGCACTCTCGCTTCGTTCCTCCTCTTGCAGCTACTGGCAGCGGTTAGACCTCAATGTGTAAGTACGCGCAGTTTTTCCAATTGTTTTGCTAATGGTCTATGCTGGTGGTTGCTATGTAACTTGAAGAGGAGCTTGTTTATTCATGCAAATACGGTTTGGCGTCATCTTTTTTCAGAGGCAAGTAGAAGCCTCTATTTGAGCACGCAGCGGGGAGCTTTTCTTTCAGGTAGGCGTTATCAGGCGTGCGTTGTCCTTTGAAGAACACGGGCTTGTTGGGGTCCATGCAACTTGTCTGGGAAGAAGTTGAGTTGAAATTTACCCTCTGTTAGAAAGTTCTGTGCCAACACAGTGGTTTTCTAAATGGTTGAAAAGATGTTTTTGGGGAAAGAAGGAAAGAGTCTCTTTTCTCTGGTGAAGTTGAAACAAGGAAAGTGTGTGTTGGGGAGAGCAGCTGTCGCCCTGTCTTGAACCCACAGCAAGAGCCTTTTGGGTTGCTTCTGGTTTGGTTTTTGGGGGTAGATGTGTTATTTTGTCTGCCAAGCCGGGCTCGTCTTAGAGATGGGAGTGGAGGAATAAGAAGAGAATGAGTGGAGGAAGGAGCAGAGCCAGCCTGAGGAGGTGAATGGACAGACAGCGCTGAAGCTCCTGTAGATAGTGTAGTCCTTGGATCCCAAAAGGTTTGCTGATGTTCTGGCTCCAAGGTCCCAAGGAATTGTAGGGACCTTTTCATCTCCATATTTTCAAAGCTTCCTAGAGGTAAGGTGAGTGTTTTAAGGGCTTGAAACTCCATGCCAGTAAAATTATAGCCCACGAACTCACCTGGCTCCTTTGAGACGTCCTAAACCTGCTGGAGTTGGGTGGTTGCTCTCCATTCCCTCAGAGCCAGTAATGTGCTCTCGGCAGAGGTGTGGAGCACCTGAAAGCAGGACCTGGGAAATAGTAGGGGTAGAGTCAGGCTTTTAAGTCTGAGGAGCAGGTGAAATGAGGGACTCATACTATTTTTTTTTTTTTTCACCCAGAACTTAAAACCCAACCAAACGGGTGATGGGAGCGTGGGCTGCTCTCTCTCCTAGGCTCTCGAGCTAGCTTGTCTGCAAATGACGTCCCTGTCATGATCCATCCAGGCAAGGGCAGTGCGGTGCATTGCCGCACCACTGCCACCACGTCCCAAACGTGCCCCGGGGAGCAGAAAAATCAGCCGAGAGCCCTGCCTGAGGAACTGATTTCACCCTCCCGTTAGCTGCGGGGGAAAAGAAATCACTCTGAAACTCCCTGTAGCGTTTCCAAACAAACATTGGGAGCTGAGGGAGGGGGGAAAGCGGTGTTCCTCCCGCCAAGCCATTTTAAAGCCTGGGAAGGGCTTGCGATGTTGGCTTCAGAGGGCTGTGACTGTTTGAATAGAGCAGCAAGCGAGAGAAAGGCTTGCTGCCCTGTGACAGGGTCTTCTGGCTTTTGGGGACAGGCTGGGGCTCTCTGGACTCTGGAGGAGGGAGGAGAAATTCATGGTTTGTTGTTACTGCCCCAGGATCCTACTCTTTCCATACCAAACTTAAACTTTCCTGTTCTGCCTTTGAACCAACCCGTCTTTCTCGGTGAAAACAATGTCTACGGAGCAGAGGTTTGGGCTAGGACAGTGACGGTTTTTACATCTACTTTAAGGGCTCGTGATTTGAAGTAACTTCACAAACACACTAATGCTGCGGGTGAAAGCACGAGCTCCGGCTCCGGAGTGATGTGTACGAAGCTGCGGACGGGTCCTGGGCTCCTTCCAGAGGGAAAAGGGCGGAAGGAGATTGGGTTCTTCCTCGCTACCAATTCTAGAAGGAACCGCAGCTTGCTCTGCGCGCTTTAAAGCAGGAATGTACCGCGAGGACCCCGTTGCCTCCCGAGTACAGCGAGGTAGCCAGCCTCTCGGGAAAAGCTACCCTACCTCAGTAGTGAAAATAATCTGAGGCTCTGATGAGGAGCGGGGATTTTGCTGGTAGTCAATAAATTTGCTCAGGCTCAAATAAAGACTTCGAAGGGTCGGTTGCTTCCCGTCAGCTGCTGCGAGGTATTTGGTCGCAATAGGGCACAGAGGCTTTGGGCGCGATTGCAATGCGTTTGGGGTTAGAATGGTGCATTTTGCTTAAATCGGTGCAAGCCGGAGGCCAATTACCGTGTAGATCTCGGTGAATCGAGCGTCCCGAGTCTGGCGTTGCCGCCCTAATGGGGAAGGAGACGGGGCAAAGCGTGAATCGGAAGGGTTCTTGTCCTGAAGCAGCGTGTAGCTGTGCCTCCGCCACGTACTGGCGACTCTGCTCAGCACTGGTATTGGTGGGGTTCAGACACCGCCAGCCAGCGCCCCAAATTTCTCCTTTGCCTGTTAACACTGTGTGGCCTGATGCTGATGACCATGAGACCCGCGTTCCTTCGAACGCGGCTTTGAAGGGCGCGAGGTGTGGGGGCACTCGCTGCATGTCCTGTGATTGGGATGTACGGCGCGGGAAAGAATAACGACCTCGAATCGTTTCCTCCTCCGTCTTTCAGACCTTGTGTGTTGGCCAAGGGCCTTCTGATGTCTCCCAGGCTTGGTTATACAGAAGCAGGCGCGTGGTGGGCTTCTGTCGTGACCCCGAAACGCAAGGACTTGTTGTGGTTACGGTAGCACGGAGTTACTGCGCCTCAAAAGAAGGGGTTTTTCCGTAGGTGTGGTAGAAACGCGGGCTCCCTGCTTGCAGGTTAGTCTGAGGTTAGGCAGAACGGTGACTAACTTTAGGAGAGGCTGGGGGAGGAAGGTGTGAGCGTGCCGCTATTTACGCAAACGCCCTGATAGCTCGAGCAATTGAGAAAATAGCTCAGGAACTGAGGAAATATTGCAAGGAAATGTCAGCTGGGCAGGGCAAATAGCTGCGGCGTTCCCTGTGAGGAGGTGGAACCGGTGACGGCTTGGGAGGGTGACGCGGATGTCTATAACCGGACGTGCGCCTTTCCCTCGATTCGCCTGGGTCTGGAGGAGAGGAAGCAGGCGGGAGGCAGGCAGGGATTCCTGCACAGGACGTCTCGGGGCGGGCTGGCAGGAAAGCGCTGCAGCACCAGCGCTGGGGACGGAACGCAGCTAGCTCGCCTTGGAGATGCGCGAGAGCTGGGGTACGGACCGGGACCTTGCGCACGTTATGAAATATTTAGTGGCGGTGGAGGCGGGGTGCTGCAGCCGTCCTCTCCTTACCTGAAGCGGCGGAGGTGCAACCTTAGGGCTGATAGAGGAAGGAGTCCCTTGAGGAGCAAAAATATTCCGATGGTGTTTAGCGCCGTGACCTTTAAACGCTTCTGTGGGTTGAGTCAACTCAAACACTTTGGGTGAGGCGGGGCTCGATGTAAAGCTGCTGTGAATCACGCTGGTGTGATGCTGTCTGCTGCCTTACGCGGTCTCCCGGTCCCGTGCGTTTGTGTTCTGGGCAGACAGATAAACATCGTTTGCATTAGCACCACAAATTAAACGCTTGGGAAGGGTCCGTTGCAGTTGCCTACGCGTGCTGGCTGAGCGTCGAAACAGATGACGCTTACCGTGCGATGGACTTAGAGCATCGGTTAACTGTTAGCTTGTGTTGGCTATTATTTCTGAACTGTTACAAATCCCTGCTTTTGAAGATGTTCGGCGTGGAAACGCGTTTTACCTGCCCTCCCCGCAAAGCTGCGTCGCTCTCCGCGAAGCAGCTGAACGCCCTCCGGTCCAGCCCGGTGGCATTCCCAGTATCGCTCCCCTCCAGGTGGAATGATAACCAGTTGTACCATCGAACAGGAAAAACCAGGCTCAAGTGAGGCTCAGACAAATAACTGACATGAGACAGGCTGCTTTCATCAACCGATACCCGGACCGAATGCTTTCCGGGTGACAGCTTGCACAAACCCCGGGGAAAATGCCGCCGCGGCTCCTGGATTGTCCTCCTGCGGCTGTCTGGGGAGAATCGGGTGTTGTGTCTATACGTGCTTCAATATTCTCGGGGGATTTTGTGTTTCTACTCAGCTGTGTAGTTTACTCAGTCAGCCGACACGTGTATCGCTTACTCTGACGTACTGACTGTCACAAAACCGAGAAATACCGCGCGAAAGCGAATGGGTCGTGATGTGTCGTGTTGAGTAGCGGTGCCTTGCGCGTTACGGGGACAAATCTCGGTAACTGTTGGAATGGGGGGGGGGCTTTGGAGTAACTTAGTAGTTTCCTGTGAGTTTGACAGGCTTAGGATAACAGTACTGTTCCTCAGTCTCTCCCTCTTTTATCCTTTGTCTTTGGAAGTCCTACTCTGCAGGCTTGCACCCGTGTTTCTTGTTAGCAAACCAGCATCCAACATTGTCTTGGGGGAAGAAAAACCCCTTGCAAGCCAAAACCCAGGAGAAGTTAGCAAGAAGTTCCCCTCCAGCTCCCCTAAACATTGATCCCACCTTTGCTCCTCTTTGGGATTCAAGGTAACAGAGATCCCAAATGTGTCTTCTCCGGGGAACTTGGACTCAAACACGGTGAGGTCACGTAGCGAAGCGATCCGGGCGGGCAGCCTGCGCCCCGGTTCTCCGGCTGCTCCCAGCGGGAAGCCTCAGCCATTAGAGTATTCCTCTATTTTTACACGCGGCACGCTGGCCGCCTGTGACACGAACGGCTCCCAGCTGTTTCCAGGTGTGCAGCTGAACAGCAGCGGTCGTGTCTCAGCTGAAGGCTGCTTCACCTGCAAGCTGTCTAGCTCGGAGTATAGCCACTACACGCGTACTGAATGGGCGTTGCACGTAAACTTCCGTCTGCGTGCTTTTAGCAAAGCTCGGGGTGGATTAATAGGAATATCAGGGCTTGGAAAAGCGGGAGTGATGGTTTCCTAGCTGACTGTCCTTTTAATGCCGGCATGCCTGCGGTGTCAGGTATTGCTGCCCAGTTCAGCACTGGGAGTCCTTCATGGTATATCTATTCCTCAGCCGTGCTCGCTGTCTGCATCTCCTCCTCCTCCCCTTTCAGGGCGATTGCTGCTGTGTGCAGTAGTCTTCCTCCCTCCCCCGCCGAAGCGAAGGTCTGTTTACGTCGCTGCGGGGTCTGTAGGGTCTAACCTGCGTTTCTAGATTTCCAGGATGCCTCTGTGCCTCTCCCCACCCAAAAACCTACCCTCACCTGAGCTTTGCTGCAGAGCATCAGGACAAGCCAGTTCCACAGGTCGCTACTGCTCTTGCCTGGGAATTGAGCGAAGAGCGCGAAGCTGCGTGTTCTGCGAGAGGAGGAAGCCCTCCTTTTATCTCATCTCTTCTCTTTTTTTCCTTCCCCGGGCCCAAGTTTCCTCTGTTCGTTCCCACCCCGACGCGCGGTCGCGTGGTCCTTCTCAGCCGTGTCCCAGCTCCTTGGGGCACCCCGCTCATTGCGCAGCACCCGCCTGCGCTCGGGTCTGACGATGCCGGGCAGCGCCGCGGCACTGGCCGGCTCCAGTTTGATTGCACCGCAGTCGCTAACAGAAATGCCAAACTGGGGGGGGGGGGGGAAGAAAAAAATAAAGCTGGTAGTTCAGAAATACTTCTGAAAATTGCCGTTCTTAGGGGGGCAGTGGGGGAAAAACCCCCTCTGTGATGAGAGCAGGCACACGTAACACCTACAAAGATGTTAAAACTTTTTTTTGTATGGTCAACTTAGTGATCTTCTGCCCACGACCTGGATGCTTGGGCAGACGCCGGGCTGTACGAATTCTCCCTTCCCGCTCCATGTTTCCTTGCTCGGCCGCCATCCGCGGCGCTGGTGTCTGCCGCTCTCTAGTGGTGCTGAGCCCCGAGCCTCCCGGGGAGCCTGGCTTCGCACCCGCCTCTCTCGGGACTCCTGGATGCGGACACGCGTGCAGGCGCTGCAAAGGGCTCCGGGGAAATTTCCGTGTGTGTCTGTCTGTCCATCCGCCGCCGGACCCTGCCCGCCATGAGTTACTGGTGTCTGCCGTCTCGCCCAGTACGGCCGTTCCCTGGGTCTTTCCTCAAACCAGGTTAAACACCTTCCCATAAGAAGGGCGAAAAATAAATCAATCTGGGTATCGGTATGCGTGCTGCACAAACCACTGAGCTACAATAGCTGTGCCTCGAGGTCAGCGCCGTGCGATAAAACAGCAAATACGGCTCTCAAACTGAAGGAAAAGGCTTTTTTTTTTTTTTTTTTTTCTTTCTGACATGCTGCACATGAATCCTGTGGTGTCACTGCAAAGCGAGCACCTAGCTGGTGGTTTGGTTTCCCCCCCCCCGAGAGCTTGCTTCTGCCGTGGCAAGTCTAAATCCTGTATCCACACGACGCGGGCGTTTAAGCTGCTCACGTTCCTCGGTCCCCCGCTCCGAGGCGGAAGGAAAGTCCCTCGGATTTTTATGCTAAGGTGATGTGTTAGGTGGATGTCTGATGTTGGGAAACCATCCTTCCAAGTGCCTCCCTTGCACACCCCCTCCGCCTTGCACGCAGCCCCCGCTGCCAGGGAAATACCTGCCTCTGGCTGCTGCGGAGATCGTTGCTACCCTGGCAAACGTCCTCAGCAAATGCCGCAGAAAAGAAAATCTCCTGTCTAGGAGAGGAAAAACCCCTTTCTAGCCTTTATCTCCTCCTGCTCACCTTTTCCAGTTACTGCAGCTTTGGGCGCTTGTTCTGCTGTGCCGCGGTCCCCGCCGGCGAAGGGGAAGGCTTTGGGGAGACCTCGTTGTCTGGGGGGAGCGCGAGAAGGGGTTTCACTCCGTCCGGTAGCACGTTCATCACCCGGGAGGTTGGATTTTGTCGGCTGAAATGCAAACCCTTCGATCCCCTGGCCGTTTCCCGGTGGATGTATATATACACCAAGGAGAAAGGGCACAACGTCGAGATCTGAGTTACCAGGTCTTGATTTATTTTGCCGTTTAAAGCTGCAGCTTCAGAGGAGAAAAGGGAGTAGAAGCAGCAACTCATTGGAATAAAGCGTGTAAAGGCAACCAAGCGGTCCTACAAGTAGCAAAATAGAGAGCGGGGAAATAAAAACTGGATTCAAAGCAACCCGCTGGCAAATCTAAAGGACAGATCTGAGATGCAATGCTAAACTCGATTTGAGCACCGATGCCGGAACAACCTGCAGCGGATGATCTCATTTTATTGGGAAATGCATTCTAATGCAGGACCGTAATCGGATAAATTTGGGGAGGGGTCAGCTTGGATCCTGTCACAGTCCTCCTCATCTGTGATATTTCATGCGAAGCACAAATGTTAAAGCCCGTTGGCAATTTTGCTGCTTTTGAACAAGGAAAAAGAGACCCTAAAAAAAAAAGAAAATTAAAAAAGATAAAAAAAAAGAGGAAAATTTCTGTGTTTGTCCAAGTAGTGGCTGTGTTAAAGAATCGGGGCTTTCTACAGGGTAGAGTTGGTATTTTCTTCCAAGCCATCTGTGCGTCTCCAATGGGGACCAGCAAACTAAGGAAAGGAAAAGGGTCTTTTCTGACAAATCCAGGTGCAGGGAGGGGAGGAGCTGATCTTGTGTGTGATCCATAGAGTGTGTTTGGCAGGAAAAAAACCCAATAAAATATTTACTGAAACAGACAAAACCAAGTTTCACTCGTATACCAGTTACGTCCGACTGTTACTGATGTTCCCTCTGTTAGGATGCCGGTGCAAGTTATTTTTATTTTTTTTTTTTCTGCTTTGGTCAAGAGAGGGTTTTTCCCCAGCTGGGAACCTCTCTGCAGAGCCCGTGCCAGCATCTCCGTTATGCCCTGAGGCACCAGGAGGTGTCGGGGTGCGCACGCTCGCTCGCCGGGGCTCAGCACCCTC
The DNA here is from genome assembly GCF_028858705.1 of Grus americana. Taxonomy (NCBI): domain Eukaryota; kingdom Metazoa; phylum Chordata; class Aves; order Gruiformes; family Gruidae; genus Grus; species Grus americana. The sequence continues at coordinate 80,461,500 of NC_072855.1, read as the reverse complement.
TGGCCCTGGGTGCTCCCACCCTGCACCCAGCTCAGCCCGTCGTGCCTTCGATTGGGGGTAGAGGGGGTCTTTTTTTTGCCCAATCCAGCCTGCAGCAGGGGGTTTGCTGATGTCCTGGCTAGCTGCTTGCTTTGGACAAAAAATGAACAGGTTCAAGTGACTGAATAGAGGGTCACTTGTTTAATAAAGGTATTTCATGATGTCGTCTTTCTTTCTTTCCCCTTCTGGGCCATGGAAAACCACCTGAGCAAGTGTCCACATAAAGGAGGTATTGCAAACCGCACCACCTTCGATGCCTTCAGGCCCGTGCGAGCGTGCCTTTTGCCTGTTTCGTATGGATGCTTTTACGGGATGAGGGACACGCGCCATGCCTAACGCCTCGTTAAGCCTTCAGGCAGGCAGCAGGGCCAGAACCACGTAAAGGATAAAACAAACCCCAAGGGTTTTGGCTGCAGCGCTCAGCAGACGCCGCGCTTCTTTCTGCTTTTCCATCGCTGAACCTCCAGACGAGCTTTTAACTTTGTACTGACCCCGTTAGCGTCTTCGTTGTGCAACGCCACGCGCATTCAGCCAGCGTAAACGCGCGCCTTGTCAGAAAACACGTATCGCGTCGGCACCGTCGGTCTGCGAAGGGCCGGCACGGCTCCTGGGAAGCAGGCGCTTCCGTAGGGCACGTCTTCTACTGCCTGCGGTCTGCTGCAGCCCGGTGCCCCTTTGGTTTCAAAGGTCTGACCAGTTTCTCTGGTTCCTTCCCGCGTTCTGACTGCTCGACGCCGCTGCCTGCCGTCTTTTTCTTGGCTAGGGATTGGGATTAGGAGCCGTTCCTGCTAGGGGTTGGGTTTGAGTCAACTATAGCGATTATATACCCCCAAATGCCAAGACGGTGTGTTTTCCCGTAGGTTTTAAAAATCACTTTTGGATCATTTTCCAGCTGTTACAATGATCACTGACCCTCCATAGCCTTAGGTTCTCTGGTGCGGTGCAAGGCACCGTCTCCTCGTACGCACGGACGCCAGCACTGGCTCGAAGTAAACATCTCAATTCACGGTGGATTGCGTCTAGCAGAAGTTTGAGGCAAAGCCACGCGACAAGACTTCGGGCTCTCCTTTATCTGCGTGCGTTTCTAAGGTGGGAGCGAACCTCGAAGAAACCCACAACGTGCCTTACGTAATGCTCTTCGTTGAGCAGCCTGTAAAGCTGCTCTGCTGCAGTGACAAAATTAGCGGTGTGGTTCTATTGCCACAAGCTGTGTGATTTTTATTGATGATGATGATTATTATTATTATATTTTTTTTTCCTCCATGCGGCCAGGGCGTGCATGATCTTGCTGTCAGGTATTTCACAACTGGTCGCTTTGTCTTTCCCCAGAAGCTGATCCAATCCTTTGTACATCATGGGCTTTTCATACTTTGAATAGCAATGCCTCTTCCTTCCTATAGTCATGTTCAACTGGGGGATTAACCCGGCAGTTGTAAAGCGGGATGGCTGAATTCTCCGACAGGCTTGTGGCAAACAGCTGTATTGCTTCTCGTAGTACCCACGCCGTCGTTTAGCTTACTAATGTCCTGCCCCGTCTCTTGCAGCACGTCCACGGGACAGAGAAACTACGTGCTGTTCCCCTTTCCTTTTCCCTGGTGCAACGTGCTCCTGAATGAAGAAACAGTCTGGGGCTCTCTGTGATCATAGAACCATAGAATGGTTTGGGTTGGAAGGGACCTTAAAGATCATCTAGTTTCAACCCCCTGATACGGGCAGGGACATCCTCCACTAGACCACGTTGCCCAAAGCCCCATCCAACCTGGTCTTAAACGCTTCCAGGGAGGGGGCATCCACAACCTCTCTGGGCAACCTGTGCCAGTGTCCAGCCTTCTTTTGTCCAGGCTGAACAAGCCCAACTCTCTCAGCCTGTCCTCACAGGAGAGGTGCTCCATCCCTCTGATCAGCTTCGTGGCCTCCTCTGGACTCTCTCCAACAGCTCCATGTCTCTCCTGTACTGGGGCCCCCAGAGCTGGACGCAGTACTCCAGGTGGGGTCTCACAAGAGCGGAGTAGAGGGGCAGGATCACCTCCCTCGATTCCTTATCCACCGAGTGGTCCATCCATCGAATCCATGTCTCTCCAATTTAGAGACAAGGATGTCGTGCGGGACAGTGTCAAATGCCTTGCACAAGTCCAGGCAGATGACGTCAGTTGCCCTTCCCTTGTCCACAGACACTGTAACTCCATCATAGAAGGCCACCAAGTCTGTCAGGGGCGATTTGCCCTTAGTGAAGCCATGTCACCAATCACCTCCTTATTCTCCATGTGCCTGAGCATATAGAAATGTGTGATGAGGCAATTTGGGCCCAACTGATCTTTGGGTGCATTGAGATTAGTGTTTTGGTTTGGATCTCTGGAATTGGGTGGGTGGGTTGTTTTCCTTTTGGGGGGGGGGGGCAGGTTTTGGACCATACATCCTGGCATCCCCGCTTGCGGTTGCTCCATCCTACGGGGTGGTCCTCAAGCACATGAACTTGGTTCCCTTCTGGCAAAACTAAACGGGATGACGAAGCACACCAGATGTGGACCAGCCTCCAGTGGGTGTTCGGTCCGTGGGACTGGACCAGGCTGAGTCAGGAATGAAAATGAAAAAGCCCCTGATGTGTGCGTAGAGTCTGGATGCCCGATCTTCAGACTGGCCAGTGCTTTGCAGGTGTTGTGCCGGTCCAGGCTACTTGCCACGTAGATGGGACTGTAATGGTTCTTTCTGACCTTAAGGGAATCAATCACTGTGCGGAGAGGAACGTGGGAGGAGGAGTAGAAGAGCAGTAATGAATCCTTTCTGGATTCTCAGTCTGGTTGGGTGAAAACTGCTTTTCTCCTGTTTTCCATGTGTGCATGGCTAGCTGGGGCAGGAAGCTTCGAGTTTGGGTTGGAAAACCTTTCTCACACAACAAAACGTCAAGCCCAGTGATGCTCTTGTCTGTGCTTGCGGGAGGCAGCTACCCGAGCCGCGGGAAGACTGGGTGTGGAAGGGAGGGCAGATGCATCAGGGACGTTCTGGATCGGACCCAAGGCTGCGCCCTGCGACAGATGTGACTTTTTAGGCCTTATTAGTTTTCAGGGTGTGTTTGTAAGCGACGACTGAGATAAAAGCTTAGGAAAGATCAAAGCAGATTTCATGGTTTCTATGGGTTTATGCTTCTTGGTTTCACTTTCCAGTACCTCCCTAAGCCTTTCTTCTCTCCCTGTGCATTGCCCTTTCATCTGCCTCCCCGCTTCTACCCGGCAGGAGAGAGCTTGCTGACCTTCCAGCCTTGAGCATGACTTGTGAGCTTCGCTAGCCTTTCTTTCATCCCCCACAAAGCTGGATTATTTTAGTTGTGAGACAACTCCTTTCAGTATTGATTCCCTTAGCTGGTGAGATTGACGTGCTTTGCAGAAGTTGGGCTCGAGTTTCTCCTTCTCGGTTGAGAGCATCTCCGGGTAGCTGCGTTGGCTCAGCAACGTGCACAAGGCTCTGATGTCCGAAGTGCTGATTCAGGGATGCTGGGTCCAAGAGAAACGGTTGAGAAGGGGCTTTCCAAGGGGCAGGAGGGCCGCTCGTCTCCCGAAAAGACATTCGTGTTGCAGCGATGTGGTTCCTTCTCGGTGGAGACCTGGATTTCCCCTCCTTACCATGTGCGCTTCTACTCACTGCTAGAGAACAGTTGCTCTTGGCTTGCTTTTTTTTTTTTTTTTTTTTTTTTAAAAAATCTGACTACTCCTATGGCGGCTTGTGGGTGAAATGTGGGGAAAGCATCTTCCCCAAGGAGAACAGATGGGGAGACACCTGTCAAAAAGAGGATAAGGAAAGGCCTCAAAGTGTTAAGTGGACATTGATGAAAATAACGACTCACCATGCATAATCCCATCCCCACAGCCATTCCCCACGTACCTCATTGTTCTTTTCCCCAATAAACTTTCAATAGCTGCGTAGCTCCCCACCCCTTGAACAAGGCACTTAAACAGTCCCAGCTCTTCAGAGCAGATCTTGGTGTAGGCAGCTGTGCGTGGCAAGGACTGGTGCTCTGGTGGCTTCTCCACATCTCTTCAGAGCGGCACCGTGGCTCATCTCGCGGTCTGTTTAGCTCGTCATCCTGCCTTACTGGCTTCCCAACCTCTAGGTAGCTCATCCCAGGCTACAAATGCACCAGGCTGTGGTCTCTGCGTGCCATTCCCACGTGGAAAAGTGGGTCCTGTGGGCGACGGGGATTTGCAAACCCTTCAGCTAGCTTCTGTCACCTCCAGGTTACTTAACCAGACTGGACCTCATCAGGCGAGACCCTGCTTTGAGGTGGGGAGCTGGACCTCACGTGTTGTTGGTGAACTTTGCAAGCAGGGTGGATAAACTTGACGTTACTTAGTCAGACGGGAAATGTCAAGCTGCTGCAAGCACAAGATCTGTAAATCACGCTACGAACGGGTGGAAAACAGCGGAGACAAATGTCGTGTATGCTGTGGTAATCAAACCCAGATAGTCTGGAAAGAGATGACATTTGTTGGGAAATGAGTCACTAGCATACATGTGAAGCGGAGATCTGCCACTAGACATCGGGGAGGTTGGTGGTTGTGGCTGAGGAAGTTTGCGTCGAGCTGGAAAGCCAGAGGTGCTACTTTCTAAAGATGAGCTTCTAACTTAACCAGCAGAAAATGGGTCAGGACGATGTTTAGCTCTACCAGAAATGAGAGCTATGGGTTATTCCGCAAGCCAAACAGCTTGATTCCTGACCCAACTAAAACGGAAACCACTAATATTTGGGAAAATAAAAAATAAACTAAGACAGCTTTAAGCAAGCCTGCTAGCCTCTAGCTGCATTGATGGAGATGTCAAACTCTGAGGAGAAGGGGAGGAGACCTTTCCGTGACGCTCCTTGAGAGGTTGGTGATAGGACTGTTGCTAAGTGTTTGCCTAAAGTTACCCAAATAAGATGTAATTCAGCTCAAGCAATTGAAGCGTGCCTTCAGAGGCTGCTCCTTCTGGTACGGAGGGGAAAGGTGCTGGCACGCCAGCGTCTTCGTTGTGTTTCTGGCCTTTTGTGGCGTTTTCGGCACCTCTTTCCTCCTTACCGTGAGCCGAAAGGTCCAACTGTTGAAAGCTCGCGTGAATCCTTCCATATCTTGGCAGTCCCCTGGGTCTAATTCCTTCTTCCAGTCGCCCAGCTGGCAGCGCAGTTGCTGACGTAGGCGCAGAAGACAGCTAAAACCTCGAGCTGCCGCAGCGACGTGCCCCATACCCAACCTCCCGCTGGCACCGCGGGCTCGGCTGGATCCTCGGCACCGCGGGACAAGCAGGAGACGCAATCCTGCCGCTCTAATTTATCATCTTCTCGTTAGCACCCATTGCGTAAGCCTCCTGAAGCGCTGGAGCATCCTCGCTGGCGTCACAGCATCCTCTTTCTATTCCAGGGAAAGATGCTGGGGGTTGTGGGGGCCGCCTTCGAGTTTGGTGGAAACTTCCCCGTCTTGCGAAGCGCAAGCTAGGTCTAGCCGGGCCAGGTTCCAGGAGCGTGTTTTGGTCTAGCCATTGTAATTAGACCCGAACCGCTTGTTTGCTAGCCCAAGAATTAAGCGCTAAAAACGAGAGACCTGCCTCCCGGCCCGCGGGGACGTGGAGGACGTTGGGTCGGAGTTGCGCCAACTACGCGACGAGAGCAGCGAGGCCGCGTCGGCGGGCGCGTCTTCGCTTATAACGCGCCAGCTTGCAATTGATTGGCTCCCTCCCTGTCGCAGCCTGACTTCGTTTCCACTCATCATCGACGCGCTCCCGTGCCGGGGCGTCGAGTCGTCACCGTCGCACGAAGCCCCTATGCAAATCGCTAACGGCGCTCGCTCGGCGGCACCTGCAGCGTCTAGACCGGTTCCTGCGCCCGCATGCAAATGTGCGGAGCGGGAGCTGGGCCCCACGGCCGAGCCGTCGCCGTCGCTTTCTGGTAAAAGCCCTTGGGTTTCATTCCCGCTTCGCGTCTTTCGCGCCAGGCGGCAAGGCGCTTCCCGCTTTTTCCGGCGTGCCTTTGAGGAATAACGCTGCTGCTCTGATCTGCCTGAGGGTCGTTTCACATTAAGTCGTGTTCGGAACGGATCGAGAGCTTCGAGAGAAGAAGCGAGGGGTGCCGGGGTATTTCTCCTGCGTGTTTTTCTAGCAGCAAGTGCAAATGAGCACGGCAGTCCGGGGGATTTTCTCCTGTGCTTGCATGGTGGCATTTGCATCTCTGGGGTGGACGGGATGTCCCAGAAACTGTCCCTGCTCTGACACGCTGCTGAACGTGTAACGCTGCTTGCCCCTTCCCTTCGGCAGAAACCACCCGGTCGCTGCTCCCCAGGGGTCCCATTGCTCGGGATTAACCGGGGAGGCGGGAATATCAAATTCCCATTTCTTAAAAGTTTCCCTTAATTTCTCTCCCCCTTATCAAGCTTTTATTCTTGCTCTGAGCCTTTCTCCTTATCTGATCCCTTGCAAAGCTCCCTCTCGCTGCATCCCCTTTCTTTGGCCCTCAAACACTTGAGCCCTACCCGTAAAGATGCCCGTAACAGGATTTTCACCTGCTTGTGGATACGCAGAGGCGTCATCGCACCCTCCGGTACCTCCAAAAATGAGCCGAAACGGAGATATTGTCCCCATGCCCCATCGCCAGCAGGCCCGTGCCCCTTCGCTCAAAGACAGTGAGCTCGATAGGTGGTTCCAACCGCCCAGTTTTTGGACCGATTTCGTTAGGCTTTGGCTAATTCTGGCGCTCTCGTGTTGAAATTTCACTTCCATACCTGGCGCGCGCCGCGGCAAGCGCTGTCCGTTTGGCATCCCAGTGCAAATAAAACTCCGCCGAGTCGCGCCTGAGCTGGTAACCACCAGCCGGTAATTTTTTTGGGGATAAAGGAAGGCCAGTTGTATAAAGGGAACGATTCTTCTTAAAATGCGGTCAGGAGGAGGGACATCAGGGGGAAAAAAAGGGCTGAAGAAGTTATTTTCATATGGGGATAAATGAATCCAGCCTGGTTGGGAATGTGTTTTTGAGGTGTAGGAGGCACGAGGGGATGGAGAACATCCCAGGTGGGCTGGAAGGAGCCCCGGGGTGGAAACGGGGCACCGCATGAAGCGGCTGAGAGACACTTTTGTACGATAAGAGAGAAACCATCGGTGCGCTCGGGCCCTGGGTGCCTCTGCCCGGGTGTTGGTGCCGTGCTGAACTGTTTGGTGTTGGTGCAGCTCTCCCTCAGGTTTCGGCAGGAGGCATCTTTATCTTTGAAGCAGGTGATGGACCACAAACCACAGTGGTGACAATTCACTGCAGTTGGGGTTTTTGAGGGGTGTGTGTGTGTAATTTAAAAAAAAAAAAAAAAAAAACAAAACACAAACCCAAACCCACATTTTTTCTCTCTCCTGCGAGGAGCGCTGGGTGAGTTGTGGAGAAAGAGGGGTGTGCTGAAAGTTCGCTTTCTCTCAAAACAGACCCCGAGGTTTCAGCGTGGCCGAGAGGTTTTCTTGCTGCAGACGTCTCCGACGCAGCCTCTCGCGAATCCTCAAGCGCTCGCGTGTGGAGCACGCGGGTCCTCGCTGAAGGGCAGGAGAACCGGCATCTCCACAGCATTTCCATCAGGATTGGGTTTCTGCCCATCCTGGTCAATCACCGAAAAGGGTTTTTTGGGGTTTTTTTTCCCTCCTCCTACTCTTAACTCAGGTCATTTTCTACTCATCTCTGAAGCCGCCTTGTTGTTACAGACCAAGTTCTCGCTCCATCCCTGGCTCGTGTGTTTGGAGACGCTGCGCCGGGTTTTCCATCCTCATCTTAAAAAGTGGGGGGTCAGGCCTGTAAAACCTCCAGTTTCCCTCTGTCAAAAAGCATGACCTCTCCTTGCCTCATGTGGCTCACCTACCTCCCCTCTCGTTTCCCATCACCTATTTTTCAGTGTTTTCAAGGAAATCTTTGATCTCGCTGAACTAGCCTGAGGCTTTCTGTGGCTCAATGCCACCAAATTACACGGGTTTGAGCGATTCAATGGCTGCAGAAGCACAGCGAAGCCACCACGCAGCAGATGACTTCTTTCCTGCCGCGGTCCTGGCCTTTGGGAGGTACCTTGCACTACGTTTTTGTAGGCCTCTGATTTAAGGTACCACGGGAAGGATGTCTTCTTTTTTTTTTTTTTTTACATCCAGCGGGTGTAAAAAAATTTAAAAATCTAATAAAAATAACAGAAATGAAAAATGACTCAAACCAAGCCCTCGCCTGCAAAGGCAGAGCCGCTGCAGAAAGTACAGAAGCTGTTAGGATATTTCTAATAGCTTTCAGTTGATGGTGGCCTGGGTAAATGCACAGATCAATGTGTGAGGACCACTCTTCTGAATTACCGGCATCCAGGAAGCGGTTAGCTTAAATATAGTTGCAGGAGGCTAGATCCTCACCCTCCTTCTGCCTTTTCAGAATTACCACTTGGCACGCACAAGCGTCAGCCACCCGCAATGCCCGCAAGCTTTTCCTTCCTGAGAAAACACCGCAATATTTATCAATATCCTCATCAGCCATACATCAAAACCACCGTGACTACTATAAAGACGATTCAGAAACCCTGGGATTACGGTATCTCTGTCGAGTTCTCCTTTTTCGCTGCGTCCACGTTTATTTCACGTCTGCTACCCGAAGCAGAAACTTGTAGCGGCTTGAGGACGCGCAAGGCGAATGCGCGTCTTGTGGGGCGATGCGGTGGGGATTCACCAAACTGCCCCGGCGTCCTGGGGGAAACCCAAGCACATCACTTCAGAGCTGAAGCCCGAGCTGGGCTTCGCTATGAAAATCTGTGTCTAGGTATGAATCAAGAGGGCTCATCTGAAAGGGAACCGCTGGTTAAGCTCTCTTCATCTCTGTAGCGCTGACTGCCGTGCCACCCCACCGCCTGAGATCGCTGAGCCCGCGCTTTGGGTTGTCTGTCCAGAAGCATCCGTGGGCCAGGCCAGGGATGCCGTCGGGCAGCGCTGCCTGCCCAAGGGGTGCTTTGATGGCTGTTGCCTCCCCGCAGCCCCAGGGTGAGCGTGTTATTACGTCCCAGCAGCATTGACTTCTCCTACTCGGAGGGGAGCTGCTGCCAAGGCCAACTCTGCAGAGGGGACAATGTCCTCGGCGCTCGCCGTGAAGAGGTGGCCCTCCTGTCCTTCCCCCGGAGGGATGCGTGGGTTTCATCCGGGGTGCAAAGTGAGTTAACGAGCACCACGACCGTCATGGAAGGCGTGTCGTGAGGACAGGCATAAAGCAACGGGTCGGCACAAAGCAGCACGACGTCCCTAGAGGGGATAACCTCAGTGAAAACACCTGAGATCTTGCGTAGGTCTGGGGGAAAACATCTGTCCCAGGCTAAAATGGAGGTCGCTGTGGCCGAACTGATCGCCCAGGCCCCCTCTAAAGCCACCCCTCTAAATCCATCCAGCTGAAACGTGCTTCTGTAGCTCCCGCTTCTCTCCAGGGTACGCAAGAGCAGCCACAAACCTGGGGCGTGATCTCGCTCCCGAGATGTTCGTTGCATGGCTCCCAGGGGTAGCTTCTTCCCATACCGGCTTCTGGTGTCGGTTTCCCCTCGGTCGTGGAAGAGCCACGTTTGGAACGCCGGCTGCGTGCCTCGACACCGTCCTCTCCGCCGTGCAGCTCTGGGGAAAGTTGCTTTCGCTTCTCTTGGTTTTCCCCAGCTATAAAAGCAGGATCATTTTGAAGTCATGAACTTCAGAAAGATTTTGAAACTTCTTTGGTGCCTCTACAGCACTTTGAATAGGTGACTGGCCACCTCGCCTGGTAAATCGCTTGCCTCCCACACCGTTTTGCAGATTTTTCTTTGAGGAGACCCCTGCCACGACCCAGCAAAACCACTTAAACCGGTCGTAGGTTGGGCTCCTTCGAATCACTCTCTGCAGGGAAATTGAAAATTCTGAAAGTGTTGAATAAAACCCAGTTTTAAAGCCATCTCCTTTTCCACTGCCACAGCGGCAAGGCTCTCATTGCCTCCCCGGGACTTCGGGAATAGCTCAGGGAAGTTGTCCCTGGCCTCTCTGAGACCCTGATGTGCAGGAGTGAAACTCCTCGCTCGTCAGTTTTTGACCTTGATCTCTTGAATAAGGACTTTACAAGACTTGAGGACCTCTCTTGGATTAAAAAGAAATTGAGAGAGAGATGAGTAGCTTACAGTTTGAATGGAAGACTTTTTTTTTTTTTTTTTAATTTTACCATTTTATTACTATATAAAATGCTGACGTGACTTGAAAGCTCCAAATTACAACATTATCAAACAACCACATCGTTTTTCTTCTGCCCTCTTCCTTCCTCCTGGCCTCGCTGTCGTGGCCGCGTGTCCCCTTCCCGTTTTGCTTCCTGGCTGGTGACTTTGCCTTATTCAGGGCAGCCCCCGTCCCACCAAAACCCGAGAGCGCGGGGTGCCGCCGCGGCCGTCGCTTTGCAGCCGCGGCCCTCGAACGTCCTGCGGGAGAGCCGAAGGGGTTGGCATTGCAGGACCAGACCCCTTGGCGTGCCAAAATACACGGCTTCGGTCCTTCAGTGGCTCCTGTTGAGAGAAACCCAAAAGATGCCGTGAAACGGTCCGACGGTCCCCCAAAAGAGGCGTATTCCTTCGGGCGTAAGGGCTGGAGGACTCCGCGTTGCCAAAATAAAGCCTTGCGGACACGCGGCTCTACGGCGTCGTAAAGGATGCGCGTGGCCCGACCTCCCTTTACTTGTGCCCCTGCGGTTTCGCACGTACGCCTCTGCTTTGGGGTCAGCAGTTTGCCCGCTCCCGTTTGGTTATCCCTGCCGTGAACGATGGAGAACTGCCTCACCGCCCGCATCGCGCCTCTGAGCTCGTAACGCCCTAAAAGCCGCTTTTCCCAAAACAGGAGGCAGGCAGGACGCTGGGTCTCGGGTGCTGTAACGGGCTACTAAATGGGCTGAAATAGGGAGACTTCGTAGCCACCCCTGGTGCCGCCCCGTGGCTCCTTGCGCATCCGGGCGGGGATTTGATCCCGGTGTTATCGAAGGGCAAGGGGAAGAGCGCGGCCGCAGCCCTCGCGCATCCCCGCGTCCCCCCCAGCCCCGTCGCTTTTCCTGCTGCCGTTCTCTGGCATCCGTCTGTGTTTCGTTCCCGGGCCGCTCGTATGGAGAAAATCGCTGCTGGTAAATGTGCACGTCAGCACTTAATCGCAAACGTGCAGAGATGTAGGAATAGTTTGCTTTTTGCTGGTGCTACTGTACCAGTCATCTCTCGCATTTCCTGGGTGCTTTACTCACGCAGCCCAGCGCTAGATTAGAAGGGTCTGAGTGGAAACGTATAGCAGAAATCTTTATTATTTTTTCCACGGTACGGTGCTCGGCATTTTTGCTGATGTAAGAGGTAGCAAAATTAGCGTGGGGGGAATTATAGCCCTAAGAAAGAAATATGTAAATCTCTGAGTGCATTAAAAAAAACCCCCCTGCTTACCCGGGGTTTGCGCTCCGATTTTATTCTGGGCTCTTTTTGTGGTTGAGTGATAAATGCTAAAGGGAACAAAGGGCGATTGTTTGTACAGCCCCAGCTAATCAGAAACAGGGTGTGGGAAAGACTACGTGGGGAATCCAAATATGCGCTTCGTCCCAGTGGCTGGCTTTAATCGATAATATTGTAAATTCAGATTCTGATCTGGCTGCGGGGAGCATCCGAGAAATTACGTCACCTCTTTTCACGGTCCGCTGGTCAGATGCGACTGCCGAAGTTTGAATCTTGCCGCTTGTGTCAGAGCGTGACCGTCGTGAATAAATAGGGGTGTTTCTTCACCCGGTTCCTCAGTCCGTCTCCGGGGTCGAGCCCGCCACGAGGATGCGAGCGCCGGCTGGGTTGGGGACGGGACCCCTCGTGCTCCTGTGGCTGCTGGCGGCGGCGGTGCTGGTGGCGATGTCCCGCTCGGCCGGCGCAGGTGAGCTCCTGCTGCCTTCGCAGATACCCGCTGGCTCCCAGCCTGCCGCGGTCCTCCGCGGGTGGGCATCACCCGCACCCTGCCGCGGAAGGGACCCGAGGAGACGGGGGCTCCTCTCGGCTGCTCAGCCCAGGGTCGCTCTCGGAGCGAAGGAACGAGCGCGACCGTCCTGCGGTGCTGGGACCCGGGACGGCTTTCAGGAGCTCCGTGGGAGTGGGGTGCCGGGGTCGGGGCGCGGATAACGGTTTCTTCCTGTGGTCCCTACGGTGGGCTCGGTGAAAGCACGGAAAGGAGCGATTTCCGTGACTCTCCTGGAGATTCGGGGCTGCCGCATCGCTAAATAACGCCGTTTCTCTCCGTAAGTTGCCCCCTTGTCTCTTTCTCAGCCATCCTGGAGGTGAACGGAAACCTGAACTGCAGGTGCGTGAAAACAACTTCGGACTACATGAGTCCGAAGAGGTACGAAAGCATTGAGATCAGACCTGTGGGAAGCACCTGCAGACGTACCGAGATCATGTAAGTGCTGCGGGTGGCTCGTGGGGCAGAGAGCTGCGCCGCCTCTTCTGCGACCGCCTCGCTTCTCCGCTCCCTCTGCTGAAAACCAAAGCTTTTCACAAATACCGGCAAGCTCGCTCACGCTTCGGGCTTGAGAAACCTTGAGACCTGCCAGAGCTTCCCGGCAGGGCAAAGCGGGATTTATCAGTACCGGCGCGTAGCGGGAAGCGTGCTGGCGAGGGGGGGCGTTTGGGGAAGCGCGTCCTCGGATGCCAAGGCAGGATGAGCCGTAACCGATTTTCCCGCTACGGATAACGCGGCTCTCCCGAGAGCAAACAGCATCTCAGGGCGAGATTTCACCTCGTTACTCCTGTCCTGACTAAAGCGGCGCCTTGATAAGATTTAACGAAGCTGATGGGTTTGTAAATCTACAGAGAAAATTGTCTTTGAACGGTCACCTCTGGGCTTCGAGCGCGCGCGCTCCCCTCCGCGCGGGGACGTGTCGCATCTCGCTTTTCCTGCCCGTGCCGTGGCTCTGTCGCGAGCAGCTTCCTGCGACCCGCCGCCGCCGCGAACGAAAGCTGAGCCTCGTGCATCGGCTCTGGCTGCTCGGATCCCTGCCGTTGGAGGGGAGGGTGACGCTCGTAAACTCTCCTTGCGTTGCAGAATTAAATTAAAAAGCTCGGGGAAGGTGTGCGTGAATCCTGACGCCCCTTGGGTAAAGAAACTGCTGAAGCGTATCGCCAGCACGTAAGTTGCTCGGATGAAACCCCCTTTGGCTCAAGCGGCCCCGCACAGCGTCCCGTCCCATCTGCGATCCCGGGGAGCGCTCACGGGACCGAGGGCTCTCGGGGGGGCTGCCGAGGGGCGAGACCTCCCTGTGCCAAGCGACGCTCGGTCATTCGGCACGCCGCTGCTTGCCGTCCCTGGGTCGCGCTCTCCCCGGCTTGCGCGCCGTGTCTCTGAAGATGTTTTTGGCAAAAAAAAAAAAAATTAATTTTATATGTGTGTATATATATATTTTGGAGGGAGGGGGAACGGCAGGAGCAGGGTTTGCTTGTCGCGAGCGCAGTAGTGCGGTGACGTTTGGCCGGGAAAGCCGCCCTCCTTGGTTTGTGGGACGGCAGAGGGGCGGCCGGGAGATGTTCCCCCCCCGGGATGCCTGCCCCGGGGAAACGGTGGCGACTTCCTTCGGTTGGGGCAGGAGCTTCCTCCCCCAGGACCCGCTTTTCTCTGCGTTCACACTTTTCTCCTCCTTCTCCTTTTGCAGGAAGAAAAAATAAGTTTCCTGCTAAGGAAGTTGACGCTCGGAGCCCCGAGACGGGCTGGCGGCCGATGCACGGGCGTGCAAACCTGCCCGCTCCTCACTTTGCCCTCGCTTCCCCCCCACCCCCCTTCCCAAAAACCCCGTCTCCGGCGGCTGCTGCGGGGAGGGCGGCTCGCTGCTGACCCCAGCCCCGCGGCAGGTTCGTGGGGGTGTTTTTCCCCCCCCCCTCCCCGCCTTCGGTCCTTGGCTCAGCGTGAACACGAACGCTTCACTTAGTGATTTGCCTGTAGGCTTTGCGAAGCCTTCCTCTGTTCGGGGGCTGCTCCTGTCCCCGTACGAACGACTCGGCGACTCTTCCCATGCAAAGCGCTTGTCGACAGAACGCGCGTCCGGGATTTTTATGACACAGCGTGGTGCGTCCTGTCCCGAGAGCTCAAGTCAAATAAAATTCGGGTTGGTTTTTTTCCTTCTGTTGTATTTTCCTTGGATCTCCTAGCTTCGAAGAAACTTGGCAGAGCTTTGCTATAAACCCCACCGTCGGGGCCTTCCTGACGCTGAATTTACCGTCACTGGCATCTGGCACTCTTGTCTTGATGCTCTTCCACAGATTTGCCGCGGGCATTAAAAGGTGCATTTGAATATACGTCAGGTGAGATATTTCTACTATAGGTAGGGGAATGCACCCAGGAGCAAAACCCCTTTTATGCGGAGGAACGGAGAAAGGGATGGAGAAAGGTTTGTCCGAGGCCGGGACGGGTGTCCCAGCCCTGAGCCACCAGCGAGGGTCTGGCAGCCCCGGCACGGCGGGCGGGAGGCAAAGTGCCTTCCCAACGTAACGAGCCTCTTGTCTCCCTCGGCGCTGATCCGGGGGCGCGATGGTGCTGGCAGGGCGCCGGGGGGTACAGCCAACGCGTCCCAGCGCCGGCGGTCACCATGGGGCTGGGGTTTGCGGGCGGCTGCCGGGCTTTCGAAAGCTGTAAATGGGGGTGGGGGGTGTGAGGTCAGTTGGCAGGGTTTTGGGATTATCGGCCGTGGAGGGGGGAAGAGGAAAAGCAAATGCCACCAAAGCTCGGGCTGGGATGCGCCTTGCAGGGGGGAAATCCGGTTATAGGAGAAACGAGTGATATCTGATCGGGCAGAAGAGAAAAGCACCCCAGAAACCCTCCATGCTCATGCGGCCGCGTGGGCTAAGAACAAGCGTTGGGGGAAATGGCCGATGTCTTTGCAAGACCTGGCTTCGTAGGAAAGGGAAAACGGAGCCGGTTTCAGGAAGCCCGGGCCCCCGCTGAGCCCCGAGCCGCGTTTATCAGCGGCGTTGCAAGCTCAGCGAGCGCCGTCAGCAGGGAACTGAGATGGGTGAAAACCACCCCGACCCCGGGGCCTCCCGCCAGCGCCGCCTCACTTCTCCTATTTTCCGCCTCAAATAGGGGGATGCTGCCGGGGCTGGGGCTGGGGCCGGCATGGCTGCGCGGGCGGCCCTGCTGCTGGGGCTGCTGCTGGCGACCCACCGCCCCGGGGACGCAGGTGAGGTTCCCTGTGCCCCCCCCCCCCCGCCGCGCCGTACGTGGGGCTGGAGGATGCTGGCTGGGACGCTGGATCCCGCCGCCATCTCCCGGGGTGTAAATACTGCCCAGGCTCTTCTGCAAGCGGGGTGCGGTGATGCTGGGGGGGACGGCGGGGGCAGGGGGGGAGGGGGACACGCGTTGCCCAGAAAGGGTTTTGGGGACGGAGACGGGTTTTTGGGTGGCGCGTGAGCCACGGCCGTGTGCCCCTCCAGCTCTACTGGAAGCCAACAGCAACCTGAGCTGCCGCTGTGCCAGGACCACCAGGGCCTTCATCCACCCATGGAAATACAGCAGCATCGAGGTCCGGCCGGTGGGGAGCAGCTGCCGGCGCCTCGAGGTGGTGTAAGTGGCTCCCGGGGCGGGGGGGGGGCGGTACGAGCCCTCTGCTCCCCTCCCCGTCCTCCCTGAATGATTTCGGTTTCGTGCTGTCTTCATGAGAAGCTCGGGGGACGCTCAGCTGCTGGAGCTTCCCCCCCCCCCCCCCCAAACCCCACCGGAGGAGGAGGGGGAAGGGACGGTGCTGAAACCCCGCGTGTTTTCTAGGATTAAGTTAAAAAACCAGGGGAGGGTCTGCGTGGATCCTGACACCTCCTGGGTGAAGAAACTCCTGCAGGACCTCCCTAACCTGTAAGCCCCCCCCACACACACCCTGAGCCGAAGGGGCTCCTGGTGGGACCAGGGACATCCCATGGGGACCGATCTTCACACATTTCTCCCCCCCCCGCCTCCACCTTCTGCTTTTGGCAGGAGGAAGAAAGAGCCTGCCCGCTGAGGAAGCCGCCACCGGCCACGCGGCCAGATGCGCCGGGTCCGAAATTGGACACCCCCCGTCCCACTGCGGCCTGGTCCCTGTGCGGAGGGGAGCGCGTTGCCGCGCGATGCCCTGAGTCCCCTTTTTCCTTTGCTTTTTAGGCATTTAAGCCCTTGAAAATGTCGGTCCCCGCTTCCCCACCCTCCCGCCCCACGGTCGTGCGCTGGGTGTCCCCTTCAGGCACGACCCAATGGGTCCAATAAAGGCAGCGCCCTCGGTCGCCATCACTCGCGTCCCTTCCCGCGGCGTGCCGGGGGCTCGGGGGCGCTCAGGGGAGCGAGTCCCCGCAGGGCGAGGGGCAGAGCGGGCGTCACCGCCGCTGCCCCACCAAGAAACGCGAGGCAAGCAGGAGGTTTTAGGAGGCGGTCGCAGCGGCTTCCGCCTTTTTCGGCGGGGAGGTGGCACGGGCCACGTGCGACGGAGGGGAAGCGACGGTGGGGAAGTCGAAGCGCGGGGCAGCTCCTTTCCCCCTCTCCCCTGGCATTTCCCAGCCTGTAAAATCCCCGGCGGGGCTGGTTATAAAGCAGCCCCCCGCGGTGACTCGGGGCAGGAGGCGAGGATGCGGCTGCTGCCGGCGGCGCTGGCCCTGGCCCTGCTCCTGAGCAACTCGGTGCCGGGGGGCGGTGAGTGATTTTTGGGGTCTCCATCCGTCTCGCCTTCCGCATCCCTTGGCAGAAGCATTGGGTGCCGCAGGACGGGGCTGAGCGTGGGCTTCTCTAAGCTTTCAG
The DNA here is from genome assembly GCF_028858705.1 of Grus americana. Classification (NCBI taxonomy): domain Eukaryota; kingdom Metazoa; phylum Chordata; class Aves; order Gruiformes; family Gruidae; genus Grus; species Grus americana. Next base: position 80,444,700 of record NC_072855.1, on the reverse strand, counting down.
ATTTGTCTCTTGCCTACCTTTGAGCTTGAGTTTATCTCTTAAACCCGGTGGCTAAGCTGCAGAGGGATGCCTGGGACCGGGGCGGGGGATTTGCCTGATGGGTTTTAAGCTGCTTCTCTTCGAGACCCCCGTGAAACTTGAGCGCTTGGTGGGTGGGCTGATGGGTTTAATTCCTAAAATATTGCTTAAGTTTTCAAACCCCGAAGCTAAACCCCTTCCGTGTGCATGAAAAGAAAGCTTTGAGACCGTGCCGGGAGGGATCGGCCGTGCGTCGACTTCGCTGCTCTCGCCGCTTGCCGCTGCGAACCCCGTTAAGATAAGCCCGTGGCTGCAAACAGCCTCGTGGGTGCCGGGGGGGAACGCGGGACGGTGGCACGGGGATGGGAGGGGAGGGGGGAAAATCCCCGTCTGCCTCCCCCGAGGGCGGCCGAGACCGGGGTGTGGGCTGCTCTCGGGCGCAGGTCTGTCGCTGGAGAGCCTGCTGACCAACATGAAGTGCAAGTGCATCAAATCGACCGCCCAGATCATCAACTTGGGGCTCATCCTTGCCATCGATGTTACGCCGCCGGGGATTCACTGCAGGAGGAAGGAGATCGTGTAAGTGGAAAGCTTGCAAACCAGTTCCTGCACGTTGCTTGCTCCTGTACCGGTGGAAAAATACGTGGGTGCTTGCGCTCTCTCCGAAGCCCCCAAATCTCGCGGTGACTCTCGCAAGGCATGGGGACGCCGCTGCCCGTTTTAATGAGGGTGACCCCCGGCGCGGCTCACGGAGCCGAGGTCGAGGGCCAAAAAATCCCGTCCAGACTCCCGGCAGGGGTTTGCAGGGGCGCGCCGGTAACCGTGCCGGGGAGCACGAGGGGTTCGCTCTGCGGACGGTGGCGCGGTTAGAAAAATTTTGGGGAAGAGGCGTGCGCGGGGCTGAGAGGGTCTGGTCGCCTTGCAGCCTCACCCTGAAGAAAAACAAGAAGGTGTGCGTGGCCCCCGAGGCACCCTGGATCCAGCTGCTCGTCCGCAAGCTGATGCAGAGGTACGCAACGCCCCGCCACCGGAAACCAAGCGGGCACATCCGAGGCGTTGGCAAGGACGATCCCCTTCCTCCCCTGACTGCTTTATTTTCCTTTCTTTCCTGCCTCCGAAATCTGCAGGACCATCACCAAAAAAGAAGCGGCGGCGCGGCCGCGGCGGGAAGCGGAGCGGTGGGCGGGGGGGGCGGAGCGGTGGTGCCGACCCCCTCGCAGACCCCCTGCCCCATCCCTCCCGCTCCCTGGATACGATAATAAATAACCAGCCGTGGTTATTTATTCCTCCGCGGGGAACGGCAGCGATATAACCTCTCTGCGCCGAGATACGCCGGGTTTGGCGGCACAACGCCGGCGCTTGCTCCGCTCCTGGGGTTTTGGCAGGGGGGCAGGAGCCTTCCCCGCTCCCCGCCCCCCCCCAAAAACAAGCTTTCCCCTTGCGCACCCGGCGTCGCCCAGCGTTTCGGGTGCCTGCGCTGTTCCTGCACGCCCGTTCCGGGCGCCTTCAATAAAAGGATCAACGTGCTTCCTCCCCTCGGCTGCGGCAGCTCATTCTGCGTGGATTTGTATAAAAAAGTTGGGATTTTTGGAGTGTGGGGGGGGTTAGACCGGACCGTGGCACCGCGGCGCCCTCGGCCAACGCAGGGATGTCCCTTGGCCCCGCGGAGCGAGGCGCCGCAGGTCTGACCTGCGACCCCGTGCAAAACGATCGCCGTTTAAAAACTGAACTCGGCCGCGCTGGCGGAAGGTGTCCAAGCGCTGGGCGCTTCCCCAAAAGGGTAGGAAGCCGATTTGCATCACCCACCCCAGCGCCCTGGATGCCCAAAGCGCGTCCCAGGGAGGTGGCAAGCTGGGAAACACCCGGCGGGTCCCCGGGTCCCTCTCCTTCCCCCCCCTTGTGCTTCTCAGGAACCAGAGCAGGGGACGAGAGCGGTTGCAAAAGGGCTGTTTATTGCCGACAGAAGGAAATAAAAGCACACGGGCGGGAAGAAACAAGCAGCTATTTAGCCCTACGCATCACGCGTGAGCAGCGCCCCGTCTCCGTGGCGTGGGGGTGTGCGTGTTTAGATTAAAAAAAAAAAAAAAAAATTTAAAAAAATTTTAAAAAGGAAGAAAAAAATAACAGGGCAGGGTTTTGAGGAGCTCCCTTGCCCGGGCTGCCCTAAGGTTAGAGAAAGGCAGGGCTGCTTAGTTCCCGCGGCGGCGGCGTATTTTCCGGGCCGGGGAGCAGGTCTCACCTCGAGCCGTCCCCGCTCGATGGGAATTCGTTCGCTCGGTGGGTTTTTCATTGCAAAGTATAATTATGGGGGGAATTGCACCGTGGCGTGGCGCTTTCTCTAAAACAAGAGTTCTTTTAGAGGGAGAGGGAAAAAAGGGATCCTTTGGTAAAAGGAAAGGAGAGCGCTGGCGAGGGGGTTTCTTACTGTTTGTTCTTAGGGGAAATGTGGACTGAGCACGTCAGGAGTTTTGTTCGGGGCTCAGCTGAAGGCTGGGGCTGGTGTCAAACTTTGCAAAGCTTTTTTCCCCGTGTCAGGGCCGGGGGGGAAGGCAGCCCCCCATGGTCCTGCCCTGGGGGGGGTGCAGCAGCGGCTCCAGCCTCCGCCAGCAACAATTTCCCCATCCGAGAGCCCAGCACGCTCCCAAATTAAAGCAAAGCTACCGATTCCGTATAACGAGATGTAAACCCCCCCTTAAAATTTCAGCATAAGCGTGCCGGGGAACGACGCTGCAGCTTCCCCCCCCCTCCTCGCCACGTCTACTTCCATCTTTTTGAGGGACAGGACCTTGTGGTTGCAAAGACAACACAAAAGAAAGAAATCCAACTTAAAAAAACCCACCCCAAACCCCAACCTCCCCAAATAACCCCCATGAGACGGGGCAGGAGGGGGAGCCCGGGCTCCCATCATCCCTGCTCCGGTCCAGCCCGTGAGTTTAGGAATTAAGGGCATATTTAGCTAACGTGGTGCACACAAACACTTTAATTGCTCGCAAAGCAAACACACGATGCGATAATTAAAAATGGAAAACAAAGCCAAAGTCATGTAACATGTCACCGGTAAAGAAAGCCACCATGAGGATTTTTTTTTTTTTTGATTGGGTGGTTTTGGGGTTTTTTTTTGCTTTGGAACAAAGACAGATACAGACAAATGCAAACTCAGTAAATGCCTAAATCGTAGGAACTGTTTAACGAAGAGGACAAGACCGAGTACCAGGATCACTCTAACCTTCGCCACTCAAACGGTGAGAGATTTTGCAAGCTAAACGCACCGTAGGATCGCAGGGAGGGAGGAAAGAGTCGTATCACTTGGCGTGCTTTGCCATCCACGCTGTTTAAAACACCCTGAAGTACGCAAGTACCCGAGCGTCTCTCTATGTTCACGCTTATTTTCAGATATATTCCAAAAAACCTGCACTCCTGAAGGCCGTCATCCTCAAACATAGCCAATCCAGCAAACGCTCTGGTCTCTTCATACCTTTTATAGAGTCGAATAACTTTTTTTTTAGGATGCGGGAGTTTCGAAAGGTGTTAATTCTGTCCCTTTTCTGATGGTGCGATGCCTGCGCCTGCCTCATCCGCTCTGCTTTTGTCCCTGCTCTCGTTTCCTGGAGGAAGAGCTAACGCGCGGTCGGTGTCAGCGCACAGAGCGGGCACAGGGAAGATACCGTGTCGCTTAGAGCTGCGCCTGGAGCTACAGCCTTATAATCTCCTCCTAAAATTGTTTCTAATCCTAAAGCGAGTTCTTGGCTGGCGCTTGGCATAGAGACTTAAGACACGACTGGTTTCCACCGGGTTCTCTCGGGGTTTGTGTCGCCTTTGAACGCTGAAGGGTGAGAAAGGGCAGGTACGTGATGATACTTCTGTAAACTTGGAAAAAAAAACCAAAAAAAAAGACGAGCTGCGTAATCGCAAGGTGCTTTTCCTCACTAGGAGCTGGAGAGACTCGGCTAATAATTGCGTCTATCAGAAAAACCCAAACCTCTCTGCATCTGGAGCTCGTTTCTTTTCCAATCTCTGACAAACCAGGTCCTCTGCCCCCCTTTTAAACCTGTACGAGGGTGCGTATCGCACTTTGGTGATATTCCCGCTGCAGGCTATTAGTTTGGTGTGGATAAGACTTAAAAAAACCCAACCCCTTTCCCTCCCCCTCGCTATGCCAAGTTTCGTGCTGAAGGAAGGTTTTGATGCCCGAAGCTGAAAAGGCATCGTGGAAATGAAGTAACTGCTGCTGTTTTGCTGGCTTTAAATCTGGTTTTCAGATAATAAGGACCGGCGGCCACTTCTGGCCCCTGCGCCCCACCAAGAAGGGGTGAACGCTGTGCTCGTGTCTAGGAATCCTTCTGGTGTTTCCCCAACCCGTCTTTTAAATTAACAGAGAAACTCTGAATTTCAACAAGCCCTTTCATCTTCCCCACCACCACCTCACCAAAACCAACCCCCGGGGAAACAAGTGGGATAAACCTTTGAGGTCTCAAATTCTCGCTCGCGATTCGGACCAGACGTCTCACGAGCCGGGTGCGGAAAGCCGGTCTCCAAAAGCCCAATCTTTGGGGTTAAGCCGGAGCCGCAGACGCTCAGCATCTTTGTAAAGCGGGCCTCGGGAGTTCAAGAACGTGAACGTGGATTTAGGCGTCTCCGCAGCAAAGCCAGCAAGGTGGGAGACCATCGGCCATCCACAGCGTCACCCGAACGCCGGAGGTCGCGGTACGGTTTTGAAAGCTGCGTTAGGTCAGTGGCAAGTGCTTCTGAAAAGGTTGAGAGTCAAAGATTTTGGCTTTCTAGTCTATAAAACACAGAACAGCGAGGACTTGGGACTAATGAGACTTTTGCTGAATGCGTCTGCAGACTAAACAGGAGTGGCTTCCAACAGACGGGGAAAGCTTACCGATAAAATGAAATAATTTCTCAACAAATGCTAGAAAGAGACGACAAAAGCTTCTACCGAGGCAAACGGGAAGCAAAGCTGGCCTCGGACCCCGTTGTGCCATACCCGACTTCAGCGCGTGGCACGCAAATGTTCACGCTCCTTACATCGAAATAAGGAAACAAAAATATTCAGCTACATTGTACAAAATTCTCTTTTGTTTTTATATATATATACACACACACAAAACCCCGTATCGAACAGATTTACCATACTGAATTTTAAAAAGTTGCTTGTAGAAGGGTGTTGGATTTTTTTTTCTCTGCTTGCTTTAGGCAGTGCTGTTGCTTAGAAGTTGACACCAGGCACCATATTTTTGAAAGCAAACCAAGACAGTGAGGAGCAGTAAAGGATTTGGAGCTTTTTTTTTTTCCCCCCCCTTTTCCCCAGGCGTCAGCTGCGAGGACGCTGCGACGTGCCGGGAACCGAGGGTCAGCGATGGAGAGAACTGCTGGTTTCTCATCCATCTCTGCTTAGGGTTAGGGATATTTCGTTTCGTATTGTTCCCTCTCCCCTAGAAAACACCCTACTGTCAGCTTCCATCTGGGTCAAAAGAAAATTAGCGTTGCCATCTGGACGACGCGTACGTTTACCGAAAGGGATCTCATCCTGCGCGCCAGGCTGACGGCTCCCCGCTCCCTCTCTTCCTAAGGCAGAAAATCCCTACGGAGAGCGGCGTTTCTGCTCGGCTGGGGGGGAAAAAAAAAAAACGCAATCCCCTTATTGCTCCTGCCAGGAAGGGAAAAAACCAGAAGGAAAACGGGGAGGGAGCCAGACAGGTGAAAGGCGGGTAAACACATCCCCGGTTATGTGCACCAACTGAAACATAAACGAGATTCATTTTTTTTAAAATCCAGAGGTTTTGTGCAACGTCTGTTAAAATAACATTTAAAAAAAAAAAAAAATCGCACAGCGTCGTGGCCGTTCAGAAGTGCGTTTCGCAGCAGAGAAAATCCAATTAAACACCTTCCTGCAACTCTTGGATCGGTTAGAAACCCAAGGAAAGTCAAACTTAAGCAGTTCACAATGTTTGCCAGGGTTTTGGTTGGGTTTTGTTTTTTTTTTTCATCCCCATCCTCTCCCACCCCGATATTACAAAAGATTGTTGTTGGGTTTTCTTTTTATTAATAAACGGGCTCCTCTGCAGTTCATATACAATCATAGGTGAATTTTAAATTCCATTTTATACAAACATCTCAAAAAATATTGGGAGTGAAGTATGGTAGGAAATATTGCTCACGTTGCTAGTTAACATGCGTGTAGGAAAAGGAGGAGAAGGGTTTGTTAGTGCACACCTCCAGAGCAGAGCACCCCCCCTCCAAAAAAAGATACAGTAGCTGATTACAGAAAGGTAATGTCCACAAAATTAAGTTTTTCATGCTATTCTACTTTCCAGTACTATACTCTCAAATCGCTTTCGCAGTTTATCTGCAACGGCTAGGTGGCGAACGCTGAGGTATATTAAAAAAGAGATACCTGCACCTAGAGGAAAATCCGTCTTTAAAGGGCTTTTTTGGGGGTTTTTTGTTTTGTTTTGGTGCTGCACAAAGCAATTGCTGTACAGGGATTTCACCCAGCTACGATCGCTTCCAATTGATAGCAGATGCTAGATGACGCCTCCGTTTTTTGGGGGGTTTTAGGCACTTCTTTTAAAAGGGAGTTGTTGTTTCGTTAAACCGATTTTTGTGTTCTGTCCCGCACCACCCCCTCCCCGGCCCCCAACAAGAGTCAGGGAATAGTTTCTACTCCAGGTCCAATTGATTTTTTTTTTTTTTTTGCTTTTTCCCCCCCTCTATGGATAATTTCCTATGTATAAAACGACAAAGGAAATGTTTAATTAAAGAGTAGAGGAACAGCCTCTGGCAGTTTTGCAAGACAGAAGATGGCTCCTCAGTAATTAAAACTAATTTCACAATTTAAATTTGACTTTTTTTAAGTATACGAATGAGACAGAAATATAGGCTCTCAATCTGTTTAAAAATTTCATTCACATAATGGAAAATTTTTTCATTTATTAAAAATATCACATTTTGAGACTAGAAACAGTAAAGTGCATGAAAAGTTTAAAATATAAATTCAAGAAAATCTTATAGCAGCAAAAAAGCAGAATAAAGAAAAACTTAAAAACACAGACACAACCTTTTCCTATCACTGTGCCATTTTTTTTTTTAAACATTAAGCAGCCAACCAATTTTTTTCAGAAAATTGCATTATGTTTAATGCCTCTTGAGGCACAAGGTTTTGAACTGGCCACCTAGAGCATAAAAAGAAAAAAAAAAAAGAAAAAAAAAAGAGGAACAAAAAGATTTCCAACACATCCAAAGAGCATAAACAGTTGGGAATGAACCAGCAGCTTTTTAATCCAACCCTGACCGATAACAGAAAAGATAGATTATTTAAAAAGTGTGATGGTTATTTGGCAACTAGGGTCAGGAAAAATAATCCAAGGAATGATTACGGCTACCGCTCGCTTCCCCAATGGAAAAAGCATGCCGACAGCTACTCCGCGTGCCCGTCGGAGACAGAAGTAAGATCGTTTCCAGTGGCTTTTTCCTGTACCCTACGCTTAAGCGTTTAATCCCAAGCTTTCCCATCTTTGCAACCAAACTTCGGAAAAGGGGAACCGAGGATGGATTTGCAACTTCTTTATTCACCCGGCACCCAAACGCTTGCAACGGCTCGCTTCGAGTGCGATATCTTACCGTTTCTAAGTCCTGCTCCCAAACTGTGCTGCCGAGTTCTTCGGAGCTCCGAAAAAAAGTCACCGCGGCGTCTGCCGAGCAAGCGATCTATACGCAGCATTAAACGCTCACCTGCAAAGTCTCGTGAGACGTAGCTTCGCTGGAAATTTCGTTGTAAATGAAATTACGTCAGGAGAATTTAGACCTCAAATTTTATCACAGATATTGAGCCATCTTTGGTTTTCTAATATTTGTTAGACAAGGGGCAGGGCCACACTGCTAATCATTTACAGTCAGGTATTAAGTGCTTTGCTAATGTGCAAAATTTATTTTGGATGCAGAGTTCAATCTCCGTTTTGGGTTCAAAGAAAGAGTATTTCTAATATTTTTTCCTACAAAACAAGCATTTCTATTTTTGTTTTCTTTCTCCTAAAAGGTTGGCTCATTTCGCCACGTTCTGGAAAAAAGCATTATCTTGGAATAGGTTAATAAGCAAGTTTTTAGTCTCATTTGTCGATTTATAAGTGCAGCTTCCTACTGAAAAGAAAAAGCTTGCCAGTTTAAAAAAAAAAACCAAAAGAAATTAAATTAAAAACCTGGAAAGGGAATAATACTTTGGTTCCAGCCCTAGTGCCAAATGATACCAATATGCACCAAAATGTGCAAAATCTCATATCAAACACATAAGGAAAGGAGCTCGAAGAAGCAGCTTAAGGTTGGCCATACTTCACTCCTATATACTTTGATTTACAACTGTACAGGTCCATAACAACAGGTCCTCGCCCTCAAAGGGGCAGGGCTCCACTACCTCCTGTTAGGCAAGTGCACACCGTTGACAAGAGGCAGGAGCGGAGGATGGAGTTCGAGTTGTGTTAACAGTGAGAAGTGGTCTGAAGGGATGTGAGGGTGTGGACACCCAGTGATGTTGTTGTCAACCAGCCACTGAGGGTCCAAAGGCCCCAGGACACCAAGCACGTTCATGTGAGTGTTGGAATAGAAAATGTAGTCAATCACACCCTAGGGAGAAAGAGAAACACGACAGTGAGAACAGACCTCGCTTCTGGCAACCTGAACTCGACTGGCTTCTGGCCGCAATTCAGAGGAAGAGGCGCAGCGCTGGAATTAGGGTAAGAAACGCCCGCGGCGTTCTGCGTTCAAAGCGCTGCATCCGTTCGCATTAAGTCACTGGCCAGAGCCAGGTCGGAAGCTCAAAAATGCCAGCAAATCAAGGATTTGTGCGCGGTAGGAAAAGCGTCCAGCGAGTGTAGGAACCAGTGATGAAGCGCTTACAGGAACAGAGGGAAAGACAGCCAATGGTCAGAAAACTAAGACAGCATCCTGGGGAGACCAGGTCAATGTCTGCCACGTCAGAAAAATCGCTGCTTACTTTGAAATCAAAAGTGTAATTGGTGTAAGGCATCAAGTTGTTTTCGTAGGCGCTCTTGAGTTGGAAGCCATGCGTAATTCTTCCTTCAGAAGCCCCGTTTTTTCCGTTGCCACTGAAGTTCATCAGACACTCGTTATAACGCAACTCCTTGAAGTCCTTGTGGTTGTCAGCAACTATGCCATTGCTTAAGTATTCCACTACACCTGTTTGCAAAGGAAAGGATTCGGGGAGTTGCTTTAAAATACGACATTCAGGGAAGGTTGGCCCCAGAGTTAAAAACAAAAACACCGGTAAGACACCCCGTGGGATGAGAAAAGAGCTTTCCATCTAAGGGGAATCTACGCAGCGGCTGTCTCGCCCATGTCTGAGCCGTATGCACCTTCCTGCCACGCAGCCAGGGAACCGAGGCTCTCCAGCGGTTTTGACAGCATTTTTTGAGGCTTACAGTAAACCCGTAGTACGTGCGCTGCAGGACGCAGGTGACAGGGTGCTAGAGAGGCAGCTTTCATACGTATACCTGGTACTACAGTATCGAACGTCTTAATTACTAAAGCATAGAACCCCAGACTGGTTTGGGTTGGAAGGGACCTCAAAGCCCACCTAGTTCCACCCCCCTGCCACGGGCAGGGACACCCTCCACTAGCCCAGGGTGCCCAAAGCCCCGTCCAACCTGGCCTTGAACACTGCCAGGGAGCCAGGGGCAGCCACAGCTTCTCTGGGCACCCTGTGCCAGGGCCTCACCACCCTCACAGGGAAGAATTTCTTCCTAACATCCCATCTCCATCTCCCCTCCTTCAGCTTCAGGCCCTTCCCCTCGTCCTGTCACTCCCTGCCCTTGTAAACAGCCCCTCTCCGGCTTTCAAAGCAAACCAGTCTCCTTAGAAAGTTTTCATGTTCCATCACAAACTCACGTCTATCCCACTTATTATTGCTGCTCAAGGCACCGGTATTTATTCAACAATTTATTTAAGATCTCTTTTCTATCTCTTTGTAGGTGTAACCAACTTTTCTGGAGCGTACAAGTGATCACGGAAAGCAGTTTACTCAGCCGGAGGACTTGCACTCTCTCCAGCCAGATTTCGAAAGGCAGCTGTTACTAAGAAACTTTTCATCCATACCTCCCCGGGGAAGCACAAACCGCCCCATCGTCCTCAGAGGAAAAGAGGGTTCAAACGTTCTAAAAGGTGAGTTGAAAATTAAGCCAAAGCCAGTCTTACCTGAATCAGGCAATGAGTTGAGATCCGCACACAGCACCAGAGGGATAGAGTTAGGATCTGCTGTCGGGCTACCGGGCCTGCTTGAGGCTTTCTCGAGGATATTTTTCAGTTCTGAGACAAACATCATGGTCTGAATGAGTTTCACATCTGAGTATTCCGGGTCCCAGTGCATGTGGGCATTGGCCACAATAAGCAGCTGTTTGTCCACATGAAGCGATTTCATACCTGGGTAAACAAATACATTTTAATTGGGGAAAGGCTGATTGTGTGAATGCGGCCGATTCCCCGTTAACATTCCGGGTCTAGCTACCAAGGACTCCGAGTCACGTGCACCAGCAGACGGGTGTACTTTCATTGCTGGAAAAAAGGCATCACCTGCACCACCGCTCCTTTCTAAATCAGCAGCGTTTACGTAACGTTACGTGACTAAATTTCTCCAGTATAGGAAAGAAATAGCCAGCAGAATCTGATGCCGTTACAATTGCATTCCTCCTCTGCTGCTCAAGTGGTCATCACTTGAGTGTGCAGCACTACTCAGTATTTAAGGCACAAGGGAGTTTCCTGACTCAGCTGCCGCGGTACGGCAAATTGCTCCCTTGGGAAAAACTCAAACTTGCTCCAATGAATGCAGTATGAACCTGGCTGCTGCACAACGCTGTAGCTGCTTTTACTATTTATCTGAGAAACAGTACTCTGAAAGATGGGGCATAAAGTCACAGGCAGCTCCTTCCTGACCTGCAATTTAAACATTCTGCTCCTTTGAAGGGTACGCTGGCAACAAGCCATCGAAAAACCAGACACGCAGACAGCGCAGGGTGGCAATTTTAGGTATGCTGAAATCGTCTACTGCATCTGATCAAACTTAATGAAAATGTGACAGTCAGTCAATCAAGCGGCATGAAAAGATACCTGATAATCTCACTCTTCCACAACCGTACGTTAGCACTGTCATATAATCACTGGGGGAGGATGGAAGGATTCAATCAAGGGGAAAAAAAGAGAGGTGAAAATAGAAGCTGAACATTACCGACAACTACTGGTAAGAGCGTATGCGTGTAAACACGCTGACCTTGGAAAAACTTAATTCTTCAAGTAGAATTTAACAGAGTGAGTAAGCAGGGACAAAAGCTTCCAAGGAGAGAGCGAAATGCTGGCATCCGGCTGCCAGCGCAACCAGACCAGGAAATCACGTCGTCTGCATCCTGTCTTAGCCACCCATGGGCTATCACTTCTCAAGTTAGCACAGTGAACAGCGTTTGCTCATCTGCGAGTATTTGGTTACCACCACTGAAGGCAATAATATTCTAGAGAGCCGTATTATCTAGGAATAACTCATGCCTTTACATGGAACTGAATACTCGATGAGAGAACCACGGTCGTACTCACTTGCTCCAAATAATTCTTTGTGCACCTCTAACACCACGGCAACTCCGATGTTGTCCTTCGTCATCACTCTGTTTAACATAGCTTCCGAACCTTCAGAGTTAGCCATCGCCACCTGGTTGAACTCCACCGTATGCTTCTGCACCAGCGTAAATCTGATCAAACGAAGAGAATCGCGTGTGAACGTACAGCTACGTGAAAAGAGACGGTCTCTATCTGCACTCCGGTCTACCATGTCCAAGGAGAGTGCCTGCGGGACAGGGTGAGGCACGCTTCTTTTGTCCTCTCGTTTTATAAAAGTAAAAACAGTTCTAAGAAATGTTCCCCCAGTCAGGATAGAGCTCTCGGTCTGGCCAGTGAGATGCTGTCAGGGGAGATGAGATACCTGGGGTTTAGGAAGCATTTACTTGTTTCAGCGTAGCACTCTGAGAGGACTATTCAGAGCAACGCTCGGAGGTTATCGCACCTCCTCAGGAGTGTTCTAGGCAAAAAATAAGGATGAGATGGGAATTAAAGGCCAGGTTTTACTTTGGGCAAATGCAACCAGTTTCTTTCAAACCACTAGCTGCCACCATTAGTTTTGTGAAATTGGTTTTTCATTCCTTCCCAGCCTTAGGATGCCTGAAAACGCCTTGCCTCAGGACAAACTGAAGGCTACCTATCGAAAGGGGTTTTTCTGTTTGTTTTGTGCTCTAAGAAAATTAAAAATGAGTTATTATTACTCTTCCGTTTTCACCTGTGAGAGTCTCAGCGTAATAACCAGTTCTCTGTAGACCCTTGTTGGTTTCAAGGTTTGAAAAACATCAGTTGTTTGTTTTCACAGACTTCCTCTATTCAAAACAAGTCGAATTGTTTTTATACATGCTCTGAAATGCTTATTTTTGTTTCTGGAAGCAGTGAAAACTCTGAAGGGGAGCTAAGGCTTTGCAAAACTTCCATGCTCATTACTGAAACCTGTTTCGAGGGAATATTCAGAGGGATACTCGGTGTGGTACAACCCGTGAGCAGTTTACACAGACGAGAAGTGTGAATGCCGGCACCTCTCCTCCCTCCCCAGATCTGCTAAAAAGCGCTCACAGGAAGCACCTAAGTTTTTACACATACTGGCTCTCCTGCAACTTCCACGCTTGTGACGAGATATCTGTGTTCATAGTCTGAAAGGAATGGGAGGACTTTGTTGCAAAGAGAGCAGCAAAAGGGAAGGGAGGATCGTTCTGTGTAGTGAACTTCATCTTTTGTTTTAGAGCACAGTACTTTGGTGACCGTGCACCCTGAGAGAGGAGGAAAGCTTTCAGACCTAAGTCAAGCTGTTTTTAAAAAGCTGCCTCTGCCCCTTACTTTTCAGTTTTGAAGAATATTGCACAGCCATCCACATGCTTTTTCTCCTGCTCAGACATGATTTTGGCACGTGACTTTGGAGAAAAGAATCCATCGTATCCTCGTTCTTTCAGGGCTGGCAGAAAAAGGGTGAAGTATTGCTCTGTTTCCACTTCCTGGAATTGAACACAAATACTTTAGGCTAACAAAGTCCAGTAAATCCTTCCTATCGCTGTACGGCAACTTGTGCCTGCCCTGCCTTGCGCTCAGCAGCTCTCACCAACGCGAAAAGCTTCTGTTCATGTCACTTCCTAGATTAATGGCCTGCTGGAAACAGATTTGCGTTCCTGGATATCCTGGATTCCCCCCACAAGGGGAAGTGACAGGTGTATTTTGAATAGCAATAGATTACACCTGATATTTTTGACATCTGAATGCAGATACCGTCCTAGGTTAAAACTCAAGAGGTCGACAGATACCCAGCAGCAATTAATATTCAATCGGGAGAGCTCTTTCGCACAAGGGTCTCGCGCTGTTCTGTAACAATACGTTTTCTTTGTAATAACGTTTGGTCTCCAAGAGGATTTCAGAGGTTGATCTCCTGAGGTTTTCAGACCAAGGTAACTAACTACTCTCTTCTTGTGCAAGATTTTTGCTTACCAGAACTCACTTAAAAAATGAAAGATCGGTTTAAAGGCAGAAGCGTTCCGCTGTTCTAAACGTCGGCGGTAAATTTCTAGTAACAACAGCAGGATACACGTACCAATGACAACCGATATTTAACTTTGACCGTGAGAGTCCCCTTGTTTGCCAACGGGAGTATTTTTGAGACTTTAACTTCTGTACCAAGCAGGAACAGACTAGGAACAGTGGCATTAACACAAGCCAACGCATAAACAAAGAGCTGTGCACACAGCTTGTACTGGTAAGCCCCAGAATTTGTAGGCAAATACGGTGTTTTCAAGGGAGCATTTCATTCTAAAGGTGGAAGTCAACGTTTTGCGTTTCTGATGAAAAATGCAGGTTATTTTCCAATTACCTGAAGACTAATGATATCTGCATCACAGTTGACGATTTCTTCCATGATTCCCTTTTTTCTATACTCCCAATTGAGCGCCCAAGATGGGCAGTAGCCATAGAGCTGCCGGGTGGCGTATTTATCACACAGCACATTGTAACACATAACTGTGAACGAAGCTGGAAGGAAGGAAGGAAAGAAAGGGAAAGGTTATCAGCCTCTGAAGATTACAAACGCTGAACTTACTCAATCCAAACTACCGAATCTTACATGGTCTATTCTGCTAAAGAAGCTGTTACTATGTCATGATACCACAGCATCAGAGAGAAACGCTGCTTTAGAACGCTTTGGGTTTCGGCTGATTTCAAAACATTTCTACAATTTTCTTGGCGCCTGTAGAGCATTTCTAAGTTGGATCAAGTTGTGTCTATCAGGTCTAAGGGGGAGAAAGAGGTCTGGGTGAGGGCAGGGAAGAGAAGGAGAAATGAAGTCATAAATTAGCAAGCACCTGATACATTATTTGGTCACCTTTTTTTTAAAAAAAAAGAGAGAGAAGTCAGCATGCAGCTCATCAAATGATGCAACTTGAAACACGCTTCTTTCACACACAAACTTCTCGACTCCCTTAGATTTTACACCAATTAAAAAAGACAGCTAAATGCAGCATCCTAGCACCATGCCGCTAGGAAAAGACTGCTCGTACTTGCAGGGAAAGAAGTGAGGTTTTACTGTGCGGCTACCCCACGGCTGTATTTTTTTATACTCGTAGTCAAAGAAGATTTCTGCTGTTGAGTTGTTTCAATTTTATGATAACAACCAATTGGCTTGTTACAGCTTCTGCCATGAAATACTCCACAGCTCAGTCGCCTAACGCAATGCTTTCTAATGACTTCTGTTTCTGCTCAGGAAGCTTGATTTAAAAAATAAATGCAAAGTCCGTAAAGCTCCACTGAGATACTGATTTGTAAGGGAATTCGAAACAGAAATGCAGAACTTAATGTAGTGGTGGCTTACAGGACTTTTGGCATTTCCTGTTTCTTCCTGTTTTCTTTTTCTGGTTTGTTGTTCTTTAATACAAAAACCAGTGAGATATGATCTTAACTGCAACATCAGCCTGCCTAACACAGAACCGAGTTGAGTTTTGAAGACCTGCCATATACACGCTTCTAAAAAAAAAATGTAGAGGACTGCCGCGTTATTCTTGCTAGTTATTAATCTGATTTTACGCAATAACAATATTAGCATTTTTCTCCTTTATACGAGCTCTTTATATAATGCTTTTTGAGGGTTACATTCAGGATGCGCAGGGGAAGAAGAGCCACTGGATTTGGAGAGCCTGAAGAAACGCTGCCTCTTGCACTTTACCAAAAGCAACAATAGAGGGCATTAAACTAACTTCAGTACCAGGCGCTCCACAGGTTCACTTGCAGATAGGGACTTCTCCGAGTCTCACTTGAGACAGCCGGTACGTCGACACGGCATTTGTATACAGTTATTTTACATATTACTTCTGAGAAATGAATTTTTTTCTTAAAAAAAAGTTCTTTTTCTTGGGCATCAGTGGCCAGAACCACTATGAAAAAGCCTAACGTGGAAAAGAAATGACCGGCATCCCCTTCAAATTACAAAAATGATATTTACAGCACAGCCATATGTTAATTCTTTCAGTATAAATGAGCACAAATTGCTATTTTTGAACTGATCCATGTAAGGCAGAAGACTTCTCTGAAAATAAAGCCAAAGAAAAGTTTTTCAGCGCATCATCGTGTGAACATAGGGAAAAGAACCACAGATTTACCTGAGGGCAGAATTTGGTCTCGTTCTTTTAAAGTAATCCATGGCCTTGGAGGCAGCTGCTCTGGATGAACTAAAAAAAAAAATTAAAACAGTGATTAATTCAGGGTTTGTATTTGTCAGGTACAATTTCTAAGTCAAAATGCTGACTGAACAATAACGTTCCATACTGCGCTTTGCAACCCCAATTCCCCAAGTCTTTTTACGCTCCAGGGGAGGCAAAACTCATTTAAATGGCTAGCTATAGTAAGAGCAAACCTGCCAGTTGTAAGATTCACGACTCTTTTTGTCTCTCGCTTTCAAATCTAGAAGCACCACTGAAATACTCCTGCACCTTGAATATACCGCTGAAGAAGGAGGGGTAAATCCTGCAGCGATTCAGACACCCTATACTCCCCGTCTCCAAGAACCTCACCCTATATCCATCGTTCCCGCAACGTTTTAACAAGACGTCAAGTGGCAAAACAGAAAGCTCAGTTACAGAACCACGAAGCAGGATTTAAGTCAGGTTCTGGATATTCTTACTCATTTTGGGATTTCTACATCTGAATTTGATATTCTGCTTGCATTTGGATTATAATTCCTAGTGGCAAGTATCAAAACAGCTTCAGCAAGGAAGACTTTGCACTTTGTTGGTAATCGAAGGGTTTCAAACAGAACAGCGGGAACGACTGGCTGTGACGTGGTAACGTGGGAAAAGCTTAGACAATATATGTCATCCTCTTCCACTGTGCGTTAGCGCGCATTTGTGCGTACGACCGGAACCACTTGACAAAAACGCAAAAGCAGTTAGAAAATACCCTCCCTTCAGTGGTTCAGGGTCTCGTTTTAGCGGCAAATACTGTCAGAAATGCATGCTTTTAAACCACTTCTGTCAATCAGATTTGTAGGGCTGTCACCTGCTAGATTGTCAAGCATGTAGTTCAGTAGCTTTCGAGTTCCGTCTGGATCCTGGTAGAGGCTGAGAATATCTTGTGATAAAGGATTGCCTGCCAACAGCATAAAACAACAACTGGGTGATTAGCTGCCTGACTTTCTTAGGGCTTTCCAACCAAAAAAAATGTCCCATAATGAGTACAGACAAATTGACTCAGAAGATATTTAGGTTGCTTAACTTGGAACTGTAGAATAGCGCAGTAACAGAGCTATAGAAATAGCTAGCGCGCATTGACTTTCTTCCTTCGGTTCAGCTCAATCAATAATACAACAGGTTAAAGGGTTTATTTACCTGTCTACAGATTTGAGATAGGCTTGTAAGGAAGTTTAATAGCATTAATAAAGAAAAGCACTGTTTTCCGAACTGGCTGGTCATTTGTGTGACAAGCTTAACATCTCAAATAAACTGTAAGAAAATGTTGAGGTAATACACAAAGCTTCTGAGCCCAGCCCCCTCAGTTATTCAAGAGTACTCCTAGGAATATTTAACTGTAAAGAACTCACTCACCTTTCAAACCTAGGGTTTGTAGCTGGAAGAGCCGTCCAAGTTCATAAGGCAAAACCCGTAACAGATTGTTATTTAAAAGCAATTCCCTGCAGCAAATGAAAAAACACTTTTGATGAGTATGACTTCAGAAGAAAACTGTTAAAGCGCTATATGCCGCCGATCTTCAAAGATGACCCTTTTCACCCTGAGTTTTTTTGTATTACGGAAAGATATGCCAATCTTCCCATTTCAAAGCATGACCGAAATACTTTCAGTAGGGGAGAAAAAAAAAAAAAGCCACAAAACCCCCAAAACATAAAATTACATCAGGCAGAATTTAAACAACAGGCAATCAGCAAGTCTCAAAGAATGTTTCAGAGCAGAAGACTGCATAGTTTACAGACATGTATCTGTAGGGATCAGAAAAGAAGGGTAACGAACCCAAAAGTCATTATTAGAACTGAAGCGCTGCACCAATTTTAAATTTTTCAGAATTATTTTAAATACAAGAATGGAAAGCAAAATAAAATTCCAAGTCCTGATCCCAGAGTATAGATTTTTGGAAAGTTAACCAGAATAATTTCTCTTACCTGAGAGATACCATGTTTCCTAGTTCTGCTGGTAAACTTCTGAGTTTGTTGGATGACAGGTCCAGGTAAACCAGATTATGAAGCTT
The DNA here is from genome assembly GCF_028858705.1 of Grus americana. Classification (NCBI taxonomy): domain Eukaryota; kingdom Metazoa; phylum Chordata; class Aves; order Gruiformes; family Gruidae; genus Grus; species Grus americana. Next base: position 80,426,862 of record NC_072855.1, on the reverse strand, counting down.
GGCAATATCAGGCGGAATGCGAGTAAGATTATTGTCATTGAGGTGCAGAGCAGTCAAGTGCGTCAGCGACCAAAGTGACGTACTTAAGCTCCGCACTCTACCTAAAAAAGAAAAGCAAAGAACCACCTCTTCAGCCAGGTTCGCGCTCTCCAACCATCAGACACAAGCCACGGGGGGATGTCGGAATATGGGATTTCCCGCGGGGAAACCCTGCCACGTCACTGGAACACTGAGTGGCGCTCGCAGAAGATACCTTTGTGTAGCTTTTCTACGAGCAGACTTTAAATAATTATCTAACCCTCTCAGTTAAAAGGACAGAGGTACAGTTCTAGGGAAGCGGATGTGCTACCCAAAAACTCACGTCCAGTCTGCGTTGGCGTCTTAAATCGACTGGGCCGAACGTGAGCCAGCCAAGCTCGAAGACAATCCAGTAAGTCAGTGACTCCTCCTCCCCCCCCAACTCAGAAAAAAACATTTTCACAACAGGATCCCCTTTCTGAAAGCATCTGGTGCGATGCTGGGGCACCAACAACTCCGCCGAACCAAAATTCAAAACCAAATCAACTCACCCGAGATCTCTAATTCAGCCCAGTGCGACTTCTTCCCGTTGGCTACCTCTTCTGCTGACATGATGGTGTAAATTCTGCGAGGATCTGGAGGATCATATTTTTCCTTTGGCATCCCTGTTAGTCTGAAAGACCATCACAACCATTACCATCTGCCACTTGACAACACGTCTCCATTTCTAGACTGCCTTCCCCAGCGACCCTCCGCAAAAACACGCGCCCTGGAGTTTACGTACAATAAATATTACGCTGACGCCAGCCCAACCGCTCCCAGCGCGTGGAGTTAAGCAGGTGCTCAGACCTTTGCAGAATACGGGCCCGTGACGGAACAGGGCATTTCTTCCTACAAAGTTGGGTTTTCTGCGGTCATCCGCAGCGCTACCTTGTACTGCCTCGATGCAGACTTTCTGGATTTCCTAGTTTATCCCCCAGACCGAAACGTAACCTACGCCACCGCTGAGTTATTTGCTGTGCGCAGAACCTGCGGACGAGATGACAGCGTTTTGCTCTTCACAGCGAAAGCACACGCATTGCACCCTCCTGTAGTTTTCCCAGGGAACAAACGATCGAAGGGAAGGCTCTTCTCTTTGCTTTTACGGCAATTATTTTCAACATACAAAGTCCCACTCTTGCACTCCACTTACACGAGACTTGAAATTGCAGTCTGAAGGGGAATTAGCTCCATTTTTCCATTAACTATCTAGCTTTTCTGTTTTGTGCCTTTTCATGCTCAGCATCAGTCAACACTGTTTTTACTCCTAATGGCCTAGGAGACATAAAAGGAGCTCAGGTAAAACTCTCATTAGCTGTTCTCGGGTATACAGGGCTTCGGCCCAGGCCAAAACATTACTGTCGGATGGACTCACGCACGTACACAAACGCAACCGATCTCATTTTCCAGATTTTTGTCAGAAGAGAGCTCCGATGTCCCGTTCGAAAAAACATACGCTTTCCAGATGACGCAGGGAGAAGTTTTCCTCCATGCCTCCCCAAACTGTTGTGCTAAGAAAGACTAGGGGGAAAAGAGGGCTTGTTCGGTTTAAAACCATAAGGTTACCTGAATTTGCTGTTCACTGGTCTTTTCCTCCCCAGACACAGAAAATACACAAACCTTGTTTTTATACAAATCCAAAGCAGCTGGTCTACAGGATGCATTTTTTCCCTCGCACATACATCTCTGCTACAACTGGCTGCAGCGATAGCCGTGAAGCTCTTAAAACAACTATAACTCGTTTGGTTTGCTGAACTGACAACATAAAATACTATGAAGAATTTGAGGAAACTAGTTCAGGTTTGGGTTTTTTTTCAGCTAGTCCAACTAAACAAAGATCACACATGCGCTTTCTGAGTTTAAAGTACTCTAGTTTTTTTCCCAACTGATGCAAATAGCCCAAACAGCGTTCCGGCATTGCACGAGAGCAGGAGTTGTCAGGGCTGCCCCCTGAGAAGGGTCCCAGTTACAGGTCTGGTGCCTCCTTCCCCAACGAACGCCCAAGGAAATTCCGTTCACGCTGAATTGCGGCTCCCTGTTGCAAGCGCAGGGCAGATGCGAGCCCCGCATCTAATTATAGCCGACTTCTATTTACAGGTGAAGTCATACGGCGAGGAAAGCTGCAGGGTAAGAGGATTCTGCGCTCACGCCGCTCAGCTGCAGCAATTCAGTTCGGGGCGATGAATGAAACAGAGTACTTAAGGACACGGGATTAGACCTGAAATCCTTCGATCCTCATTTCAGAACCCCAAAATCGGGAACGGTACTTCCCGACACAATCAGCGTTACAGGCTATGCTTCGGGAGTGCTAAACCTCCGGTGCTTGGGTTTTGCCGGATTTATCTTTACTGTTAAATACGTGTGCACAAGCAGGGAGCAGCCCCGGCCCCACAAACAGATTCCTTACAGCCCCCGCCTCGAGTAGCACCGAGTGGCGTACTACTCAATATGAATTTTACGTGATATACACCCAAATCAAGACCACAGTCCTAGCGTTTCAGACACGGCATAAACGGAGCGATTCTGTCTGCGCCAAATAGCAGCGAGCTAGTTTTGTGGCAAGCAAAGCTGTCACGTCACTGTCTCAGGATTACCTGCAATGATCCTTTAATAGAAAATGAGATTTCATTACCTGGCAATATTTATTTCATCCGCAAGGCATACTGCAGCTTAGAAGGGGGAAACTTAAGAGCTGGGTGGTGAAAATCAAGCAGAATACCAACAAGGGATTAAGGGTTTATGGCAGAAGGGAGTTTTTTGGATCTTTAAGTCTTAACCATCAAACTTTTCCACTGACCCAGGAGGGGTCTTCATTTTGCCTTTTAATCTGTCCTATCTTAAAACGATCCGTACTTCTACCACATCTGGATCTAGGACATCACAAACTTTGCTGTCCAATTCCCAGCATCGGCATTTGGGTGAGTGCTCTGTGAAACACCCTGTGCTTACCGGGTCTTCGCAGTCTCGTTTTCTACAGCATAATATTATAACAATATCAGACCCAGGCAGATTTAAATTTCAGTTTCTGCGTACCGAAACTCCGCGTACTGCTGGCAAAAGCTTTGGCCACGGTTGCTTCCTACGGGCTTCTCAAGGTGCATTTCCAGCTAAAAAAGCCAGCGGGAAATTACTTGTATTTTTGCTCGCCGTTTCATCGCAGGCCAGACACAGATGGCTAACAGCTCAGGAAGGCTCAGCCCAGCCAGGGGTCCTTGCTCTCACGCGCGCGTTGACTCAAAGTCTCAAAGCGGCAGTGGTCTCCTCCAGCTTCTGAGCATCCTCGCTGGAAACCAGCGCGGGGTTTCTCACCGCCAGACCCCAGCGGCTTCGCTCCTCGCAAGGAGGGGAGAAGTCGGACAAATATGCCAAAGCGTGGTGATGAAGTCTTTAAAACCGCGGTGGTTAGACCATCTGAGTCACCCCATACTCATCCGTACCTGCCCGCAGGCCGAGAGATGACCACCGACCGGGTGACACCATCACAAAGCTTCAGGATTACAGTTTCCTCCTTGGCAGGGAACCCAATTAAATTACGTTGAAATATTGCTCGTTATGAGAAGTGCTCTGCTAATTTAAAGCAATTTGTGGCAGTCAGAGGCCCTCCAATGAAATGAGCCCTGAACTGCGAGTCAAACAACATGTGCATTTTTTCAGATATTAGTCACTTTAATATTATTTTGAAAGAGTAGTGAGTCAAACGAGCATCAGTGTAATTTCCACAGTTACAGAAAAGGGAAAACAAACTTAAATCAAATATATTTTTTTTTTCTGCGTAACAGCAACATTGAGCAAGACTTGAAAGCCACCAGATGTATTTTTTTTCAAGCAAAAATGAATTCTGCCTGGGTTCCCAACTCCTATCGCTCCCATCTCCCCCTCTGCTTATCCTGGAACTAAACCAGGATCCAAAAATCCCAACCTATTTTTGCTCGGTCTTCAGGGAGCTGCACCAAGTTCCCTGAATCAGTTAACCCCAAAGTCGGACGCGGATTAAAGCCGTCGCAAGGAACAAAGCAGGAAGACTCAGTTCAGAACTGAAGCAGCACTGATTTAGGTCAGCTTGAGCTGTTGCAGAGTTGCACCCTGCAGATTCGAGCAAGGTCTAAAGCTAAACTTCAGCTATCACAGGCGTGAACAGGAGCAGAATATATGTACTCAGTTTCTTGGCTTTCCAAGTGGGACCAAAAAATAAACCCTGATTCTTGCCGGCTTTTCTTCTAAAGACTTCCCTTGGAAAACTTTTGAAGCTACTAAAACGCGCTCTCCACTCCAAATCTAATGATGTGAACCTAAATAGTATGACCCTGGTATTGTGTAAATTAAAGAAAACCTGAGTATGAGAACATCAGCGCATTAGTAAGAACAATATTTAAGCTCTGAACAAACTTTGAAACCTGGGGCTTCCTAACAACATCATGTTTATGCGCTCTTTGGCTACAAGTCCATCCTCAAAAGCCTAGAGATGGCTGGGATAGCAGGGCTGCTCAGCTGAAGCCCTAAGTATGGTCCCAGGTGAACTTAAGCAGCTCTAACTCAGCTGTATAGAAAAAGGGGCTCAGGGGAAGCCCTTTGGTTTGGAAGTGTTGCAAGCTGTAGCTCTGTGGCTGCCTTTTTTTGCGCCCTTGGTTTTATATGCTGTTGTATTTGCGGGTTTTTGTATATGTGGTACACTGGCTACCAATCGACGCCAAAAAATAGAGGAATAATGTAACAGCGTAGAGGGTGTGAAGAGTGGCAAAGGAAGTTTTGAGTTCTCAGGCTGTCCTACGGGCTTTTACTCTGAAGATGTATTTTTCTGGGCAACAAACAGCATGAGCTTCTGTGCACTCGGACTTCCAGACAACCAGGTAATAACAGAAAGGAGCACTGCTCTTCTATACTTAACTACCTAAGACCTTCTCAAGTTATACAGGTGTGGAGAATATGAGATAGGGAGGCTACAGTTAGCAGTAAGATATATAAAGTGTGATTTTTTTAATTATTTTTTTTTTTCTTAGGGAGAAGTTGAATGCAGCCCTACAAATTGCATCAGCACAACAAGAGAAAACAAGAACACTGTGTTAGGGACTAAGAAATTTCTTAACTGGTAGTGTGGGGTTTTTTTGGATGGGTGGGGGAAATCAACAGCAGCTGCGAACATAGAGAATGTCTTCCATTACGCAGCACACCCAAACACACCAAAGCAACTATCTCAGGGTCGCTATGAGAGATGAGCTGCATCGCTCTCACTTTTAATTAAGTCAGATCCCGTCTTCCGAAGGCAAATACCCCCATCGAGCAGAAGGATTAATGTATGTTTGAGCAGAAAGCCTGCTCAAAGCTGTCCGGATGATTTGGCATCTCTGTCGCAGGAGGACTTTGAAGCCAGATAGGTCAAAGTCCCTTAGAGCTATGTGCTGCTGCAAAGTAATGACCAGTCCCTTCCCCAGAGAGGTTAGAAGATGCATTTCTGAAATTACAGTGACGATAATGTGTTGTTCTATTTAAGTTCTTTGATACCTCAATGCATAAATGAATTGTCTGTTTCTAACGAGGAAGCAAATTGAAAAGAGCTGCAACTTCATCTCGCTTCAGCCCTGTGTTCTGGGATGTGTTGGCACAACTCAAAATCCTCGCCTCCAGCAGAGTGACATTCTTTGTGATTTTTTTTTTTTTTCAGTCTCTGTATATAGATGAGTCAAACTGACAAAGCATTTTGAAAAATATCCAGCAGACGGCCCTGAATCATTCCTCCTTCCTCTGCGCAGTAACAGCTTACTGTCCGTCCGCTTCCATATGGCGATCCCTCCCAGGAATTAAAAATCTTCCCGGCTGACGAGGCCGGAGCGTGTGCGTGCGCGTGTATGCACACAGGCACATGTTACTTAACGTTGGAAAGCTGGATGCAAGCTGGAAAACAGAGCCATTTTAATCTATATTTTGTAAACAGGACTAAATGGTTGCAGAGGGGAGGGGAGGAAGGCTACTGGCGTGTAATAAGCGTGTTCTGGTTTTATATGAGCGTATGATAAAAGTCTCCCTGTTTTGGCCTCCCAAAGGAGAAGGGGAAGTACAGCCGATAGCCACAAACATAAAAACTGACTTAAGAGTATGTGGCGGGGGGGTGAAGACTGAGAATATAAGGTGATTATTTAAGGGGATTCAAAACAAAACTGCTAATACTAGGATAGGTATATACGTGTTAGCTTAAGGTAAAGTACTTAGTACATCAGTATATATAGTATCTAGTGTATATATACTAGCAAGAAAACACGCGCGGGGGATTTTGCTAGTCTTTTGCTTGGATCTGAGTTTTCTTTGTTGCGCTTTACTGCAGGAACGTGTTCAACCACGTCTGGATACGGTGTCTCTACCAGGAGTTCAACGAGCACCGTGAGTCTGCCAACAAAGGTACTGTCTCTTTTCAGTTTCTTACTCCAAGTAACTTGATTAGGACTAGAGATGATCAGTGAAACAAATAAAAATGCTTCATGACGTTTTTTTATTAAGAAGAGAAAATAAGCATTTTGTTACTGTCCTTTCCCAATACTGGTATTTCAAACGATCTTTGAGGAAAGTATAAGCAAAGCACATAAACAGAGACTGCTTGGATACAAGTATGTATCTTACCAACAGGAGGATAGTTAAACAGTAAGTGGAAAAAAATCGCAAGGCAAAAGATGAAATTTGATGTTAGTATTAAATCTAAGGAATAACAATTACGATTTCAAGCTTAGCTCCACGGAGTTAGCAACAAATGATGAAGTCCACAGGTACAACTGAAAAAAATCTTTTATAAATCTGTAAGAAGATGTATTTATTTTCATATCATCCATCCAAGCAAATTGTTTCTCGGAGCAGGCACGCTGGCTCTGCTGTGCAGAGGGCTCCTCCAGATGAACTCAGCAGGACTATTGATCTGTACTCACAATCTCTTACGTAGCAGAAAGAGTCCAAAACCACATAGCCAGAACTGTGGAAATTAAAGGTATTAAAGGGCATTTACTCGTATCTCCTTTCAAGTCTGTAGCAACAGTAACTCTGCCTCTATAGTAACCTGTAGTCAGGGCCTCAGCCCAGTTTCCTTTTTTTTTTCCCCTTTTTTTTCCTTTTTTTTTTTAACTGATCTGGGCTCCTGGGCTCCAAGTGGCAAAGAGATACAGGACCTTACTTCTGTAATGCTGCTAGAAATTACATCAGCTTGTACTGTTCTCATCTGCTAATGCATTTAAAAATACAGCAAGGTAATAGAGGGGGTTTTCTTGAACCACATCAGTCACATCTCTCAAACCAAACTTGCTGTAGTAAGACATCTTTGTTATTCTTAGATTCAGTACTTAAATTGAAACTCTTGGGGAGTCTTCACACATATTGCAAGCTGAGCATTTTAATAAAACTGCCACGTCTTCTACATGATCAAGATAAATATTAGATGTAGAAACTACTTCAACAAAATAAGCTTCAAAAGTCATTTTCATAGTCCCTCCTTGTACCTATCACAAGGCAGATCTCCTTCAAGGACTACAGCTTTATGTTGCAGTTGATGTAGGCAAAAGAAGCAGAAGCGGAAAGACCTAACTGGTGGGATCTCCATGCTGATGCCGAGAGCATGAGAAGCTGGAACGGGTCAGGAGGCAGGTTAGCGCTGAGAAGCGGAAGGGAACAGACTCTTACTACAGTAATTTTACCTTTGCCACAGTCAAGGGAAACTCTCTCAGCCATCTACCAGGTTTGGAACAAGGCTGCACAGGCAGGAGGCGTCTTCATGGATTAACTTCAGGGTCGGGAAGAGAGTACCACTGCTTGATAAACTTGGTTGATAATTTGGAAAGTGTTGCTGTCCTTACCAGAGCGCTGGCAACCCTGCAAGAATGTGCATGCAGGATTCTGGACCTGCACTCACCCGCTCCAGCTAGCGAACCCAGAAGTGTGGTGAAAAGGACGTGTTAACAACAAGCACAGCAACAATACGATGGAATTTGTCCAAACCTTGCTCTAGTTTTTATTCCATGTGGTACTTGGATTAGGCTCGGTAAGAGGCGGCTATTTCAGTTTCACAGAAAATCCTCTCTTTGCTCATTAGTGAGTTATTCATCGTGCGAGAGGTGGGACAGTTCATAGCGATCTGCTAGAGGCTGGGGTACAAAAGGAGTGTTTTCAGGGATTGAAAACACAGTCACTGTTACCCTAACTACACAGCTCTCTTCCTTTCCAGCAAGGAATTGACTGTGCCCGGCACACTGGTTAGGGTACTGGCTCGGCTGGCGCAGAGCTGCTCGTGTGCCGTCGAGCCCCTGTAAGGCAAGCAAAACAAGATGTACGACCGGCCGCGGCGACGTTCAGCAACCACATCCTGCGAGGCTGCTCTCCTCCTCTGCCTGCCTTCACACGCGGCGCAAGCCTGAGCGCAGGGAAATTCAAGTTGGGGCGGGAGCAGTGACATGCAAGAGGTAACTGAGAACCCGCAGCTGATGGTGAATTCAGTGAGATCGCAGGGGGCTTTGTGTTATCACTTGAACATAGAGTGTAAAGGCCCAGAGAAGCATAGAAAAGTCATAGAAGCCAACCCTGGAGGGGAAAAAAAAAAAAGGGCAGCAAAAGCCAAGGGGAGGAGTGGGAAGGGAGGGAATGAGCTGTATTTGATTAATTCTAGAGCCAACTGGCGCTCACTTGATGGAAATGCTAATTGTCCTACTGACATACACCCACTAGTTATTTCCCCCTGTTCCCTCATCTCCTCTAAATGAAGTAGAGAGTCTTTTCTTAAATCATAGGTAACGCAAGAATATCCAGGTTTCCACCCTTCCTCTTCCTCTATGTCACACCCCCACTTACAAGAACAGCTGAACTATTTACTGCATAGAAATAACATGTAGCATTATGTAATTATTTTCAATTTCTGTACTTGGTTAACATGTCAGTCCTTACTCCAAAAGAACAGTTTCTGCTCTGTTGGAAATAGTCTGTTACCTCTGGTTGTGTACGTGACAACTCTTGAATATCTGCATCAAGTCATAGAGTAATACCCGCTTTTGTCTGCAGATGCCTTTTATACTTACTGCTTGCAAAGGAGCTCTTAGGGGCTAGTTTACATGCAAACACGGGGTAGGTAGCTCCTCAAACCAAAGCTCTGTATAACAGAAATGCATACAAGGGGTCTATTATAGGGCGGGAAGAGTTTCAACAGGCAGCCTGTAAATAAATCTAATCAGGAGCCCCCAAAGGGATGGTTTAAATAGTACATTTATGTACACTAGTTCAAAGAAATGACCCATTTGCAATGCCGCCCCATCCCCTGGAGAGCGCCGGTCTTTTAATGAGATACAGGACAGAGTGGCTTAAAGGATTAGCAACCGAAGTCCCCGGGATTCTGGGGAAGGAAGCAGCCAGTGCCGGATCAGCAGCAAGCATCGAGACAAAACGCTGTCCTGGGCGGTGGGCACGGAAGAACAGCAGCCGTGCATGGCTGCAGCTTAGAGCAGGAGCTTTTCCTAGTACCAGTCTGACAGCGATAGGACCGGGGAGACAGAAAACTCTCAACAGCGAGAACTGAGTGAGCTTTAAGCGTGGCGGTGTGCGAGCATCCCTCCGAGCCTCTAGGGAAAGAGCTGTTTTACTGACAAGCCTAATGCGACAGCTCAGCTCGTTCAGTCACTCGCTTAGAAATGATAAAGACCCTGTTTGGGTTGCCCCGAGCCAGCACCTTGTCTCATTCAACTCCTCACAATCAATAATTGGAGAGAAGTCAAGCTATCGACCTGTTTTTTGAGCAAAACTACACCAGAATTAATAATTCACATGCACCACTGCAGTAACTTGCAAGTGATCTTCTCAATGAACATTTCTTCCTTTCTTTAAAATACAATTTGAATCATCAATAACCTTTCATCCTTCAAAGAAAAGTTTGTGCTAGGAGAAAAGAACAAATGAGATTATTTCTGCAGCTACGATGTTATCTTGCCCTTTAAGTGGCAGGCTGCCAGCACTTTAACAAAATAAGCAAAGCCCAGCAGCACTTCAGCTACTCTCTCTATATGACAGAAAGATAACGGAGAGCTTATCGCTCACGATCTGTTCTTTGCAGCAATAATTAACAACAAGGAAATCTGCCACCACAAAACTGAGTTCAGATAGCTCTAAAGGCCTGCCCTGTTTAACTACAGGTAGATTTGGATGAGTCAAAGCTCAAGATTTTAAAAGAAAGGTGGGGGGGGGACGACAGCTAGAGGAAAAAGTACATGCCAGTAGTGGAAACTATTTTGCCATCGCTGGCACAATAAATTAGCCTTTTCATATTACAGCCCAGTTTCAACAGGCCACAGGATGCTGCACTAGTGCTCAAAGTAGCTAGGCTTGGATGCTCAGAAGAGGAGGAGAAAGAAAAGGCATCTCTTTAAAATAAAGCAGTTCATAGAACTAAACCCCTTTTGCGGTAGGGTATATTTCAACGTACTTTTCTTCTTTAATCAGCCAAGTAAAAGAGTTTGCCTGATAGCCTGAGAAAAGCATATTATTTGGATATCGAAAGATAGTTAGTTCAGCTGCTTCTGTACCATGACTATCCAAATCTTTCCCGTGTGCATTTACACCACACTTACACTTCCAAATACTAGATTTAGTTTCAAAATCAGTGTTGACAACTAGCATATACTCTTCTAGTTGCGTTCCAGCAAGATGGAAAATGAAGAACTACAGCAACAACAGCCCAAGATGATCTCTGCGGGGACCAGGACATTCACCTCTAACAGCAAAGCGAGATTATCTGGAGGCTCAGCTATGAGCATCGATGAAATCTGCCTGCAACAAGACACACAAGAGCTGTGATCTCCAGAGGGTCAAGATGCTACCCCGTGTGGAAGGTATCCTGCTCTCTAAACCAGAATTAGCAGGAGGCTACTTCTGTTGCCCAGAACGATCACTGTAATATTTAGTTTAATAGAGAGAGGTAGGCCATACGGGACAAAACCCTGAGGTATATGTTAGTTGGCAGGGGGCACGGCCGAGAGCTGACATGAATCGCGGTCGTTCCTCTGCCAAAAGATCGGTTGAACTTGGGTGGACTCCTCTGTTCAGCCACTTGACGGGATTTAATCTCAAGCGCGTGCATTACCTAACCAGGGAATATCTTTGGCAATTTTTGCTGAAGTTTTTCACGCAGGTGAGTTTTCTATTATTTCTTAAAATGCTAGCACATGAGAAATTAATTCAAGGTTTCCCTAACGTCTGCGTTTGCAAAGGCTTCCTCGCGGTCCCCCCTCCCTCCCCATCACGCTGAGTTTTGGTGACGGTCCTTCGCTGCGGATGCGGAGTTACACAGGCTGTCAGGCACCGTCAGAAGAGCTGCAGCCCTGGCGCTCGCTTGCAAGGCACTGAGGAGCTAGGAGGTCCAAGCACTTGTGACACTAAGTACTGTATAAACCTGCAAAGAAGATAGTGATCTCTGCAAGGAAGTTAAAGAGGAGAAACGCAGTCTGAAGCCCCAGTCCTACCAAGCGTGGCTCACGGCTGGGTAGCATGCACACTGCTGCTTTACAGAAATGGAGCCTAAAGGAAGAGCACAGACCCAGCGGGTATGCGGAAGAGGCAGGTACGGATTCAGGAATGCAGTAGCGTTGTTGACAGCTTGAGGTTTTAAAACATGTAATTTTCCAAGTAGAAAATACTTCTGAGTTATACTCATCTCCCCGCATACACGTCCAGGGTTGTTTTGTCCGTACTTGCAGCTGCCATGAAATAAATGGCCATCAGTTGAACATTGAGCGGTACCACCTTTATGTGCAGGGGGAGCTTCATTTGGCAGCACCTAGGGGTTACTAGAGCAGGCAGAAAACGTCTTGCAGTTCATGACAGGACTAGTCACTGAGCAGTCTTCAAGTCAAACCATACACCAAAAAATACATCAAAGAATGAAATGGATATCCTAAGGTCATAGCCTCACCCAGACTTTGCTACATAAATCTGCAAAAAGGCTATATAACCTTGTAATCCTAGGCATTTCAAACAGATCTTAGTACTGTAAAAAATCCAAACCTCCTATTCTAGCCACAGGTTTCAAATATTTAATGTATGCGCTTCTCTCGTCCACCCGAAATATTCCTAATTTATCTGACGACCTCCGCTGCTTTGCAATCTTCCGCCCCAGACTAAGGGGGAGACGGAAGAGGATCACTGCGCAGGTACAAAAACATACTTAGAGACTGAACTACTCCCAATGGTAAGACGTAATTTGGCGGGAGGAAAAAATGCAAGGCAAGGGCCATCTGACAATCTGAACTCTTCCTGGCACTTGTGACTGTATTCTAGTATGTGAGAAGTTGTCTGGCCCCGTTTTCCTTTTGCTTTCTTAACCTTCCAAAACAAAAAGGGATTAGAGGAAAGGCGTTCACAAGTGGAAATTTCTGCTGGGTGGATAATTCATCCTGCGCTAGCGCTCTCCCACTTCCAGGGCCAGATGTGAATTAATGTAACAGAATAAATAAAAATTGAATTTTAAGGTATAGAGGAAGCAGTAACCAGCTCTCTGGAACTACATCGAGCACTGCCCTAATTGGCCTTTTCCTGCCAGGAGCTGCAAGTTCCAGGAGTCTAAGAAAATGCAAAGACCACCTTTCCGCTCCGCTGTTTATGAAACACAGGATGGTAATATCCAGGAAAGCACACAAACTACGTTTTCTGCTTTCCCCCTTTCTCAGTTTTCCTGCAAGTATCACGTGGGGGGGAAAAAAAACCCAAAAAAACCCGCAGCTAAAAAATCTACAGAAGGAAGTCTTCCTCAACAAGTTTCTCTACGTACTTAAAGCCAAGTCAGAACCTTCAGAGAAAGCCTTTAGATTGATTTCTTAGGAAGGGGAAAAAAAAAAAAAAGCAAAACTAATTTGTGATTAGAAGGCACAAAGATGTTCAGTCAGACGGAAGCATTCCTGAAAAGCAAGGGGAAAACTACGCGATCAATTCATTCAGCTGCCCTACAGGGTAAACAGCAAACTTGAGCACAATCTACAAATCCTGGCTATTATTAACGGCTTGACCAAAAGAGGATGTTTTTTGTAGTTATCTTTGTACTTGTGAAATCTGATGAACTAAAAAAGTATGTTGGACGGACCCTGACAGCAGAGCTGAGAGGACAAAAAGAGGAGGGAGTCGCTTTGTACTATTGCTCCCAGTGTGAGGTTTCAGTCCCTCACTCAGAGATGAAACTCGCTGAAAACGGTTGTTTCAGAGGGTAGTTGGATACTCAAAGAAATGAAAACAAAACAGGCTTTTTGGGTTTCAAGTTTACCCAACAAGGCGTACATCTTAGCATTCACAAAACCTTGCTTAGCAGCCCATAAAAACCTCCTTTTCAAAATGATCTGTCAGTAAGGCAAGTTTCTCGAGTTGTCAAAATGTCTTAAAACCAAAGCCATTTTTGGACGTGGGGAAAGTTCTCTTTTCCATGCTGGGACCCCATAAGGTGACGGCTGCGGATCTCTTGCATCTGTAGCTGTGAGCCACGGCATGCGTACGGCTAAGCAGAAGGCAATTGCCTTTCCCCCTCGCCTTTCCCGAGACTTGCTTTCTCCTCGCCTGCCCCAAAAGCGGACAACGAAACCTCCCTCGGCAGCAACACAAGGCTCAACTTTCCTCTTTTCTGCAACTTGCAGAGCTGCGTCAGCCCATGAATATTTTTTTGCCTTTAAAAAGCATTTAAGATAGTTTAATTGTTTGGGGTTTTTTTGTTTCAAGTGGTTGTAAGTAGAAGACCGGGGAGCTGTGGACTTGCAGTAGTTGTGGAAGGATTGGTGACCAGGATAAAGGACCCTCAGTCAGGAGCTTTGTTTTGCGTTGCTCTTTTCCGCCCAAGACCACAGGTGGGTGCAGAACTCGGGAAGGACAAAGGCCCCTGGGCTCTTCGAGGAGAGCTGCCTCGGGTTGTTTCCCAGCCATAAAAATTCTTGCTGCTCCTAGCTGAGGGTGCAATAGGTTTTCCTTTACGCTTGGTTTAGGGTAAGGAATAATCCTGATTCACATCGGCAGGAACGATGGCAGGGTGCTCTGAAGGATTAGTCAGTTGGTGTCTGTAAATAGTCAAAGATTTACCACTCCTCAAGCTGCAAATCGGGGGGGGGGAACCCAAAACTAAAAACCATTGCCCTGTCAACTCAGAAAGTCTATGCCCTCTCCTGAGGGTTGTTGTCTTTATTCCTAGCCTTTTCCCTCAAGCAGACCTACTTGAATTGGAGCCAGGCAGCAGTTTGATTCCGAGATAGTTATTTTTGACACAGCCACTTTTACCCATCAGTGTCACGCAAGCCTCAACGTGCTTTCGGCAGCGAGGCAAAGAGCGAAAAACCCCTCCTCTTCCTCTCCTCTGGCCTTACTCTCGCTGTTGTGCTCAAAGTGGAAGTTTCGCTTTCCTCAACCTGTGTAGTTTTGATAAAAAAGGGAAAAGTATTTAATTTCTCTGCTGCTAGTGTAGATGGGCGAGCACCTTTGTTCAACAGGACTGTGTTGTAAATCTGTGAAATCTGCCTGCAGACAGCGTACATGTGGCGTTAACTTTATTTAAAACATGCACTTATCCCACAGACTTCATATCCTAGGAAATCTGTGGATAGAGTCCCACAGCCCTTTTTAATCTCGTTTTATATACCTTTCTCAGAGAAAACAAAGCTCATTTACTGGCAAGCAGAACGTGAAAGACAATAAACCATTTAGCTAAATGCTAAGCATAAACAGCTACAATGTCGTGCAATCGTACAACGCCATTAATCATTTACATCAGGAAATGCCAAAGTGAAGGTGAACACACACAACCTTATCTGCTCCTTGTGTACACACGCAGGTTAGCAGCTCCAGTTAAATTACTTGCGTGCGTGACACGCAATGGTGAAATGGGGTTCTGTTCCTTGGCCCTGGGCGCTGACTTGGTACAGCTTCAAAAACTCTCTCTGCTCACTGACTGCATGTGAGTTGTAGCTAAAACTGTTCGTAGCTGCTTTTAATTCGTCTTGGAGCATTTTTATCAGTGCTGGTTTAACGTCTCTCCTTGAAAGGGATAAGATTTGCTTCTTGTGGAACATCACATAAGGCATTTCTGCCTTACGTAAGGCATTTCTGCCTATCTTTAATCATATTTTCAATGACCATCTCTCGAACCCTGGGGGGAAAGCTTTCTGGTAGCGTATGAACACTGTTAAGTTACTTCTCGATCCTCTGTAGGAAGATGCGCCAAAGTTCTTGATCTAAACAGGATTCCAGATCAACTGCTCTGGAGAGATTTTCTTCCACTGCTGCTCTTTTTTATTCAGAGTAATTTCAGTTTGGGGTTAGGGGTTTTTTTGTGGATTTTTTTTGTTTGTTTGTTTGTTTAGAACGTGAAGAGAGGAATTATCTCCAAATAACAGAAACCAAGTCACGCCCAGTACCTTGCCTTTACAGGTAGCTGTCACATAGCCCTTTTGTGAATTTACTAAGCTTCAACCAAAGCCGGTCAGCGCGTTCAGCTAACGGCCTTACGTGGTCCTCTCTGCACCCCGCTCTGAGATCTAGCCCAAGGCACTCCGGAAAGAGGCACAAATGGATCCAGTCCATCCTGTGCATCTAAAGTCTTTTTCCCATCTCCAGTGGGATATTTCAGGGTTTGCTTTGTCCCCTCTGAGGCGTTTGATCTTTTTCTGGGGGGGGGGGTCTTGCGGCAGGAGGTGCGCACGTGAAGCTTGCCCGAGACAGACCTGAGATGCACAAGCCTTTTTAAGATGGGGAAGGAGAGAAAGAGAATTCCGGAACCATTGCCACCAGCTAAAGATACCGATAAAGAAACGTCCTAAGACAGCCTCTTTTTTTTTTTTATCTTTACAGGGTCTGATGCGGAGCAGGGCTGGGAGCAAAGCGGCACTTCCCCTTCCGACGCAGCAAAGTTCAATCGGCTCAGCTGGGACGGCTGCGCCACCCAAACAGCTTGCTGCAGGTTTTTGACGCTGCATTGACTGATAACCTGATAAACAGAGGAGAACGCACAGCTCTTGGATCTAGTCAGAGAGCGATGGAAGACCTGCCAGCTGGGCGTCCCGTGCTAGCTAAGTGCAGCGTTAAAGGCAGCTTGCTCCCCTACCCTGAGCCACCAGTGGTGCAAACCAAACGCAGAGGAGAGCTATCTGGATCTTTACGGCGCTAGCGCATCTGCTCGAGACAAGAGGAACGCTCTGTTAAACTGAAGAAAGCAAGTAACAAGCACCCAAGGCTTGATTACACGCTATCGTCAAGAGAACGACAGAATTTGGGGGGGGGGGAAATATTACAAGAGGCTTAGTGTTTAATGCTCTAAAGAAGTAAATCCACAGCAAATCCTCCCGAATCTAAATATGCCTAAGACATATTTTAACTTATTTTTTTCAAGTTTTCTCTAATGCAATCTTATGCTCCCAAACAACTAAGCTCCACTGTTACATTTGCTTTCTCAGTATTCTGCAAATCAGGTTACATCCAGTGCCTCGAGTGCCCTTTTGGCATCCCAAAAGCTCTTTCCAATAAATAGTAAGATAAATACATTTATTCGTATTTATCTCCTCCTTTAAACCCAAGTAACCCCAAAGTGTCCAACAGATTAAAGCCGATCTAAGTAGTATTTATTTTTTTTAAGTTTAAGTTTGCTTTAAAATTATGCATGTTACTGACACCCAGTTTGATAACTCAAAAACGGAAAGGCCTCGGAAAGGTTTTACTGAGAAAAAAGAAATACACCTCCCCATTTGTGCACAAAAAAGACAGCGGCCGCTGCGATCTAGCTAAAGGTATGTTTTTCTTCTCAGTGGTTTAGATTTAAATTAAGTAAAGACTTACCCCGGTGTGGAAATTAATTAATTTTTCTCCAATGGTGCCTTTTCATTTTGCTACCAGAGTCCACACCCACCGTGGGATCACTTTGTGGCTTAGTTCTTGTAAGACTGGTGTGAAAGCTAAATATTACCGTGCTTGGCAATCTTGGTCAAAAGCCCGCCTTGCTCTTTGTAAAAACAAGATTGCTTATAAAAAACAACCACAGGGGAAAAAAAAATAAAAGCCCAGCTTATCACATGAAACGAAAGTTTTAAAAACACCTTTGGACGGAAAGAAAACAAGTAGCAGCCATAACATCACTTACTTCACAACAGAATTCCCACTGCAAACGTGACTGAGCTCCTACAGACGGTGGACGGGAAGAGGAGAGCAGCACACAGAAAATACACCCTGACCGGTTGTCCCTTCGGAGCCAGGCAAATAAATGTGGGATTACACTACATCCCTGGGAGCACGGTGCTTTACTGGCAGCAGCTCTGCTACCAGGATAGGGAAAAACACCCTTTAAAAACGAAAACAAGCTATATCAGTAAAAGCGCACTTTTGCAGATAACTGCTTCTGCAGCTGGGACTTCTGCTGGCACAGCGATGTCAGTCACGGGTCACACTTCGTCACAGCGCTCGCAGACAGAGCTGTGCCAGCAGAAGTTTGCCGTATAGACCTGGTGGGAAACTCAACGGCGACTAAAATGAAGCTGCAAAGTTTTGTGGGTTTTCGTGCTGCTGCCGCCAAACTAAGTTTTTCGAACAGTCTGATGGTGGGTAGTCTTACTCCTGTGCTGCTGACACGTTAGGATCTCAGCTTCCAAGGATAGAAGAAACCTAAACTTAGCTCAGAAACGTGGCAATACCTATCAACCATTTACTTTGTACTTTATCCTTCAATTAAACACACCAAATAAATTAGAAAGAGCCCCTCTAGGAAGATAAAATGGAATAAATTGAGTAGTGCTGTACTTGAGCACTCGGAGTAGACCACCCTCACTTTTAACAGTAAGAAAAGAACAAAACTGAGAGCGTTTAACAGGATCTCTTTAGCAGACAGCAAAGCACTGCAAAATTCCCACCGTTCAGTTAAACCGAACAGCCAAAACTGTAACCGGGCTTTTGTGTCATCTTCAATCGTCTTTGAAGACAGCGGGCAAGGGCATTTAACGCCCGAGTCGACGCTCAAACGTAAGTTCTGTTGGGATGAATCCACACGAGATTGCGGATCGTGCGTACGGTGATGCGTATCGTTACTCCAGAGCACGGAGCAACGAGGTGTCAGAAGCGTGCGCTGCCGATCTGCTCGGGAGCAAAATTACAAAACCAAGCTGTAAATAAACTCCCGTCACCCTCCGTGGGGGAAAACGGTGCCTCCAAACCTGCTCGCGTTCAATAATGAATAAAGCCGTCCGAAGCGCGGGGCTGTGGAAAGAAGGGCTTACGTACAGGAAGTCAGGTCAGGCTGTGGCGCTTGCACGCGGCGCAAAGTAAACCTCAAATGTAAAGCCTGCCTTTATCTTTTGTGAGGTATCGCCAGCACGTGGCCGTACCTAAAGCGGGCTGCGTTTCGGAAGAGCGACGTTTGGCAGGACGAATTTCACCATCGCTTCCTATTTTGATAGGGAGAAGGCAGAAATGAAAGCGCTGGCAGTGCTGTGTTTGTAAAGGCCGTGCTCCACCTTCGTCAGAGCTTTCTGGCCCTCCAAATTGGGATACAGCTTCTAGGAATTCCTTGGGTTGTGGCACAGGGAAGAGTTTGTTGTTAGAAATTATGTACTACTATTTTTTTTTTTTTAAGCGGGGGGGGGGGGGGAAGCACCCAGGCAAAAACATCTCAAAGGAATGACAGAGGCTAAAAATAGACACATTATCATCACTTTCATTATCAGCCATGTCTAAACACACAAGAAGTATAACCGTGAGCGACTTCAGGATGAGGTGCTTTCCCCTCCAGGTTAGTTTTAGGTTGCCGAGAAGCACGTTTGTGCTGGGCTGAGCAGCGGAGCGTTACAGAGAGGGGATGGCAGAGGTATGAATTTAATTGCAAACACACACACACACCCCCACGCACCCCCTCCCGGCTTAAACAAGGCCATCTAAAATTCTTATCAGCAGGCCGGCTCACGAGAAGTTGTAACTCCCCAAAGCAAATACTTAGCCTATTCAAAGTTTCAAAAATGACCTGATAAAGGCTACTTGTCTTAAGATTTCAGAAGGTCAGATAAAACTTGGTGTGGCAGCGAAACGGCAGAAAGCAACCGAGCCCTCCGCCATATTTAGCGAGAGTAGCGAAGTTTAAAAAGCAAGCCCCAAACTGTTACAAAAACTCAGCGTTTAGGTGCGTTATTTTATTTGCGAGCACCAACGCCTGAGCTTGAAGCCTGGCTTTTCTTGCAGGTGGCACTCCTTGCCATCTTCCTCGTATAGGACTGCTCCGTACCACCAGGAAAAAGTGGGGAGACCCACGTCTCCCCAAAAACACCCTCACCAACCCCGCTGGCAGGTCACCCCCGGTGAAGGTCCCATCCCGGGACGGGGGCTGGCCCGGAGGGGATTGGGGCCAAGCACTCGCACTCGCCCCACGGCCGGGGTTCTCCTCACAGCCGGGGTTCTCCTCACGGTCGGGGGTCTCCTCACGGCCGGAGTTTGCCCCACGGCTGCCGCCCTCAGCCGGGGTTACGGGGTGAGCCTGGCACCCCCTAAAGCAGCTCGGGGGGCGGCTGCCAACGCTGCCGCGGCCCAGGCTCCAGGGATTCCCCCCCCCACCGCCGGGCCGGGACCCGGGACCCCCGCTCCCTCCTCACCCCCCAGCTTCCTCCGGGCCGCCCCTCACCGGGGATATGCCCGCAGCCTCCCCCTGCCCCGAGCCCGTATACACGGGTCCGTGAGAGCGCGGAGCGGCGGCTGCGAGGCGGCCCAGGCCGCGGCGGCCGCCCCGGGTGCTGGCCCCGGTGCTGGCGGGGCGGCGGCGGGGCCCGACATGGCGGCGCGGGCCCGCTCCCCCGCCCCGCCAGGCCCCGTCGGGCCGCGGCGCTCACCTGCATCCGGCGCGGCGGGGCGGCGGGGCCGGCGACGGCAGGGCGGCGGGGCGGCGGCGGCGGGCAGCAACGACATGCAGGCGGCGGCCCGCCGGGGAGCGGTGCCGGGCCGGGGACGGAGCCGCGGGGCCGGGGGCGGCCGGGGCGGCGGCGGCAGCGGCGGCGGGGAGGAGCGGGCCGGGGCTCGGGCGGCGCGGAGGGCGGAGGCGGGGGCGGGCGCGGGGAGGTGGCGGCGGTGGTGGCGGCGGCGGGAGGCGGGCGGGGCCGGGGCCGCCGCGGGGGGGGGCGGGGGGCCGGGGACCTCGGGCACACGCCGGGCCGTGTCACCGCTCACACCCTCGCACACGCCGGGTCCTGTCACTCCCCGCGGCCGGTGGCAACACCTGCCCCGGGGCGGGGAACGACGCACCGCCGGCCCGCGGGGGGACAGCACCGGCCCGGGGGGACACCGGCAGGTCCCCGAAACGCCCGAGGGCGGGAAGACACCCCATATTTACCTCATGATTTTGTTGGCGGCAGCCAGGAGCCCTCTCCGGAGCGGCAGCCGAGGAGGCGGTCGTCATCGGGAGGGCCAGCGGCCTGCGGCGCGCCCAGGGGACCTGGCTCGGGTTTGGGGGAGACTTGTGGGGGGCTGCTTGCCCCCCAAATTATGGAGGAGAGGCGGTGAGTAGGGGGCCGCTCACCCCCGGCATCGGGAGAGCGGGAGAGGGGAAATGGCCGTTGGCGAATAGCCGCAGGGGCAGAGATCCGTCTGGGATTTGAGGGTGCAGACATCTCCTCATTGGGGTCCGTCATGTTTGTTTCTCCGCAGGCAGCAGCTCCTTCTCTGGGAAATCTTTTCTGGCGCCCAGATTTCAGTCGTACGGACCCTCGTGAGACGGGGGATGCTTTTCTGGGCAGCTGAAGCAAGGAAGCGCAGGTAAATGTCGCTCCAGTGTTAAAGCCCACTTCCCTCAGACAAAATCCTTTTTGGTGGCCGTTCCCACGTTCGGTGGCGAGGAACACGGGCCTACCGCAAGGGAAGGACAGATTGGAAAAATAAAAATAAAAGCAGCGGGCCTGGGGCGGGGAGGGATGTCGGTCTTTTCGGGGTGACCTGTGGGACAGCCCAGGTGGGAAAATGGTGCTGGAAAAAGAAAAGCACGGGAGAGGTGCGGGGAGGTGTCCGAGGGAGCGGCTGGGGGCACAGGGTGGATCAGATCAGCTCCAAGAGCTTTTTATTTGAGCTCAGTTTCTGCTGCAGCTGCCTGGACTTGTGCTGGACCAAAAAAAGCCTCATTTATGCTCAGAGAGCAGGACGTGTAGAATGAACCTCTGCGACAGAGCAAGGGGCTTTGATAGCAAGCGGGCTGCAGAGCCAGCGAGGCGTCGGGAGCGGGTGCACGCTCACCGCGAGCCCCTTATTTCCCTCCCAGGGCCAAAATCCGTGATCCTCAGCAGCGACCTTGTGTCTAATGAGTCGGAGGCTCACAAGGGGAGCGAGGAGTCGCGGAGGAAGAGCGAAAAGGATGGAGGTCCTTACCAGACCGCAGTGCGTATCAGTCTCCTGGTGAGTCTTGTGTTACATCTGCCACCACCACAGGAGATGTACGTGCCTAACGCCCATCTGAAAAGCTCCCCTTCCCCCCAAACCTGCTCTGCCTTGGCATTTTAAATTCACACTTTTTCACTCCTCGCTGACACTTTTTAACCAAAAAAGTTGGCTTTTTTCCCCTCCTGTCACCCTCACACCTCCCCATCTTGATCCTTTCCCGGGACACTGAGCGTACAGTTACATTAGACAAACACCTTATACTTTTTTTTTTTTTTTTTTACAACTCGTTTTACGTACGCGCGTACGTCTGATTTAAAAATAACAATTCCCTGCCGTATGGGGGCATGCCAGGTGAGATGTAAACATCCGACAGCCGCCCGCGGGCCCCGCGCAGGCAAACGCTGCCGTTTCTGCGGAAAGTTTGAATCATCTCACGGTGCAAGCAAACATGTAGCGTCATTGCTAGTCAGAGATTTTACAAATATTTCCAAACAAACCAAGAAGATGAGCCTGAGCTCAGAGTTTGGGGCGGGAAGGACTTGATTGAATTTAAGAGAATACTCTTGGGCACGGATTTATCCGGGAGGGGAAGGGAGCTGCGGGAGTCGGGATGTTTCTAGGCAAAAGCACGTCAGCGTGGAATAAACAGGGCCCCTTTAAGGAGCGTGCATATTATAGTTTACGGCATATATCTGAACAGCTTTGGACCTGGTTAAACAAAGCCCTTACAGATGGATCCTGCGTTTGTAGACCAGGCGGATCTTTTCCCAACCCGTCTGCACGTGAACAAGAGCGATAGCCGGAAAATTACTTTTTTGAATTATTTGGGACTCACAGCAAAAATAAAACAAACCTAAAAAACCCCAAACGGCCAACGTTAACCTCGGCAGGTGTTTCTTTAGGCGGGAACATCCCGGGCTGTGAGGGAAGCGGCTCTGGCTGCCCAAAGGAGACGCCAGCCGCCATGTTGGCACTGCCAGGCCCAGCCCACTGAACGCCTTCTGCGGAGGTTTGCGTGTCAGTTTTGTTCGCAGGGCTGCGGGGACAGCCCCGGTTTTGTACCGAGGCCCGGTGAGAACCGGGCTGGAGGCGTTTAATCAGGCCCCGGCAATGCCCCGAGCACCGGGCACCCCGGGAACGGCGGGCCCCGGCAGCGGCGGCTGGGGGGACAGCGGTATGGGGAACACCGTGCGGCGCTTCCGGCCACTGCCGGAAGTACCCGGGCCTGTCCGCGCCCGGAACTTTTCTTCTCCGTCGCGGGAACGGTTTCAGCGCTGCATCGCCGCGGTTCCGCAAGATGGCGGCGCCCGCTGGCCGCTGCTTGTGGAGAGGTGAAGGGGCCTCGCCGTTTCTTGGTTTTTAGCGCCGGGAAAGCGTGGGGGTTGGCTACCGTGTCTTCTCTATCTCCAGCCGGCGAGTTTTCCCTTGCTCGCGGGGCAGGGGGCGACCCCGAGAGGCGGTGGGGCCTGCTCGGGCGGCGGTGGCGGGGCGCCTGGCGGGCCGCCCCCGGGGAGGCGGGGGAGGTCGGGGCGTCTGTCTGAGGCGATGTTTGCTTTTCCCTCGCAGTACTGGCCCCGCGTCGCGGGTGGGTCTTCCTCGGGCTCGACCAGCGCCTTTCTGCCGCCCCCGCCTTGGTGAGCGCCGTGCCGCCCGCCCGGTCCTACGCTGCGGCAGCGAAGTGAGTGCGTTTCCTTCCATCCGAGGCGGCTTGCTTGGCCGTCGGGTGTCCCGGCAGTGGTAGAGGGGGGAGCGTGTAGCGTTTTCAGTGTCTGCAGTGTTGCTCTAACAGCCGAGCGGGCCTTGGTGACATTCCCCAAGCTGCCAGCTTCTAGAGAAACAGCCTGGAGAGAGAAGATCTAAGCTGGACTTGCAGGGAGTGTTTTCCGTTACTCTTGTGATAACGACTGTAACGCTTACGAGGAGAAATTTATTTGATGCTTTTGATATGTGTTTTTGGAGGGTATAGCTGGTTACATTTTGGGAAGTAATGTCAGCAGGAAAGCCGGTGAGCTTATGGAATTGGTTTCAAACAGTTCCTCTTCTTGCTTCAGGTTGCTTTTTGTGGTCTAATTTGTCTCTAATTCTAATATTATGGCATTAGTGGGAGAAGTAAAAATGACCTCTGTCTACAGAGCAGTGAAGCGTGCTGTACACCAAGTGTTGTGAAGGGTTGCAGATTCTTTCGCCATAGTTAGGAGAGGAGTGGAGTATCTAGTTATTACTTTCATATTTTGTCCTTGATTTGAGAGCCTTTGAAAATAGGCAGGAGACTAACGATTGGGGCTAGTGTGTGTTAACTGCAGGCAAAATGATACAAGAAAAGGAGAATAAACCTTTTTGGAAAGGTGGGACTGCCCTGTTCCACTCTAAGAAGAAGGAAAACCCTGCAGATGTGTCTCCTGATTAACAGGAAGGTGCGTGGGATTTCCTCGATGTAGAAGGAGCTCGGGCACAGTGCCCGCCACCAGTCCCTGTGAAGGCGAGACCTGTGAAAGAAAGGCGGTGTGTTATCTTAAACCGGTTTTGCTTTGATGCAATAGGAGGTCATGAACTTGGTTCCGTGCCGCGCGAAAGCGGTTAGGTTGTTTGAAGAGCTTAATTGCCTTCAGAGCTTTTGATTTCTGAAAATTTGGGTTCTAGCTTGGCCATCTGAGACAAATAATTGGGATGAATTTAAGGGATGCTGTTCATCTTCATGTGTAGAACCTTCCTTGTTAACTGTTACTTAATAACTGACACATGACAGTATTTACTTTTTTCTCTTGGCTCATGTGCCAAACTTCAGTTGATGATCTCGCAATATTTTTGTTTGTCGTAGAACTGCAAAAAAAGATTCACAAAAGACCAAGCAGGAAGAAACAAAAAAGAAACAAGTGACTAGGAGGCGGCCGCTGATGAGCAAGCCGGTGGATGATGTATACTTGACATGGTATTATGAGCGGCCATCCTATGACGTGGAAGAGGCTGTGGGTATGCTAAAGAAATTCCAGGAACTGGATTTCACTCACCCCCAGCAGTATGTCTACATTAACGTATTCCTGGATATGGCACTACAGAAGAAGGTAGGTTGGAAGTCTATATGCGTTGCGATATTTTTTCTTTTTAACGGGAGATGGCTGTGTTTTAAGTGCAGAGCAGGTGCCGCTGTCGGCCTTCTCGGCTGCCTCTTGTAGCTTCTCTGATTGCCAGAAAGATGTGTGCTTTTGCAGGTCGCTTTTTGCCTTTATACGTGCGTAATTATTAAACATCCCTCATACTCCTGAGGTGAAGGTAGCACCATCGAGGATTTTGAAAACAGGCTGTTATGCAACTAAAATTAATGTCGGGACAGAACCGATCAAACGAAGCTTTACGTCTGTTTGGACTTTGCACTTAAAGATGTGTTACCAAAGTCGTGTGCGGTGTTCTGGGATGATTGTTACAGGGAGAAGTGGAAAGACAAGCTGCTTCTCCCTCTGTCCTTCACCTTGTTTTGATTTTTATTTTTTAAATAATGTTCCTTGAAAGTACGCTATTGCTTGTTTGCCTATGACCTGTTGGATTTAAAGGTGTCTAGCCCAGTTTAGTCTTTGCCTAAAGCTCCTTCTGCTTCCCCTATAAGTAGAAAAAAAGTTAGGCCACTTGAGAGTTGGCTTCTTCGCATGTGTAACTAAATATCCCTTTGGTATATCAGGGGTCCCTTTAGAGCTGGAAAATAAGTTCGTGCCTAGAGAAATGCAGAGCTCTTGCTCCTGCTTTCGAGGCTATGTGATATTCTTAAGGCTCGGTGAGAGACGCTTTCCGTGCTGATGTTTTGCATGGGCCGTTGCATCAGAAACATCATTTAGATATGCTGTGGCTCAGCATCTCCGTGTTTGTTACTGACCGCACCAGAGCGTGGTGGCAATCCTGGACTCAGTGGTCCCAGCCCCTTTCTTGTTGGCAAAGTGCAGCATAATTAATTCGTGTCTCTTAAGTTTAGATTTGAGTATATACTGGACATGAAAAAGCAGTCAAAATTTACCTTTCATGCTTGTTTGTTATGATGGCTGTGCAAGGAAATCGTGGTAAGATTGCCATTTAGGAGACCAACTCCGCACGATTGTGTAACTTAGCCTTAAGTCCTGATTTCTTTTTTGTTTTGTTTTAATATTTTTCTTTCTTTACTTTTTAGAAAAAAGTGGATCCATTTGCAAGCACTGTTCTTCTTCCGTATCGCTTCACAGATGAAACAAATAAGGTCTTGGTCTTCACAGAGGTGGGTAAGCCTGAATTACTCGCTTTATGCGTGTTGTCTATCTAGCATGCTCTTAAAACACGACTAGTTCCCGTGCAAGTACCACACCTTTTATTGAGAAGACTCTGCAAATGCTTTAGAGAACTTTTAAGCCTGTCTAGGATTCATCTTCAGCAGCATTTAAATTTATTAACAAGCATCTTATAGGATTTCCTTCATCTTGATAGGTTTGCATATATGTAGGTTATTCTAGCAGCGCACGTGGGAAACAAACATCTGTGTAGATGTGACTAAGTAAGAGATGATTAAAGATTGTTTATCGAGTAAAACCCTTGTTGCCTTTTTGTAATACAGGCAGATGGTTTAGCGTAGCAGCCGTGTCCAACCCTGCGGTCTGAAGCCTTAGTAGGCAGCGCAGGATAGAAGTGGGTGTTAATCACAGTAACTTGTGCTGTACCCGGACACTTTTGGGTGGGGGATAAGTAACTTCTCCTCCAAAACCCTAACCAACTTAACAGCCTCTGCCCCAAAGCCTTTGTCTGCTCTCCCAGGAGTTTGCTCATGTGAAACGGTGCGTAGAGCAGTTGTAGCGTCTGTATGACACTAGTTTCAGCCTCTGCTGCTGTCCTTGGCCAGTTAATCATTCTAACAGAGTAGACCTACGTATATTTTTATGATGTTATCGTAGAGAACTGTCACAGGTTTAGTTGGCTGCCCTTTGGGCTTAACTTTTATCAGAGTCTGTACCTGAGCTACAAGGTGAGAATTTTCCTACGGAACGGAGGGCTAATGAAAGACTCGAGCATACCAGGGTCTGTGGTGCTGTATCTCACAACCTTCTCTCTCCACTCAAATTCGTGTGGGACAAGAGATCCCCTGCCGTGTGAAGGTGTCTGTGTGGAAAAAGGTTGAGCGATTGAGATGCTGGCTAGTGCTTTTGGATGGAAGTGCGGAGCTATTCCATTTATTCCTGTGAGGAAAAGTTGATTTTGGCTTTGTCGTGAACGTCTGCTCGTATCAAAAGCTTGAGCCAAAGTTTTTTTACAAAACTGATGCCTTTTACCTTTCCGTATTTCAGACTATTGAAAGCGAAACCTTGCAGAGGGCAGATGAGGTTAATTTCTAAATGCTCTTTGAAGCCAAAGTTTACCAGCACTTTCAGAAGTTGAATACCTTTATTTAACAGTGGTTTTCGGTAGCATGTTCTGTGCTTTTCTTTAGAGTAAGATATTGGCTCCATCCAGTGGATGATTCATTGTAGTTTCCGGGGATGGAGGGAGGAGAGAAAGGGCCTTTGATAGAGCTGCTCCGCAAATGGGATGGGCTTTTCTCCTCCTTCTCCAGTACAAGTCGATTAAAGACTTGACTGCTTCTTATTGGGACCTGGCGTGAAGTGGAGTTAGTGCTGTACATTAAATCACCAGCACTAGATATTTGTGGTCTTGGGTTGCCTTAAACAGTCTTTCCTTCTTAACCTGTAAATAACCTGTTTTGATACCCAGTTGTCCAAGATAAATCACCCATCCAGTGCTGTTGATAGAGACTAATTGGTAGTACAGATGTTAATAAATTATTAATTTTTTTTTCTCTCTCTCAACAGAACGAGCAAGAAGCTGAAATAGCTCGGGAGAATGGAGCTGCTGTTGTGGGAGGAGTTGAATTAATCAAATGGGTATTTGTTTTGGTTTTTTTTAAGACTTGTGTAAATATCCTCCCTTAAGCAGTGACTGGGGTGGAGGGAGCAAGAAACCTCATGTCCAGTAAACTCTAGCTTGAAGTTACCAGCCCATATAGAGAGACATGTGTTTCAGTGCTCAGACATGCTTGTAGGTCAAATTGCATACTGAGGTCATTTATTGTATTCCTAAATATATTTAATTTCTTAATATTGCAGATCTTAGAAGATGAAATCCAAGTGGACTCCTATGTAGCTGTTCCTGCAATTATGCCTAAGCTAATACCTTTAAGGAACAAACTAAGACGAAAATATCCAAGCACAAAGAGAAGTAAGAAGCGATTCTTTCTTAGGAATCTCAAGTACTGAACAAGATGTACCTCTAGAAGTGACACCGAAGCTTTTTTTTGATGAGGATGTATAATTACTTTGAGTATTAGGCTGTATATGACTGAACTGTTTGTTTTGTCTTAGATGAGAGTAGTTTGAGGCATCTAGAACTGTGCTTTTCTTGTACAACAGGCAAATGTGGGATTAGAATCGAGGTAAATTTGCCCACTAGTTGCCCTTATGCTTGTTAGTCCTGAAGAACCATAATAGTATTGTGAAGTTACCCAGGAAAACAGAAACAACTTGCAAAAAACATAGGCACCGAGATAGTTGTCGTCTGACTGTTGTGCAGTTGTGTGGATCCCAGCTTTGTGACTGCTGCTGCTCCTCCTGCCTGTTCCTTGCTACTCAGCAACGGAGTTGTTTATGCATTTCCTTAGTACAGCCTGTTCCTTTATCTGCGTGGTCTCTCCTTTTCACAATGCTCAAGACGTTTCCTCTTCAGGTCAGGTGTTCACAGCAGCAAATCTCAGTCTCTCAGTACTTTTGTCCTCCCTGGCTGGCTGACTTTATTTTAGCTATGTGTCAAGGGTCTATTTCAAATATGAACAAGAGGGGCGTGTTTTTCAACCGTGGAGCCTGCGCCAGCTGCGTGAAGCACTGCATCTTGAACCATATCTCTTCCTTTGCTGCCCCAGCAGCTTGCATAATGTTATGCAAGCTGCAGGCAGTGGTTTTAGGCTCCTAAACGTTTAAGGCAAACCTATTGTCCAAAACATTGCAACAGAGAATACTCCAGATATTTTTGGTGGAATTGAAAGCTATGTTACGCCATTACGAATTCACTTGCGTTGTAGCTTATCCAGGGCTGATTTTTCTTGGAGCTGTCAAAAGATGTGTGGGAGAAGTAGTGCTGGTATTTGAAGCAATTGAGTGATGGTGTAAATCTGTCAAATGAGCCCTTGCAACTGAGATAACAAACAGCTGTCTCGACTTGTGGGAATGGCTGCATTGTGCCAGCGTGTTCCAGGTTGTGTGCAACAACTTATTATTATGTAGTTGTAGATGTTATTTTCAAGACTTGGGCTTGTTCTGACTGAGTAGGCTTTGGGGTCTCAAGCTGCTTTAGTTATACTAGGTAATAAAGCTTTGGTTTATGTATACATAAACACGTTCTTTATCTGAAGTGCAGCCTTTGTTAACCTTGCTTCCTGTATTAGGTGCTCCTGTCTGCAGCTAAATGAGGAAGAAGGGAAGATAGAAGTGATTTATATAGCGTGTGTGAGGACACCATTGTCTTGTCCATGAAACTGCATTTTTCATTGGAGTTTACCTTGATTGCGAGACTGAATTCTCTCTTTTCTAATACCCCAGTTAGCCACACTAATAAGCATTACTCAGACAACTTTTTTGCTTTTTTTTTTTCAATTAGATTCTCTGGGCCATGATATTCCCAAAATGCTGCAACTCTTCAGAGAAGGTCTTGAGTACATGGTACAAGACGAGTGTGTAATCAAGACCAGAATAGCAAGAGTAAGTTGTATATAGAGTTCTTAGTTTTTCCTCTGCGGAGCAGAACTGATGGTAGTATTAAAAGAGGGGGAGAAACATGTTTTCAATGTGTGTTCCCAACATTTTTAACCCTGTTATTGAACTGACCTTTGAACTAAATGGAACGCTTAGTCTTTGTTGCGTGACATCTTCAGCTGATGTGAGCCCTGTACGTTGGTAATGTGTGATGATAGAAGGTGGCTCTGCTAAAACTCAGAGCAAGGCATACTTGATGCCAAGAATGGGATCTGTATTTGCCACTGTATTGGCAAGGAATTGTAAAAATGAACAAAATAGGATGAAAAAGGTACTATTCCTAGTAATTTTCTTGTGAGTTAACATCTTAACATAGGCTTCGCTTTCCTCCTGCCTTCTGCAACATTCTTCTGTCAGTAAAATAAAGGTTATTTGATTTATTATTTTTTCTTAAGCAAGTAAACTGTGAGTTGTCAGTCCATGGTCAGTATGCACTGGTGGATCAAAACCTGTTTCCTTTAACCTAATAATTACAGATGCATTTAATTTTGATAACTTGAGTTCTGGACTGGAGCAAAAAGCAAGAACTGTTTGCGTTACACCTGAAATATAAAATTAATTTGTGCTTGGATGTCACGTAAAAAATGGGATTGTATAAGAGTATCTTTTCTCTTTTTTTTTTTTTTTAGGCCCTTACTATGTTTTCCTTAATTTTTTTTTATATATTCTTATTTTGCCTGCTCCAAACTGTGTTTTTTTTGTTATCGTTCTGTTTTGTCTATTCGTAATCCTGCCTGATTTTCTTTTCCTTTAACTGATAGTGATACAGAAAGGAAGCGTACAAGATGCCTAACCCCTGAAGCTTTGTCTGGCGGTGTTAGAGATAAGCAAGTTTATTAATACTGGCTAGCTGGTCCGAGTTGTGCATGTGAATTTCAAGGGCTTGCTTGTCTATATGATACTCAAAACTGAGATTCTTGGGATTATTTTGCTAAGGTGTCTTATTTATTATACTTTGATACAGGTGGGCAGTATCTTTAGCTGTTTGTAAGTTTAATGGACTGTGCAAAATGCCTGGAGTCTGTAGATCAGTCTTGGTTTCAAGTGTTGTGCCTGTATTCTTTAATTTTTGCTTTGGACTGCTTAAACCTTAATCATTTTATACTGTAGATCAGCCAAGAAAAACCCTGCAAATTAAAATGATTGTAAGGTTTCTTTTTGTATAGTAAAGATGGAAAAATTGTGGGTTTAATAAAGGTGATTGGAGAGCTCTGATGTTTTGACAGTATTCAGTGCAATTGCAGTTGGTTTTGCTTTGTGTCATGTCCTGCAGCTGCGGCTAGAGTTTCTGAAGTTAAAACCACGTCCTGTTGCTGCTGTAAGATGTTGGTGTAACGGATTACCTTAGGTTCTGTGTCTAGGCAGCTCAGCCCTGCAGTTCCGTGGCACTTGAGAAGACGCGGTACAGCCAGAGATGTCACTCTCTGCAAGTCAACAGTAGGTTCTTGGGAATGAACTCTTCATCTTGGATCAGAAGTAGGATGATGAGGGCTTATTTACAGAGTTCATACGTGCGGAGTTCATGTCATCTACGTGGCAGAGGTGACTCTGCACACGGGGTGTGACATGCTCTGTCACGCTGTCGTGTATGGAGTTGCGTGCAGAGGGATAACTCGGTGGTTATGGCTTATGTAAAACATCTCCACCCTGTCTTGCTACTATCCTTCAGCTGACCTAGTTTTCCTGCTGTTTGTGCAGCGGCGCTAGAAGGAGATCGAGTGCAGGCGAGGCCCTGGGAGGCTGAGCCTTGAGTGGTTACGCATATCTGCTCACCACTAAATTAAGAGCTTTTTTAATTTAAATCTCGTCAGTGAGAAAATAATTATTTATGAACTACACAAAAGCACGAGGATGTATTGCTGTATTCCAGACAGTAGCGTAGATGTTTCTGGGAGTCTGCCAAGCTGGCGTTTCTCAAAGAGATGTTTTCCCTTTAGTCCTGCTGTCGTCTCATGTTGCCTGTTAGTTCAATTATGGCCAGTGGCTTGGTGTAACACTGTGCTCCCACGTAAGTCAGCAGCCTCGGTGGTGTTTGCTTAGTAGTAATTGAGATATCTTTGAAAAGCCCAGGAGTTGGCAGCAGTTAAGTTTAATTATTAGACCTGAAATTGTGAAACTGAGAATATAAAATGTTCTTTTAAGACATGGAGCTTAAAGCAGGAGGGAGACAAATGAGGATGCTCGGGATATCTCGGAATCGAGCTGTCTGCAGAGGGCAGCTTAAAGTCACTTTTTTTGAGGGTTTTGACTTGAGTCCATACAGGGCGTACTGTATGTGACAGCGGGGAGGAATTTCGAGTGTATCTTCTTACCTGTGCAGAGAGCTGCCTGTGAAATGGTTCTTCCGTGGAAAAGAATAAGATGGTTTCAGGAGGGGAGACTTTAAGGCTTGTTCAGAAGGATGTGTTTTCTGGGAAGGGACATGTTTACAGGAGCACTGTTTTATTCCCAGGCTTAGAAATACGGAGAGATGTCTGCTGAACCAGAGATCTCTTGGACTTTGCACCCAGAACATAGAGGTGCACGGAAACGAGAGTTAAGGCCGGGAACGGGAATGCCAGTTTGTACTAGAAGTAGCATCTACCTCCCTTGGTTTTTAAGGGGACTGGAGGCCCCAAGTGTCGGTGTCCTTTAAAAAAAGGGGGGGAAAAAAAGAAAAGACTAATGGATCCTTAGCTTTGAACCCCTTTAAAGCAGGGGGAGGGAAAAAATCCCACAGTTGAGGAAGAGCTGTTAACTCTTGCCATTTCAAATGCTTGAGAGTTGAAATCCGTTTATTGGGGGATGAAGGGAATAGTGCAAAAAGCATAGATTCTGACAGTTGTCTTCTGTTACCTGTTTGAGCTGTTCTCTCTTTGAGATATCACATGGATTATTGCAGCCTTTATTATGGGAGTTTTAAGTCTTCGTGACTTGATGTGGGAAGCCATTGGTTGAAGAAAAGGCTGGAACAAACATGGGTGGATCCGTGCTAACGTGTATTTGCTCTGGCATCTTCAAAAAGGGGCGGGCGGGAAGGGTAGAAAACTGGTTCAGGGAATAGAGCGTAGGCTGATCTGTCCTGCTGTACTAGGCATTATTTTAGGAGTATATGTTACAGCATATATTCTTAATGCTGCTTGCTGGAAGAAACCATCTTGAGAGTGAGGTAGAGGCTCAAGCTTTACACCTGTTGTAAATTTATTGTACGTGGTGTGCAATGACTGTTGGCTGAAAGTGCCTATTTTGTTAAAAGTGCATGCAAAAACCCAAAAAAGGCTGTCTTTGCCCTAATTCAGGCAGAAGCGGGTAGAGGAAAACAACATGGTCATGCAGGTGAGTGTTGCAGGACTCTCACTGGACGCAGGAATAAGGGAAGTTGGATTGATTTACTCGAATTTAACGGGTATTTCATATTTCTTCTATGCAAACCATGTTTATGAGAAAGGCAGTTGGAGTCGTATCCTTTTGTCTGCTGTGGGGTCTTCCTGTTGACGTGGGGGTGCCATACATCTCAAAAATAGTTTCACTTTAAATATTATTTCATACTACTTTGAAATGAATTTTATTTGATTAAATAGCTTTAATATTTTAGAGAGACTAAAATGTTAGTAGCTGAGATGGTAAATACATTTCCTTTGAATAGCAAAACTAGAGGATGAGTGCCACTCATGAATAAAAGGAGGGGTTACTTTACTTTGCTTGTTTCACTTAATTTGAAGCTGCATGAAGCGATTTGTTGTATTGGTTTTTTTTTATAGATGGATAGCCTTGTCTAATTTTAGCTAAGATGCTATGTCCATTTCATTAGATATAACAGTAACACGTCCAGGCTGCTATCGGCTTGGGGGTTTGGTTTTTTGGGTCGATGTGGGGTTTTTTTGAGGACCAGTCAAATGATAGGTCTGTTCAGAGAAGGTAATAAGCAATGGAAGTGCCATCCTTGGTTACTTTGCATCGGCGTGGCTTTTGATTTTTGTGTAGTATGTAGCAGAAGTCACTCTTTGGATCTGTATGACAGCTAAGTCAGTTGCAGATTGCAGTGGACGTGTATATTTGTATATATGTTAGTCAATGCATGACTGAACTTAAGAGCTGTCAGCTTTGAAGTTGTTTGGTTTTGCCTAGGTAGTGAAATCATTGTAAAATAGGCTGTAAACGGAAGGAATTGATAGAAATGCCCATGAAGAAACCTTTCTCTAATAGGTTTATTTTGATTGCATTAAGTTTCTGTTGCTCAGTCTTTATTTTTCAATGTATAAATGCTTTGTACTCGATTTTACTTTTTTTAAGTCTTTTATTTGCTGATTCCCAGACCATTAAGTATCTAGTGTAGTAATCATGTCTCAAATCACACCTGCCCCCAGGAACAGAATTTTTTTTGTCGTCTGTTGTGGTGTAGAAGATGAGTTGTAAAGCCTTATAAAAAGCTCTAACTTTAGAGCAGCTTGCAAATTCTGTACCTTATGAATGCTGCTAGGCTTCGTTACTGGTGACGAATGCCAACTGAAGGTTCACTTAAGACCTGAACTGAGTGTAAGGCTTGGAAGCCAATACTATCGAAACTTTCACTTGAGGTATAGTTTCTAATTAGTTATTACCGATGAATTGTTTTGTTTAAATTGTTCCACGTATTCCTTGATTTTGTATTCAGTACAGCACGGTGAGTCTGTCAGTGAAGTGAGATGCTCAGCATTAACAAACAGATTTTTAGGGCTTTTAATTTAAGAATGATTAAGCACTTTGCAATTGGCATAACGATGATAAAGACAAATGTGTTCTGGCAGACTTACAATCCAAATGCAATTCCTCTGCTATGCAGGCCAGAAGAGCATAAACAGGTATTAATGGACCAGATCTGGGAGGACAGTAGTCAAGTATAACAGTATTTCTGTTGCGACGTACTGGGTACGCTTACGGATAAGTGAGATACTAATAAAATCTGCTCGTGCCGCACTGGGAGGCGGCTTTGACCCGAGGATGTTCGGGTTGGCGTGTCTCTTGATTGTGAGTTGCACCTTCTTCAAGAGAGTCCAGATGAGATGACTAGCAGTCATGCTTTAAAGTGATGGGTGTATGAGGGAAGATGCAAGTACTGATTTTTTTGGCAAGAATGTTGGTTCACTTCTAAGTATCAGTGATGGGTGCAGCGAGGATCACGTATGTGTCTGAAGTGAGGTGTGCTTAAGCGCTCCGTCAGACGAGGACGTTGGGCAGAAGGAGGAGCCGTCGGTCTGTGGTTTTTGTTAGAAGGTCAAAAATGCCTTGGATGGGAACCGGGGTGTGTAAAAAGGGTGGAGACAGAACTGGTATTTGTTTAGAGCTCAGTGCTTCCATGTACTTTATGTAAAAAGTAGAAATTCCATGCAATATGGTATAAAATACTTATTTTCTCCGAGTCATTTGGATAAGGCTGTTAATGGGATTTGTAACTCCTTAACAGGGAACACAGAAAACCAAGATCTGTCCGAATTAAGAATAAATACATATCCAGTGCTTTCAGATGAATCAATCTAGGCTTTAAGTTTCACCATGGCTAACTTTGCTTTATCCTTTTTCAGCTGGATATGCCTAATGAGCAGATAATTGCTAATCTACAAACAGTTATCAATGATATCTGCACCTTCAAGCCATTGACTTATGGTAAGTAGCAGTGCTTCTAATGTGGTAGTTGAAGTTACAGCAAACAAAATCAAGAATGAACCATTTTCTTTTCTATTATCAAGATACTTTTAAAATTTCTGCTGTTCCTTGGGACAAGCTGTTAATTTTTTTGTTTGTGTTAATTCCTTAGCAAAAGGATCAGGTTACAAAGGAGTCAAGGTGTGAATTCTGCGTGTTGTACCTGTGGGTTTTGGTCGCTGTTCTGAGCCAAGAATGTGAACAGCTAACATGCTATCTGCTCTTTGTCATAATGAAGTAAACCTTAAACAGATGTCATCAGCTTAGCTGGAGTGGATTGTGAACATAGTTTTATGGAGGAATAGCCTTGTTTAAGCTAAGAAAAATAGAATTTTAATACTGGCTTAATGTTTGCGAAAAGAATCATGTTGCATCTCTTCCAGTGATGCTGTTAATAGTAACTACTGTACAGATGGAGAACAGACGGCAAAAAGCCAAGTACACATGCCTTTAGAAGCATTTCATCCCAAATAAAAAGTATAAGGGGTCAGCTGACTTGAGATAGGAGTAAATAGAAGCAGAAAGTGATGGTGTTTGTGTCCTTAGTGAGTTTATATGTGAACTACACCAAACTAGTGAAGTAAGGGTAAGCCGTGCCGGTCTTAGCGTTTCTACTGATATTTGCGGTGTCAGGCTGGATTCTTGTGGTGGGTCTTTTACGGGCTTAGTTAAAACTATTTGCTGTTTATAGGCAGCAAACTTGATAACTAACATGGCTTTACAACAGTGGAGTCTGGATACGCTTGCTAACTATCAATTAGACCAACTAGTTAGAGATATCTGTTCCTTAGTTCCTTTCAGACTTTCCGTATGTAATAGCGTGTCTTGACGCAGCTACGTAGTTATCACTAAAATGGCATTCCTCTGCAAGTCACTTGATCTAATGCAGGACTAAAAATACCAGCAGGCAAATGTTCTCAGAGTATCATGTAGATCTATTTGTTTCCCATGAAGGAATATGACTGTTTCTGTAGTTCTTGTCAAAAATGGCATTTCATGGTAGGATCCTGAATTAGGAATGGTTTCTTTTGTGCATTAGTCGTGTAGGAATATTTGGGTGATGGACAAACTTCCCCCACCCCATATCTTGCCCATCAGGACCACTTCCCAAAGTGAGTTCCCCTGTATTTCAGGTTTTGGAGAGTGTGTGTGTGAAGCTGTACTTGTATGTTCTAAGGCCCAGGGAGGGGCACTAAAGGAATAAAGCAGCCATCAAGTTAGTAACACCAGAGTGTGAATTGCATTTTGAACCCGATCTGGATGGTGGTAAACCCTTTGTACCAAAGGGATGTGTCTACGTGTGTAGTTCTGATTCTGGTCATGTGCGTGACACAGTATGGATTAGTAAAAGATGAATCAGCCTGGAGATACGAAAAGCGGTAGAGTGACCGAATTGGTGGTGTTCTTTGTTTTCTAGGTCCTATTGTGCAGAGGTTGGTTATTAGATCGTCAACCAGTGAAGGTTTGCTATTGAACCTTGATGGACTTCTACCTCAGGTGGAGAAAGTAGAAGAAGAAAAAAATGCAGAAGATGGTGAACAAAACCATGTCCAAGAAACTGTTAGTACCTGATGCCTTTTCTTGTGGATCTGATGATCAAGCTTGGAAGGCAAATGGTGTCATTCAAATCATACTTTATGAAAAGAAAAAACTAAATGTAACATGTGAATTTCACTTGTCAATTCTGTGTACCAAGAAACATTGTCACAAACAGGAGTTTGTTGTCAAAACTGAAAATGTGTGTTGGTAGCTGAAAGCTCCTTAGTTTGTGTATTGTTGTTTTCTTTGCACATAATGGTTCTTACTTTAATAAAAGTATTTCTGTAACTACTGAAGTATCGCCATCCAATTTCCACAGTTGCGGCCGAAAGGCCAGCACACATTACATCCGTAATGCTGGGCTTTTTACTCCGTCGAAATTGCAGAATGTTGATGCTTTTGTTGTCTTGACTCGGTCCTCCCCAGAGCAACTAATGCGGTTACTCGCAGAAAAGCTGCCGTGTAACTCGCCGACGAAGAAAACTCCTTTTTTATTTACCATTCTGTTTTTCTGCCAAGTCAGAGATGGTGTTCCTTTTGAGCTGGCGGGAGCAACGTCTGGGTGGTGCTTGTGATACCTCGCTTTTCGTTTCAGCTGCATGCGTAGATGCTGGAGGGGTGTACGGCGGATCACTGCTCTGCTGCTTTGAGCCTCTGAATGCAGGTTAGTTTGTGTGACAAATTGTAATAGGTGAGCTTTTTTCTAAGGAAAAATGAGATGTATTCTATGGGAGGAGCGATAATGCACCTTATCTTTCAAGTAACAGTGTTTCATCTGTGCATAAATGATACGATGCCCCTCAGAGAATCCAGTCCATGGTTGGTTTCTACCATCCTGGAAAGAATTATGCTTAAACTGTTTTGGGATGAAACCTGAGTGTAGCCACAAAGTTTAAGTGTCACTTTTTTGTCTGTTTTCTGTCATGGAGGTTGTTATCGATGGGCTCGTGAATAACCTCTTGGGATAAGTGGATGGGTTTGAGGGAGCGAGGGCGGCTTCACAACAAGCAGCAGAAGATCTTTTTCCATAGAAGTGACTCAGAGGAAGACTCCCATGCTATATTTCCAGATGAGATTTTCTTTTTTTGCCTAAAAAAGTTGGCTGAGCCTTCTGTGGATTTTACGTGTTATCGTCTAGAGACGAAGAGCACGTACGTAACGGGACCGCTGAGTAGCTGGGAGCTGTAGGGCTGTCGTCCCCTGCTAGGTTAGTTCTCCTGGAGGTGCACTAGGCTCTGTAGACCTGGCTAGAAGACCTTGACTTTCTAGTGGTTGAACGGAGGCTCCCCATCCCCTCTGCCAGTGTATGGGGGGGAAAAAAAGGCTGCGGGGATCCCCTTTGGTTATCCACCTGCTTAACTTTGTTTCTCTGACTCTTAGTAGCTATGCGTACCCCTTAGATTTGGTGGAAAATCTTGAAAATAAAGACTCTAATTGAAACAAAGGTCCCTCTTAGCCGTAGCACGGTTTGGTTATTTCCCAGTAAAGGAGTTGAACTCTTGTTGGGGTTTGAGCTCGTAAAGACATCAGAAGGCTCAACTTGGCAATGGTTCCACTTTGGGCATGGTTAGCTCTTAGTTCTTTGGGGCTGGTTGGTGTGGATCAAACGGATTAAAACCAAAACACCAATCCTTTTTTGCAACAGCTGGCTTTGAGTGTGTGTGTGTAATGTAATCTTACTGTTCTACCGGATTTAATTCAGCCTGTGGCAACTGCTGTCACTCCTTACTTTGCCTACTCTGTTTTTCTCCAGCATCGTTCTTAAACATAACTGGAGACCAGCATAAATATCCATGCATCTTTTAACTGGCTGTTTAAAAATAGGTTGGTTTTTTTGCTTTGCTGAATTTATTTCCCAGGTTTTTCCACGTTGTTTCCAGCAGGTGGCATTCTTGTTCCCTTCTGGAGAAGTGGTAGGAGAAGAGTTCTCAGTGGATTTTTTTTTTGTACTTTGTCGCTAAATGTACGTCAGTAGAATTGCACTCTAAGATGTAGGATGGTTCCAAAAAGGATCGGCTATTTACGAAAGGGATAAGATTATCTAGATCTGGAAGGGTGCTTTGTGTTTGGGGCTTGAAATCATTCCTATTATTGGAGGCAAGGCTCATTTTTTGGAAGAGGTTACTCTTATCTGTCTGCATAGGAATTGTTGTACCTCCCATCTGCAGCATTTGGCTGCTGTGGCTCAGGGTGCTAGACAGATGAGTGTTAGGCCCCACTGTGTATTTTTGATTATGTGAGGGGCTCTGCTCAGAGTCTGATCAGAAAATTCTCTTTGGGGTCAAGGAAGGCTTCACACTGATTTCTAGGTAGGATGTGGAAAAAGCAATGCCGGTGCACTTGAATAGCCATCTAAACACATCTTTCTTTACTATGGGCTGTGCTCATATGCCTAGTAGGGAGAAGATAACTAAATCTGTTGCTTTTCAAAATGAAGAGTTGATGTGACAGGCAAAAATATTGTGCAATGTGTTCAGTGATGATAACTGCCCTAAACATCCCATTTGGTCCAAAGCTTGTTAGATCAGGAGTTGGTGATGAGGAGGCTGGTAATGAGGAGGCTGGTAATGGTAGTCATTTGTAAGTATCTTTAGAATGGATAATGTCATGGGTTTGGGTTTGGGGTTTTTTTTTTTTTTTTTCTCCTCCTTCCTCTGTTCTGCAGCAGCTGAAGTTGTAGACTAAAGCTTTTTCAGCTCCCTAATACTGATGTCTATTAATTTCTGGTCCGGAGCACCAGGCAAATTTCAGAAGATAGCTGAGGGTAGGTAATCAAGAAGAAACAGAATTTTTTTTAAAAAGTGTTTTGAAGTTGTGTGGTTTTCCCCCCACACACCTTGCGCCTTGAGTAACTTGATAGTACTGATCACTGATGGTTGTGTACTGGCAAGTCAACAAAGAATGAGGTGACAACTTAGGTCTGCAGCAAAAGGCTTGATTAATTATGGCAAGATTTACCTAGATTATTTTTTTAACAGGGGAGGAAAAAAAAGAATCTTGTTGCATAAGCTCCTCATCTGTCTAGCTTTATTAGTTCAAGTACAGCATCCTCTGCCAGTACATCGCCTCTGCTGTAACCTTTTTCCACTTGGAGTTTGTGCGGAGGGTGCATGCTTGTGTGAAGGGAAAAGATCAAGCCATGGGGGTGGGCTTTGTTTTGAGGACCTGGCTCTCAGCTCAGGTGCATCTCAAATGGATCACGAGGGGTTGATTAACACTGAATCTTAGCAAAAGGTAGGGTATTGCTTTGCAGGAACATTGTTTCACCCTGCAAATAACCTTTTGCACCTCTATGTAAGCAAAGAGTGGTTTTATTACTAATGAATTAAATAAACAAGGATTATTATGAGATAATAGAATAGTTATGTGCTGTTTGCAACCTGAAAGGAGCACTGTGAAGGTAAGTTACCTGTTGGTGCAGAAAAGCAAGGCTTATGATATCATTTACATATGTTTCTTGGCCTCTTCTCTATTTTTTTCTTGGCTTTTTTCAAATACTATACTATATATTATGGAAAAAGGTAGACTTGTCTTGTTGAAGATGTGTGGCTTTTAAAAAAAGTGCTGCTTAAGCATAAATATACAGATGAACTTAAATCATAAGCTCTCAGATGACTGACTACTTTTAAAGAATAAAAGTGTGGAATAATAAACGTTCCTGCAGAAAACTATACTCGGAGAAGTTGAACGATTAAAAGTCAGGGGAGCCAAAAAAGTAGGTCCTGACCTTAGCAAACTTTCAGCTAGATGTCTTCAGGTGGAATCCTGCAGTTGTGAGTACATGTTAGTACGCTACTAATTGATAAAGTAATAACGCCCCTGGTCTGTGTAATAGTGCAATAGTATTAGACAAGCTGTTGAGTATATTGTGATTTTTATCCTGAAATGCTCGATTGACGTGCCGGAGAGATGAAAGGGAGGAAGAGAACACGAGATTATTCCCCCTTTAATAAGCTTACTTCCAAAACCCGCGGAGTGGGAATTGTTATACATGTGGGTTTTGTGCCAATACGCCTTAGAAACCAGTTTAATTGTTACAGCAAGCATAACTAAAATGGCATCGCGGGCTTCTAGAAATTAATACCAATGTACTCATTGCAAAGCGCGGGCTTGTAATGCTTTAGCTGTTTCTGATTAGTTAGAGCGGCATATAAATAGGTTATGACCTGAATGTGAAGTTCTTGCAAGTCCTGTGTGCTACGTGGCACTCTTTTTACCAGAGTTTCTGTTAATGAGTGCTTCATCCTCCTTTGGTAGGTAAACAGAACCCAGATCTTCTATCAAAAGCAAAACGGCAGTAGCCCACAAAGTGGTTACCCAATGATGTGGTGAAGTGAGAAAGAATGTGTTACCGGGCATAAACTAGTCCGTGCTAGCTGCTTTTGTGTCGTGTTACCTGCAGTAAGTAGAAACTTATTTCGAGTAAGTTACTCCGCAGTGAAAGGTACTCTAGGCAAATTCTTTGTGCATACTCTTGGGTCCTTTTTCAGTGCGTTTACCCTTCCTTGTCTCCTGTCTAATTTTTAGCGACACAATCCCAGTTAGCCGAATGTGGTTGGCAGCTTCGTTTCAACCAAAAATATTTCTTGGGGAAGCATTGAGTTATGGCACATGAGGGCACAGCCTCTTTGCTGCTAAAAGTCTGCTTTTACTGATGGTAAGAAAGCAGGGGTTGATGTGCGGGCCTTGGAATCGCCCCTATTTACGAGTATTGAAAAAGGTCACGGATGTTCCTTGTGGAAAAAAGGGAGTGCTGCAATACATCTAGTGATGCAGATGATGTATGATTGCTTTTAAAATTGTCTTATGTGAAACTGCTGTTAGTTTAAGTAAGGAGGAGCAGGCAGCGAGCTCGGATTCGCAGTTAGTGTCTACAGAAACATTTGCCCAAACAAGGAAGAAATTGCCGTGGAGGCATGCATGCAGTTGTGGGAAATGAAGGGTTTAGGCTGACGCTCAGCTTAAACCTGGACTTGTACGGGAATTAATTGTACTCCAAAAAAACTTTGAATCTGTATGGGTCAAACTGAGTTCGTGGGGCTTTTCCTGTGAATTATGGCACGGAGGTAAAGTCAGAAGAGCGGGACAGGGATGTTACAAATGCCACGTTCAAAACAGGTGCAGGAAAGACTTGCCTCTCGGCACCCGCGGGGGATTTTCCAGGGTGCTAGCGGTTAGAATTAGCACTAGTCCCACAGTTTTTGCTGTGCTGTAGCTGAGCATAGTCTTGGAAATGTCAAGTAAAATCAGCCTTGTACACCTCCTGAATTTAACTTGTCCAGTGTAGACACTCCCTTGTTAATTTTCCCCGGGACAGAGCTGCCAAGTTCTGCTCTCTGCCTCTGCTCCAAAAGTCAGGCTAGTCGGAGATGTTGGGCCGAGCGCTTCGTTTGAAGCATCTAAAACTGCTTGGAAAGAGCTGGGCTAAGCACAGAGCCCATCCAGACCCTGTTACTGACGAAGTTGGTTTAAAAATCTAATTGTGCCTAGAAGGGATAAGATGTTTCTAAATGCTGAGCCAGGCGTTATGAATGATTACATTCATATTCTGCGGTACCATTGGTATTGTCAGCCTCCAAACTTCGGGTGAAGCTGACAGCGTAGCCAAAATTCTGTCTGGTAAAACTTGCATTGACTAAAATAGGATGGGGGTGTAGCGGGAGGAAAGCTGTTACAACTGTTTAAAAATAGTGTTAGGGATAAATGTTGTTATTTTACGAGCAGTCGTTTCTGTCAGTACTTCAGCTTGCAGGGGACTAGGGGCTTCATCCCACAACTAGGTGAAGAGGGAGCTCTCGATGGTTGTACCTTGCAGGGCTAGCGTTCGGTACGTGTGCGAGTAGTTGTGGTCTCGAGGGGAGCGCTATGTTGTTCGGGTGGAAACCTGGTTTGGGAGAAGAACAGCATCCTTACTTCCTATCGCTGTTCTTAGAAAACAACCTTTTTATGCCATCAGGATAAGCAGCATGGGAATCGGTCCATCAGGGGTTCATAATAGCATCCTGCTGAGAGGAGGAGGCTTGGTGGGAGACGGCGTTCGGCTGCGCTCATGGACTTGTAAGGTTTAGTGCTGTCTTTGATCGGTGGCCTTTGATATAAGCTGCTTGTTTTTAGGGTTACCTTTTCCCTTAGCGGGTAGCGTTCTACCATTTAGCAAAGGCAAGTGCTCGTTTGTGAAGGTTTTGAGAACAAAGATCAGGCTTTCTACTAAAACTGCCTGTGAAAAATGTGAAAGGAATCGGAAGAGTATTGAATTTCTTAGTCAGATCCTTTAAGTTAAACATTAAGCTCTTGAGCTTCAAGACTACTTGGAAAACAAGGGGGAAAACCCAGTCTTCCCCAATTGCCAGGTACTGGGAAACGCTGGCTGAAGATAAACTGTTACTGCACGTGGTGGCTACGCAATGCCGTATCGTTTTGGGCACTGGCAGAGCTAGATTGGTATGCGTCGGGGGCTGTGGCACTTGAAGCTTTGGTGTGATCTTCACTGGGGTAGCAGATCTTTTTGTGAGTCTCTATGTGTTTCTAGTGGACGTTTTTACACTAGAAACCTGTGCTGATGGTATCTCTTTGCAGCTGGAGTTGTAAAGGTCTTTGCCAGCAGGAGTCGTCCTGCGATTACGTTGCTCGCAGCGTGGTCTCCCAGTCACTAGGAGGAAAAGGGACTGGGGCGGAAATAAGAGAAGTAAGGCAAAACTTCTTTCTTTGAGATGCCCCTAGTACAGAGACTGGTAGATTTAGTTTCCCAGCATGATTAGAGTTGGTTATGAGAAGACAAATCTGGAAGTGACCTGTACACAGGCTAGCTGCTATTCAAAGCTCTTAGAAAAGAAGGCATGCTAACAAGGTAGACGGTAGTCTTATGCTAGAGGCACCCTGTGAAAAATAAAGGTTTATATGAGGGACTTTGAAGCATTGTAAGCACGGTTCCTGTAACAAGGCTTTCCCAAACACACCTGCTTTCAGCTCCCGAGGTTTGTTGGGGATG
This sequence comes from Grus americana, assembly GCF_028858705.1. Lineage (NCBI taxonomy): Eukaryota > Metazoa > Chordata > Aves > Gruiformes > Gruidae > Grus > Grus americana. Next base: position 80,383,452 of record NC_072855.1, on the reverse strand, counting down.
AGGGATGGATTTGGGGAACTGGGAGGGTGAGACAGAAGAACATCATCCTAGTTGAAGTTTGGTATACACATGTGCCGTGTAGTACGGAGACTTTTACTATTTCTGAGGGTTCTGGAGAGCGCCTGCTGGATTTACTACCAGTGTGCTGCTGGCAGCCTTTGTACTTTGCAAGTCGTGCTGGAAAGCTGCGCGGCGTGAGCGCGGTCAATCATAAGCTTCCCCAAAACTAAAGACCACCTATGTGTGCGTTGCATAGCATGTGTAAGCGCTCATCTGCATTGGCTTATTCCTTGCCTGTGTGCAGAGCCGTTGGGGAAAAATTCGAATTCCCTTTATTTCAGCAGTGATTTGTGGTCTTGGGTGTTATGTGGAGGGGTGAAACGTCTACTGGATGTAGAGCTTCCAGACTCTGAAATGCACGCTCTTCTTCAAGTGTGTCAGAGTGGCCTTCAAACTGTCATTTCCTTTCCAAAGCCTTGGTAAAAAAACCTATCGTAAGGGCTAGCTAGCAAGTTGGAGAACTTGAAACTAAAATTGAGGACAGGCATTGTGTCTTAGTGTATGTGTGTATTGAGCTACAGAGGTTAAGGTATTTTAAAAGTATATTTTCATGTTTCTGAGGGAGATTGACCAAGTGGGGAGAAGGTCAAATTAGTAATCCTGGAAGAGTAATTTAAAGGCATCATGTTAAACACAGATCTGTTCTCTCCAAATATGTGTATCGGTAAATAAAGCAGTTTTTCTTCCTCTGATAAAAGACTGACTGAAGTACAATACGTAGTAGTCCAAGATGGCTAGGGTGTGTCGGGCTTCATGCGGCATGAGAGAGAACTTAAGCTCCTTGCCTTATCGCAGCATCCGAGTATTACCCAAGGAAGTTGTTTTCTCTTTGGCCAGATAAAACCCATTGGGTGCTTGATCTCACATTGAGATAAGAAAAATCCCTTCTTTTTTAAATGAAAGAAATAAATCCTTCATTCTTCCGGGTAATACAATACCATCTATAAACAGCCACGAACACATCAAAGGCAAGGCAAGCTTTCAGTCGATGACAGTGCCTCGACACGTTAGGGAATGAGCGTTAAGTCCTCGCCCAAAAACCTTGTGCCACTTTATACGGCATTTGTTTACTTTTCATGCGAGAACTGTGGATTACGTGTGGCGGAGTTGCAGCCTCTGGCACATGGTTGTCCTGTGCCAAGCAAAACATCCACCGGTAGAGATTTTCATTCAACTTTGACAGGGTTTGCTGCTTGGAATTCAGCAAAGCACTTTTATCAAAGATGAATTGGTTTTGCTATTTAATACTGATAAGGAGACTTGCATCTGCTGTGCACTTTTTCACTCCAGGGAAGGGAAGAAGGTACAGTGTAATTTTGTTGTTTGTGGGTAGCTTGTACCTGTAGCTATTGCTTCCTTCACTTTGCTCTATGAAGAAAGCCATCTTTCCACCCTCCCCGCCCAGAGATGCTAAAAGCTCTGGTCAGTGCAAGCACAGCATGGATGCTGTTACTCATTGACGAAGGTCAGTGGGTTATACCGTTCCCTGGGCTTCAACAGATGAGGTTATTCTTAAAGAAGACAGAGCAGAAATAGCCCCAGAATGCAAAAAAAACCCCAAACAACCAAAACCAAAAACCAGAAAACCACCAAACCCAAATGAAAACAAACCCCCCAAAAAACCCTCACCAAACATGAGGCAAAATTCTGCTCACAGGACAGGCTGGAAATGGTAACAAGAGAAGAGCAGCGGTACAGAGGGTAGATTCTGGCCTCCTGTTTACATTTTTTTTTTTCCACGGACAAGTCACGACCAGTGTGACCACAAGTTAGATGTTCCAAGTGATTAAATGTAATTAATAGATAAAAAAAAAAATTACATAGCTGATTTTTGTAATTTAGCAGCCTTAAAGGAGTGCATATTTACATCAGGTGAAACTTGGAAAAATGTTTAACTGTAAGAACGGAACTGTCAGGGATTCTGGAAGTGGGGAATTCACAGAAAAATCCATTTCATAATTGTCTACTTGTCAGGTTTAACTAATGGTCCCAGAAAGTAGCTGGCTTGATATGAGTACAGGACTACAGCTGAGTCCACTTCCTATAGGAAGGTTGCAATCTTCTTTGGAAGGCTTAACCCACAGGTTTCCGAGTATGGACCATGTGGGCTAAATTCCGAGAAATTCAGAAGATCCTGAGAAGAGACCTCAGCCAGTGGAGCTGGAAGGAGACGGATCCTTTTCAGGAAAATGTTTCTTCAGCTAGTCTGTGTAAATCTGTGCCAGCACATGCCCAGCTTTCAAAGAACCTAAGTTATGTCCGGCTCGAATCACTCGAACCAGGGACTTGCATGCCAAACTGAGAAACGGATCCTTAACACCGATGCGCAGAAAATCGACCTCTGCTTAGAGTTTTGACAACAGGATGGTTAAAAATGGTTTATTCCTACAACCCCCGTGACTTTTTGTGCCGCTAGTTCCAAGATACGTGGCTGGAATTCGCAGTGGGGTCGTTGCTTTCCAAGATGCACCCATCTAGCTTTCAGCCCTAGAACAATCTCGTATTTCTCTAGACGTTATGAAGCTTATTCTCTAATTTCTGTTGCTGTTAACTTGTAAATAGACTAAAGATAGTAACGCTGGTTTTACACTGAATTAGGAGTTTAAAAAAAGGATGTGAGGCACAAGACTCGACAAAACTTTGAATTTCTGAAACGGTGCGGGAGGCCTTGGTGCAAAACTTGAGAAATGCTTTCTTTCAAATGCCTATTTTCTCTTCCAGAGGGAAAAGCTCTTCATTCATATTGTGGAATGGGTAAATTTCCACAATAATGTAAATTATGGATCTTCAGTTCTTCTGGCTTTAACAGCTGCTTTGGCAGAGCGTTAATATTACTATAAGATACTTTTACGGCCATCTCAAATGATGTAAAACCTGTAACACCATCTGCCTTGACAGATAGTGGAGAAATACCTGTTCTTTCCATGTGATAGAAAATGGACTTTTTCAGGTCTGGTGAGACCACAACGGAGCAAATTCTGACCAAGAAGTGTTTTGCTTCCCTGTGTGGATACACTGGTGAGGCGAGAAGGAATTGACTTCAGCCTTTGCTGTTCTCCTCTGTTGCAGCAGGATTTGTGTTATGGTCTGACATAGCTTTGGCAGGAATGGATTCCCTCAGGGATCACGTGAATTAAGAGCAAGGTGGTGGCACGGGAATGATGAGCAGGTCTGTACTCTGGAGATGGGGAGAGAAGGAAGAGGGAAGGAGAACCAAGCTCAGAACAGCACAAAGGAAGGCAGGAGAAATAGGGAGGGGGACACTGCAGCCGAACAAGGGAAACAAATTGTAAAAACATAGAGAATAGTAACACCAAGATGGACAGCAACATAAATTAGTCAAAAAATGTGCAGGTGGGCAATTTGCTTTGTGGCTTCCCTCTGTATACTCATCGTCCCCCTGAAGAAAAGGGTGGAGGGAGAAGGGAACAGGCCAGCATGCAACTGAGTGAAAAATACACGTGGAGCAAAGAGTATCGCACCTGATCTCCCAAGCACAGTTGCCATTGCTTAATCATGGCTTACTCCTGTCTCTCTCTGCCTAGCTTACTCGCAGGGAAGGGCCAATCTTGCTTGTGTTACTGCATTGGTAAGAATCGCAATCTCCCCGAGAACGCTGGCGGGTGATAAATCTTTGTTTCAGCTGTTACGTGGACCAGTGACAATCAAAAATACCTTCTCTCACTAGATCATGCTGTCTCTTAGAGCTTTTCTCCTGTGGTACCTGAAACACCTAGCTGTCAGAGGTTGCGTTTCTGCAGGTCTTCAGAAGATCCAAAGCTAAGAGCCAGATGGCTTTGCAGCGGTAATTTGAAAGGAGCTGTGCATGAGGCAAGAAGATATTGGCAGTGTTGCCTGGTTGCTTTGGTTTTACCAGTAGTTGACAAAGCGAGGACAGGAAGCAACCAGAAATGTTCCACTGAGTCGCTGCTGTGTTGAACGTCCGCCTTGGTGTAAGTGTCTCTACGTGGTAGGCATCTCTTGGACCTTACACATCTATTAAGTTAATGAGCCCTGTATGTGCCTGGCTGTTCTTACTATTTCCACCTGTTTTGCCTTGCTAGTGCTCCTTTGAGTTTGCTGAAGTTGTCCTGAATTTCACTTGAACAATTAGAATGGAATTAGTGCCTGGGTATTAATTCCTTTCATAATTTCCCCTGTATTTCAAGTCAACATGAAATATTTGGTTAGTGTTTGCGTGTGCTGTGGTAGTTATTATGTGTCTCTGCTCCTATTTTTATTGAAAGTACCTCCTGCTAATAGCTAATGAGTAATAACTCAATAAAGCACAGAGAAACTCATCATGCAAATTGCTGTTTGAATCTTGGATCGGTGCCACGCTGTACGTTTCACTTCCCACATTTGTTGCTGGAATTACGGTACGGTAATTAATGGCATACAATCCTGGGGAAAAAAAAAATTGACCTCCAACTCCTGAGTTCAAGATGGTAGTGTTCATTAGAAAGTGAATCAAAATTGAGCAGATGGAATTACCGTGAGGAATTACTGTTACATTTAGCTGGCGTAGTTGCATTTAATCCGACAGGCTTTGTTTAAAGCAAGCGGGAGAAGGCGGCTGCAGCAGTCGGGCCTGGTACCGCTGACTGACTGCTAGGTGATAATTGGGGTACTGCTATGAAGCAGGGACATCGAAATTAGCTCTAAATATATATATATATATATATATATATATATATATATATATAGTGTTCATGAAGAACTAGGCTCACTTTCCCATTTCTGTTTTAGGCTTTTGGATGTAGCAATTGAACGACTGTGACTTCACTACTTGTGGCTGGGTGTCTTCATCCTGTCACTTAGAGGAACCCGATGTTCATATTGCAGAAGCACGGGGGAAAGGCGGCTCCAGCACCCCCCCGTTGAGTGTGGGGGGCTGGAGGTGTGACACAGCAAGTTTTTAATGACTGCCCCGGAGCTGGGGTCTGCTGAAAGAAGGAAAATCTTCTAACAGCAACAGTTGGAGTCGGGTTTTGTGTAGCGTGTGGGTAGTTTTTCTTAGTTGGAGTGCCGGATGGGTGATTGCTAATGTTTGAGTCTTCCTTGACAGAGGAAATGTCTATAATGGGCAGGGAGGGAAGGAATTGCAATTGAAGGAAGAAAGGGAAATATAGTTTCAGTGGGGACCTATGTGACAAGCAACCAGTTCTTTCACTAAGCAGCTCCTGCCGCTTCGATCTTTTAAGCGAAATCCAAACATAGCTTCACCCTCCCTCCAGCCCCTGCCTTCTCCCTTCCAGCCCATCGACTGGGGACGGGGACCGAGCCCCTGCCCCTTCCCGGGGTCAGTTCCTGCAACGCGTGCCGACATGGAACACGTTCGCTTTGCCTCAGCGTAGGACACACCACCGCCGCAGCCGCTGTTCTTGCTGCAGCCAGCACCGGCTGCAGATTTACCGTGGGCTGTTACTTCACCAGGTAGCAGCCGCCGAGGAGGAGGAGGAGGACAGGCGGGGCTCCCCTCGCCCCCACCCGAAGGGTACAGCCGGGGCTGGGCGCTGCCGGTACCGGCCCGGGGTTTGTTTCCTCCCCCCGTGGGCAAGGTGCTGGGGGGGGAGGAGGAGGAGGAGGAGGAGGAAAGCGCTGCCCGAGGCGGGGCCGGGCGGGGCGGAGGGCGGGCGGGTTACGGCGCATTTCTTGCGGGACCGCCGCCGCTTTGTCTGCGGGGAAAGTTTGGCGGCGGGGGCCGAGACGCTGCCCCGGCAAATGCCGAGGGGGCGGCGGGGCCACTCTCCTTCCCCTTTCTCCCCGCGGCCGCCCGCCCGACGCGGCGGCTCTCCTTCTCTTCCCCTGCAGCCGCCGGAGGCGGAGGGGCAGCGCGGCGGGGCCATGGGCGCTCCGGCAGCCGCCTGGGCGACGCTGTGCCTCCTCAGCGCGGCGCTGGCCGCCGCCGCCGCCTCAGGTGAGTCGTCGCGCCGGACCCCGTCCCCGTCCCGCGGGCGGTTGGTGCCCTGGGGAGAAGCTGAGCTCCCTTGCTGAGGAGAAGTCACCCTCTCCCGGGGGATTTGGGGCAGCTTTCCCTCCCTTTCCCTTCCCCTTCCCCCCGGCCCGGGCGGGGGTCTGCCTCCCGCCATTTTGGCAGTCTCTCTACAGGCGGGGCGAGAGGGACCGGGGCGAAGCCGAAGCCGTGCTCGGCCGCTCCCGCTCCCCCGGCTCTTCCCGCTCGGTGCTGGTGGTGGGGTGCCCGCAAGCGGCTGAGGGCTGGCGGCCGTGAAGTGCCGGGGATGGAGGAGCGTGTCCCGCTTCGAGCATACGGGGAGAGGGGGGAGAGACGGGAGGGCGGCCCGGGGCTGCCGCCGGTCGGGCTGGGTTCTGCCGGGCTTTCCCTCATCTTCGGGTGTTGGTGGCGGTGGGGAGGGTGAAGTCGCTTAGCCCAGGGGACTGGGAAATGCTGTGGGGTGTGCTTGTGGTCTGCCGGCCTGGGGAGCGGTGGCAAAGCTGTGGGGAGCAGGCAGTGGTGTGTGGGTGCCATACAGGCATCGAGCGGCCGTGTCTTCCGTCGTTACAAAAGTGTTCTGCACAGGCTGGCGAGAAGCGCAAGGTTATGATGTTACGATGCTGTCAAACAGTAAAGTGACCAACGTTTTGAGTTTGGGAGTGCGGTGTGGCCGCGCTTGTGCGCTCAGGTTGTTTTCCCAGCTTTTCTTTTGACCGTGCGACTGTAGGTTGTTGGTTTCCAAAGTGGCAGACTCCCCGAGTACTGCTCCCACTGCAATGCTCTGATTCCCGTTTGATATAGTTGTCTTAGTGAATAACAGTAGTTAAAAATAGCTATATATGTGTATGAGTTGAGTAAGTGTTAGATAAGAATTTGGGGTATTAACTTGTTAGGTAGTACTCTGAGAGACTTAACTTCTAACAAATAAACCCCCCCAAAAAACCCCCAAACCCGTAAACTACCCTACCAACCTCCCGCATCCAAGATTTCCAACACAAAAATCCTAAGGCAAAAAGTTTGAGGGGTTCTTCCTAACCTTCTGCATGTGAAAGGCACTATGATCATTTGAGGAAACCCTTTCAGGTGAGCTCTGCCTGCAGTCGTTAATCACATCTGTGACTTGGAGTTGCACGCAAAGCCAGGGAACTAAAACAAAGAGCGATGTTGCTTAACATGCGTCATGCCGTGTCTCGGGCTCGCTCAAAATTGGGAGTGAAAAATAGCTAGAAGGTATTTTTAACTAAGGATTTCCCTAGTCTTGTGAAGATGGGCTATGTCCTAGTATTGCCTTTAGTAATTTGTGAGGGAGTGAAAATGCCCTTGCTTTAAGGGAGAGGAAGAATCAGACTTTCTGTGTTTGTGTTGTAGTCCCGTGTGGGCTGGGGTGAGCCTGTCTCTACAGAGCGCAGCGGAGGCAGTAAGTAGGTTGTAGGGCCGAGGGGGATGTTTTTGAAGGTCCGGCTCGCTCCTGGTGTTGCCTGCTTGGGCCGTTTGAGGCAGCTGGTCTCGCCCTGCTGCCTTGGTCCTTACTCTGGGCCACGGTGATGAGCTCTTTGGTACGTGACTGCTCGTTCGCGATGTGTTTATAGCGCCTGGCACAAAGTACTCTGGATGTAATTACAGCCTCTTGAAGCGAAAGTAGGAAATGCTGATATTTTGTTGTTGGTGGTGGTAATTTTCCTCCTCTCTAAGGTTTTTAAATCCTCAGTGGGAGCTCTGATACCATATTTCCCATTTTAGGGTGTCAAACCATTGTTACTTTGGTACTTTTAAGGAACTATAGCTGTTAGTGAGCCAGCCCTTTTTTAGGAGTAAACCAGTTGGGTTGTGCTGGTCTTAACTAACTGGTATTAAGCTGTTTTGGTATTTCTCCGTATGCTTTCTGACAGTACGCGACCTTGTGTTTTTCACTGAGTTTTGAGGTGCAGCTGGATGATGAACCTTGAAATGATCTTCTCTTGCCAAGAGAGAGCTGTGGGGGGCAGGAAGATAATTGGTATTTGAAAATCAATACAGTAACAGGAAGTCAAAGTATGGTCAAGCGTTTGTGTTGGTTTTCTTACTGTAAACACAAACTGCTATGAAAGTCAAGTAAATAAACGAACAGGTAATTGCTGAGAGTCTAAGTCTTAGTTGCATTTGAGTAGCTTGGCACCAGCACGAACGTGCAGAGCTCGCTTGCGAAATGTGGTTAACTGTACGGTTCGTGGGGGGCGATGCGGATGCGAGAGTGAAACCCGGTGTTGCAGCATGTTAGTCCTCTTTGGCGCTCGGTCTGTGCCTGTGATGGGTAGGGCTCGATTTGTTTACTCTCAATATGAGTAGAAAGGTATCTGCTGAATTTGGGAGGAACACGATTGGGCTCTCGTGGCTCGTCTTCTCGGCAAGGGAAAATAATTCCTGATGGTGCCTCTGCAGCCTCTTGTAGCTGGGCCGAAGACCGGCTCGAAGGAGGAGCTTTTGATCCGAAGCAGTGTAGCTCCAAGGTTTTCTGTACAAATTTGTCTAATATGCATTTTATGGGAAACACCGCTCTTCGATGAGGAAATTGTTAGTTCTCTGGGTGGTCCCTTGAGGCAGCTTTTCCCGCATTCTCTTTTCTTTTCATCTTTGAGTTTCTTGGGTTGCTTTTGATTTCAGATTCTTGTCACGTTTTCAGTAGTCAGATATGCGTAGTTGTTCGAGAATGGCTGTTTCCCAGAAAATCAATGAAAGAACTGTCATTCAACTTATTCATGGTTTTATTTTCTAACCTCTTATTTGATTTATTGAAGTAGAATATAGAAAGTATGCTTGAATGGATGTATATTTCTATCACTTGCTTGGAGAACCTTTCTCTCAGCCGGCAGTGTTGGTGGTGAGGACTAGGAAGAGTGAAGCAGGAGGCGTCCCGTGAGCCTGTCGTTAGATGAAATGTGACCCGTTGCCCATGAAGGACTGATTTAGGAGCGGGAAGTCACGCCGGCTCTTCTCGCCGTGGTTGCGTTTTTATGTGTATATTCGTGTGCTTATTTGTTTCTCCTGTAAACGGTCAAGGGATTTATAGGAGCACAGAGAAGAGACTGCTCTTTAGCATGCAATTTAAGTGCCGCGTAACCTTGCATTTTTAAGGGCCGTATTTTGCCCTTGAATAGCTGCGGCTTCCCTTTATTTCAGTGAGAGCTCGGGCAATTGCTCGAAGTTGAAATACAATTCTGAGCTTCATCTTATGTGTATATTGTGAGGATTCCCATCTTATCGGGGACAGCCTTTGTGACAGTGACGTTATTTCGGCACGCATCCCTTTTCGTCTCTGCCTTGTTTGTGCAGTTCTTGACTCGCTGACGCTGGCCCGCAGGTTGCCCTTTTCTTGTGTCGCTGGCGAGCGCGTGGCCAGAGGTGGCTGCTCCATGCTGCGCGTACTGCCGCATAGCAGGTTGTAAGGCACCGGTTCACCGAGGAGCGGGCTTGTGTTACTTGTTTCTAATCTGTTTTCTGGTTTTTTTTGTCCCACAGGTGCCTGTGTCTACCACGGCTTGTTGTTTGAGGTAGGTAAGCTTGAATGTGTTAATGCTGGGGAAGTGTTTGAGAATTTGCTGTTGAACTTGACTCTAGTTCCTGATTTTTGCCACCCCTGCAACTGGGATGGCTGATCTTGTAGCACGTCACAGAGCTGTGAGCCTTCAGCCTGCTGGAAAATGGCAGCAAAATAAATATTGCCCTCGGAGGGGTTAGAAATTCTCCCTGGGTCTTTGAGTGCAACCACTCTCCTTCTCAGCACAGCTCTCCCTGCTTCTAACCGGGGCTTCTTTGTCCAGCACGTGAAAAGATGTGAGAGATTTCAAGGTTCTCGGAAGCCCTATGAATCGCAAACGTGCAGTCCTAGGCGGGATAGAGGTTACGTTTTGTAAAATGTCGCTGTAATGCCAGGGTATGTTCTGTGGATTTTTTCCCTGAATTAATAAGGTATTAATGATGACAATTTAACACCTTTTCCTCTCAACCAATTATGCCGAGTACTGTGTACCCTGACTCCTTTTTAAAAACCCGAAGTATTTTCTTTTATCGCCTTTCTCTTTGCACGTACATAATCTGTGAATAACTTTGTACGAGAATCACCGTTTTTAACAATTTATAAGGAGCGTTTTGCTCTGTAACACTTGTCTGCCTTGCTTGGGTACTCTGGGCTAAAAGGAAACGGCTGAGCAACTTTACATTTCTGGAGTGCTTCCGTACATGCCTCCGATCCTGCAGCAGACCGGCTCAGGGGTTTGTTACCGTAGGCGGGGAGGCAGCATGTGGTAGCTGTCGGGGAAAGCCTGGGGTTTTATTTCCCTTGGAGCTCTCCGGCAAAGCTGGATACGTGCTCTGCGTGTGTGACACGTAACTGCTGGGTATCTTGGAAATAACTGCAGGCTGGTGGTTCTTTCGGCCTTCCAATGTGGACTCGGGCTCTTGGAAGTTGTTCTGCTCCAAGACGGGAATGTAGGGGGACTTGCTGGAGGCGAATGTTTTCGGTGGGTGGCTCAGGAGGAAGCTGAAGCAGGCGAAATGTGTTTGCTCCTCTTACTAATGCACCGTGGAGCATCAGTGTCTTAGCAGCAGTTGGAAAGTTTGTCTTGATTCCAGCTTCAGTGGACTGCACGGCAGGTCGCTTTCTGCCGAGCACTGCAGCTCGGTAAGGGCGGTATCGGAGCTGAAGGGTTAGCATGTGAGGGTTTTCATCTCTCACTATTACTACTGGCATGTCAGTGTCAACTTTTTTTTGCCTTTTGTGGTTTCTTGGTGTTACGCGGTTTTTTTCTCTGCTCTTTCACTACTGCTGTGCGTCTGAAATGCTAGCGCGGGTCTCGATAATATCTTGCCGTAGCATTTGTACTTAAAGACTATGGGATATTCTAGGTTAGATGCTTCCTGTTTAAAGAACTTACTCCCAGTATCTTTGATTTTGTCTTTATCTCTGTATTTAGTAAGATCATTGTGTTTTTATTACTAAATGACTTCTGTAACTGTAGTAGTTTTCATTAGCTGTACCAGAGGATTGCTCTGCAGTAAACCTTGGAGCAGCCCCAAAACGGATGCAGGTATACAGCTGGCATTTGTCATCAAGTGAAACTTGAACAATTTGAGCTTGTCGTACTTGGATCAAGGACCTCTCCTATGTCTCGTTCATTGTCGTGTCTGAAGATGCGCCTGCTTTCCTGTCCGAGTGATGTTTGTTCTGGGAACGGGTCTTTGTTTGCTTTTCTGTGAGTGTTTTGGTATTTCTTCCATTTCATGTCCGCTAATGTAACAACTTTTGATTACTCTTTGGAATTCAATATAGATCTAAGGACGGGCTCTGTGGCTTCAGCTGGCCGTCTCAGAACAGGTACTAAATCCACATCGTTTCTGACTTGATGGGAAAAACATCACATGCAGTGCACCAAACCTGTGGGCTGGGTGCTTGTTCCTCTGTAATGCTGCTTCACAGCTTTCTTGGGGTGACTCTTTTCCCTGAGAAAGCAGGAACTGGACAGGCAACCGTGGAAATTACAGATGGAAAAGAACCTTTAATAGAAACTCGTTTCATTCTCTGCTTTGTGCTGCTCCCGACAGCAGTATTGGAGTTGGCTCGGTTAAGCGTGGTCGAAATCAAACTCTAGAGGTGGCGTGTGAGTGATTTCAAGGCAGTCGGTACTTGCGGGTTGGCAGCACGTAGCTGCGACAGAGCCGCGGAGCTTGTGCTGCCTTTGCGGGAGGCTGCTGTCTCGGGGAGGTCAGCTCTGAAGTGGAAGATGACAAGAAGAGCAAACCTGCCGCTGCTGTCGTTTCATCGGTCCCTGCAGTTTCCCTGGCTCCAGAATCTACATTGTATTCAAAAAATATGGAATCTGAAGACCCATGTGTGAGACCCTTGCTCTGTTTGTTAAACTTAGGGCTTTGTGAAACATTGATGCAGCTGTCTGACAGCTGAAGATTGGGAGCTTTTGCCTCATGGCTTTGCTGTTAGAATTGTATTTATCAGAGCTGGGGAGGAGGGTCTTTCTGAATCGCCGGGTTGGCATTCGGGAGGTGCAGGTTGAAATGTTGTATCCATTATATCATTTTCTTAATGAATACTTTTTTTTTTCCCCTACTGTATCTCAGATCACAAGAAAAGTAAAAGTCTGTTCTGCCTGTAGTCTGTGTCCGTGTGTTGCAGTATAATCTCTCTGGTAAGACTGGTGGGAGCTGTGTTCGCTGGCCTTTTTGCGAGGGCTGGCGAGTATTGCGTGGAGACGGCGGTGTGCTCGGGATGGCGGTACGAGGCAGTTCTGCCGGTGCTTGCAGCTGGCCTTCCTGGGAGCTCCGTGTGGGTCACCGAACGTAATGTCTTAGGGGTACGTGTTGAGCTGGTGGGTGTGTAATCTGCATGTATCTCTCACTGTCTGTCTGAAACAGATATGCTTGTGCTCACACGGACAGAATAATCTATGGAATGGGACAAAAATGGCACTCCCATGACAAGTTCGGTCCCGTTCAGTTGGGCTCGTGTAGCTGGTCGCATGAATGAAGCCGCCTTTACTAGAGCCGAGAACAGCTTTGGTCTGTTTGTTCCCCAGACTGTCACCCAGCCTCCAGTGTAGCTCGTCTTGGACTCGAGCTTATAGTACCAAGAGGAGGAAGCTGGTGGTAACATGGAACAGCCCCAGGTTTTAGTGTAAGGAGTAGTAGTGCTATGAGCTGAATGAAAAGGAGAACGTGAGTACAGCTTCAAGCTGTGGCTTGTCAAAAATTGGACTGTCGAGATGGCACAGGGAAGGGATTTCATATGGGTGTTTTCCTAGCAGTCTTTCCCTTAGCATTGTGCCAGAGCAGCACGGGATTGACTTGTCTTGCGTGGCCCAGTTGGACGTGGGTGGCTGGAGTAGACCCGAGTGACTTTGTCCCTTACCTGAGGTGCTCCCTACGCTGGCCTGTGCCCTGAAGAGCCGGTGCGTAAGGGGACGCCGTGTCCCAGCAGCCTGGACGCGTGCCTGCTCACAACTATTGCAGCAGAGCTGAAGGGAAGCTGAGCTGGGCTGCGCAGCGCTCTTGGAGCTCCGCCTTGAGCTCCCCTTGCTGGTCTTCTCTGCTGTCGGCTGCGTCGTGGGTTAAACTGAGTTTTACAAGTCCGGGGCCTTGATATAAGAGAGCACGGATGGATGTGACAGCAGAATTTGGCTGTGGGATTCCTCAGTAGCGGTGCTGCCGTGTACCCAGAGGGGAGCGGAGAAGCAAAGTGGGGGATAACGTTGTGGTTTCAGCGTTCGGATGTGACTTTGGAAAGTTGCACGTAAAAGAACGCGTTCGGTGAAGAAATGCCAGTGACAGGACAAACGTGCAAGCGAAGGATGTCACCTCTATAGAATCTGTTCTGGAGGAGGAACGCGCCTTCTGGGTGTGTTTGCTTACAAACCATTTACTCGCCGAAAGGATGTCTTTTCTGAATGACGGGAAGGAATCGGCCAACCACTGTAACCTCACCTGATGGCTGTCACCCGGAACAGCAGCACCGCAGTACGCCCGTGGCACTGGTAGAGCTGTTGACAACCTCCATTGAGAAATCTGTCCAGACTTTTGTTGTGTTTTAAACTGCGGTTAGAAACACTGTTTCCTTTCAGTGTCTCCTGATATTCGGGGGTTTTTTTTGTTTTCAAGGTTTACTGTGCGAGTAGGTGTCAGTGAGCTGTTAGTGGGTTATGGTGGGAATGCCATTTGCTGCAAGTCTTGCTTTGTGGCATATGGCTATCTTACTCACTTCTGCTGCAAACCCAAACTCTGAAGTCACTTGAAAAATCCTTGGTGCGTAAACCAAACATTTAAGCGTAGAGAATGCAAGCGCTGCAGAGTTGCTTGAGTTGTTAACCCCGCAGAAGTTCTGCATCTCGCTTCGCTGCCTTAGCTGTTTGGATATCAAGGGTCAGCTTGTGCTCGTGGGTTTCCTCCGAGGGAAGCACGTCGCTGCGTTTGATTGCCAGCTGTGCCGAGGAGGTTTGTGTTCCTCCCTCTGCCTTCACCTTTCAGGGAGTTTTCAGATCCACACAACAGTGCAGCCGCTTCCTGTGCTTAGCAAAGAAGAAAGTATGTATTTTTTTTTTTTTTTTTTCTCTTCTTAGCTGGAGGGTAACGTGGGTGGGGATGAGGAGACATTCATGTCACAGTGACAGTAAATGTGCCCGAGAGGTATTGATCGAGTCCAAGTCTGCATCTTTCTGCCAGCTGGCTTGTGCCAAGAAGGGGTTTCAGCCCTGGGAGGAGGAGGGGGGAGGCATGGGGCTGGGAATTCAGGTGGGAGTTGGTTTAAATGGAAAGGGTGACGTGATAAATGACACTTGGTGTCTGGTAGACACTGCAGTAAGGAAGGACAAGTCCAGCTGAGCAATCTCCAGTAAATTTTAATTTTGTCTGTGTTAAAACATGGAGGTTGTCTGTTGCAACAGCTGCTGGTAATGCACGTAAGGATGAATTTCTGGACTGGCAGATTGCTTGGGAAAGTTTCATGAGGCACATGTTTGGCGCTTTAGAGCGTTAAAAAAGCCCCGCAAGCCAAGCAGCTTTTCTTGACAGGAAATATGTTTTTAACCTTGGAGCTCAAATTGAAATTATGAACTGAATAAAAAGCCCTAACTTAATCCACAGTAAATGGTACCGTACTTGTGCTGCTACCAAAAATTTTACTTCCCTTTTTCTTTTTGAAACTGCCTGGAAAAGAATTCCAGTTAATTGAGACGCTTACTTGACTTGAACATCTTAAAAGAAGAGACTTTGGGTTTAGCAGTCAGTCCAAAGAGCAATATGCCTTTTCCAGAAAAAGAAAAAAAAAAAAAAAATTGTAGTTCTTTGGCTAGCTCAGCTTTTCATCTTATTTCTGCTCTGCAGTCAGTCATAGTAGAGATCACAAAATAATAATAATTAAATCACATGTTGACAGATATGCACTGTATAAATATAACTTCCATCAGCTCTATTATAAATCAGATCATCAACTTAATGTATGCAGGAACTATATTTTTTTTTTATAAACACTTGGAAGGAGTTGGACCGAGAGGGGAGAACACCAGCAAGAGATGAGGAGATAAAAAGGTGGAGGCACGGAGCTGCGTTCTGCTGGAGGTAGCTGCTTGCTCAGCTGCAGAGGCGGTTTTTACATAATTACATTTGGCTTATTTAGCTCATTTCCATGGCAAGTGGAGAAGCAAAGTGCTAGTTTGGAGTTCTGTGTCTGAAGAAAAAAGTGGGGGAAAATGTTGATGCTGAAAGTTTGCGGTTTGTGACAATATAACATTTTCAAGTATCTGAGGGGACTGACTGTATGTAACAGTAAAAAGTATTGCTTTAAATCTTCTGAACCTTGATAACATCTTGCAGTTACATATGTATATTTTGTGGTCAGAAGTTTAAAGAAAGCCCCGTTTTATGTTTTTTAAATCACATTTCAGTTTGCATCTGTAGTTTGTGCTGAGACAGAAATGAAAGGGGAAATACAATGAATAAAAGATGCTTTTTTACAAATTTTTAATCTCCCACTCTAGATAGCTTCTGCTCTGAGTAAATTTAGTGACTTGAAAATAAATGTTAGCAGGTGCAAAGCACTTCTGGTTAGGGAATGTTTCAAATTAGCAATGGAAAATGAGCTTCATTTTAATTTCTTTAGAAGGATGACAAGTTGCTACTGAAGAATTGAGATCAGAATTGAAGATCTCAGTTGAAGGTTTTGCTTGCTAACTTTTACACTGGTCAAAATGTGTGTGTTTTGGTTTTGAAATAATATGATTTGAATGCCACTACTTAGCTTGGGGGGTACTTCCTCAGCTCTACCGGGGAACAAAGCTATAAATTCCTGTTTATAACACGCATATAACTCTTGGTAGCTATAAACTCTAGTTTACAGCAGCGTGAGTCTCCCTTCTGGGTCCTGTTCCAAGGAACATCTTACAGAACGCTCCGACATTCTCCAGTTCGCTGGGGGGGTTTCTCTTTGAGCGGTCTGCGCTCTCGGTTTGCTCTTTGCCGTCTCCCGCGTTGGCATGAGTAGTGGGGAGGTAAGGAGTTGGCGGTGGTGGAGGCTCGCGAGGTCGCTTTGTCCTCCTATTGCAGGGTGGATGTACTCTTGTAGACCTGAATTGACTAATACCCTATATATGGTGATGTCTATTTATTGAACAGATATAATTACACGCTATGACTCTCCCAGGACTTTGGAGAGTAGTGATGGAAAGACTGAGGGCGTTTGGTGCAGCGGGGGCCTGATTCTGCAGTGCTCTTATAGGCCTGTTGGGAGCAAGTGCATAACACTGAATAGTTGTTTTAAGAGGCGTGTAGGGCTTCATATCCAACCTATCTTTGCTTTGTGTGGCTATGAATAGAAGAGCAAGGTGATGGAAAATAGACCTCTCCATTTACATGGATGGTATGCACTTAAGGTTTATTAATATAATAATGAGATGCTTCTCATGTAGGAAATCCCTTCTGCTTGTGGGTTTCAGAAAGCTGAGATCAACTGAAGATCAAAAATAAAGACAAAAGTGTTTTGTTTTTTTTTTTTTAATAAAGCATGTGCTGCATGTGTGTTCCTTCTTTGCGTTCCTTGAAAATAACGGTATAATAGAGTTTTATTTCACGGTACCAGGTAAAAGAAGCTTAGACGTACGACAAAGATTATTCTCCTGAGGACATAGTGAATTCTTGTCTCTTAATCCGGAAAGAGGGTTTTTTTGCAGACCAAGGCACACATTTTAATATGTAATAATTATTTTTTTATATGTTAGTGGTTCTCATATAGAAGATTTCTAGATGTCATTTTTTTGGTCTGAGAAAACGAGCTCTCATTTTATAAGGAAACACAACACTGTTAGTGTAGCTGAGGGCTGGTATGTTCTAAAATTATCACATTTATTTTGTTTTGTAGCAACATGAAACTTGTTCTGAATACGAAATACCACATAGGGAGAATGTGGGAACTGAGGTGAGTTGCTTATCTCAATACGAGGGATTTGATACAGTACAGGCAGACAGTCAGTACAGTTTGCGCATCTGTGGGCTTTTGTCTTCCTTTTTGACTTTTCCCTCTGAAAAGAAGTCCTGTGGAGCTCGACCAGCCTTAAACAACCATGAACTCTATTAAAAACTCCTAAATGAGGAAGTGCTCATTAAATTGGGTGTTAAAATCCCTTAAAACCCAGAAGGATCTGCCCCTGCCCTGCTGTCCGCAGGGGTGCATTACGCTTAGGTTGGGAAACCCCAGCCCTGAGCCAGAGCACTTGCACAGTTCTATTGGCTCTTGCTTTTCGGAGGTTCCCACCTTTCGAGAGTGCTGTGAGCACGTTCACACGTCGGAAACAAACCGTGGCTTTGCCGGTGGAAGGGTAAACGCTGCCGCTCTTACTCGCCGTGTCTGGGTGCCAGTGGAGAAAGCAGCAACTGACGCAAGTTGCGCCTGAAGGGCTGTTCGCAATATGAAAGGCAAATTCTTACGACACGGACTTTGTTTGCCCGTAGGCTGTCCTGTAACGGGTGCAGGAGGAGATAAACATAGGGACGGGAAGGGGTGGAGGGCGCCTGGGCTGGGTCTCTGGGGCCAGGTGCTTTTCTCCTACAGCTTGGCTCTGTTGTTGGTCTCGCAGAAGCAGCATCTTCCCCCTCTTTGTGGGCTGCAAACGCCCTAAATTTACCATCCAGTTCCCTCCTCTTCAACTCTTCTGCACGTACGTACGTGTCTGTGGGGTTTTTTTTTCCCCTGGTACGCTTGCTGGTCAGAAATTGTTCTTTTTCCCCTCTGTGTAAATGGGATGTCATACTCCAGCAGTCCAGGGCCAGCGGTGAAGTCATGGTCCTCCTCAGTTGTCTGTGCATGTTGAAGACCAGCCTTTGGCCCCGGGCGTGAATCCGCGGGGTGCTCCTTCTAAACCTTCAGGCAGACGTGGTGCTTGTAGCAAAAAGGGATTTGGAAACAAGTTGTGTTTACTTCAGATAGCACAAAAGAAACAGGGGCAAATTAATGAACTAAGAGAGAATTCTGTGGGTGGTGGGGCTTGCTTTAATCAGAGATTCTGGGACATCTACAATGACTTTCTGCAGCCCGTGAGGTTTTTTCCTTAAAGGTGCGAGCGTCTGCCGGTTGTAGGATTCTGCTTCGGGGGTCTTTCCTCTCCATCCTCTGTCCAGGCTGGTGAAAGACTCGTGCTTGAATCTTCACTGTGTCGTGGGAGGTGATCTGGCATCAGTCTGTTTTGGAGATCAGGGTCTTTACAAGAGGTGCCGTGTTCCACGTTTTCCGTTTCGGCGATCTTCCTGGATGGTAGCTGTTCATCCGCAAACACTGACCTCTGTAGATGATTAACATTTAATAACGCGGTTATAGGAGCTATGTGCCAAAGCCTTGGCAGGAGATGTTGGATTTCTCATGGATTCATTCATTAGGACAACAATTTAACAGTTACCCAGCATTTATAAATTGCACAAGTCATCGTGCCTGCCATCTTTCCAGATGCGTTTGAAGAGCCTTGTTTAGGAAATAATGTCTTGTAATTTGTCGCTTACTTTCCCTTTTTAAATTCCCAGCATGAAAAATTCCTTTTTCTTTTGCTAGCTCGCTTCCTCATTCCTTCCTTCTCCTCAACCCCATCAAAACCTTGATCGGGTTTCCCATCGGCATTTTCTCTTTAGAGCGGGGGTTGCAATGTCTAGTTAATTGGTAAGAGAAATGATAGAAATCACGTTTTGCCAGTGGAAAAAGCCTCTAACGCATTAAAAGTGGAGACCCGTGGCCAGTGCAAAGTAACGTAGCTATAGAAAGGTGACAGCTTACATCACTTGGGGACCTGCCTCAAATGTGGTTTCTCACTGGGCTGGAATTGGCACCAAACCATTGTCGTACTGGTGTGCGTGCAGTGAAAACTTTCCTGTTCGTGCTTTGGGAGCATAAGTGCCAGCTTTGGAGTTTGGGAGCAGTGTCCCACAGCTGACGAAAACGTTGGGAGAAAATAAAATAGCTATTTCCGCAGTGGGTTATATGGTAAAAGCAGAGATGGAAAACGGTGCTCATCAAATGTGTAGATATATTATATTCTGCTGGTGCTTGTGAAAGGATAAGCCAACGCTGTTCTCTCTGGAGCAGTGAACTATGCCCGCAGTGTAGGCGAGAAGCGGTTTTGCTCAGTAGGGTTACTAGGGGTAGGTTTATGCGCACATACGCGTATATCAGACTGGGCCCCTTCATCTCTGAGCGGCTCTCGGTTGTGCCGGGCAGCGGCAGATCTGCCTGCCGCAAGCGGGAGAGGCAAGAGGGTGTTTGGGTTGGAAGTCAGAGCCTGCTTTTCCAGAAGGGATTTCATTGTCTCTTTCTGCGTCAAACGTGATTTTAGTTTTGAACCATCAGCCCTTGCTTTGCTTTTCTTTTTTCTCGCCTAAGTTGGAAATGACGGCTCCCTTGAAAACTGATTTTCTCTCTCTTCAGCACAATGATTCAGAGCTGTGGAAATCACCCGGTGGGGCACGGTTCTGGAGATGATCATCTTACTGTTTTTATGGGCTAATCATATTCCAGGAGCATATCGTTAATGTTTATCAGATGACTTTTAAAGGTCTTGGAACTGATCAAGAAAGTCAATATGGTTTTAATTATCCCCAGACAACGTTTTACAGGAGCGGTGTTTACACTCTGAGTATACGCGTACTTCAGTAGCTTTAGGGGAGAGAAAAATGAAAATGCAAGGCTGGAGCAAAAAAGTCAGGAAAATTTGTGGTTCCTATTTTGTGTTAGAAAAGAAACAAGAAGATCGTGTATTGGGAAGAAATTTGAAAGTGTGCTGTCATGAAAGGAGCCCGCTGAAGGTGATTTAAGCTCGCTTGCTAGTAGCTGAAAGAGGGAGAGGCATGTAACCTTCCAGCTAGAGGTGTAAGAGCAAGTCTGTTCTCAGTCTCGCTTTTCTGCTAGCACCCAGGCACGCTTGCCAGTCCCCGTGAGGCAGCAGTTTCTCTGCATCTGGCTTTCTCGTTGGCATATGGGGTACAGGATTGTTGCGTTCCTGTGACTGCAGCGTATGCCGCGATGACACGTAGGTACGTATCCCGCACCCGGCAGATGGTACGGAGGGGTTTCCCGCTCCCTGAAAGGAGAAAGGAGTTTTGTCTGGCAGTTCCTGTGCTTTCAGAACAAATCCCTTTAGCAAAAGAACTTGAGATGTTTGCTTGCTTTATTTGCTGTGGCTCACTGGAGCAAGCAGTCACCCTAACGCGTGTGTCTGAGATGTTCTTTCAACTTCCTAAACGCTCACAGCTTCTCTCTACGTGTCACTCTGTACTGGTGTGGGCAAGTCCCACCGAAGGCTGTTGTGATCTGGGAGCGTGGGCTGTTTTCTTCTAATGTTGGTTTTCTCCTGGAGGGAAGCTGCCAGATACCGAATCGGAAAAAGATACTGTAAACACCACTGCAGTTTTTGGGGGGGTTTGCTGCCTGCGTTCTCCTAGTGGAGAAGCAAACTTGGGTTTGACAAGTGACAGTAACGTCACGTCTCCTTTTGCCATCACCTGAGCGCTCGGTGGAGCTGACCGAGCGTGTTATTTAACTTCTGTGGGCAGTTGAAATCCCACCCTAACGTTGCTTGCTGCAGGGCATCTTAGAAGACAAACGTGGAATTTCTTTGCGTCGTAAGAGTGCATCTTTCTCCAGCAGCTCTGGGTCTTGCCCGTGCTCTAATTTCTGTCGTAATATTAGTTATCAGAGCTTTGCACCACAGCCCTGAAAGGTTTCTTTGGGGTGATGCTGGGCATCTTACTGAGAAATTTTGTGCTAGGATTTTTTCGGTAGTTTGAAAAGTAATTGGCCCTGGATATGAATGTCAAGAGCTGACGTTTTTGATGACTCCCGGAGAACTTTTGGATTGGATTTGTAATATAACTGAGGAAAGTGGATCTCCAGCTTTTGTTGGCGTTGACTGGAAATTGGGCACTTCAGTAAGAGTATAGGAAAATCCTAGTCTTAGTTTTTAGATAGAAATGTTGAAGCTACTATCAGCAAGAAACTTTTTCCCTCTAAAGAGAAAAACAAACCTGAACCAAGCTGGTTTTGTTTAGAAATGGAAAAGAAACTGCTGGAAAAGAAATTTCTTCTGTCCTCCCTATATAAACAGCTTTCCATCTCGTTGCAGTATGCTATCAGTTGACATGAAAATGAGTTGGGACAAATGGAACAGCCTGGTTTAGGTGGATCTGTGTAACACAGAATGACACCAAATATATATATATATATATATATATATATATATATATATATATATATATATAAAAAAGATAGTTTGGATGTGATCTTCTCAGCTGACTCTCAAAATACCGGACAAGTCTGTTAAGGTTGAGCTTCGCATCTGGGTAGCTGAATAGGTTGGTTTCATGTTTTTCTTTTTCTGTTTTTTTTTTTTTTTTCAACCTTGAATACCTCATGTCCCCATCAGGAATGCCAGTATGAAACCCCCTCACCATTATAGTTGTTGCACCGGCTTGTTAAATCAACTGATTCAAAGTTGTCCAGGATAAATCATTCTCTGAGCCCTCTCAGTGAACATCAGCTCTCCGGTTGTTGCCGTCGTAACTGCTGAATTTCACAAGGAGCCTAAGAGATTCCTTGGTGCTTTCGGGAAGACACATAATAGGTGGAAAATATCCCAAATACGAAGCTCTTCCAGATGGGTGCATTGATTTTGTATCCCTGCTCAGATATCTGTCAGCCTTGAAAGCGGCCGTAAAGAGACCCCGTGATGCTCTGAAGTTTGCCATGCCAGGCTGTCTGTATTTCTGCCGTGCGTGTTAAATAGCTTCTAGTGGGAATACATACAACGGGCTTCCCTTGGACGACCGCTGTAATTCTCCTAGCGCTGCGATTTATCGTTGAGCCGTAGATTAAGGAGACCGGTTAGAATAAAATACTCAGCGCTTACTCGATTTTGTAATCATTCTAGCTACTTCAGATCATTCGGTAACGAGTTCTCTAACTAACCCCGTGAGCTCGCCAGCAGAAGTATCTTTATATTACCAGTTGGAACGCTACGGCTAAGGGAGAGTCCTAGGTGTTTTCAGACGCCCGTAACTGTGTTTCTGAGGATCAGTGAAGGGAAGAAAGCTCTCCCTCCTCCCCCAAATGATAAATCCTGAACACGATTACTTCCTTCATTCATTTGAAGAATTTTCAAGCAGATATTTCATTACTCAAAAAAAAAAAAAAAGTGAGAAGTTTCATAAGCTGCTTCCTGTGTGGTTTATGGACATCAAAATTAAACTTTTTGCAGGCTCCCAGTTGGGAAATTTTAGTTTTCATACTGAGCATAAATTTTCAGTGCCATCAGCGGGAGCTGAAAGGTAGGGTCTTGCACAAGGACAAAGATGAGACATTTTGGACCTTGCAGCTATATGCATACCCTTTTCTTTCTCTCAGTTATCAAACTAGAAACCTTATTTCTAATGGGGAAGTGGTGTCCCTGAAAATTTTAACCTTTTCATTTCCTGGGAATTCATCTGTTGTCCTACGTGAATAGATTTGGTCATCGTCATGTGGGAATAATTACTTTTGGGTGCTTAGCCAGCATGAGACCAACATGCTGCAAGTCAAAGGTTCCTTTGTGGTTCGTGGATATTCATATTTTCAGAGGAAATACAGGGTCGGTTGTTCCGTTCTGACCCTGAGAACCCACGCTGACTTAGACAGAGTTGTCATTACTGACACGCTAATAGCCAGTTCTGAGTTAGCGGAGGCAGTAAATCCTTTTATGCATTGAGCCTGGTAGAGCAGTTTCAGGTGAAAACATGAGCAAACTTGTTAGCCATTTCTTTCCCCCATTTTTTGCAGTTTTATAGATTCTTCTGTATATGTAAAAAGCCTGATTTTTCTTGAGTATTTGAGGAGTTAATGTACAGTTAAATTCTCAGTATTACAGAGTAAAGATAACTCGCTACATTTTTGTCCCAGTGGATTTTTTTTGTTAATCAGAATTTTAAAAGTGTTCCCTTTTGAAAACCTAGGTTTGATTTTAAATTGGAGGCACTTTAAAATTGCATCTACTCCTTTCAATCTCAATTTCTCGGTGAAACTGTGGGATCATCATACTTACGGAAGGGGAACCTAAAACTGCGTCAGTCTACTGTTGTGGGGAAACCTTCCGAAACAAAAGTGAAGTATGTGCTTCCATCGAGTCACCTAAGGAGTAATTCTCAAGTCTCTCTTCCGTGTTGTATTTAAAACAAAGATTCCCTTAATGAAACAATAAACTTAATGAAAATCTGTTTAAAATGTAATGAAATCCTTAGGACAAAACAAAGTTTTGTTACTTTTGAAGCCATCTGGAGGTATCATATTAGATAAAATGGAAGTATTTGAGATGCATTCACATATAAATTGAGCAGAATTTGTCCCAGATTTTAACTTTGTGTTAGTTACCTGGGCAAATAAGTGCAATCTCACGATGTGCTGATGGCTGACGACGCCTGGGAACCGACCCAAGAAAAAGTAAGGTGCAGCATTATAGGGCAAGAGAGACTTAAATCATCCATAACGTGCTCCCTCTGCCCACGAGCACTTCGTACGCGTTATCAGTGCGCGTGACCCGTCTCATCGCAAACGGACTGTGTTTGCGTCAGGGAAACTCGGTGCCGTCGGCTTGATTCAGTGAGGAATCGTGCGTTACAGGCTTTCTTTTGAGGACGTAGACGTGATCAGGAACAGCTTGGCTCTTCTGCTTGAAATGGCAGGCAAAGCATTGGAAGGAGTAGTAAGGCAGCGTGCTGGAAGCGTGGATAAATCATGAAGCACGGGTAAATCGTGCTGTAGCGCAAGGAGCTGGGTTTTGCCTTGGCGGGTTTTTAAATGGGAAGGCAATCCCACTTGCTGTAAGAGGGAAAATGCAAATGGGGTACATTGGAGAGCTGCAGACCTTTGTCTCTGCTATGTTTATGCTATGTTTCATCAACAGCGCGTTCCGTCCTGGCACAGGTCTGTACCTTCTCTGGTTTAAGCGGAATTCTATCATCGTGGTCCTGTTTATGTTGGGCAAGTTGAAGGTGACGCTGTGGTACGTAATGTAACGTGGAGGTTTCCTGTCAAGACCGTACGTTTGTAGCCATAAATGAACGTGACCATAAGCCCTGTTATCCAACAGTAGGACATCCTGCAACTGCAGAAGTTTGGGCATGACTGCAGTGTAGTGTTTTGCCGTATTTTTAAAATGCTGTCATTTTACTTCTGAAGAGCTTTTTAGATGCTTGAGCGTAATACGGTGAGTGATCCTGTGGATGTGATGCGTGATTGCGAAGGTAAAATGAGGGTATATCTGTGATGACACAGGATACCTGAGACACACTGGCATGGTAAAAAGTAGAACTGAGTTCAAAATCATTTACCTCTGTAATGTTGGGGTTTTTTTCTGTCTGGTCTATTAATACTTTGATTATTCTGAGCAGACTTAATTAAGGCAACACGGATTCTACAGTTTCCTTTGGAAGATGATATGTCTTAACAACCCTGTGTCTGTCCTGCTTTGATACGGTGCAACGTAGGGCTTCTCTTGGTCATTTGAGCAACAGCCTGGCCCCGTAACCCAAAGGATCACGGGATCCTTTCCGGTGAGATTCTGAAGGATTTGTTGGCTGTAGAAGAGTGGGGACACTTCTGGGGATCTCCTCACACTTCGGAGAGGCGTGTGCTGGAGGTACCGCAGATTCTTCCACCTCCTCTGACCTGCCCTTATTGCAACACGTAAATATGTTTTTGTGGGGGAAGATCTAAGTTCGCAAGATGTCAGAGCGTCAATTCTCCTTCTTGCTTCAGGCAGAGAAATACCTGTGAGATCAGAGGCAAGCCCCTTGAAATCCCTAGGAAAAGGTGTCATCCGTGATATTTTGCATCCTAGGAGCGCGCCGTGCAGTTAAGCTGCTTTTCCTGCTACGATTAGCATCCCGTGTGTTGCCCAGGTAGTCTCTTGGCATGGCATTTCTGTCTAGTAATAGTTGGGTGTGGGTACCTGGTGTGTACCTGTCCGGGCTGTCAGAAGCATTGACTTCTAATATGAAACCCTCTCATCAGCATTTTTTAATTATTATTGTGAAGTAGGAATTATTAATATCAGAAATAAATTGGGAACGATGCTGTCTAAGCAGAACAGTTTTGCTGGGCTACCGCTGCTCATCAGCCGAGGTATCAGCAAGCAGCGCTTGGTGCTTCTGAGCGCGTGGCTTTGTTAAGAATATGCAAGATGCGGGCGGCTCTGATTTAGAAAGTGGACTCAGCCTATCTGTTGTTAGGCTTGTTTCAATTTAGAAGCTTAACAGTTCTTTGATAGGTGAAGTGTGGTTTATTAGACCCTGCTCTAATATTAAAGTCTAGCACGGTGGACCGACCACAGCAGTTTGTAAATAAGTGATCATTTCCCTCCTTTTAATCTTGCCTGTGAATGTGTATTTTGTTTTGCAGGTATCGGCAAGGGCACTGGTCTGATCTTCAAGGTCATACACAGATGCCTTCTTTAGCCTCTACAAAGAGGTGATAAATCCACATGTTCAGACCGAGGAGATAATTTCTCATATGGCAGCTTCAATTAAGTAACCTCCTTGTTAAAATCAGCAGCAGTGCTGTCCATGTAAGACCTGCAAGGAAGTCTCTATACTTAATATTTTCAGTGCATTCTGTATGATGCCAGCATGTTTTTAACCTTACTGAAGTCATTTCATGCCTCTGTAATTCATTGGCTTTTTAGCGTATTTATAGAAGCTATTTTTTCAAGCACTGCAGTAGAAATGATGAGAGCATCTGGTTAAATCCATCACATCTTGTAGAACAACCTCTTAACGGATATTCTCAGTTAGATGAAACAGGAAAAAATAACCTTGGTAATTGAGCCTTTCCTCCTTTAGGTGGTTAGACCAATATTTTAAAGCCCTTAGATAGTTAATATAATTAGAGTGCCATAAGCGTCACCACTGTGCTTTTCTGTGATGGAAACCACGTAAGTTAGCTATGAGAGCTGTAAAAACAGAGACACGTTTCGGCTTACGCTTCGTTCCAGGGAGCTCTGCTTATAACCTCTTCTTTTACTGTAACGTAATAAAGAATGCATCCGGGAGCTTTAATTTTTCTAAAGAAAGTTTTCTTTCTGTTCTGGAGTCGTCTAGTTCCTGTGGCATTCCGGACCAGTCTGTGCAAGCAAATCCACGAGTGGACTGAATTGAGCACCTCAGTCCAAATGCGTGACGGGATGATAGGAAAGGAAAGCAGGTTTGTTTAGGAAGACGGTGACTTACCTGGATTTAGGTTACGGCCATCTAAGGGCCCTATGCTAAGCTGAGAGTTGGGTAAAAATTTCGTTCCCGCCTTGGCTACGTGATGTCCCTTCCCTCTCCTGCTGCAGCTAAGAATGGGTTGGTGCGGATGCTGGCTTCACGTTGCAGAACTTGCTTCCTCCCAAGGAAATCCCTGGGCTGAGTGGTGGCTGGTTCACCGGGAACGTGGCCTTTCCCGATATCCTTGATCGGGAGTTCCCAAATACTCAGGCTGTAGGTTGGCTGGTTTTCATGGCCCTCGGAGTGACCGATGCTGGGACTGCATCACGGACCAGAGAGAGGAAGACATCTGGGGGAGCATGGTCCTTTCCTAATGTTTCTACACCTGTGGTGGGGCAGCGCTACCTTGTAAGGGTGTAATTTGTAAGGATTTAATTGGTTTAATCCCTATAAGCACATAACTCCTCTGGTGCAGGTTTGGGTGCCAAACAACTTTGTAGTGCTGTGTGCAGGGGATGTTTTCTGATACTTGCGCTCCCAGCAACATGGAATCAATCTATTTTTGTTATAGGCTTACCCTGACCCTTGACTGCAAGATGATGTGGAAGCGAGAAAGCTATGATTTGTTGACATTTCTGTTTGGAAACCTCCCTGAGATGGTGTTGACAGCGGCATCTGCCTGGAGTGACAGAGCTGGGTTGTGCGAGGATTGTTGGGGCAGGTCAGAAAGCTGAGAAACATCTGCCCCGCGCTGGCATGGAGAGTTGATCTCTCCCTTAATCTTTCAGTCTCTGGAAAGCGACGCCGGAGCGATTTAGATGGTGATTGTAGACTTGCCAGTTTGCAGCATTGCAGGGGAACTGGAGGTCAGGCCAGAGTCGCTTATGGAAATGTGATCAGTAGATTTCTATTTGGGGAGCCCACATTCCCGTACTCTTCAGAGGGCTGGGTCCTCAGCTACTGTAAATGGCTTTAGCTGCTTTGATGTCAGTGGAGCTGGGCATCTTACCAGCTGAGCGTTTGACCCGAACGCTGGCTGGCAGCCTTCAAGCCACTGAGCTAATTTAATGTATGAAGCGAGGCTGCAAAATGGCAACTGGTTTACCAGTTAGTGTTTTCCCAAGAGAGCACGGGTTTACCTTCTAACTTCACTTGCAAGAGATTTGCAGGAAGCCCAGCCGCTACTCTGTCTCTTGTTCTTCCCTCATCTTGGCCCTGCGCGTGAAGTTTTGGCTCCTTTAGCGTTGGATACGAGTAAGTGGTTGTAGAGAAAGCTGGCTTTGGGGATTGCGTTAAAGCAGAGGTGCTGATGGTGGACCTGAGATACCCTTCACTTGGCCATCTTCAGAGCCCCTAACCCCCTGCTGCCCCTGTTGGGAATGGCAGTTCCCCGCGTTACTCTTGTGCTTATTAACCATTTTTGTGGGCTGCTTTGAAGTGAGGGGTGGCGATTACTGTTTAGGATTCTTGGGGTTTTTTGTGCGGGGCTTTTTTTTCCCCCAAAATCATTTCCAAGTATGCTTGCAGGATACAATCTTACCTGGAGGCTACCAGATTGACCAGTCTGTGAGATCTGCCCTAGTGTGTAGCTGGTGGGAGGGATGAGAGAAAGTTATTCATTAATTTGTCCCTTCCCTCTCTGTGCTGTTTGCTGTCCCTGTGCGTGTGAAGATATCGGCTGTGAAGCTTGACTGGTAGGTTTGGGCCAGCTCGTCGTTTTCTTAAACCATTCAGCGCTGTGTTTCTTCTGGGTGTCATGAAGAAGTCCCTCTCTTGGGGTAATGCTTCGTTGTGCCAGCTTCCAAATGCAAACCCGACTGTTACGTGGGTTTTGGTAGACTAACGAGCAAAGCATAAAGCTCACATCCTCTGGGCTTTTGCGGGCATCGCGCAGTATTCGGGTGTCTGAAAGCTTGAGGTTAAACCAGATGCAGCAACATGGACGCTTGTGTTTGATTAGGGGTGTCGGGGATTGCGCGTAGGTGAAGAGTTGTGGGCTGGACTTCCTCCAGAGATGCTTTTGGTGTTACCCCTCCGTCTTGTTTAGTAGCATCCGTGAGCTACTGGAGCGTGTTGAGATCTGAGTTACCCCGTACTCTGCATTAACGCTGGAGCTGATGGTGTGTGCTGGGCAGCGTGCTCCGGCGTCCAGAGGGTGTAGTCCAGGCTGGAGTTGGGGAGCCCTTGGAGCAAAGGTGTTGGGTGGTTTGTCAGGCCCTCCCTTCACTCACTCGTGTGTCCTCGGCGTGGGGTTCTTGTGACTCTGGGAATTCGACAGAAAGGGCTGTATTTTGTGCTCTGCGCGTGTTTCTGCAGCAGTTTCAGTGGGGTTACTCGTACTCTAATCAAACGTGATTATCCTTGCCTTCCCAGGCACTTGGAGTATTGCGAGTCCATCCGCGCTTTGCCTCTGGCTTCCCTGGGAACAGCTCCTGGCTCTGCTTCGTGCTCCTGTCTCTGTTTCCTGGCAAGGCAGTTGCTGTGACTGCTGAGAAGTCAAATGAGGTCTTTTGTCGTGGTTTATTTTTTTCTTGGCGCAGTCAGTTTGGTCACTGGGAAGGTGACGATCCCCATGTCTCTGAAGGAATTGGAAGATGGCGGTTTAGGAATCCAAAGAAAACTGCATTTCTGTCTCCCCTCCCCTTTATTTCCCCTTTCTGTTAATCGTCGTTTTATATAGACTTCCAGAGGATTTTCTGATGAGCTTTTGGCCTCCTTGTGCTCCAGTTGCTAGTTTATTGACTACGTTGCCCATATGGTGACCTTGAAATGAAAGCAGTGCAGTGTAACTGGTGCGCTGGAGTCTTTTGCTATCCTTAACACAGAAGAGAAAGTAAAAATTTATCAGTGACAAGGCTTTTCATAGGGAAGTTCCTGGGATCTTTCCCTTCTTCCATTCTCTTTCTCCTAGTGTTTTCCCATGCATTTTAATATGAGCGTGTATATGAATAAATAAAAGTTCCCGCAGGCATCGTACTTTTTTGCATGGTATTTTTAAAGAGCTACGCTTACGGGAGCCCTTTTGCAATTTTATCAGATTTTGTTATAGACTTAAGGAAGGAAAAAGCCGCTCCACTCTTACCTGTGGACTTTACATGCTCAGTGGAGGCCAGAGGTTAAGTCCTGTAGGAGAAAATAGATCAACAAAAGGGGGTTGTAGTTGTACTTGTTCTGAATCCCTCCAAGAAGGGTACACGTGTTAGGAGGAGTTCATCTGCAGACTCACGAGTATTTTCTGGGCAGCGATGCTGAAATGCCATCTCAGTGAGCTGATTTGCAATTGTCTTTCTAACATCCATTCCGTGGTTGAAAGAAACACCGT
Organism: Grus americana; assembly: GCF_028858705.1. NCBI lineage: Eukaryota > Metazoa > Chordata > Aves > Gruiformes > Gruidae > Grus > Grus americana. The sequence goes on along the minus strand of NC_072855.1, from coordinate 80,353,873 downwards.
TAAGCTGAATTGCCCGCCCCGCAAAACCGCGCAGTGTGGTTGTTGTTGGAAGGTGCTAGCACATCTGGGAATTCAGAAGCACCAAAGCTGATTTTTATTCCCAGAGCCCTTCGCGGCAGTGCAGAATTAATTCTGAGATAAGCCCTGTCAGAGGGAAGGAGACGCGATACTCTGCTTCTGACAAGCTTTTTGACAGGACGTCATTGGCAAAAACTACTGCCGTGTCTGGAATCCATCAAACGTTTACCAGGGGATCCTCAACACCCTGAAGACCAAATGTGTAGGTGCTGGATCTAATCCAGCTTTTATTTGGAGGTTCTGGGGAGTATTTTGACTGCCTAAAGCTGTTCTGCAGCACCTCATTGATGAACTTGCCCTCTGTGCGGAAGGTGAACCTGAGACCTGTGCGTCACTTAGGTCCTGAGCCCCGTTCTGCAGATGTGAAGGGGATTGAAAGGTTTCTCTGGGCTCCCAACCGGCTGGGTCTGCTGTGAACAAAAGCCCGAGCTCAGGGATATCCACGACAGCTGACCTGCGCAGGGGGAAGCACGTACCCCGAACCTTTGAAGTGTTGAAAGCAGGTATGTGCATCATGTGCCAGGTTTTTGAGAAAGGTGTGTGTACCCTTTAAAAAAAACAACTTGGAAGCTGATCAGAAAGGTGGTTGATTATATTTTTGTGCCGTTAGGTTTGCTGGAGATTTCTGCTGAGCTTATTTTGTGCACGCAAAATCTGAAATGCAGTTGTTGGTAAACACAGTATTTTAGGTAGTTCCTTGGAATAACATTAAAAAAACCAAAACCAAACCTACAGAATTCATCAGTCCAAACAAAAGAGGTTGTGCATAGACACTTTAGTTTGTTTTCACAATATTTTTTATTCGAAAGTTTTTGGTTCAGTCTTTAAACCAGCTCTGGTAAACACGTCAGCTTTGCTGGGGCTGTAGATGAAGGTGCTCCGGAGAGAAGCAAACACTGCTGCTGTCGCCTTGGCTCTGTCATTGACGCCCCCCCAGTAGCCGAGCAAAGTCCCTGCTCCTCTCCCAGCTTCTTTCTCTCGCCTTCAGGTTATCTTGGCAGCGATCACGTGAACTGGCGCTTGCTGTTTGTGCAGAGCACTTAGGCTGAGGGGACCCGGAGCCAGTTTGGGTCTCCCAAACTCTTAACACACGTAAGTTATTAGTAAAAGTTGCTGGGGGCATCGTTGTGAGCAGAGATGCTTAATTTTGTTATTCTCACTTGGAAAGTTTTATCAGAGCTGAGGTCTTCTCGCACATTTCTTTTTTACCTCTGCCTTAGATTCTTCAGACCTGGAAACATGTTTTTTCTTTCCCCTTTGAATCTTTTTTTTTTTTTTTTTTTTTTGCTCTTGTCCCTCTGTGACAGGAAAGATGAAGACACTGATCTGGCAAAATCCCTTATTCAGGTAGGGGTTTGTTAGCGTTTCAGCGTGTTGCAGCGGTTTCAGAGGGCAGTAATTGTCCCTTTCACATGGGTGTAGAGGGAGGCCTGCTCCTCTGTGTAGAAAGGACTGTGTAAATGAAAGCAGCTTGTCTCTGAGCCTTCAGGGGTCATTGGCATTAAGCATTTATCCAGCGTGACATCATTTGCCAGCCCCGAGGAGAGGAAATCTAATTTGTTCAAGCGAACAAACTACGGAGAGGTTCAAAAGCTTAGGGGTGGCTCCTCATTGTTTGTCTCAACCCAGTTTGTGAACTAGAAATGCGAAGCTGGATTTGCTGTGGGAAGCAGTGATTTATTGTGGGGAGTCAGTAAACATGTTTGCACATGACTCCTTTGGGCATGCATAGTAGTTTATCTTGGGAACCTACCAGAAAAGCATTCATTTCTTCTTCTTATCTTGCACCAGAGGCCAGGGCCAGTTGCACATTTTTGTTTCTGTTGCCAAAGAGCTGGCTGCAGGCAGAGATGAATTAGAATAGAAATGTTCGGGATCTTCAGGCATTCAGCATTTGACCTGTTTTCACCTAGTTACGCTTCCCTTTTCTCAAAGAGCAAACTCTTTGAGCTTTTTTCCTTTGTTTGTTCCCCAGTGAAAGAAGGTAACACTTCAGGGACACTTCCATTTTAATTTCTTTATTGTTTAAGGAGTTCAAGTGTCTAAGGAGTTCAAGAGTGCCGCTCAAGAAAAGCATCTGTGAACGTGGCCTTGATAAATTTGGCCGTAAGATACGGGAGAGGGCAGATCTGAGCAATCCAGTTTTTCCGTGCTGTCTTGTTTAAGGTGTCTTTGGGTGACTCTCTCGTTTAAGAAACAGTGGACGTAAAATTAGCGTGGTTTCTGATGGACGGATTCAAATCTGGTGGGATGGTCTGAAAGAACTCTTCCCTTGCCTGAACTGTTGGGTTCATCTGCCTAGCGAGCCCCACAGAGCTTAGTTGTTTAACTTGTGAGCTTTGAACCTTCTGTTGGTGATTTGGAAGAGGCTTGCCCGGTGAGTGTTTTAGGAGGCACGGCAGGATGGGTACGCTCAGGCAGAAAGGTGTGCTTCAGCCTGGCCGGAGGCAAGGAAATGTATTTAGGAACAGCCAGCGGGGACCCCGCTGCTGCGGTGGGTGTCTGAGCAGGGCTGGAGCGCATCTGAAAAACATTGGAGTGCTCCCGGAGCAGTAAGGGGTGATATAATGCCTCTCTGAATATTGGGGGCTTACAGTTCAGGAGGAACGGCGTCATTTTAACTGGGTATTTGGCATTGCTGTGACAGCTGTAGGAATACTAGTCTGATTTTTTCACTGCTCCGTGCCACCGGTTCGGAGGTGGGGGTGTGGGATGATGCTCAAGGATGGAGGGCGTCTGGAGGAGAGGCGTGATTCCTCGTAACGAAAGGCTTGAGTTCAGTTTGAATCATTTCTCAAAGGGGAGGTTAGGGAGTCATTTGTAGAAGGTTACAGAGGGAACAGCAATTCTTATAAATAAAACTGTACCATCCATAAGAAAATTGAGTAGCCAGAAAATGAAAGCTTGATGAATTCAGCTTAGGAATTGGGTAGACTTTTGCTGTGAATATAGGGAATCATTGGAACAATTTCCTGAGTTGTGCCATGAATTATTCTGTATCACTAGAAATCTTTAAATCACAGTTGCCTTTTTTCCCTTAATGTTATGCTATCCTTAAATTGCAGCTTTTGGACCAGAATCGGGAGTTCATTTATTCAGCCAAGTCGACTAGCACGGGCCAACCTTGTGTTAAAAAAAAGACAAGCTCCATTTCGGTGTGAAATCTGTGAAAGTACAGTAGCACGCAGACTGTCATGAAGGTGGTGTAGTATTCATCTCACCTACTTTTTCATGTCACCCTGAACGAGAGGCCAAAGCGCCATCACTTTGACTCTTTACTTCGCGAATACTCCTGTGCGTAAGTTAGTAGAAGGTAAAACCCACACATGTTCCAGCATTAAAGGCTGCGTGTTGATTGCACGCACCTCTTGCTGAAGACGCTGTGTGCAAAATATACAGAAACGGTCTGCAAACATGGATGGTCAAACCATTTGTGTGCTGCTTTATTTCTTGCTCTGGGAAAAGGGAAGGAATGAAAAAGGAAAGAGGGAAAGGACTCCTTCCCGCCTGCCATTGCTGGTAACATCCAGCTCGTTTACAACCTGTTCCCGTGGGTCATCTTCTCCGCTGGCTGGTGCGACTGGCCAAATGACTGCAGAGAAGTTACGATGGCATAAAACTGACGCGAGATTGGAATTACGGAGGTTATAAGCTTGTACCGCATTAGAAACACAGCTTGCAGTAACAAGCTGTGCAGCGTTCTAGCTCCTGGGAGGATTAATTACAGATGGTAGCTGTGACAGCTAAATCAAGTACCTATAATGTTGTGTAAACTTCATTAAATAAACTCGGTAGCAGTGCTGTAATCTGTGAGAAATGGGATGGGATGACGAGGGTAGAAAAGGAAAATACTCTGTAGGAAGTTAAAAAAAAAATCTGCGGGATCTAAATCCGCCAAAGCAATTTCTTCTACCTCTTATGCTTTAATGGTAGAATTTTAAACCACAAGCTTTTAAACTTCTTATCTGGTAAAGCCTCGGTAGCCTGAATTAATAGCAACTTTCTGCTAATGTCTGCTGAGTTCCTCTGAGTCAGCAAGTCCTGTTTTATCTGATATGCAAAATCCTTCCTGATATTCTGCAGCCACGTATATTTGATCAATTCTCCCTTGCTTGTGGATATTTGAGAGGAAAATCACAGAAGTTCAGCTTCGTTGTTGCTGCTGTGATTGATTATGGTACAAGGTTTATAGGAGGCTTCGAATCTAACTTTGGCTGCAAGTTCATGTTTTAATCTAAAAGGTAAGCATTTCTGCGCGGTGGTATCATAAGCGATATTTTCTAATTTAAAGAGAAGCCCAGCAAATGCAAGTTGACCGTGTGCCAGCTGTCACCGATAACGTGAGGGTGTCGCGTCATACTGCGCCGAATCGTAGGTAAGAAAGGGGTGGTTGCGTTTTCCCCTGCCTCCCTCAGAGGCAGAAGCCTGAATCGGGGAAAAACGAGTGATTCTCTGCTGATTCAGCAAGTTGAACCTGCTCAGCAGAGGGTCCCGTGCACGGCTGGGAACCAGGGCACGAAGGAGGACGGGTCAGGGGAGAGAGTTCACGATAGAGGCCGCAGTGGGGTTAGTTCATCTCTAGCTCCTAATTTCACCCAGTAGCGAGGAACTGAAAGGCCAATTAAATTAACTGAGCTTTCACTTTCCAGACGGGGAGAATTAACCGAGGAGGAAAAGCCAAGCTTCTGCTTTTAATACGCCATGTCTTGGTGGCCAGCGCAGAAAGTTTGCGTGCTTGTTTGATTCGGTTGTTTGTTTGGAATTGAAAAGTTGACGTTGTACTTGACATTTCTGACTGTATACGCTCACAGCTGTCCCCCTTTGCCTGCTTGAAGAATAAAGTGGATAGCAGCTTGTCCTGAAAGAAACTACAGTGTATCTAATACCCACCGGAATATTTTTTTTTATTTTCCCTCAAAATAACCCTATTGTCTCTCCATCTTCTCCCAAATCCTTGTCTATGGACAGTTGCTTTAATGGTGGCTTGTGTAGCTCTTTGAAGATCAAGAGGCTAAAGCTGGGCTGTGGATTTAGGGATCCTGATCCTGGACCTGCAAAGGGTCAGCTGAATACAGTATTTTTGGAGAATGACGCTGAACATTTTGATGCATAAATTTAGGCTTGGGAGCTTGACTTTAGTCACCTGTTTTGGAAAATGTTGGCTTTAAAAAATGTAATCTTTCTCTGATAATTTGGGAGGGCTTCAAAGAGAAACCAGTCTTGCCTAGTGTTTCTTTTGAACGTAGGAAGCAAGTAAAAAAGTTGTACCATTTAAAGAAAGGTAAATTTCGGGCAACTAAATTAGTTCAGCTTTCATATTGGCATTTAAGTCAGTTTGGGTTTTTTTAAATGCATTTTTGTTTGTAAAGTCGTCTTTAAGGAAGCCAGGACTAGAAGGCTGCCCCTGCGCTAGCCCGTGGGTAAGCGCTCATAGGAATCGCTTCTGGTTCCCCGTGGTTTAGATGCAGCTGAAGAGACACTTTGACCTTTGGGCCTCGTGGGATGGCATGATACAGTCTCCCTGTTCGGTGGGTCAAACACGAGTTTTTGGGGAACTGCTAGAATTTTTATAATTTGTCGTAAAATGCTGCAAAAGTCCTTTGTTCTCTTCCTCTCAAAGATTCCACTGAAGGGAATCTTCAGTCCTGCTCAAAAAGTGCTTTGTAGCTGGTTACGCCGCTTCTTTCAGCGGGAAACACGGCACAGCGACCAAACGCTGCCTGTTCCTTCTCTCCCTCGCTCTCTTCTCCTTGGGTAGGGCCCAGGAAGCCCACGTGTGTTTTGTGCCCTGCGTAGGATTAAACTTGAGTAGTTTTACAAAGCTGATGAGTGGAGTATCAATGGGATCTCTGTTAGCTCGTTTTTCAGCGGGGGGGTGGGGACATGGCTTTCCTAAGACCGTGAATTAGGCACACAGCCAATCGACTCCAGTACCCAAAAATAATAAAATCATGCAAGTCCAAACCCAGCCGAATTGCAAATGACTTTGAATGGTCCTGAGCTTTAGCCAAAGTGAAGATGGATTAACGTTTCCTCATGTTTTTATCACTTTTTTCCCCCCATGGTTTACTGCTGTGACACATTATTGTCTGCAGACCCTGTTTTGAGACAGGTTGTTTGTATTCAAACTTACAGTAAGAATTTTCTGTTGGATTAGACAGGCGGACACAAAATGTGTTCTTGCAGATCGGAAGGTAGTGCACATTTGCCTTTCCTATAAAATGACGTACCCCTGTGGTCTGCATTGAGTTTGCCGTCATGGTAGAAAGGTGGCACTCATCCTGTTTTACAGGGGACGTGCGGAGATGCCAAACCATTTGCCCAAAGCTGCTTTGGAGTCCGTGACGGAGCTGAAAACCTCTCTTCTAACTTCAGGTCCGTTCTGCAGCCTTCACGCCTATTTCCTTGAACTTTTCCACTCAGACTTTTTATGGCTGTGTCATTTCTGTGCGTGCGTGCGTGAAATGACAAACTGGTTTGTGGCTCTTTTCCCAAAGGGATGAGGGGTTTTACCTTTCTCCCGGCTCTCTTGCTGTTTCGTAGGTTTACAAAGCCTTCTCTTTGTTTTTATAGCGCATGGCACTATGGTGTTCTGCAGTATTAACGCGTGGTCTCTAGGCATGACTGGAGGACAGAATGCTCTTAAACAAGGCTCTTGCCTGGCGGAGATTGTCCCTCGGTAATCGTTTCTTCTTCTAAAGCTGACATAAAATGATAATACATTTCTGAGGTTAACAAACAATAAACTCCTTGTTTGCAAGTGCAGGAGATAACAATGGTTTGAACTATTGTCTCTTCCCTAGAACCACTAGCTCGTACTTGACTTCAGTAAGCATCAAGGCCAGAGGCTGTTTGATGTGGGAAAAATAATTTTAAATGGTCCTAAAATCACAAATTACAGGAGATTGCAAGTTTTCAGAGCAAGAGTCCTGCTGCAGTAAATACTTTTTAAACCGTGGCTGTCATTTCTGCAGGCTCTGAGCGTTGGGGTGGTTTAACCAACAGCGTTGCTTTCCAATTCTAAGCTGTTTCTATAGAGGCCGTAACGATGGAAAGGTCTTTATTCCATTTCTTTTTTTTAAAGAAATACAACTTTCTTTTTACTACAGGGACAATATGCTGGTTGACGAAGTTTCGCCAAAGAAATCACCCTTTCTATCGGAGTAGCATGAAACGCGATTGCCTGAGAAAGACGGGTCCCCAAGCAGGGCTCTGTTGGCACGGGGGATGTTAAAAATGGCTTTGCCGATTCGTTTCTGTTACAGTCTGCAGTTCGTGTTGCGTCTTGGGGCTCCTGCCTTCTGCTCTGGGTCCAACACGTAGCTGAACTGCCTGGGGAAGGGCTGCGTTGACCTGAAGCGGGCAGGGGGATGGACAAGCGCTACGTGGGGCGCTCTCCGTAGGTCTGTAAAACCCAGCATGGTTCTTGAACAGGGAGAAATTGTTGTACAAACTACGGAGGTGAATCGGCAGGAAAAAGATGAGAAATCTGACTTTCCGCATGTTATTTGCAAATTTGGGGGTTATAAACTGCATCTGTTCTCGGCTGTTTCTATCCTTGAGCATGCTGGATGGTACCAGAGATGTAATTGCAAAGCTGAAGTCAATTAAAATGCATTTAAGGCCATTGTGAGGAAAAACCATAGCATTTTATATGGTCTCCAGACTTGACTGAGTTATGCTTAGTTTTAAGTTTTGTTTTAGGAGTTTTAGGAAACAGGCATGTAAAAGACTGAGCTGATGAAAGTGGAGTAATAGAACAACATGAAGGAAGGATCCAGTTCGAACAGTTCAGAAGTCCTCAAGGACAGAGAGGAAAGACCGATAGATCAGTATGTGCATGCATTTCGTCTCCTGCATTTTTTTTCGGTGTGCTTTATACCTAAAACGAGAAAAGGACTACAAGGATTAAGGGGAAATAGGAATTAAAAGCTAGTTTAGACACTGGTCTGGTGGGAACGGATGGCGAGTACCAGAATCTTTTTGGCAAATGTTAGTGGCCGAGCCACAGGGGACCTAGGTGGAAGTCATGCTTCTTTCTTGGTCTCTTGCACGGCTGGATAAGCCCAGTGGGATGAAGTGGTTTTATCGCAGGGAGCGTTGCCACGTGGTACGTGGGGCTTTGTGACCGCCCTGCTTGCGAAACGCCGTCGCTAGAAGTACCGGCCCTACTCGTAATTGTTGTACAGCCGATAAATGATGTTCAGCGAGCCTGGAAATGTTCGCTTTCCCTCCCGTCTGGTGTCAGCTCAGCGAATTTTGCATCCAGCATCCATTTCTGAAATTGTGTTTGCCTCCTTGCCCTGTTACATAATTTATTTTGCGACTTGGCGATGTTTCTCTCTGTATCTGTGGCTGCTGGAGAAAAAGACCGCTCGCTTTGGTGGCTGAGAGCACTCGAGTGTTTAGTAGCTGTAACAATTGGCAAAAAAAAACCCCAAAACCAAAACCAGCATTTCACATCCGTCAAACTGAAATCAAAAGGCGTGACCTGTAACAGGCTTATTTGGTATTCAGGACATCACAGCACCTTGTCTCCTCCAGCTGTGGATTTGGCCTTTTTTGCTGTTTTTAAACTCCCTACTGTTAGGAATTGTGAACACGGGCCAAGAGGAGATTTCTGTATTAACTATACTTGCATAAATGGGCGTAACGCCGACCGTTTAACGATACGCAAAGGAATAACTGTACCTACGGCGTTATTGCGTAGAATGAACTTGTGCTAAATGCTGCGCAGATCTGACTTGTATCATTATTCCTATTCGTAGCATCATACCTCATTCATTAAGGTAAGGAATGTGTAACTCTGCGAGATCAAGGACTTGGTCTGACCCCAGCTGATCTTGCTTAGTGCTGGCCATCTCGGAGTAAGCGCATCGTGACGTAACGCCGGTGCATTCGCGTTTCCCAAGGTACTTATTTTGTGTGTGAGGTCTGGCTCAAACCCAGTAAATACTTTTCTGCAGATGCCCTGAAAAGGAACGTTTCTGGAGAAATCTTAGGTTTATCATCATCTATTTAACACCTTTTCCTTCCTGTTTCTTGCAGTTATCTGTATCATTGCGGAATTGTGCTTGCTCAGGAAAGGTACTTTCCAAGAAGAGCGTTTTCTTGTACTGAAGTAAATTATTCACAAGAATTGCAGAGCTTATTCTGTCTTTTTGTTCTCCTATCAACTGCCTCATCTCAGGGGTATTCCTGGTAATAGAAAAATCTTGCGTAGACCTCACTTAGTTTTTTGCCAGTTGCTAAATATGATCTTTTTCCTCAAAGTGGGAAATAGCTGTGTCTTGTGAAATACGAGCGGGCCGTTTGTTGTATGTTGAGAACTGATTCTCTGATTAGGAAACAGGAATGGCACGAAGTGATTTTTGGAGGCTCCTCTTTGTGCAGAGCCATCGTGTCTAATAAATTCTGCTCGCTGCTTGCGCTTTGTGAAGGCACTTTGTGCGTAAAATGTCTAGCGTAATTAAGAGATGACAGAATAAAAGGAAGGGTATAGGGTCAGCTTACAAATATTGCCATCTCTTCAATGGGAAGCTGAGACATAAATCACCATCTGGGGCAGACTGCTGCCTGCTCTTATTAAAAGCCGTGAATGGGATCGCAGGTAAAGAGCTCCCATCCGGGCAAACGTACCAAAAAGGGCAGACTGCCGTGCAGAGCTGATTTCCCCGAGGCATCTAGGGATAGCTCGCCTTATGTTTTTCAATCGTGACTTAGCGCATTTCCCTGTGAAAGATAACCCTTTAAAAGAAAACCTAGCTGAAGGCATGGATTTTCCTCATCGTGAAGTGCAAAATCTAATGTTCTTCTTTTTATCATAAAGGAAACGTTTATTTTAGGTGACAGAAGACTAGGTCAGACTTCCTGAAGTCGGGATAATCCTTTCGTATTGAATCAAATGGCGCTGTCTTGCGTTCTGAGACTACTGCTGGGTATGGGTAAGATTCAGAAACCTTTGCCTCCTTTGTAGCTCTTACTGAGCATAAAGCAAGAAAGCATCTGAGGGAGCTTCTGTATGACCATCCTCTCTTGGCTTGTTTTTTAATTTTGCAAGTCTTTTTAGAGCAGACAGTCCTGTTGTAGCGCGCTGCTGGGAGCTATGTTTCTCTCCTGGTAGTTCCTTAGGATTCCCAGAGGAGAGGTGAGACGCTGTGCGCATGCAGGCTCCAACCCCAAATATCCGGATTCGGCTTCCATTTGAGAAGCCGCGCTGCTGCAGTGGCACCGTGAGATGAGAATGGGCTGTTACGAGTGGGATGGGAGCTGATGCAGGCTGGAATGTGCAAGGTTAGATTTCGGCAGGAGAAGAGGTTCCCCCCGCCCTGATCTTTGGCTCCTCTTTGTCTGGAAAAAGAATTTGTGTGAGAGGAGAGGGTTCTGTAGCACAAGATAGATGTTAGCAGATGTTATGCATCGCGATGAGTGTGTCTCGGATGTCTCCGCATCTATATCTGGTGTTTCCACTTCATATTTTTCTGCAGATATTCTCGTTTTGGGACAGTTTCTTCCACCGAAGAGCTGTCGGTACCACGCACAGGCAGATACTGCACGGTACCGAAATCTCCTAGATATTGAAGCATCATTTTAATGCGTGATGCTTTTCAAATGGATGAGTGCCAAAGATCCTTCAAATCCATAATCCTACCAGAAACAGGTCTGCAAATACCATACCTCTGACTTCAGCAACGTTCAGCGGTTCCGTCTGTTAAAAACATCCTGTGAGTCCTTGCCAGAGGGAAGCCTGCTGTCGGGCTTAAGGTCTTGCCTTATATTTTGATCGCAGAGAATATACAGGGAACGCAACGTGGTGTTGCGTGTGTTTTTTTGCGAGCGCCGGTCTTTGTTTTCCTATCTGTCTGAGAAAACCTGCTGAAGTTTGAAAGGTGAGAGGACAGCAGTGAATGTACAGCATCGTTTTGGAGACACAGAGAAAGGTGCGACACAAAGAGTGCGACTGGGCAAACTTTTATATATTAGTAGGGAGGCAGGTGCTGGGAAAATTCCCCCCCTGAAATTGAGATCCCAGCCAGGAAAAAAAATGCTCCCCGTCTCACTGCCCCTGGAAAAGTGTAAAACACGGGATTCTATGGGAGGGTTTCCAAAAAGTCAGGGCAGTTTGGTACTTTGGTGTCAGTTCTGTTTTTCTTGCTTTAAGACAACTAAACTAGATTTTTTTGGTCTTCTGGATAAACCTTGTCTTAACTTGCATGCCTCTTACCTGCCTTTGACTACGGGAAGCTTCAAAATGTCTCTAATTAGGGGAAACATTTAAATGCAAAGCAGTTAAAAAAGGGTTGTTTTGACATTAGTGCTCGTGCTGGGAGCGCGAACTTAGAGGAGGGGAGGGTACTGTATGTGTGCTCTACGGGGCTGAACAGCTGGAGGGGTTTGATGGAGCTGGTTAGCCACCGGAACACATTTTGCTGCTCTGGGCAACAGTGAAATTACTGTTGGCTCGTTCTTTTTTCACAGCTCTGCGTGGTGGGAGGTAACGAGCCATATCTGCTGCACGCGAACGGAGAGGAAAGCAGCCTCAGAGTCTGGGAATCGCTGCTTGGCTTAGAATGAAGCACCGGCTGCAGAGCAAGGCACTTCACTGGAGTCTTGCTTTAGAGAACTCCTCACCCACAGCCATGGGGTTCGTCTGGAGAAGGGGAGCCGGGTTATTCTGGGGACTTTGCAGGCAGCATAGAGAGCTGTTTTGGGGAGAGGTTGGGGGTAAGCGCTCAGTAGTCATCAATCAGTAGGAGACGGTGTTGCAAAGAGTCTTAGCGATCCCTTCTGCACTTTGCGTTTGACCAGCCTCAAATCAAATTGACCTGTGCCTGTCTTTAGAATAAATTGCCGAGCACTTCCTCAGATGAAATGATGGGTGCCTGTTTCAGCGTCGACAAACAAGTAGGATAAGGAACGTTACAACTCGTACAACTGTGGTCATCGCGACGCGTTTAATTGCAAGTTCCTGCAAGTAAATGACTTTTAGTTATCACGTAAAAGAATTAAATCCTAATGGCCGTAGGATACAAAGCCCTGGGACAATCGGATGGATGATAATGGTTCCTTCGGTCGCTGGAGACCTAAACAGACACTTCACACACCATTTTCCCTGCAACTCTGCTTTAACTCCGCTTGTAATTGAAGGATTAGTTGTCCTGAATCTAACCAGATGTGAAGAGGGAATGAGAGAAAAAGAAGAGAGGAAGCCTGTACTTGCTCGTGTGTCTGTAAAATGCTGAACACACAAAGATCAAGTAATTGAGACAAGCCGAATGTTTGCACAAGGGCACTTCTAGTGCCCCCATCCTTAGCAGGACTGAAGTTCAGTTTGCCTGGAGGATAGGGTGAAATGCGATGATTGTAGACCAGAGACTCGGTTTGTTTTGTTTATCTGCAGGAGAATCAAAGCAGAGCAAGGTACAGCTTTGATGCAGGGTCAAACGTGGGTTTTGTTAAGTGCAGCTTTTGGTTTTGATTCATTAGCTGGAAGTAGAGGGAGGAGAGCTTGCCCAGATGAACGCCAACAGGAATAATTGTTTTGCTGGGAGAAGAAGAAAATCTCACAGTGGAGTAAAGGGTGCATTTCTGCTGACTTCGTTGGACTCCGGTATTTAAGAAGTGAGGAATGACTGCTTTATTTCTGGATTGCTCATTGACAGATGCTAAAATGGCCTTCGGAAGGGCAGCTGTCTGCTGTTACCTGGTCGCTTTTAAAGAATTCCTTGTGGAGCACCTTCTCTTGTTCCTCTTTACAGTCTTGCTCAGAGGTTTTTCCTGAACTGGGATAATGGAGATGAGGAAGGTGGTTTTTCTCACTATTATAAATTACCTCCTATCTGTTAGCGCTTTGATGTGTTTCAGAGTGGCACCCTGTGTTTGTGCTTAGGTGTACTGAAAAGCCAGTGTTCTCCTCGAGTTGCCAGCAAATATACCCGGCTCCTAGAGACAGAGTTTGGAGATTTTGGAGAGATCGAGCAAGTTGTGTAACGGTACGCTAGTAAATCATTGATGCCTAATACTTCTGCTTTAAAAAAACGCTAACAAGGGGCGTATTGCAGCCAAAACTTCCACAGATAGCTTAGTTTTGGCTGCTTCTGTCTGTTCTGATGCAGGTGCTTTGTGGAGATCAAAGATCAGTTCATCCTCTTAAGATTTCATTTGGTTTTGTCTATTTTGCTGAAATTGTCATTTAAGGAGACGCTTATTTCCAGATGTGATTTAGCCGTGTGACCGGGTAGGAGTAAAGCTGACGCTACCAGCTCATTTCACGAAGGCCACCAAACAGGAATGACCATCAGTCATTACCAGCTTGCTGACACAGAAGCAGAAAGTTCTGCTTTTCTGCCGGTTTCCCAAGAGGTTTGGTTCCCTGCTGTCTCCTTCCTTTAAATTTGTGCAATTTGCCGTTATATTGGAGCGATGGACGAAGTACGAGTATTGTGTGTGACAGGCTGCTCCTCCTAGGACTTCCGTCTTGCATAAATCACTTTTCTTATGCCTCTCTATAAAATTTAAATGACATCTGGAAGGAAGGGACTTGCCAGACCCATCCATCTGAAATATTAAACTTGTTTTACATTACATTGGCACGGCTCAAATCAAAATCTCAGCTCTTGGGACGGGATGTGTGACCAGCTGAAAATTAGGGCACGGCATCAACGGGAAACATTTTGGAGAGAAAAGGTAACATTATTTTTTACCCTAAGCGTGTTTGAGCTTGAGATTTTCTTCTAGTGTTACACTGGCCGTCGTGACTCTTCATTGAGAGTAATGACTACCACTTGTGGAATGATTTCAATCTAGGAACTGAGCGTTTTACCTCTGTGCTGTTGTTAGGTGTTAACGAAGTTGCATGCAACACTGTCCAAAATGATTTTCCTTTGAACGGTTAGATTTTGGAAACAAATATTTTCGTGAGACAAGATGGTTCGCTGCAATACGTCACTGTGTTTTTCCTCAGAAGTATTTCAAATCAGCACTAAGATGTCATCTCCTTTCACTGTGTTTTGGCATTCTGTGAAAGCTTAAAAACTTTAAAATTGAAAGATTCAGAGACTTTGTAATCGGAAAATTTTGACGATATTTGAATAACGAGATGGCCCCAAGAGGGCAAAATTTGGATTTTCCTTTTGTCGCAGCTTGACTTCCCACAGCCGGTAACGTTTTGAAAAGTTACCGAAAGTAGCAGAGCCGACCAACAAAACAAAGCGAGTGTGGGGGCAAGTGGGAAAGGGTCAATGAAGTAAAACGGCCTGAATGTTCAGAATTTGATGCGTGATGGCGATAAGGAATGGAAAAATGGCAGGAAGAAGAAAGGAGAAATGATGGGAAAGGAGGACATTACAGGAAGATGTGGAAAATGCTTTTCCCTCCCCTCTCTAGATTCAAAGCATTTGAAACAACTTTTGACATTATTGATTTTCTGAAGACACTTTGCCTTCTTCCAAACCAGCACCTTGCCAGGCACCTGAATTTCAGTTCGGTTCCTTGAGTGCGCGCAGCGGGGCTTATTGGGGTCACGGTGTAAGGCTGGATTAACCTTCTTAACAGGCTCTCATTTTTGGATGGTCGGTGTGATCTTTTCTTACCCCCTCCTGTGTGGTGGGAACCGTGTGCTGGTGATTCCTAGCAGGTGACGTAGCTGGAGGAGGTTATCGGAAGTGCCAGTCCCTGTTCTTTACCCTGTCCGTGGCTTGGGGAGACTGGGGGCTGTCTGCTGTCCTTCTGCCCCGGGTTTTCTTTCTTTTTGCTCTCGGAGCCAGGTACGGTCACTTTAGCATGGCCACATGAGTAAAAGCCCACCCTTCCCTGGCATCCTGGATGACATATTTTCATTATGCTTGCAGACCCAACGTGTATGTGCAGCTGTAACAACGTACGGATGACTCTGCTACAAAGGTTATATTGGGGTAGCTAATCCTCCTCCTAGAGAGGAGACTCTGCTGTTTTATAAACCTCTGTTTTCACAGGGCAGATTGCGGGGTGGGAACGTGTGGACGCGATACGACTTGTGCACGTAGCTCACGGGCACTTTGATCTTGGTATTCTGTGTCTGCAGACATGGGAGTGGTACCCAGATTAATCTTGCAGGTAAGAGCAGTAAAAAAATCTGCGCGTTGGCTTGCTTTCAAGCCAAGTATGCTCTGAGCTAGGCTCCGAAATTCTGTATCTCTCTTTCTCTTCAGGGGATGGGAACGCTCTGCAGATTAATAATGGGATAAGAAGCAATTTTTTTATCCCTCAGTAGATTCCTGTTTCCGAGCACAGCGTGGCTTGGCTGTCTTAATGTCTCAGCCCGGTGCGGATTGGGATGGGGAATTTGGGATTTCCCTTGAGCAATCTGCTTTTGCAGGGAGAGCCCTGGCTTTCTCGAGGTTTTCATCAAGCATCTTTCATCGGCCGAAAGAAGTGATGCCGCGTGCAGGCTTCCTCCCTCAGCTCCACGCCGTGCTTCGTAGGTTTCAAAAAGACTGATGCCTCTTTGAAGGTGGGGGGAAGCTGAAGAATTTTTAATGCACTGTGTTGAGAAGAGTTGTGGGTTTGTTTTCGGTAACCCTCTGTGTTTTCAGGAGTCTCTTCTCAATCCGAAGCTGCCTGGTGCGTGTTTTCAAGGGGAGGATGCTAGATGGCTGCGTTCAGGCTTCGCAGGTGCAATTCCCGCTCGGTCTAGCTGCTGGTTTAACACGTTTGTCCTGGAAGGTGATAATGCAACCGCTTCCCACTCGTCTCTCACGGCACTACCTGTGCTGAACGTTTCAGTGCTTGCGCGAGGACGGTCGTAGATTCCTACAGATAGGAGACGACCATGAAATGAAGCGGGTGAGTCAACACTGCCAGATGTGTGTGTTACAGCCTTTTGGACCACTCGTGCCCAACTGCTCTGTCATCACGGCTGATTCTAGACTTGTATTGTACGGAGGCACAGAAATTTAATGTAAATCCCACTCTAAGGTACTACGTGGCGATCTTTGGGTATTTTTTTTCTAGACAGAGGAGATTGCTTGAGCTCTTCGGCAAAGGAGTAATGGTAGGGACGCTGCCCTGCACAAAAATGTTCTTGTTTAGGATGTTGCCTGGTAATTGGTGAGGGCTACGTTTATGATAGTTTCTTTCAGGCTTTCTCAGCTTGCAGAATAAACCCATAAACCTGTACTTCGGGTCCCAGAACTTGAAAGTAAGATTAATAGCAGGACTTAAACACCTATCGGGTGGATTTAAAGTGGATTTACTGCGGTAGAGGAGAGAGAGAGCACTGAAATACTTACTGTTCCCAAGGCACTGCAAAACAGGCCGTCTCACCATGGCTGTACGTTATGGCAGTTTCCTTCCAGGGCCTTAAACGACATTTCTCATGGCGCTGAGCAGGAAGCACTAGGCACAAGTTCAAGGCTGTGATTTGGGATGTGCTTTCCACTGTTAACTTCATTTACTCTGGGCTGCTCAGGAGAAGCACAGTTTCTCGTATTCGGGCAAAAAATGGTCATCTGGAGAATGCGACTTGGAGATGAGAAGGGCCCGCTGTTTACGAGGTGAGCTGGTACCACCGTAGCTGTCTCCTTCTCCGAAGGGTGGGGTGGACTGGCTGTGGTGCGAGGTAAGGTGGGAGGCGTCCGATGTGTGATGGTGCAGTCCAAGAGCTGTGCCCCATCCAGGCAGCGCCGAACTGGGGAGTGACGGTTGTTTCCCTGCGGGCAGGAAGGAAGTAAGCCTGGCTGCCAGCTTCGCTCGGATGACCCACGTTACCGTCCTTTTTTGTTTTTTAAGATAAAGCTAACTAAAGTTGCAGGGAAGAACATGCCCTGTGGAGGTCAAATCAAATGACAGATGCAGGTGTTTGGAAAATCCATCATGTCGTTGTACCTCTTGAAAGTACTGCAGCGCAGAGCAGTGAAAGAGCAGTGCCGGAGAGGATAGTTTGCCTGCTTGCTTGTCTCTGGTGTTGGCAGTAAAATAGTTATTTCTCTTGAGCTAACCCTGTCATCATTAATATAGTGTGGATTCCTCCCCGGAGTACCTTTCACGGTACTGCATACTTGAACAGCGTTGCATTTGCACGTGTCCTGCATCGTCTCTGCAGCGTTTCACCTGTCTTAATTACAGTCCGTGGCAGATGCTTCCAGGTGTCTCATGATACCGGAGATGGTTGATTATAAGTTTCTTTCCTTCTCAAATTCCTTGCATTCTCAACTGTAATTTGTTTTGCTGTCTTTACAGTGCACCTTAGTGAAACTCGGGGTGTGTTTTGGTTTAGCATCATTCAGTCTAGGGGGCTTGTGAATCTGCGGTGTCTTTGAGTTCAAATCAGCATTTATTTGTGCGTTGAGGTTTCGTTCCTCCCCTTCCAGATTATCAGGTGGCCTCAGGTAAATATCCTACAGAAAAGAAAGTGAATTCCGTAGTCTTGCATCTCCCAGTTCAGTTTTATTTCTTTGCTGGGGGGGGAAAAAGGGAGAAGAGGAGGAAGGAAAAATATAATAGAATATTCTTCTAAATCCCCTACCCTTTTTTATTGCCAGGTTGTGCTTTAATTACATCCTGCATGGGAAGTAACACGTAGACAGATAGCTAAAGTATTAGAAGCACCAAGGCCTTCGTGGTGGGAACTCCCATCACCAAGGGCTTTGGGAGAGATGGTTGCATTGAAACAAGGCTTGTGATTCAAGTTGCTGAAAGTACTTGTCAGGTCTTCCAGTTCGGGGAATGTTCCTCCGTGCTTCGCTGCCGTGTTCTCAGAAATAGGTCTTTTGCAGCAAAGGATTAACCTACTTTGCCTTTGGAGGTCTTCTTCCTCGTAACTAAGCTCATCCGTGCAGTCAGACAGATCACATTTGTACCTTCTGTGGGATTCCTGGAGCTCTGGGAAGCCTCCAGGCTGCCGGTTACGTCGGCTGCGTTTATGGCACAGTGTGAATCAGGCAAGATGAAGGTGGGGAAACAAGTGTGTGAAATGATCTCTCGAGACTTCTAGTTGTGGGACTGGGGAACCTCTCCTCCCTCCCACTGCAGTTCAGATTGGCCGGGACAACAATCAAACCCAGTGTTTTTCAAGGTACACCTTATTCAGAGAGCACTTAACAAAAATCAATGTGTCCTTAGATTACACGGGAGTAGTGCCGCGTTCACCCCACCTGCATTACTCACCGCTGGATGGAAGTCATTGCTGTAGGAAGTCTTTGAAGCTGACCATATGCTGGGATTCCAGAAATGGGTCAGATAGAATTTCGTGTGGCTCGTGAGCTATTGCAGCTAGTGCTGATCGAAACTTCTTACGGGCTATAAAATCTCGTACCTGTGGGTTTAATGCCGTCTTGGGCCGCTAGACACCCAAGCGGGCATTTGCGAGAGGCAGATGTCTACTTGCTGCAGGGTTGCTGGTGCTTACCTTTGGACCATCTGGTGCTGTTCACTGTCTCCGAGTTGGGCTGACCTCTGGTTTGCTTTGGTTCGCTGCATTTCGTTTGCAGCTGATGGTGTTGGAGGGCTAAGCCTTCTTAGAAACATCCTGTTTTCCAGACCACATTGCACAAACGGGCCAGCCGAGCTCCTTTGCCTGTTTGGTGAGGACGGTAGTGTTTGCTTCCTGATGGTTGCTTGACGGTGTGCCTAAGAATAGACGATGCATGCCCTGTTATCGCGTTGCTGCTTGGCTGCTCTGTGCTAATCAGGTAGCAGAAACTTGGATCAGGAAGAAACTGGTCTGAACTTGACAAAGAGAGACCAAAAAAATGCGAACAGATATTTTTTAATTTGTACTGGGCTGACACTTCCAGATTTCTTACTGTGAGTATCTGAGTAATGGCAAAGCGAACAAAATGCTGGGGCGACCATCTGCGCAGCCAGCGGCTAAGCCTGGTTTCGTCGTGACTCTTGAAAGCATCCACCCACCGTAACCTTTTCTCAGCAGCCCATCGTGCTTTGGCAGCGTGTGCGTTTGCCTGCAGGATCGTATCTTTCCCCACGCCGAGAAGAGGATGAGTGTGATAGCTGTCCTGCTTTGTGACCCTCTCGCGGCCTGTGGTTGATGGTGCTGGAGGTGCAAGGCAGATTTAATGCCCCGCTCTCCCTATGGCTGTCTTCGTTGCGACTCCGGGCTGCGCTCCTCCCGGGGAGCAGGTGGACAGGTGAGAGAGGAACGGGAAACGCACTCTCCACGCTGTGATTTTCATTCCTAACCCATTCGGTAGAGAGGACAGTTCCCTAAAGAGGGTTTCTTATGAGTCTCTTTGTTCTTCGGAAAAGCTGTGAATCATTCAGGGTACAGGCAGATGTCAAGCATGGGATTCTTCCCAGGCTTTCTCAAAGCAGATGCGGATGAAGGAAAAGCAAAAAGCTTATCAGGATCCTGCAGGAACCTGGAATTCAAAGCATTGTGGACATGTTTCCTAAGCCCTGTAAAAACTGCCTGAGCAAAATCTTGAAAAATGGGGTTTCCTTCTTTGAGGGGAAAAAAATAATTAAAAATACCTGGACTATGTAACAGTTAATCGGTTTCACATCTTCTTTAAGAAGAAGAAAGAAAAAAAAAAAGAAAAAATGGAAGAGGAGGAGATTGCAAAGAAGAGTTATACCGTATCACAGTGTCATTATTAAATTTGTAATGAGGCAGCAATTCTTTCTAGCCAAGCGTGAAGACGCACGACAAGAATTAGCTCGCACCACGTCAGCGAGCCATCTTCAGACTGGCAAATACCCGCGGCAGCACTGAGAGCGATGTGGTGGAAGCTCTCTGGTAGCCTCTTGTCTCTGAACGTGCGTGGACATTGATGCCTCAGGCTTTATATACCCAAGAGATGTGCTTGGAAAAACACATTAGCAAGCATTCGTTTAAGCTCATTAAGGGAACAGAATCAAAATGGTTAACAAAAGCAAATTCTCAGGTGGTGTTTTCAATAATATTCAGCCCATTTTTGCGTGCCGGAAGATGCGTTTTCTTCTTCAGCCTGAACTTACGGGATGTGTATGTTTTGCCTCTGCTCAGTATTTCATAGAGTAGCTTCTGTACGTTAAGACAGTGCTACAGTGAAGGACTAAAGTGCTTTGATATAAAACTGTCCCTTTTTTAAACCATGAGTGTTGGAGAGATTTAAGGACCACCCGGTCTGTTTTCAAGAGTCTAAATAAGTGCTTGTGCATGTGCTCTTTCTTCCCCTTAGTGCTCCAGTCACCGCTACGGGCTTGCCGTATAAATTGTTCCCAGCCTTTTACCACAGATTTATTTCGAGCAAGATGTTAAGTACTGAGAAGGGGATGAGAGAGAAAAATTCATGTGCATGAGCTGTCGAGGTTATGGTAATCTTCGTCCCTTAGCTTGCTTCTATTCTGGACAGTCAAGTTTTGTAAAATTGTTTTTTCTGTAGAGAAAAAACTGGAGATGTGCAAAGTACGGATTGTATTTATTTTCAGAGCAACTCCTGACATCTCCCTGGCATTGTATTGGAACAGCAGTTCATAGAATCATGGCGTTACACGTTCTTATGCATCGAAAAAATAAATATACTTTACATAGGATTATAGGGCTTTAATTTTAAATAAATATTTTTTTTGGCCGTGACCTTTTATGCATCATTTCTGAATAATGAAAGCAAAATGAACTGTTCCAGCACGAGCCCAAAGACACTCGCGATTTATTTCCTGTCAAATGCTGCCACTTATCAATGGATGATGTGATTTATTTCTGGCTGACGGCCGATCAATTAACACACCGGTAGTTCTCCTGCTGAGACCCGCCGTGCCCTGTTTTTTTGCTCCTCTCTTATCTGTCTCGCGAGAGGGAGTTTAAATGCCTTTACACAACTATTTCTTATCCCTGCCTCCCCGAAAAGCAATGGCTCGTGTTTGAGCTGACCACCCTTTCCAGCCCTGTAGTTATTTCTCGCCTTTGCTGCGCCGCTGATAAAGGCTGCTCCTCCGTAGGCGTTCTTCAGCAGTTTTCGCCTCTGCTCCCTCCTCTCCAACCTTTGTTGCGTTTTCTGATGCTAAACAGTTCCTCGAGCAGGACTTGGTCTCATTACAGTTCGCTAGCAAAAACTCCTGTTAACGGAGATGGGGGTAACGATGACGACAAACCAGACAGGGTAACCTTATACCCATGGAATTCCTTCTTTCCTAGAGCAAGAGATAATTAGCTGTAATTACAGAACCATAGAATGGTTTGGGTTGGAAGGGACCTTAAAGATCATCTAGTTCCAATTCCTCTCAGCTTGTTTTGCGTGGGGTACACATTGCTGTCCCTGTCAAAGAATCATCTTTTTTCGAGCACGTGTGACCCGGTGGATAGTAAGGACCACGTTGCTTAACTCAACTGCTTCTTCTCTCCTTCCTCCTGTGCTGGCGCTCTCGATCTATCCTGATAATCAATTGCTGTCCCAGTGTGTGTCTTGGAAACAGCTTGAACTACAATTACAGGCACACGTCATTTTTTTCTTTAGGTAGTGAGTCTGCCAGAGGAGATGATTGCTTTCATTGTGGTGTACGCAGATGCAGGGATGAGCACAGGAAAGTCTTTTTTTTTTTTTTGTGTGTCTTCTCTACTCGTCCAGCAGTAATCTTGCTGGGAGTCACAATCTGAAATTACAGTGGGAGGTTTTGTATTTTGAAAATGTTTGTCGCTGCCTGGGTTTTGTTGTTGTTCAGTCAGCCAGGAAAGAAAGCCAGTGCTGGCATACGTCAAGGTGAAATGATGCGTGATGTTTTTCTGCGCGCTGTCCAGACAATCCAATGTGCTGATGATGCAGGTGATGACTGGACAGATGCAATCCCCGAGTCAAACGGTGATAAGAAAAAGTGTCCTGCTGGAGGAGCTGCTGGTGTGACACCAACCTGTCACAAGGTAGTACCCCCATCCACCTCGGTATTTCCTTCCAGCACCTCTTCCCTTTCCTTCTAATCACGTAATAGAGGAACTTCTTCAATTGTAGGATGCTTAGACCGATCATTTGGGAAAACTGTGTTTCTCCATTCGCCGGGGCCTTGAGATCCGTTCTGCTGCTATTCCTGCTGCTGCAGCTTCTACCGATACTGCCCTTCAATGCAAATATTGTTATCGAACCCACCGTTTGCTTGACGTTCCCCCTTTTTTTTGCCGGGCGCGCTGATTGTGTTGAAGCGCCTGTGCCGATCGCTTCTGCAAGTGAACTTTCTCCACCCGGCCTTTAGGAGCCGGGCAGTCGTATTTAATAGGTTGGTGCGTGTGTTCTTTACGCACGCTAGCTGTTGCTCTTGTGAGTCCAGTTACTACCGTATTTTGGCTCATCAAAGGTGAGTTCCTCACGATAGTCCATCCCTCTGTGGGGCAGACGGGAAGAGAAGCCTCTTTGCGTTCCCCGATTAACCCATGGGGAGGAGGAATGATGAACACTGCTCTGCAGAAAGTTTGTTCTAAAATAGAGAGGAAATGAGGCGAAAGATGGATGGTACGAAGCGTTTAAAACCCAGTGTCTTGTATTACATCTTACCTATTAAAAACGATCACAGAGACCTCTTTCCTTAAAAGAAGCACACAAATACATACATCATCTTTACTCTTTTCAGGATATTTTAAGGCTAATTTTGTTTTCAAGCCTGTAGTTTCTATGTGCCAAAGTAAATTAATTTAATCATTTGTAACAGAAGGCAACACGGAGCCCGTGTGTTGGGAGTAAAACACTAAGCTGTTCCATACCTTTTGCTGCCATTAATTTCAATTTGTTTGGTCATAAAACTACCACCTCGTTAAATCCTGACAGCTACCAGTGAACCAGAGGCTCTTGAAACAATACTAGAGGACACGAAGACAGCCTGCAAAAAATCCCTTTTTCTACGGGCCCTTCCTAATCATTTTTGTTCAGTAATGAAGTCTTTGTTCGCAAAGATTCATGACTCGGCAGGACTTTTGCAGGGGTCCCCTTCCCCCTTTGAAGGAAAAAGAGAACCAGTTTATTCATCTACTGCACGGGGAGCTGAGATTGAAGATAAGGACATAAAGGGTCGTAGTTTGTGGGAGCCGTATGAGAGATGACTGTGCTTGCATCCGCAGGAACAGCAGCAGGATTCGAGGCGCGTAATTCCTTGCTTTGCACTTTGAAAGGATACCTCCTAAATATCCACCTTGGAGTTGGAGATACCCGTATATTTGCTGAAGTGGCTTGCCAAATTGCTCTAGAGAGCGCATTGTTGCCTTCAAGAAGCAGAGTTACGTTTCACGCGGTACAGTGCTTCCGAGGGCCTGTTGCAAATGACTTTTACTGAAGGATATTTTCTTTCTTTGCTGAATCAGCTGGTTGAGCCGCAATGATTTTCATGCCCTGATGGTTTTGGGGGGGTTTTTTGTTAGAAATGGGATAACAGGCTTAGCTTGTCTTGTTCATTCTGCCCTGGCTAGATACAGTTAACATCGAAGCATTTGGCCCAACGTAGCCTGCTTTTCAGCAGCACAACGGCATGAGTTTAAAATTATGCATCCTGCTGGCAATATTACTTCATCATTTGACATATCTGTGTTGGGACTACAGAGGATATTCCCTCCTCCTTTTGAAAACATTAAAAAAAAAAAAGCTCCAAAGGCCAGCAGTGTTTCCTAGAGGGAATAGTGAGGCTGTGCTCTGCAGGGAATCCCTTGTAATATATGCACTGGATTCAGTTGCTTTAATGGCCAATTTCAGATCCGCGGTGATTTTTTTCCAAGCAGTGGCTCTGCGCACGCTAGTTGACAGCGGTTGCCTGCAGTTCTGCAGCCTTCGCTGTTTGATGTCGACTGCTGAAGTCCTGGCAGCTTTCGCGGGTTCAATTCTCAAACGAACGGCATCGTTTTGAGGAGGCAGAACGTAACATCCTCGGGGCTCTCGGACAGGTAAAGCTGCGCTTTGCCTTAGGTACACCTGCATGCTTTGCACATACACCGGAGCGTGGCACGGCGGAGGCTGTGACTCTTGCTCCTCCAGAGATAGCCATTATATGGTAATATTTGCTATAATTAAAGCCGTGCTCGAGTTTAGGTTAAATTAATCCCTTACCTCCCTTCTTTCAACAGCTGTTCAATCAAACACTCTGGGCTTGATGTCTATTCAGGAGTCATTTTTGGGGAAGATGTTTGAAATTTGCCAGTTGGCAGGTTAGGAACTGTTTGAGTAAAGGGGAGAAAACCCAGCAGGAGGACCCCAACTGTTCTTCTGGATGCTGAGGAGAATCACCGGTGTGTGCGGTTCATCAAACTCGGCGCACAATTTGGCATGGAAAAAATTCACGGCGGAAGAAAACAAACCCATTTCTCGTTCAATGATCATCTCCCCGTGTGCCCTTTCCGAGCTTATTGCAGCAAAGGCACGTGCACGAAGGGTTTGTTCACGACCCGACGGCATCAGCGGGGCCGGGCACGGATCGATGGCGTTGCCGTTTCTTGGCTGGCTCCTTTGACCCGCCGGGGCATCGGCTCCTTTGCAGGCCTTAAGATCAGAGCAGGCGATGCCAAACGCTGGAGAAAGGGGGTAAGAAGGGCTGGTCCCGATGCCAGGGAACCTGCAGCCCGGACAGACACAGGATGGGAAGGGCAGTGCAAGCACGGCGGAGAGAAACATCGTGCCTGAGAACTCAGCGGTCGTCTGCAGAAACAGGAATTAAGTGTAGGTCGTCTAGGTTTTTCTGTTTCTTCGGTTTTTTGCTCCCCTCCCACCCTAAGCTGTTGACCGGGGAGAATCCCTGTTCTCAGCAAGGATCCAGCGCGTGGTATCATTCCTTTTGTTTGCCTGACCCCTGGTTTTGTCCCTTTTTCATAACAGCGCGGTGCAGGCTTTAGTTCTCCACGAGAGAGACGCTTTGTATCCTCCCCCCTCCTTTCTCCTCCACTTCTTCTGGTGCTGATTTTATAACCGGGTTACAAGTTCCTGGTTTTTACAACATAACCGTAATCATAATTTAAGATCACTGCTGCCACGGAAGAGATGAAATCCAAAATATGATAGCTGGAAAAGTTTAAGTCTTTGGACGTTGCTCAGGTTTTGGAGGTAAGCGCGGAGGGAATGTGTGTGCGAGAGAGAGCAAGCGTTAGTGTCATCTTCCAAGTATCCGTTATTTATTGGTGCCAGTATTGAGCACGTGCTTAACACACCGTCTTGGCGTTTTCAAGCTGGTGTCGCATATCTGTGTATAGAGATGCAACGGGAATTTAAAGCAGAATTGGAGCAGAAGACTCATAAATTAAAAGATGCAACATTGGAACGGCTCTCTTGATTTAAATCCAGTTGGTTTTAGAAAAAATGCATTTGAAATTTTGACAACCAACAGGAAGGCTTAAGCATATGGCCAGTTTTAAAAATCACGTACGTTAATGAGGAAAACCAAGGAGGATGTATTTACAACCGCTTTTGAAAAGTCACTCTGTTGAGCTTCTGGATATTTTTCAGTAAACGTCTGGAATGAGTGCAGCGCTAAATCTATTTCTGGCAACGGTAGCCCTCTCTGCAGAGACCAAGGAAATAATGATTAATTTCAGTGCATTCAAGCAGTTTATCCTTTTCCCTTTTAAGCTAAGGGTTAAAAAACATGGAAAATCCTGTTTTCTTTCAATGATAAAAATGGGGCTGAGATCTACTGGATGTAAAAAACTCAGTGTGATGCAACTGTGTTACCTATAATTATTGCTTTTTAACTGCAAAATATTCTCCTACAATTATTTTCCCTAAATACTCCTCACAGGGGAAGTTATTTAACCAAAGACAGATTACTTCAGAGATAATACTGCTATTAACTTTTCATTATAGAAGGGCTGATAAGAGTTGATTATAAAGGGGGAGGAATGTGTAAGAATCAGAACAGAAATGTGGTAAACTGCAGTCCCTGAAGGGATTATAGGTAGCAGCGTTCCTTCCAGACAAGGAAAAACCCAAGTGTGGTTTTTTATTTTATATAAATTTATATATAAATTTTATTTTTTTTATATATATACACAAACAATCTGTTTGAGTACAGATGAGTCTACTTCAACTGTGACCAACCAAAAGGCATTAACCTTTAGAGGGGAACACAGAAAAACAATTGGGCTGTTGGTCTAAATAAAGATTTCTATATGCTGATTTAAATCACGATTCGAACTAACGATTTAAAAAATTTGTTTTAATTCATCTACCTTAATTCATTTGCTCTGTGTATGTGATTTGTTTGAGCCCTTTCATGCTTTTGTGGCTGTATGAAAAATAGGATCAAGTTTACAACAGCACCTAAGTGATTTAAGAATATCTGAGAAATAGCATAGTCTTCCCATCCCTGAAATAGCTACGGGCAAATTTTATTTGTAGACTCTTGATTTTTACAAGGCGGGTACAACTGGTGAAAGACTTAACGGTTAGAAAATGTAGAAAAACATCAGAGTAATGAACCACGAAAACAGTACCTTATTATAATTTGTGTAACTTTTTAATTCCCTCCTTGGAAGAAGGGGGAAAAAAATAGTTGTACTGTGGTGTTAATCGAGCTGTACGCTCTGCCTGAACGGCTCCCTTCTCTCCGAGAAGTGTAGGGCTAAAACTGAATTTCTGTTTGGTTTCTGAGCCCGAGCCGTTCCTATGTTGTTCTGCTCGTGGGCACGCTGGAATAAGCCCATTAAAAGCCCATTTTCGAGGGGGTTTTATTATATGCGAGCACGTGCCAGATTCGAAAACATGCTCGGCGGCGGCAACAGCTCCCTGTTGCAAAAGATAAAACGCGAAGTCTAAACCCGAACGGACGCTAGGAATCCTTTATGTGTCTCTGAATTACTTTCATCTCTTCGTCGCCCCGTTAATGGATATCCCCGCAGACCACGCAGCGCGCTCTCGGCTTCCCGTACCGTTTGGGTTTATTCTGCCGATCGCCTGGTATTGTCAACTAATTGGAGTGGAAATGATGAACGCAGGCGGTGTTATTGAGCTGCCAAGTCTCCTCGCTTGGCAGCCGGTGGGTGACGCCGGTAATTGTTACCAGAAGTGTAATTGCTCTGGGCTCTGCCCACCGTTTCAGCAAAGCAGCCTGGTATTCCTCCTCCGAGACACCCGATAGCTGTTTTTGCCTCGGTCGTCTCCAGCGGAGGACGACTCGTGAATGAAATCCAACCCGGCGCTGGGGCTGGGTGCTCCGTGGGTGCATCGCTCCCAGCAGACCGGCAGCCCCTTCCCCAAACCGAGAGTGCCGCCCCGACCTGGGGACAGAGCAGCCCCTGTCAAAGCTAACTGTGTGAATTTTACTGGTTTCTCCTGAAAGCAGGAAAGGTAATTAGCAGGGTACATGATGAGCCATAACAACCGCCTTGTTCTCGGCATGACGGTAAAAATTTCAAGGTTGGTTCCTGGCGAATACTGAGTTTCCGCCGCAGACTGCTGGTTTTGCCCTGCTTGGTAATTGCAGCAATACCACCGACCAGACGACCGGCTTGACAAGTCTGGCGTGCTACAGGGGCGCATCCAGCACCCGGTGACGTTCTAGGGATTGACAGAATATTTTCGTGAAGCCGTAAGAAATGGAAAGGGGGTTGGGGGGAGGACGGAAACCAACTGTTGTACGCTTCCTATTTCCACGGTCACTGCACCAGAATAGAGCACGGATTGTTATCTAGTGTGATGATATCCCACGTTAAGCGGCATCTGATCACATTACTGAAGCTTTTTACGTATTAATAGCAGCCTCGGATTATTTTTGATTTGTTGGGCGGGTTTTTTTTGCTGCGGCAGCGGGAGGAACAGGTGCAGCCATATGACGTTACGATAGCCAGTGGAAAAAGCCATGCTCAAGGAGATTTAGGTCTTTCTGTGCTCCGGTTAATGTGGTAGCGTGACGATGGCAAACCACGAGCGCTCACAGCTGCTCTGGGCTCCCACTTCCACGCTGTGTCTGCTCTTCGTCTCTCTAGCTTGTTCTTTGCTTCAATCCTTTCCTTTTACTCCTGGTTGCTTTCTTGCCGCCTCCTCTTCTCAGCTCTTTTGCTCTCTCCTGCCTTTTTCTAAATCCTCATCGGTATTCTCCAATCCCAGCACGTGCTCGCACCGTCCTGCTGTATTTTGGGTTTTATTTTATTTCGTCTTGTGTCTGGGTGCCTGCAAGCTCTAAAGGTTTGTGCGCATATCTTGATTTTTTGGCCCCTGTTCCGCAGACCGACCAAGTAATGTAGATATCTCTTCTTGCAGCGTGGTGTTTTAAAATTCAGTCGAATTAGGTATCGTTTCTTCTTTTGATGTAGGGAAATCCAGAGAATTAATAAATTATAATGGCACCGCTTGGCAGTTAAGGAGTGCTTTCCATCTTCAAAGTGCTCTGTGTGCAATATTTCATTATTTATACTGTTAATTATATTAGCACTTGTAAGGAAAAAGCCCCTTAAACTGTCATTGATAAAAGTATACTCTTAACAGGATAAGAATTCAGCGCTTAAATTGTAGCAGATAATTTGTCCGCTGAGGTACACTGCCTTGGAGAAGACGTAAGGCGGATTTGCAGCGGTTCTTTGAGCATCAACTGAAAAGTCTTGCTTTATGTTGTAAACAGTAATACCTGGGAGCTTTAAAGTGTCTTTGTAAGTGCCGGATGAGTAGTGAGGAAGCCTTACAGGACAGGTAGGTGGGATCCTGGTTTTGCAGCTGGGTGATTAGTATCTCCGTTCCCATCAGCAGAGTGACTTAGGAGCCTTTCTTACAATTCTGGGGCTTCTGTGCCACCTCTGAACACGTTACCCGAGCTGGGGCGGACCAAGATCTCACACTTATCTGAGGGCAAAACCGGGAAGAACGTTCTTAAGCTGTTGGCCCACGTTTGGTTGCCTCAGCGATAGTCACGTTTGAAATGAAAAAGCCAAAAAGAATCACGAAAATACCAGCGGTCCGCGTTCTCCAGGTCGTACGAGCTCCGTATACTCACCAATAACGCTTTTTATGCTTTTCTGCATTAGCAGCTCTTAGCTACACGCTTCCACGTGAGCAAGGAACACAGGAAAATTAGCCTGAAACGTGATCCTAAGGAATACCGCCAAAAGCAATCGTTGCAATAACCTCCCTGTTGTTGTAGGTATTTCCACCGTGTGTACGAAGTACGTGTGCTGCTTTTCTCTCCCGTCTCAGAGGAGTTAAATGGCCTTGCACTTCAAATGGCTGGGAGCCAGAGCGTTGCGTTTTGCCCCGTTCACTGTCGCGCTACCATTCAGACATCTAGCGGCATTTCTGTAGAGAAATCAGTAAACTTAATTGTCACCGAGCTTTTCAAATTTGAGTTTAGGTCTGGCGCTCCATAGCCAGGAATCTTAAGCTAAATGTTGAACTGAACGCCAAGACCCGTGAACTCCGTGGAAGAGCCCTATATCCAAAAAATCAGGTAGTAGTTTCCTGACTATTAACTAGATTGTGAATTCTTAAAGCCTCTGCAGAGCTGCGCCGGTGTTGATCTGATACCTGGCAAATGGAAATCACTGACACGTGCGGATGCTTCCAGGCATCTGCTGGATGGATTTAGAAAAATCTGATTTTGAGCCCACAGATAGGAGCCAGCCTTCTTAGACTATAATAGAAAATAATAGAAAATAGAGGAGGGAGACGACCAAAGAGAGGGTTTTCTTATCGGAAACTCGAGCATTTAAGTCTCATAATATGCGTAAGGGTGGCCCTGTGCTGACCATGTCCTCTGGCCATTATTCCACCATGGAAATACTACTTTTTTTTTTTTTTTTTTTTTTTAAAATAATGCAGCGAGGCCGCAGGGTGAAGGTTTAGGATGATGAGGTGCTAAACCTGCTCTCTCCCTTTCGGCTCGCTGCGCCCAGTGCTTTCCCCAAGGTTGGCTTCTGAGACGGCAGCTGCCGGTTTTAAAATGCAGACTGCTTTTCCGCGTTGACATCCTTCTCGCCCAGGTTTTCTCCTTTGCCACCCACTGTTTTGGGATTCTCCTTTCAGCTGGAAGCACACAAGCGAAGGAATAAATCAACAGATGTGTCAAATGGTTTGGTCAAACAGATGAAATGTCACTTTTTGCCAGTGGAAGGATATTAGGACTTCTGGGTGTTATCGTGGTTCTAGGAGTCTCAGGGTGGATCTGAGTATGATAAAGCTTTGTTAAAGAGAGCAGAATGAGTTGACTGCGGCGTGCGTGTTAGCTAAGGCTTGGCACGCACCTAACCTAACCCAAATTTATTCTGTAGCTGTGCCGTAAATCTGCTGGCAGAGATGAAGTCAAGGTTTCTGTTCTGCAGCTACGGCCATGTGTACGTGAGAGGAGAACCAGCTGTATTACCGGCGCAGAAATTACCGTCTCTCTTTATCTTATTGATATCTTGCCCCAAGGGGCCGTACGCTTACCGCCATCTCTTGCTGTCACTAAGGTTAGCGTTGCCACCATCACTAAATTAACAGAGGATCTCCCTAAATTTCTGAGTGTTCGTTGCCTGCGCGTGTACTTTACCGCGAGAGAAGAGCAGAGTTTGATACGGACAAAACGCTTTCGTAAAGCACCGAAGAGGCACGAGGATTTGTTCGCAGTATTTCTGCTTATCCTACTGTTTGCAGGTTTGCGCTCTTGATCCGGCGTCATAAAGGAAACCGCTCTTTTTGGACAAAAAGCACAGTTTCAGAGGGGAGGCAACCGGCCTTTTCTACTCGACAGTTGGCCCTGGATGCGGGATGGATCGGAGGAGAGAGAACCTCTACCAGTGCCCTCTTAGTCACGCAGGTGCGGTGGAACCCTATGGTACGTCCCATGGAGTTTTCGGAAGAGCACGGCGCCCGGCAGCTTCTGCGTAGGCGCCCGAGCAAGCGGCCAGATTTTTCAAGACTTTTTTTTTTTTCTCCCCCTCTCATTAAGCAGTCTAATGGGCCTTTAAGGCACATTTCAGTGTTTTATCATTATGCTTAGCAGTTTTAGTAGTTAGCAGTTAGTCCTAAATGTGTTCTTAGTGGTAAACTGTTCATCATCTTTTCGTATCTTAATTTGCCTATGTCGTACTTTACACTGTGAGTAAATTGACTTATTGGAGTAAATTGCTACACCATGTAAATGAGTAGCAAAGTCCGGTGGTCTTTTGAATCAATTAAAAACGAGGCTTAATGGCTTGGCTAGCAGCTGTCTGTACTACACGGGAAAATTTCCAGTATGGTGTAAATTTAGAGTAGTGTACGCACAGCGTTTGTTTAATGGAGAAGAGTTTTTCAGCTGAGAAACTGATCTTCCTCTTGCCATTTTCTTTTGGTGCATTTAACCGAAGGCTTTCAAAACCAGATAATTAAATATGAACGTAGCGGTTGCATCCTTCAGGTCACCTCAGCGCGTAGTTACTGGTTGCTGTTTTAAAGTGCCGGAGAAAGGCTGCTTGGCGTGGGCGAAGGGACGCTGCAGGGGAGCCGAGTGCAGGCAAGACGTTTTCGTAGGAGAGGGGGTGCAGGCAGAGGAAGAAGCGTGACAGGCAGACTTGGCTGCTTCTCTGGGATGCTGCTGATGCTGTTCGATATCAGGATGGTGGGAAATGAGTTGTTTGGGAGTAAAGAGAAGGAAGGCTTTGTTTTCCATGCATCCTGCCGAAAGTAATGAGTCCCAAGTGGCTGCTCAGACCTTGGAGAAACTGGTCGAGAGGAGGAGAAGTCTGGCGGATGCCCGAGCCCCTGGATGAGAGCCTGAGCCGCCTTTGAGAGCGGGGTGGCGGCGTGGGATCGCGACCTCCGTGCGGAGGGAATGGAAAGGGGTCGAGCAGGGGTGGCGAAACCCCCCGCGAATTAGCTGTGGGTGTTCCAGTTGGGTGCACTGATGGAGTGGTGGCGACAGCTAGTTCCAAATCTGTTGGACTGTCTGCTTGGGTCAGAGTCCCTTTCGTGACGTTTTGGAATAAATGTGACCAGAACTTTTTATTTCCCTGATCCTGCAGACTGAAAATTTTGAATGTTACGTTCAACAGCTCATTGGGTTCAAGCACGTCGGTATTTACCTGCGTTCCCCATCAGCTCCTGGGGTGCTGTGTGGTGCCGCAGCTCTCTGTCCCGGAGCGGGTTAGCCTCAAAACCAGCTCGGGTCCCTCAGCACGAGCTGTGATCGTAGCAGTGGCTGTCATTTGGACAGTGTGAACTTGAATAGAGAGAAGTTTCCCAGAGATGCTATCATCGCCTTGAGGTTATGGGAGACTACGCCCTATCGATTATTTTGCCGTTGGAGTCGATTATTTGCCGTGCATGGCCTTGTCTTTCAACTGCGTGGTTGAAGTTATAGAACGAACAGTACCAAAGTTGTGCCTGATAAGCGTGTGGGAGGGAGGGCTGGTCTGCTGCAGGCTTTACTCTTCCAGTCTGTGTTGAGCTATTTGAGCCGCTTGCTGTTGCGTGAAACAGCGCATGCCTTGTGCTGCACGGGTCTAATTTAAAATTTATGTTCATTTGCAGAATAACACAATTTGGAAGCCGGATTCTTGCCAAGACTGCCGTTGCCGTAGCGGTATCGTCACCTGTGAACCCATCGTCTGCAAACGCCCTCGGTGTGACTTTCAGATGGTAAGGGGCTGCAACTGTCCGCGTGCCAGCTGACCCGTTCTGCGCGGTGGGAGAAACGTCGGGTCACCCTGGAGCTCCCAGCCTTCCCCTGCTTTAAACCCCTGGCATAGCGATATGTCAAAATCCTCGTTTGGGTCCGCCATGCTGCGTTACGTGTAAAGGACTGGTGGGAGCCGTTGGGGTAATCGGCCCTGCAGTCCCTGTGGGAGCACAGCTCTGTTTGTGTTGAGGGACACAAAGAGAGGAGCCGTTTCCCTGGAGGAACTGGCCGAGGCGAGCTGGTTGCTTATCTTTGTACGGCGCGGTGGCAGCTGCTGTATCAGCCTCAGCTGCCTCCCTGCAGCTCCCGCTGAACCCCAGGGTCAGATTCACAGCAGGGTTTGGGGGAAGCGAGAGCGAGCGCCGAAATCCCGTTTCGCCTCCCAGGGTGCGCGTGACTGCCCAGGGTCAGGCGCGGTCGCCGTGCCCTTTCGCTTCTCCTTGACGCAAGCGTGTGCAAGAAAAGCGCGGGCAAAACCCAGCACGTGAAGCCTTTGTCTCCTTCGCCACGCTACAGCCAGAGGCTTGGTGTTGGAACAGCTCGCAGGCTGCCTCCCCTCCAAGGGTGCTCCAGTCCCCAGAGGAAGCCCCTGAACTGGGTTCGGAGCTCCCAGCATGAGCCCAGCTTCCAGTCGCCCTTCGCTGGAACGTGGAGCTTGGGTCTCCCTCAAACACGCAGATGGACGCTTTCCGCTCTGGTGAACAGCGACAGAGCTGAGCTTGTCTGGTCTTTCGGTGTCTTCTGCTCGGTGACGGTGGTTGGGCTTTCATTGTCTCCTGTTTATCTTTCTCTGTCTGAGCCTTCATTAATGGTTACAGCTAATTGGCCGTGGAATTGGTCTTGCGTTAGCGTCTGGATTACTGGGGGTAGTACGCATGAACGGCGATGAAAATCAGTGTTTTAAAGAGGCACCGCCAATATAATTATATGGCTCTATGAAGCAGGTTAAAAAGTTTTCCAATATGACAGCATTAACGAGGAAATAATTTTGATTCTTACTGGGTTTCCCCATTATTATCACTGTGTATTGATTAAAGCAAGACTGAAATACTCGGAATTTTTGTGCTAAAGAGGAGAGAAATGAAAAAGAGCGCTGTCGTGCCACACCTAACAATGAGGGGGCTAGATGAGATGTTGTTCATTTTAAAAAATTGGAAAATGAAAAGGTGGCAACTTTAAAGCTCATAAAGGAAAATAGATTTATAGCGTGAGATGAATCTGCGTGACACCTCAACATGGGTAATCTTCAAGACAAAGAGTCTAAGTGTTCCATAAAGGTCCGGCCATTTAAATGCTGAGGAGGATCGTCAAGGATCTCAGAAGAAAAAAAAATCCGATCATCCTTCAAGCGTAAACAAACCGCTGATGAACAAGGTCAGAAATGGCCATCCCTCTCCACGGTTTATTTCTTATCTGCTTACTAGGAGATTTATGCTAATATCGCTGATGTTGTTTACAGCGACAAGGCATAAACAAAACCAGGCAGTTTTTGCAAAAAGCATACCCAGGGGGGTT
The DNA here is from genome assembly GCF_028858705.1 of Grus americana. Lineage (NCBI taxonomy): Eukaryota > Metazoa > Chordata > Aves > Gruiformes > Gruidae > Grus > Grus americana. Next base: position 80,319,784 of record NC_072855.1, on the reverse strand, counting down.
CTAAACATTTGTCTGTAAAACCTACTGCTGTGCATACTGACTGCTTCGAGGAGCTCGGAAATCAGCAAACGTTCTTTCTGTTGTGCGAACCAAAACAAACCGACGACCAAGAACAGTTTCTCCACAGCAGGATCGCAATGGAATAAGGTTTAATGGTTTAAGCTAAATGAAATATTTCATTTTGTTTCCCACCTCCTAAAAATCACGGCATTGAAGGAAACCTTGAAGTGAGAAACCTTTTTCGGTTTGAAAAATCAAAATGTTTCTTTTATAAAACAGAGAAAGAAAACTTGTGACCTTTCAAATGATTCTAGTTGCCATTATCGTACAGGTAAAGGGGTGAAAGGTGAAAAGGCAGGTTTTTTGGCATCGCAGTGTCTTCATTTTTTATTATAACAAAACAAATGACAACTCCCTTCTGAGCAGGAATCCCTTAGACGCTGGCCGTACCTCTTCAAAGTGGAAAGGATGGAGTACGTCTCCTGAGAAACACCTTTGCAGTATTTTGGAGACGGTGACCTCGCGGATAAAATTTTTCTACATTTCGCTTCCCACGCCTGACAAGTTCTCCTCTGGTTTTGGTTTGCTGTTTTCTCCCTCTCCAGCTACCGTGCTCACGTCAGTAAAATTGTTCGGTCCTTTTTTGTTATTAGCTGTAGGAGGAAGATGCTGAGATTTGCGGTGCCTGGGGTGGTGCCAGGGGCTCTCACGTGCCGTCGCCATCGGCGACAGACGCCCTTGCAAAATAAGATGCTCCGGCAGCTGATGCTGTCCTGGGACGCTGTGCCAGGCCTGGGGTGTTTCGCCTGCAGCCGGGAGGAACACGAAAGCATTGCTTTTGGAGAGTCCGTGGAGACGTTTTCAATGACAGGAGTCCACGATCCTTCCCAGTGTTGGCTGATGTCTTCACCAAGGTGTTTTCCCCTTCGTCTGATGAGTTGCTTCCATCAGCATCGTCTTTTTCCCCGGTTGCCGAACAGGACGTAGCGAGTGATCGGCTTGCTGAGCCCCTGCAATGCAGAAAGCAAAGTGGTCGTAGCATTGCCCGGCTATGCTGTGGTTGGAAGTGGTCAGTAGTTTTCAGTTCATTTGAAAGCAGTGTCGCTAAAAAAAAAAACGGTGATTATGAAGCCAAAGAAGTACAATTAACGGACGCACGGTCGTTCTGCCTGCCAGCTGCGCTTCTGGTGTGGCGAAACGTTAAGCTGAGATCCATCCTGTACGCGTGGAAAACTATCTATTGAAAACGTTACGTCTACGCCGCGTGGCTCAGGGGTCCTTCAGTGAGCAATCTTGGGGTTTGTCCTGAGTAAGCGCTTTCTGGTCTTTGCTCTGGTTTGAAAACTGGTTCAGCTGGGGACTTCCTAATTGTACCGTTAGGGGTGTAAATCCTCCTACCGTCGTTTTGATGGTAAAATGTCAAATGGAGCAAACCGATGGGCCACCCCTCAACAGAAGGGATCCGGTGCAGCAGCGTTGTATCTCTCACTAAATACATTTCCTCCCTAAGCTGAGAGCACGGGGTCCAGCAAGGCCCCATGTCTTCACCTTCGTGTTAAAGTCTCTATTTCATGTGGACTGCTAATTGGATTCTTGTATCTTTTTAGGGAGAAGCGCTCCAAATAGCCCCCAACGAGTGCTGCCCTGAGTGCGCCTCCCGAGCTGAAGGATTTTGCCAGCATGAAGGACAGATCCACAGCGTGAGTGCTCTGTCACGTTCCTCAGCAGTGGCGATCCTTTCCGGTTTGCGGCTCTCTGTTTGGTCCACGTCAGCGAAGGATGCTCAGCTGACGCGCGGGAGGAGGATAGTTTGTTGGGCTTACATTCTGTCACTGTCGGATAAGGCGATGTAACGGGAGTTTGGTCAGCAGGGTTTTCAAAAAAGAGAATGTCGCTCAGCAATGGTGTGTCCTGCTCGGCTTAAGGGGAGAAAGTTTCCCACTCATTCCTTCATTTTGCTCTTTCTGGGAGCCAATGAGACAATATAGTAATGTTGGGAAGGGAGGAAAGCCCAGTGAACTTGACGTATTAGCTGTCCTGGAAAAAGGCTTTTCTCTGAGCAGCCATCTATGCCGGTGGAGATTGATGGCTGTTGTGCGACCTGGGTTATGTATTTTGTAATCCTGAATTATTCAAGAAGCAGGTTCAGGATGTGGTTTCACCTAGAGGGGCTGAAAGGCCAAAACAATAAGAATAAGTGTCTACAGATAAGAAAAAAAGAAAGATTCATGGTTAGTAGTTAGTGAATCACGTTGAACAACAGGCAAATGTAGAAAAATAGCGCATCCGTCCTCTTCTCGTATTTCTTTGTGCCTGTGATTTGGGTGATACTGTATTATATCCGATGACGTTATATCTCCTCTTGTTGCTGCTGTTGCTGCGTTTTGCTGTGTTGTATTCTTGCTGCAGCTTTTGTCTTTCGCCTCTCTGTAAGCCTGTTCTTTGGGACGCAAGTCAGGTGAATAAGCAGGCATCCCCACACGTATTATAGGCGTATTTGTACCCGTAGTCATATGTCCCACCCCAATTCCACTGTGAGGTGGTCATTAAACAATATTTTTGGTCAGTGCAGAGACTCATCCTGATGGTTGGCACAGATTTCCTCTGGCTGCTGTAATGCTTTATGACTTGACCTTCATTCTACAAGTATCCAGTTAGCAGCGCTGGCCCTCGTGGTAGCTCCGTCGAAGAAAATCTGTATCCTCTATCTGGCAAGAGCTTTTTTACTCCCTGCCTGACCCAGTAGTGCACGTTTGGTAAAAATCAGCATTCTCTATTTGTTGGAGAGTGTCACAATACACAACATGTTTCTTCTTGGGGCCAGCTTTGCCTCACCGTGCCTCAGCGCAGAGATATTTGTTGCTCCATTAATGAATAAGCAAATCTAATGAGATTTTACTCCTAGGGAAGTGTGTTAAGTATGTGGGGATGGGCGGTGTTCACCTGACTACCTTGTGGTCAGGTGCGTGTTGGGGCATATTTCTCTAAAGAAAACATGTCTCTACATTTAGAGTTTGCCCTACAGAAACTGTAGTGGAGAGGGGGTGTGTCCAGTAGCCTGAGTCTTTTGCCGCTCTGCAACAGGAAGGAAAATTAGACCTCTGTCCAGGTTGGCTGCTTTACCAGTATTAACTTACTTTTTGCTCCAACAGCGCAGCCAGGGGTAAGGGCTACAATGTGCCTGCAAAAGAGTAAAGTTAATCCTAGCGTGGGGGGGCTTAAAAGGGAGAAGATCTATCGACAGGTCTCACTGGCAGCTGGATTGACGTGCGTGTTTTCTGCGTTGTGCACCGCAGCACGGCACGCAGTGGACCAGCTCTGGATGCGTCCGGTGCTCCTGCGCCCACGGGAAGGTGAACTGCACCCCCGCGCCCTGCCCAGCCCTCGCCTGTGGACGAGGGGAGCTGCGACACACTGCGCAGGGATCCTGCTGTCCCAAATGCGTGGGCCACGGCGGTGAGTATTGCACGTGAACGGGGCGCTGTCTGGCTTCATCGAGCCGAGCAGTAGGTCACCAGAAATCTCCTTTTAGTCCCAAATCTGGAAAGCTTGGTTTTTTGGTTTGGTTTTTTTTTTTTGTTCAGTTCTGTTGGGAAGACACTGGCGTCAAGTGTGTCCCTGAATTCTCTTTCTGTCCTGCTACCGTATTTACATTTTTAACAGCTTCACCCGTAGGCCAAGAGGAAGCAATAAGCTTTACACAGTGAGCAGATGTGCCTAAAATGTCCTTATTTTGGAGATTAAAATCTGGGAAAAAAAGGCGCAGATATTTCCTATGTATTGAGGGTACCTTTGGCACTTGCAGACTCGGACTGCAAGTTCCAAAAAATGCCTGAGCTATTGGATACCTTTTCTCATAGGAGTCCTGTGGGAGAGGTGCATCCAGGGCTCCTCATTCGCAAATCTGAAGCCCTTGAAAACTGGTGGAGTCGTTACTGTCGTTAACCTGCTTTGACAAATCAGAATTCCGAGCTCTGAGACGCACAAAATCTGTGTTTTGATTGTGGGCGATGGAGAGGAGTTAAAGGGCATTGGAAAAGAAAATTACCCATTGTTTTCATATCTCTTAGAGCCTTGCTCCTTTGATGGACGCTTGTTCCAGGATGGCGAGGACTGGCGCCTCGGTCGGTGCTCCAAATGCGTCTGCAGGGACGGCGAGACTCAGTGCTCCACAGCTTCCTGCCAGCCTCTCCTGTGCAGCCAGGTCAGGACCCGTCCGCCCTCTGGGGACGTGACTCCTCACCCTTGCCCTTGGCGAGGTCCGTTTCTCGTGCCAGTGTACAAATTAGGAGGCAAATCCTGCGTGTGGTGATTTGGAAAAGGGGGTTTCGGTGTGTGGAAATACGGAGCGACGGTTAAGTCTGTCAGTACACACGTGCTCTCTGTCTCTGCCTTCCTTCTCCGTCATTTTACTCTTATCGTGCCTTTGCTGGCTAATTAAGCAGAACTGCTGTCTAAAGAAAGGGCTTTTTTGTTTTTTACTAACAAAATTATGTAGGTTTTATCAGGAAATGTTTTTATTTCTGTGAGGGAAGGAATGAAAACACCAGATCTTTAAAGGTGGTTTATCTTCACAAATTTCAGTGTTTGGTTCGCAGGTCTTATTTGCTTTTTCTTTCACAAGAACGCTAGAAATACAGTTGAAAGTAGTCAAATGTGGATACAAGTCCCCTTTTGACTTAAAGAGTTTAGAAATACAAGACAACTTCAGCTGAAAGAAGAGTCTCAGAGCACTATTCCTTATGTGTGCTTGTGTTTAGAAATCGGCAAACCCAGGAAGGTAAGTTAGGCAAGCTCAAGCAGAGACTCACGGTTTTAGCCCGGTTGAGAGAACTGGGCCATTTTGGTCTCCAAGGTCTTTGCTCTGGACAAATGATGAGTCCTCAGCACTTGTGCAGCGATCAGCCTAACCAAAACACTACAAGATTATACACGGCGTTGTCACGGGGGTTACTCAAGGCAGCAAACTGTGCACAGTACTCCACGCTCTGTACGAGTGACTCAGTTTTTGGAATTCTTGTTGTTAAATTGGAAGTGCTTAAGGGTGTGACTGTGCTCTTCGGATTTCTTTTCACTGGGCCCATCATACCAGGGTTTTTTTGCACCTTGGTGTACTCCTTTACAACAGCGTGCCATGCTAAGGAAGCGCGGGAACTGGCTCCCTGCAAATCCCTCTTTCTGACCTTGACTTTATGCTTTAGGGGCTGCCGTTTCCCAAGTATTTTTTAATCTATTGCCATGCTCCAATGATGAATCTAGAAGCTCCCTTGAAATCTGTGCTCAGGCTGAGCACACTCCTCTCTAGCACTGAGAAAAACAAAAGCAGTAGTCATAAACTTTCCTTCTGGTGATGCTTACCCAGCTTTCTATTACTGGACCAGATGTTTGTGCAATTAACAGGGTTTTTTTTTTTTAATAGAAGGAAAGCCCACATGCTTCTCCACATGCTAATTGTGTTTTGCTTGGTCCTGAGATACTCTTTTAGTACTCGTTGACTAAGTACTGTGCATTAAAACAAATTTATGCCTGCTTTAGATTCCTCTTTTCCCGTTCTAAATGGGCTGATGTTACCTGCTGACTGATTGCGCTAACATTTAATCAGCTAATCATTAGGATTTAATTTGCGGAAATAGAAATGACTGTGGTGTTGCCGTGATGTATCTGAGAATAATTGGCTGAGAGCGTGCGAGTTAAAGCAGCAGAAAGCCAATTCTGATGGTGTTCCAGATATTTCCTACCGATGTGCCCAGTGGAAGGGACACGAGCAGGATGTGCGAGGGTCCTGCTCTGCTCTCAATCATCCCTAATGTTTTCTTGCCCGTGCCTTTATCTCTGTCGCTTTCTTCATTCTCAACTCCCTGTCAAAAGCAAATACATAAATTCTCTCAGTATTAAACTCTCATCTTTCAGATAACTGTGCCCTTCCCTGGGTGCTGAGGGAGAGGAACTTCAAAAATCCTCGTTGCGTGCAGGAGTGCACCTGAATATCCCACCACATATCCCACTGGAATCCACGAAAGAGTTCTTTTAACTCTGCTGGGAAATCTACCGTCGATAACTTTTATACAAAGTCTCCCACTCTTTCTCTGAAAGCTGGTGATTTGACTAACAAAGCAGATGAGCTAATAGTGCTTGGCATTTCTGCGCTGCTTTCAGTCTGCAAGTCAGTCTTCGGTCATCCTGATGGGGCTGGAGGGAGGGAGGTGCTGGCGAACAATACTATTCCAAATCGTTGGGTTTACGTGAAATTGTAGCAGGGGAATTACGGACACGTTTTGGATGGACGGAGCTGAGGCACGCAGGAACCGTTACGTTGATGCGAAGTGTCGACCTATTCCAATGTGATTTAAATCAGTCATGAAAAAGTTTAAATTAGGGTAATCCAGTTTTACGCATAATTTGACACCTGCACAGGCAGTTACGCTGTATGGATTTAACTGAAGCAGTGCGAATGCCTAAGAGATGGCGAGTCTAAATCATACGTTCAAAGCCTTAAAACGTGGCAGCACCAGGAAAAAATCTCTTCTCCATCTCATGCTTTAGCGTGCTTCTCTACATAGCTTTATATATGCTTTTTTTTTTAACTGTGTATCCGTATACTTGAACATACGTACTTTATCTCATGTGCGCGTCTTTATCTGCATCTGTATACCTATCTGTGTATTTGGACCTCAGCTGCTATCCAAAGAAGCCCAGATAATGAGCTGAAGGAAATATCTTTCTAGCTTTCCACACTGATCTCGTGCTGTGAAGCCTGCCCCCAGATATGGGAGCCCAAATGAAGCCTTGAGGGACCGTGGGTTATCACACCGATACTAAACGCCTGGAATTCCAGGCACTGATGCTGAGCCCCGTGTTAACCGTTCACGCTCTTATTTTACTTGTCTCTCCTGCTTTCTATTTAGGATGAAGTTATGGTTATGTCTCCTGGAAAATGCTGCCCAGAATGTGTTCCAAAGCCCTGCTCGGTGTCAGGAAGAGTCTACCAGGTAGCCTTTGACGAGCCACACCAAGAGGCAGTGGTTCACAAGTTCTGGCACATCTCTCTTTCCCTTCTCCGTGACATCTGACTTTCTGCCAGCGCTGATAGCTTAGCACAACCGTTGCTTTTTTTTTTTTTTTTTTCTTCCTGGAAAGCCAAAAGCATTGAAAGAAATTAGGACTAGATAAGAATTCGCTGGCAAGCAGAAAGGAAGGTTGCAGGGTGAAGCAGATTAGGCGCTTTCTTTTCACGCTTTTTTGAAGGAGGAAAGCAGAAAGCACCGGTGAAGGTCACAGTATTAACATCTTTCATTATATCATCTGGAATTGATTTAATGCATTATGTCATCAGCATAAGGATGTGGGATTTTCTGTTAATTATTATGGTTTGCTAATAATAGTAGTTAACCAATGTCACTGGCTTGCAGTTAATGAGAAATACACACCACGGTGTCATCTAGGCCCTCGTACCTCTTCTTTCTGCTTGCTGATCGCATCGAGATAAGCATTTTTTAAGAAAAGCTTATTATCGGATACAGACACGCAGAAGGAGCCGTCATATTCCATAAGCAGCACAGATTTCTGGAAAGAATTTGGTTATTTATGAAGAGTGTTTAACAATTGCATACGTGTTCTTTTTGAACAGCATGGCGAACAGTGGAAAAAAAATCCCTGCACTGCATGCGCGTGTCACAGAGGAGAAGTCAGATGTCTGCGAGAGACCTGTGACGCTATTACCTGTGAGAAGGTAGTTAAAAATCTTTCACCGGTATCGCTGTGCCCATGCCAGTGGGTTCCGGGCAGTCCTGCTCAATGCTTGCTGATGTTTTGTAGGGGGAGAACAAAGTGCAGCGTCCTGGGAAGTGCTGTGAGGAGTGCGTGTCTTCCAGGGGAAACTGCCTGTATGGTGGCACGACCAGGTACCACGGTGAGATGTGGAACGGTACTCGCTGTGACTTCTGCGTGTGCGATGAAGGGCAAGTCACTTGCCAGGAAGCCGAGTGTGCCAGAGTGGAGTGTGCCAAGGTAAGGCGGCTTGTCTTCTTTCGAGATATATCTGTCAAGTCTTGTGATATTTCCCCCCCCGCCTTTTTTTTTCTTTTTTTTTTTTTTTACTGACATCTTGAGACACTCAAAGAACCTGCCCTTCTCTCGGGGCTTCTTTTGTGCGATTTCCTTGAAAACACTTCAGAGGAAAGGAGAGTAAATTTTGGGGTTTCCACGCGAGGTTGACTGCTCGGTGGGCTTGCACCGTGAAGCAAGCCAGTGTGAACCGGTGACCAGTTTCCCGTGGCTTCCCTCCCACGCTCTTGTCCGCCTGCTGCGGTGGAGGGTCAGGCACCCAGAGGTTTCAGTGACCACCAGCTTTACCAGGAGCTGAACGTGGGGAGAGATGTACAGGTCAGAGGCAGTTAAAAGCTTAAGAAACATCCCTTTTATCTTCATTCTGTATGCTACAGGGGGCTTCAGTAAGGTAGTTGGATTTGGAAGTCGGTGTTCCGCTTTTCTCCATTTTTTCCATGCCATTCTTGGCATGGGAGTGAAGCTGGTAAGGTATTTTATTCCCAGTGCTGTTTACTCCAGAACTAAATCCTCCCCCCGCAGGTTTTGTTATATTTGCTCTATAGTGGATGTGCAGGATGCATTAGGTAGGGTTGAATGCTTCACACACACAGACACGCATACCAATATGTTCTGAATTGCCTTTTTGCGGTGGGATAAGACTTCTGTGTTATTTGTCACTGCGTCTGTTTTAATTGGCAAACTAATATCTGCTTTATACCTACTGCTCCGCAGTGTCAGTGAGGGGAAGGGAAGGAATTGTAGCCTTCTGAGTTTTCTTTCTCAGTGGCAATGCTTTTCTGGTGACTGCCTGCGTGCTACATCTTGAGTAGCAGCACCCTTGTGTTGTGTCTGAAGTCCAGCCAAAATCTGGACATAATGGATTCACTGGATTAGATTGTTTTAATGAGAGTTCAAACAAGTGAGAATCCGCACGCAGGGTCCCAAATGGTGATTGTGCGGAGAGGATGCGTCTAGGAATCAAGGCGTATGCTCGTTCATCTGAGATTGTGCCTTTTAAACAGCAAAAATGCGTTGGCTGTGGGACCCAAACTCTTGTCGCTGGTGCAGTACTGCTGACGATCATCTGACCTTAAACTGCATGGAGAGATTTTGCTGGGTGGAAAGTCATGGTTGTCATAAAATCTCGCGCACTCGCATCTGTTTCAGTCAGCTTCCTGCATGCTTACGGCTGTAAATTGGATCATTTACACTAATGATGATGGCGTGCTGTCATGGCTCGGTAGGGAGAATTATTTAATATTCATGCTTTTATCTTGGGTACTGACAAAGAATCCATTATTCAGAAAAGCCGGGGATATTTTACAGAACAATAGCTGAAGATGTTAGCGTGTAGGGTTCAAAACTGGGGGGTTCAAAAGTCTGCAGCACGATCCTTCCCGCAGCGATTTTTCAAACTCGGGCTCTCACAGGTAACATCTAAAAGCCTGAGCATCTAAAAAAGTGGTATTATTTGTCAGAGTATGAACCGCTGCAATTTTGAGTTGAATGAGACGTGATTGCTAGGAGGACAGGAGGAGGAAGACAGTGTCCTTTGTTGTAGACAAGAGTTATGGTCCCACTCGATAAAAGATATTTGCCCAAGGATTTATTATTCTGCATGGCTTCCCTTAAGATAAACTGGCTTCCTCAAGTCATGTTCAGGCATAGCTTACCTCAATAGTACAAGGTGCGCGTTAATTAATTACGATAAAATATTTACCCAAAAAGCACATAAAATATTTCCTTTCTCCTTTGCTTTTTCCTCTTTGAGTTGCGGGTCTGTTTTTTAGGCACCTGCGTGAATAAATCGGAGCTGATGTGAAGCTAGGAGCATTTGGATTCATCTCTTCGTTAAGGCACTATTAATTTTCTGGTCACATCGTCCTATTTAAAGTGTAATGAGGCCACAGATACGAACTGCAAATCCTAGACAGCTCGACATAGTCTAGCAGCGTTACGTGAGGGTAGGGTAGAGGTTTAGCTTATAAACCCTTTCAAACCAACCTGTCCAGCAGCTGCCAAATGCAAGTGTCTGCGGTGATTCCGACCCAACCTTCAAAAAGCCATTTTCAGCAGGTTACGGATGAGCTAGGAATACAAGGTACGTGGCAGGCTGGGATACCTACGGATGTGGACGCGCTCAACCAAAACCACTCAAACCGTCAGAGCATCAAATAATCCTGCCGGAGCGCTTGCCAGCACCCCAGCTAAGCACGCACCCTCGTGACGATGTTCGGAGGAGGATGGGTCACGGGCGCTAGCAGGGGATGCTGCAGCCGACCTGAGTAGGCTGGCGATGGAGCATTTCTGCTCGCAGCCCTGCCAGCCCTAGGAACCGCAGGATCGGTAAGATGGAGCTCGCAGGGTGCTGCGTGAGTGCCGTACGGCCGGCCAGCGGCAGGAGTCTTTCTGATGGAAGGAACGGAGCTAGGGGCTTGAGAGTTACGGATGGTGCCTGTGGATGTAGGCGTGCACGTGTTTGAGAGATTGCATAAACCGTTTTTTCTTCTCTTTTCTGCCTCCCAGCCCCTCACTGCCTTTTAACGTTCTCAACCTGGCATATGACGACTCTCTCCTCAGCAAAGCCGCAAGTTATCTCGCGTAGCCTCTCCCTTTTCTGAGTCTTGGCAGAGCAGCGCGGTTGCATTTTTTTTTTTTTGGCTAGGCGAGCCATGTTCCACGGCGAGTTGTCCTCAGCTTTCCTGCAGCCTGCGTTTACGGGTGCGGGTGGGCATGTGGGGCAGGGACGGGGATGGGAGAGTTTCCAGTACGTAGTAGCGACACGAGAGCCAACCGCTGCCAGTGGCGTTTTGACGTAATGATTTAAGAGCAAAAACGTATAGAACCAGCAGCGAGAGATTTAGGCCGCGTGTGGTCCTCGATGACTGAGAACCACACGGTTCCTCCTCTCTTACCTGTTCTCGGACATGCCTGAGCGTTGCCAGAGCGCGGCCTGGCTTAGTTGTTCTACCTTGGGGAATCCGACAGAGACCGGTGCTGTTATTGCCATGTCTGAAGTCATTTGCATCCACAAATTGGTGAGCGTGCCAGTGTGGCACGGTGAAAAATATCCTGGGATGACTGCTGGAAGAGATGCTCGCTCGGTGTAAAGTAGCAAAGCTCTTGGGTAAACTTGGCGCTCACCTGAATTTTGTGAGCCGTCGGAAGAAAGCAGCAACGTGCTGAAACGGAAACCAGTGTGAGCGGCGTGATTTCCTTGGGTGTGCGAGCCCCTTGCAAACATTTAACGAACGGTCCCGATTTCTCTGTCGCGGGTAAGTAATCAGCCTGGTTGCGAGCAAGCGCTCAGTGCAGATCGGCACCAAAGCTAATTTAGTCGTTCATTTGTAACTTTTTAATCGTAGTGGGTTTGCGTGCGGCTGTCTGGTTTCTGACTAGTATGTGCGACCTTGCCTGTGTTTACAGTGCGGAGAATCTGGTCCAGCAAAGCTACCCAGGTCAGGAAATCAAAGCTCTTTCTTTTGAGCTGTGTCCTGGTTCCCTAGGACAGGGTCTCTCTCTTTTCTAAATATTCTGCTTGGACACAAAAATTTGTGACGAATTAGGGCGCTTTATTCCCTTCTGCTGCTAAATTCTTACCTTCAAACTGACGTTATTTAAGTGGCTTCTGTGGAGTTGTGCAGTTGTAACAAAGAACAGGCTTTTTCCATCTGGGATAAGTAGGGCATGTGCTTTGAAATTCTCTTGGGGGGGAAAAAAGTAGAACATTCAAAATGAAGGTGGGCTTCTACGCATTGAAATCTTGACAGCGGTCCGGTAAAGTCCTAGAGATCCGCGGTAAAAATAAGGCATTCCTGTTCTCCGTCCTTGCAGTGGATTATACTGGGGGGGGCAGGTCTTTCTCTGCGGGATTTAGGGATGAAGTAATGGCCTCATCGCTGAATGCCCTGGCCTTTTCTGGGGTTTGTTCTGCAACGGCAGTATTCACTGAGCGCGTTTTTCAACCAGAACCTACAGCGATGAAGTAGGATAGAGAGAAGATAAGGTGAAATTAGATATTGAAGATTGCATTCCAGGGCAAGAGCTGCTCTGCCTCTGCATTCCACAGTAATTTTGGTGATGTCGATTCCGTTTGTATTGCTGCAACCTTTCTCTTCACAGGGTGAAGAATTAATTCACTTAGATGGGAAGTGCTGTCCTGAATGTATTTCAAGGAATAGTTCCTGTGTTTACAAAGAACATACCAAAGCTGTGAGTATCCTGGTACTTCGGAGCACGTAATAGTGAGTTCTGCTCGTAAAGGTTTGGAGGAATAGGCTCTCCCCCTCCGGTTCTGAGAAGGATATTATTTGCAAGTGTAGCAGAAAAATAATCCATTAATATTGTCTGCAGATTGCTTTTTCAGTTTACAGAACACGCTTTATAATGCGTGCATCTGCTGCAGAGTTTAAGTTTGCCTTGCTCTCCTTTGTGCGGTATAATCAATCATTTCCCTTTAATATTTAATGTACATACTCCTAGGTTTCCTGTGCATCTCATGGACTTAAAGATGCCTGACTTTAATCCCGTAGAGGCTACAGAGCTGGGGCAATGTATAGCTTTCTGCCTACGTAGCCCACCGATTAGAATTTTTAGTTTGATGGCCTTCTGAGCAGACCCGGGGACGCAGATGGCGGGAGGGGAACAGCACGTGCGAGGTCCCTTCCCTCCGTCGACTTGTAAAAGCCGGCAGATGTCGGGGGCGATGGGTAGTTTGGAAGAGAGTCGGTGATACCTCCTCTTCTCCGTGGTGTTTCGGCCAGTCCCCGGTGATGGAAAGCAAGGCAGGAGAGGAGGAGGGGAAATAAAATGCTGTGAAGGTTGGAAAGAGATTTAAAGCGTGACAAAAAGGTCACGATGTGAAGACAGAGCTTCAGACAGGAGAGATTACGGGTACCAAGCTCTATAGATACACCGCAGAGTCAAGCGCTTGTTACCGGGCTGTGAAAAAGAGGTGGACGAGCAAAATTTGGAGACAGGAGAAAATCCTTTGAGTCAGAGAAAACGACGGGAGGTGAAGGGGTAGAAGGGACTTGGCGCTAACTGGAAACCCACCCTGCTTTGGAGGAGCGCTGGGAGGGAACGCGTTCGGGCGTTCACGGGCCCAGGACTGATCTGGGCCGGCGCTTTGCAGGCTGCCTTCTTCTGGAAGGGCAAAGAGAGCAAGAGGGTCAACGGTACGGAGGCACGGGGTCCCACGGCGGCAACGTTTAATTTACTCCTAGCAGTTGTAAATTGCCTTGCAATTTACCCAGAGATTCCCGTGCGTGGCAAAACGCCTTGGTGCAAAGGCTCTCCCTCGCTGCTGATGCTGCCCGTTGGGTGTTTCTCGTGCAGAACGGCGAGAAATGGGAAGAAGGACCGTGCGGAGAATGCGAATGCCGGGACGCGGAGGTGACCTGCTTCCTGCGCTCCTGCCCGCCCTGCCCGCTGGGCAGCCTGGCCGTTGAGGCGAAGGGTGACTGCTGCCCGCGCTGCGAGCCAGGTACAGACCCGGGGTCCGTCGTCTCCCTCCGTCGCTCCCGACGGGTGCCAGCGCGGGCGTCACGTACACCTCCGGCACGGGGGTTGCTCTGGCGTCCCTGCCGCCCTCGCTTCCCCAGTACCGCTCTGGTACCCGCGTGGAAGTTTAACTTGTCTTGGGTTTTCTGTTGCTAATTAACTGGTTTCCATATAATTTCATTAGGGTTCTTAGAGAGCTTTAGGGCTCCATCCGCTGACTTCCCCTGGTTTAAAAGATAGCTTTCTTTCAGCAAAAGAGTTTCTCCTTGGGGTTGGTGTTTTGGAAACGTTTCGTCCTTTTCTTTTTCTTTTTTTTTTTTTTCCCCTAAGGCAGAGGACTGCTCCTTCCTGAATCCTAACATGGGTTTTGGAGTTTATGGGCTCCTGATTATTGCTTGGGAGTGGAAAGGAGAAAGAACCTGCTTACGCTGTTATGCCACAAGCTCACCTGGGGCTGAATGGCTGCCAGTTAATAATTGTTTGGAAAGATTAGGATAGCCTTAGCTTGTATGTTAATTTTGCATATAAATTCATTTTTCTCCAGGATATTGTCATTCTCTGTGATTTACAATCCACAGTTGGTAGGCTTTAGCTGTGGTTTGCTAATTTTTCATGTTGGTAGCTCTTCTTGCTGCATTCATATAACTTTGGTTTTATCAGAGTGCTCCAGTTAATGTTTTATCTCAGTAAAAAGAAAATAGCTTCACAGTTTAATTATGCTGTCATTTGCAGGAGTGCCTTGGCACATTCGCCATATTAATGTTTTAAAGCTTGTTATTTACTGCATGCTAATAAAAATGCAAAGCACGACAAATTGAAAAGTGAGGGAAATGGGTTTTGGACAGTTTGGATAAAATTGTCCTGGATTTTTGAAAGGGAACAGCATCTGCAGAGGCTCCTAAGGAGGGGCCAGATTACAAACTGCTCTCAGCACCCATCTGTTCTCCTTCTTAGCAAGAAGTGCCACTGGGTACTGGTTACCCTTGGAAATCCGGCCTCTTCGTTTAGCTTCTGTAATGGTAGCGTTTTGGAAAATACAGGCTCTGAAGTCATGGCATTGGACATACAGAGCCAAACTTGCTTTTTTATGCCCTAAAAGATAAATGGAAATTTCCTTTCCCGAAGCTTGCTATTTTCCCTCTCTCTTTTTCTGTTTTGCATAGGAGGGGATGAGAAACAAATGCAAAATCCCGCTTGCGGCAGTTCGGTCTGTGAGCCCAGAGCATCAGTCCCTAACGCGTCTGCTTCGTTAAAGCCAGTAAAAATTTATTGCTGCTTCTCACAGATGTGCTGGGGGAAACAGGCCGAGAGAAGCCGTTCATTCTCAGCTAGCGTAAAGCATATGGCCCTAAGCAAAGCTGTATTTATGTTAAAACCCTCTCACTGAGAACATTTGGGTTGGAGCAGAGGGAACTTTTTTGCACCTCGAGAAACAATTGTCCATTCTGTACATCTCCAAGTAGCCAGTTCATTGTCAGCCTGGAAGGCTGGGGCCGCATACTCCTTTGGAAAGTTATTGGAAAGAAGTGGATGGAGCCAGAGCATCCTCTTGGCTCCTCCTGTTTATCACTGTGGATTCAGTGTTATCTTCAACTGTGTGTGTCTTGATTCCTCATTCTTTCCTTAGGTACGCCTCCCTGGAAACTAGCAGGTTATTTCATGTAAGCGAAGGAGAGTTTTCAGCATTGGGATCCTTTCTGCTGACTTGTCAGGAAGGAACAGACAGCTTTTCTTCCAGCTAGCAAAAGTAGCTCAGTAGTAAAGCGAAAGCAGTCCTTCTCCTGGCCTCTGCAGAGAGGGCAGCCAAGCTGTTTGAGAAAATACCCGGGTCGGGAAACGCTTGCCACGGTGCTGTGCCATAAAGCTTTTCACTGGAGGGGAAGTGGTCTGGCACCTGTACTCCGACCTGGCACGGACACCGTCGTCTTGACTTATCGCAGGGTTTGACTAAAGGAAGCTCAGATTCAGGTTGTTTCGGACCATTAATTCCTGATGACTTGGGATTTTTACTGTCGAGAAACCACGTGGACAATGACTATCCTTTTTATCAATAGTCTAGAAAAATCTGAGTCTGTGTAGTAACTTCTGCCATACTAGAAGACAGCAATATAATATTTAACCCCTTTCGTGCAGTCTTGGGGAAAAAACCCTACTCCAAAACTAACACACCTTGAACCACCGCCAGAAACGAGGAATGAATTTCACTTTGATTTCGGAGTGCGCATTGTTTTGTGCCTTCCTGATGGAAAACGCTGCCGATGGTTTTTACCTTCGTGTCTTGTCTCTGTGCCAGTTGAGTGCCACCCAGACTGTCTGACCTGCTCGCGGTCCTTTGATCACTGTAACGCCTGCCGAGACGCGAGGAGGCAGCTGCAGAACGGGCGCTGCGTGGAGACGTGTGAATCGGGCTTCTACCAGGATGGGGGGACCTGCTTAGGTAATTTCTGCAAGGGGTCGTACCTTCTCAGATGAGCCTCTTCTTCTCTGTGGCTTGCTGTGCTTTTGTTTGTAGGATCCCGCGGGCTTATTATAAAGAGATCGCCAGGCTTTGTTTGGAAAAGCGTTCAGGCACGTACTGAGTAGTGACCATGGGCTTAAGGCTTCAGGATGCTTTGGGCGGAAGCCCCTGAAAAATGCAAATTCTCAAACCCTTTTGCCAAAATGAGGCAAAATTGTCTCCTTTTATCAGAGCAGGGGAGTCTTGCTGCATCAAGACGTTTGGGATTAATACACCTTTGTTCTCCATTCTTTCTCTTGGAAGCCTGCAATGAAACCTGCTCAACCTGTACCAACGGATTTGAGTGCTCCTCGTGCCAGACATCCCTGCTAATGAAGAACGGGCAGTGCGTGACTTCGTGTGGGAAGGGATACTTTCAGGATCGGCTCCTCTGTACAGGTAACTCGAAGCAAAAAGAGACTGCGCTACTTTGTGATAGCAAAACAGCAGACAAAAGCTGTACCCGAGCTATTAGGCGTACTCTCTGTTGGGGGATCTGCTGTTGACATAGGTGTTAATGTTCACCCTAGAGTAAAGGAAGGAGCGAACAGAGTCATACAGCGTAAAATTGATTACTGGTTGGGGAAATATGCATGCAAATTCCTTGGCTCTCTTGGTCTAAAACTCTGCTTTTCAACACGGCGGTTTTTCACCCCTGTCCCCTCTCAATTCAGAATTCTCTTTCGGAGACGTGACCGTGGTTTTTGCGGTGTTAAGGGTACAGAGCGGGATGTACGCACTGATTTTACTAAGGACGTAACGCCCTGAGCCGTGCCTGGCAATCTGATCCGCAGGGTTTTTCTTTGAGTTCAGTGCAGACCAGCTGCAGCTGCTAATGCCAGACCTTTCAGGAGGTGGTGCTTGGAGGGATGAGGGATTGCCAGGACTCGGAAAAGCTCACAGAAAATACTTTTTGGAAAAGTTTTTTTTGCTTTGTTTTGCCATTCATTTGCTTCACATGGCGCGCTCTTCCTGAAAGTTGATTGGACTAACTGTTCTCAGGAAGCGTATTTACAAAGTAAATTAGTAATTCTGTAAAGCACTGAGATGTGTCTAAATCCTCTGTCTTAGCAGTTGCAAA
Source organism: Grus americana (assembly GCF_028858705.1). Lineage (NCBI taxonomy): Eukaryota > Metazoa > Chordata > Aves > Gruiformes > Gruidae > Grus > Grus americana. The sequence goes on along the minus strand of NC_072855.1, from coordinate 80,302,658 downwards.
GACTGAGAATAAGATTGGGAGGTTAGAGTTTTCTCTTTGATGGAACTGTGATAGCGCTTTTATGAGCGTCCCCTGCTCCTTTGAAATACTGGTACTTTCCCCAAACTGTAAGGCAGCCGCTTTCTCACCGTGACAGTTTAATTGTTTTCTCTAAAGTTAACGCTTTTCTCCTCTTGATGTTGGCCTTTCTAGAAGGCTTCTCATTATTTCCACAGCTCTAATTCAGCACAGGGGTGGAGCACACGCTTAACTTCTTGAGCCATCACTTCGATTGCTTTGGAACTAGCCCTCCTGCTTAAAATTAAATACGGGCTTAGGGCTTTTTGGCAGATTTCGGGGGAAAGCACTTCAGGTTGTAAGCCCCGCTTCCTTTTCTGAAGTGATTTTCCTTGAAGAGCCGACCGTTTGTTTCAGGTTTTGAAAGTCTGAAAAACCTCTGTCCTCCAGCGGTGACCGCAGACGAGGGCCCCGTTGTGCACGTATGAACAGCAAAGAGAGACCCAGTCCAAAAGAATTTATAGACTTAAGTATGGAATAATCTTCTACTTCATTTGGTTTTATTTTACCATTTCCTTTCCACCTGTTCCTAGTGTTTTAATTGGCAGCGCTCGTGTACTGCTGAAGCGGTGGGGAAAAGCTAATGTTTCATTTCATTACTGGTTTGTAGATTACTGGTTGTACATTCCATCCAAATTTGCGGTCACGCATGCTTGTAGCTGAAAGTTGCTGGGAAAATGTGTTCCTATTTCCTCAAGGGAATTAAACCAATTTGCTTTAGTTCTGCCTGGCTGCATTTTCTGCATAAAGTCAAACCAGTGGAGAAAGTCTTAAATTTCAGATACGGTCCGTAATTCATCGCCAGCCACTCTTTCTTTGTATCCTATTTATTTTTACAAATCTCTAATCTGATTGTCCAGATGAGCCTTAGGCTGTTCAGAAATATTTTTTCTCATAATGGCTTTACCATCTACAATAAGCATGTTCCTAAATCACAGAAAGGATGAACTAGACTGTGTTAATTGCTACGGTTCCAGTAAAATCCCTCTGGAGGAATTCGTTCTGGAGATGAAAAAGACCTGTAAGACCAGGTTTCTCACTCCATCCTACTGTCGAAACCCTGTTGTCTGTGTTGTAACAAAACACGACAAATTAGCCTTTCCTTTTATTCACATTTTATAATATCTGGCCTAACTGAATCTGTTTTGAATTTCGGAATACGGTTGTTTGATCTCTGCCCTGTTTTAATCTCACACCAGGGTTGTCTCCTGCCCCCGTCCCTCCAGCTGCTGCTGTAAAGTATTAATACCATTAGGAGAAAGTGAAGTGGACAATAAAAGGTAATAGGTTTGGTTACGTAGCAGTGCATTTAAAGATCACGGATCGGTTTGTGCCAGGCTTAGAGCAGAGTGGCAGATGAAGTCTTCCTTGTCAGAAAAAGGCTGTGGAAACAGTTAAGAACCTCTCCCCCACCCCCAGCAAAGGCCGAGCAAAGGGAAGCAAAAATAAAAGATTTCCGCCTGGTAGAACAGAAGGGCTCGAAGGACTTGCAGTGTTCAGTGCTCTCGCTGCATTTTACTAGCTTAATTATTTATGTTTGCAAGATTATTCAGAAGCCTAGGCAGAACTCAAGTGTTCCAGCTTTGATCTCCCCAAAATGCGAACGTCGAACCGTGTAACTTGGCGCTAACAGACCCAGCTCGCTGTAGCAAAACGCCTGGATTTTTATTCAAGACCTGTCGTTTTTCTCTGCCCTGTCTGGCTGCGGAGGCATCGCCTTGGAGGCTAAACGGCTGACCGTGACCAAGCCGAGCTTGCCCGGCTCACGGGGAGGAGGCCAGGTTAGAGGTGGTTAACGGTACCGAGCGGCACCGCGCGGTTGGACTCATCTGTGCTTTCCCAACGCCAAGCGGTGATTTCTTACCGCGTTCTTGCTGGGATGCCGTTTGCGTTAGCACCAAACCCGGGAATGTTATACCCTGCGCTGATAGACAGTTTGGTGAGCGGATCTGTGATTGATTCGCTGACTTGTGGTCAGTCGTGAAAGAACAGAAGCATCGCTTTGCAGGACCTCTCGTCTTCTAAAAGCCTGGGCTTGCGTCGCTTCTGTGTGACTCCTGCGTTACATCCCGCAACTCCTGAGTAACAGAGCAGAGGAAACCGCCCGTTGGCTCAGGAGCCGCTGGAGCGCTCTTGCTTTAAACCAAGAATCGAGACCCTGGAAGTTTTGCCTGTTTAACGTTGATTTTCGGGACAGACGAGTTACTGCAGCTTAATGAATACCTTCGCGTCAGCTGGGGCAGAGTCATTGCACCCCCTGTTGCAACTGGAAGGTCGGCTATATTCTTCTGAACACGTTTTCCTTCAGCAGCGGTGTCTGGTGAAGCTGCAGGGTCTTGCCTGTAAGTCCAGTATCCACACTGAAGGGAGGAGGCAATGCAAAACAGCCCCTACAAATCTGAACTGAAAACAGCCAGGAAGGGTGAAACCAGTTTCTCTTGATTTATTTTCCACACAGCCACTTAGTTGCTGTAGGCAAAGATGTTGTAGCCGATAGCGGCTCCTTGAATGCTTCCATTTTTCCCTGTGCTTTTTTTTTTTTTTTTTTTTCTCCAGTGGAGTTGGTGGCTGGCTGTTTGGGCGAGGAGCAGCTGTTGAGTCTGGCAGCCATCCGGCGCTGAAAGAGCCAACGCTTCTGCGGGCAGGGTGTGCGCGAGCGTGTAAAAACACAGGGCGGGAGTGGGTTGGGGCTGCTGTTCCAGCTGCGTGAACCCGGTTCCTACGGGTTGGGGATCCGTTGCTTGCAACTCCAGCTGCAGTCGTACCATCTGATGGCGAACGGAGTGGAGAGATTGGCTGGGGTTCAGTAGCTGCTGGACTTGCGGCAAAAAATGTCCTCGAGACACGTGAAAATAAATTGCCCGGTGCCTGTCGCTGCAAGCAGGAGAAGAGAAGGATTGTGTGTGTAGGAGCGTGAATCAGGCTGTGCGTGTTTGTCACCCGGAGCCTGGCAGCTGATAACTCCTGGAGGCGCTTGCCACCTCGCATACGGAAGCGGCTGTGCCGGAGGAGCCTGTGTCGCCTGGTCCCGGGGAGGGCTTGCGCAGCAGAGCTGCTGTTTGGAGCAGCGCATCGGAGCCGAGTCTCCTCCTGCGAGCATTTCTTTGTTGGCCCACCTGAGGAAGTTGTTGCCGATCGTGTGCTTTGAGTCGTTTGCACTGCTTCCACATGCTAGATGTGGCTGTCTTGCTAAAAACTGGGTTGCGTTCTTTCTCCTTCCTTCCTTCCAAGCGCTGCTACCTAGATCCCCTCCCTTTCTGTCTGGTCTCTGTCTAGTAGCTTGGAGTCCAGAGGATCTGTTTCATACCGGTTTGCCAAATTCACTGCAGCTTCTCAGAAGGTCTGATGACCTCTGGTAGTCTGTACTTCATCTTTACTTCTCTCACTGTAGCCTTTCGATAGCTGAGATCCCACAGAAGTCACCCCCCATCTAGGAGAACGTGCGATTTGAACACAACAGCTGCCTCACGAGAAGACTTGAAAGCTGCCGTGATACCCAGGAGTGGATTTGCAGGATCTTTGCCAAGGGCTGGTGAGAGCCAACTGGGAACTGGAGAGAGGAGTTGAAGTAAGGTCTGAAATTCCTCCAGCCTGCAGACCGGGCTGGTTTGCATCGGTACCCGGCACTGCAGGTTTCCCCACTGGAAGTGCCCTAAGCCCACCTTGTCTAAAACGCCCTTCCTTCTTGTCTCGCTCCTTTTCTTGGTGGACGTGTCTAGAGTGACGTTTGTGGTGAGTTTCTTCTGGCAGCAGAGAACGGGGGAGCGGGCTGGGCTGGCCTGGCTGCTGGGCTGGTGTTAGCCCTACGGCCACGTGTCCGTAGAAGGGCTTAAGAGAGCCAGAGCCAGAAGGGAAGGCGAGCTGGGAGGAAGGGGTGTTTGCGCTGCAAGTACCTGCGGGCAAGGACGGTGACAAAAGCCCAGCGGAACGGCCGTGCGCAGACTGCAGCAGAGCGGCGGTATTGCTGGGCGTCATCTCCAGAGAAGAGCCTGGGATGTGGCTCCAGCCGTGCCACAGACCTCTCCAGCCTGGGTATTGTTTGTGGTGGACGTAGATCCAGCAAAACGTGTGGCGCTGGCAGGAGGCGAAGACATTCCTTGGACCTGCACGGAGGCAGCCGCTTGAGAGAAGAGACCGAGGTGAGCGCCTCGGGAGCACTTGGTCTAGCGCAGGCAGCAAACGGCGCGCGGTGGGAGCCAAAGCACGTTTGCCCACCTGGCCCGGCTTTCATCAAAAGTGTGTTTTTAATACAACTGTCTGCAAGGCTGCCTGTTTAAAAACAGAGTCTGGAGCCCAGGCTGCCAGGAGAGAAAAGCGTCTCTTGGAAAGGAGCAGCATCTCCAGAGAGGACTTGGGAATTTTGCAAATAACTGGGTAGGTTCAGACGTGTCAACGTACCGAGGCAGGTTAACAGCGAGGGGCTCCAGCTGTGCAGCGGGAAGGCTGTAAGCAGAGGATCCGAGTCCTGGTGCCTGCTCTTTCAGACAGATGCTGAAGGTTAGAGTGAGCTCAGAGAGGAGCAAAACACTCGTGTCTGGAAGGTGAAGTGAGGACATTTCAGCGCTTAGGAATTTACAGCATGAACTCGTACTCTGCAGTTAACTTTCGAGCGTAGACGTGTCCATCCAAGCTGGAACGAGATGCAGCTTTTTATCGGCAAGGGAAATTATCGACTGGAGCAGAAAAGCGCGCGCAACCTTTACCTCGGGATGGGATGTTTGGTATTCATCGTGTTGTGATTCAGCCGCAATTAGATGCGCTCGATAGGGGTGACGGCACTCGCTGCAGGAGTCGGGGGGAAGGTCTTTTTGGGTACGGGCTGCCCCGTGTCCTTATGAAACGCTCCTCACGTAGGAGTGTTCAGGAGCTGGAAGAGCCACAGCATTCTGGAGAGATCAGGAGTGAGGTGGGAGGGGGGGAAAGATGCAGGAAGGTGTGAAGGGGGGAAGCAAACAGGTAGTTACAAGGCAAAAGAAGATGACAAGAAAAGGGAAAATAAACAAAGGTGGAAGCGTGGAGAAGGGACAACCAGAAGGTCGAAGGACCATGTGCTGGGCATGAACTCACACGTCCCGTGTCCTGGCCCCTAAACACTCCCTGCCCTAACCCCACGCACGTCACGTCACGTCACACCTCTGTGCTTCGGTTCCCTGCGTGTGAGATGGAGGTGATAACGCTTCCCTGCCTGGGGGCGGTGAGATCCGCTACGACGGGCTGTTTCTCTTAGCTGTGCGCTGTGACCCCGATATAAGCACAACCACAGATGCTCCCTCTCATTAATTAACAAACCCAAGGGCAACTATGGCCTCAAGCAGACAGAAGCAGCGTAGAAACCCTGCAAAACAGGAGTGAGGTGGGAGTAGCGGTGACCGCTGGTTTGCTGTGAACTTGCTTACGGCTCTCCGGATTGCAAACTTTTTCACTCTCACCTGTTACTGGGATGAGTCGTCTCTCGCTCCGGGGCTTCATTTTGGCAGGAAGGGGTTTGCTTTTGTCACTGTTCTGTATGTAAATATGCTCTCAGATAGGTGGATGAGCTGCTGCTGCGTCCGCTGGTGCCTGCGCTACACTGAGAGTACTCGCGGATGAGTTCTGGGGCGGCTGCAACTTCAGGCGTGTTTGCAGATACAGGGCAAGCGTCAGAAGGGGCTGTTTTCTCTCACCTGCCGGGGTCTGGGACCACAAGTGCCTGCCTTATTGTGAAACTGAAAATTTAAGAACGTCTTTGGAACGTATTTGGGTGTAATCGAGGGGAAAAAAAAAAAATCTAATAGCTAAAAGAACTGTAATTTGCACGGTTCCTGCAAGCACCGGTAGCGCAGGATTTAACCTGCGTCTGCGTCACAGATTCCGTAACAGCACCCGCAGCGGGCTGAATCGCCCTCGCAGCCGAACTCGCGCAGTTTCAAACAAGGCGGTTCGTTCGTCAGCTGCTTTGGTCTTTGGTTTGAATTTTGCAGGATCTCGCTCGCAGCCCCGCAGTCTCGTTCCGGGTTAGTGCCGGTAGTCGCCGCAAGGATCTGACTGCAGGTCTGGTTTGCAAGCGGCGTGCGACGGGATCTCTTCCCGTTTCCCTTCGTGCTTGTACAGCCCCCAGCACCGGGATGAACGGGAGTTAACAGTCCTACCAACGCTTCTCCTAGCCTGATTACAGCTGCAGAAGCTGCTCCGGTGCATACTGCGAGTCGCGTTGCACGTACGAAATGAAGGTGTAAATCGTACCCCTGAGGCGGCTTGGATGCAAGACACTGAGCGGTGGGGTTTTGTTTGTGAATTGAAGGAACAAAACTGCAAAAACAAAAAAAAAAAGTTAATTACTGCAAACTCTTTGTTTTAAAGAGATGATTGGAAGTTGGTGGTTTGTTAATCCTGCACCTTTCTTTCCTGCAGCTTGTCACGAGTCCTGTTCCTCATGCTGGGGTGCTGCCGAGAACAATTGTTTGTCCTGCAGAGACACGTCACGCGTGCTAAAAGCGGGGCTCTGCGTGGCCACCTGCGGGCAGGGGTTTTATACAAAGGATGGAATCTGCAGCGGTAAGGACCTGTTTTCTTCTCCGATTGCAAGAAGTTTGAGAAATGCTCCGCAAAAAAAGGAATCGATGTTTCGTTTAGCCGTGCAGCAGCTGTGGTTTCATTCGTGTCTCAGAAGCCAGATGCACCTCGTGCATGCATAGCGGATGAGGAAAGCTGATTATTAATTCATTTGAGCTAATCAGATGCTGAAAGTTTTAAGGTTTTTTCCCTCACCGAACAGCTCGAAAGCCTAAGCGAGTCATTCCTGAGGGCTTGACAAATCCATTTTTCTGCGGAAATTCTATAAATTCGATTATAACTCAGGATCACAGTAACTAATACCTGCCCAAGAGCTGAGACCTGGGAGGTGGGAGGGTTTGCTGAGAAAAGGGGAAGAGACGGCTGGAGGGAATTAAAAGACCCAAGTCAAACAGATCACAAAGAGGGGGAAAAAAAAAAAAACCCCGTCAAATAAATAAAGAATCTGGAATTTGCCAGCACCGTTCAGGTCGAGTGTGGGTTTCTGCTGGCAGCCACCTCGAGGTGCTCTGAGGGACCGTGCAGCAGGGTCGGCAGGAGCGATGCAGGGTTGTCTGTCTGCCTGCGGGTCTGTCTGAGCCGCAGCTAGCTAGAGAGGCCTTAAAACCTGGAGCACGTTGACAAAATTGGTGCTATTTTGGCCGATTCTGGATGAATTTCACTTTGACCAGGTTCCCCTTCACTTTGGGTGATGTCTATACCTACCAGTAAATTTTGCTCGCCTGGGTTTTGAAGTGTGCAGGCTTGAAATCTGACATCTGTAGCTGCAAATCATTTAAGCCCTAAAGGAAGCTGAACTTAGATGCAGCTTGGCCATAATTTTGATTTCTATTCCCAGTGATTTCTCAAAAGTGCATAGCTGTTCCTCGCAACCTCCAGGCTTTCCATCCCCTACCAAAACCGTGCGTCTTGATCCCCACCTGGGGAGCTGGGGGGGGTTTCAAGGGGAGGCTGGCTGGCTGGTGACGAGAACCAAAGGCTGGTTAAGTAAAACGCTTGGCCCTGCTGAACACAGAGCGGCCGTGGAGCTTAGGGGAGCCAGAGTTTCCTGGTGCTCTTAGACAACAGGGCGGTTAACTTCAGAACTGACTGCCTGGGAGAACGGAGACCACGGGAATTGATAAGAAACGTTATCATGCTTGATTTTAGATGCATTTTCACCCTTAAAACTTTGACTTGAAGAAAAGGGGGCGGAGTGGGGGGAAATTACATTTTTTTTAATCAACTTCTCCTCCATCCTTTACTTCCTGAACAGCCTGATAACTGATGCTCGTTGTACAAAGACGTGTAGAGATCTATGAGATCCTTTTCATACGTGACCTTGTCCAGAATCGCGCTGCCTGTTCACAGGAAAAACACACCGCGTTAGCTGGAGGGGGGGTCGTGTCGGGAGCGGAGGGGGTGCTGGTGTCGACCCATTTCTGGTGTTTGTACTTACTCGCGGTCCTAGACGGGATGCAGGTCAGCAAATACCCGCCTGCACGCGCACGTCTACCTCCGTGAATGTCGCTGCTTACTCCAGGGAAGCGCGAAAGGTCACTTGTGCTGGCGAGGCGTGTTTAAAGATGCCTTTCTGACAAAAAAGAAGACACGGTTTGGCTTGCTTTATCTTCTCGCTGCGGCCAGGTTGGTGGCTCTGCGGTTCTTTGCTTATCGAGCGCATTTTGTTAACGAGCTATCCTTTTTGGCAGCTTGTGACCGGTTCTGCGAAACGTGCCATTCCGACCAGCCCGCGTGTTTGACCTGTGCTTCAGAGTTGTTGTTACATGATGGGAAGTGCGTTTCAGAGTGCCCGGACGGCTATTTCCCAAGCGGCAATGGAAGATGCGGAGGTAAGAGACGTATTTGCATGACCTTTTCTGAGGCTCTCGAGGCACCCTCCGCATGTTGTCGTCTTTTCCCCAGCTGTTTACCTGTGGGGAGGGAATGTGAAGAGCACAGAAGTGCAAGCGGAGACAGGGAATTGGATATTATTTTTGTTTTCTTTGGTTCGCTTGTGATAGACGGTTTTAAATAACCTCTTTGCCTTGCGAAGCATATTAAGACACGCTGAGATGCGCATTCAAAACACCGTGCGAGCGAGAGTTATTGCTGTTAGTAGTTATTAATACATGCGCGCTTCTGCTCTCATTAGTTCGCGTAGCTGAATATCGTGCCAGCGGGGAGTTGTCGTTGCCGGCTGGAGGAGGCTGTAGTCAGCAACACCACTCGCAAGGAGAAAAAACCGGGATATTTCAGTTCTGCGCGCTCTGTTTCTTTATCAGCTTGCCATGCTTCGTGCTCCACGTGCGAGGGACCTCTGGCCACTCACTGCACCTCCTGTCCCCTTCCTCTGGCGTTGCGCCGGGGCCAGTGCCTGCAGAGCTGCGGAGAGGGTTTTTACCAGGATCACGACGTCTGCAAGGGTAAGCTCGGTACTTGGAGTAAGTTCCCCAGCTGCTGGAAACCAGCATAGGTAGATTGGCTTTTCTCGGGCTGTGCTCGGAGTACCCAGCTACAACGCTGAGCCTTTATTCTGTGCCAAACCGGTCAATCAGTAATTCCCGTGTTTGCCCGCCGATTGTCTTCTCCTTTGAGAAAAGGCAAATTTTCTCAAATGCTTTCTGCGTTCACACCCTCAGGATTTAGCGATCTTGGGGACCTATTTTTCCTTTATGCTGTTGAAATAAAGGTACATTGCTTCCAAGTTTTTCTTGACACGAGTTAAGAGGTGGATGAAATTCTACACGCACCTAGTAGATTTGCTAAAACTGAGGTCGTTTTTGCAGCGATGGAAAACCTGAAAATTCAGAAGACGAATTTATGCTTCCTATGAGCCCTTCAGACTCTCATTTCTTGCTATCTCTCCTAGCGAGGTAGCGTTCACCATTGCGGTTCCAGAAATTAAAGGAAAATTGACTGCCTGTGGCACAATACTGCAGGTTTTTTCCCAACGTTACTTGTTCATCTACTTTATTCAAGGACAGAGCTGCTATTTGGGGTATGGGGGGGAAAGATGTCAAAGCATTTTCTAAAATCCCTGTTCCATTATAGAAAATACAGCACCTCGTCTGATTATGAAACGGATTTCTTAGCTTGTGGGTTGCTGCAAAGTGTCCGCTCTTTGCCAGCTCTTTGAGTTTCAGACCGTCTGCAGCAGTACAAAACCGGAAAGCGAGATGAACAAGAGCGTCCAAACCAGTGTCTTCTCCCCTTTCTTTCTCACATTTACGACCAGATGTCCAGGCTGTTTGTTGAACCTTGTGCTTCTCTCCGAGAAAGCTCTCCTCAGAGCTGTGGCACTGCCTGCTCTCTTGTCCCACGCACAGGTTGCCACCCGTCCTGCCGTACCTGCCTTGGCCCGGGGGCCGCTGGTTGCCTGCGGTGCAGCGTGCCAGAGGACGTACTGCAGCCTCAGCAGCCCGCGGACGGACCTGTACACGGCCTTTGCCTCTCTCACTGCCCAGCTCGCTTCTACGTGGACAGCGCAGGAGTCTGCAAACGTGAGTAGAGGATGGGAACGGCCGTTCAAAGCCTTCGGCGCAGGGCCGCGCTGGATTTTAGGTGTTCGGGGTGATCTCATACGCTCTTTGATTCCTACGTGCTTTGAGCTCCTGCGTTTGCCGTGTGACAGTCATGAATGCTCAAACTCAGAATAGCATATACTTGTACTTCTGAAGGAAAATATACTCTACATGTAATTTGTGACTAAAGAATTCGGGTACTTTTTTTAAAACGACCGTGTTCGAGTCTGCACAGCTTAGCTTTCCTTTCATGGAAGTCGAGAATATGATTTATTTTTTTTACCAGTGACTTATTTTGAAGCAGGATCAATCCTTAAATCCTTTTCAGAAAAGACTGAGCTGTCTCCTTGTTAGCCCTTGGAGCAGGTCAAGACATCCCACAGCAGTCTTTTCTTTCGAGGAAGCTCTTCTGATGCATGCCCTGCAGCACACGTGCCATTGCTGCCCTTGAAATACCAAGTAGGAAGAATTTCCACGAAGGCTAGAGTTCGGAAAAGAGGTTAGCGTGGTGTACGTTGGGGATATATGTGGTTTCGCACCGCTTTGAAAGAAAACTGTTGGGCTTCAGTGAAGAATGTTTCCTGCAAGCCGGTCTGGCTGGCCGTACAGAGCTCGGGGGAGCCGCTGTGGGCGTCTGTACAGCAATATCTTGAAAATAATGCAGATGGAGGCAGGCTGAGAGGGTGGACCGAACGTCTGGTGCCAACACAGTCCGCCCTAAACCTAAGGGGAATGATCCTTTCAGACATGGCAGTGAAAGTAACCCTGTGTGGAAAGACCAGAGACGTGACTCCACAGCCCTTGATTTTATCTCTTCGTCTCAACTTGATGGAAAGAGTCCATATAAGCTCTTTTTTTTTTTTTTTTTTTGCCTATGGGGATCTTAAAAAAGGAAGAAGTGACCTTTTTTTTGGTGGAATGATGCCGTCTTTACCAGCGACCTACACAGACCGTAAGGCATCCGGTCCTTTGGGTTGGTTCCTCGAGGTGTTAGTGTAGAACCTCTCCAGTCCCCGCAGTGGCCGTCCCTTGGCAGGTAAAGGGTTTTCTTGGCTGAGTCCAGGTTACGGTGTAGAAAGTGAATGCAGAAATCCATATACCACTGTCTCAACCGGGTGAACAAACCTGTGCGAACAGGCCTGAGCGGAGCTCGGCGACAGAGCTGAATTATGTCATTGGGCGAGAATGCCGGCACGGCCCCACGTGGTATTAGCTCTGCCGTGTTAGTAATGGTATTAGAATAGTAGCTTGATTTATTGCAGAAGGGTGTGAAGATTGAAGATTTCAAACTTTTGAGCCACCCCTGTAAAATACTCTCGTGAAGTTCGGAGGTGCACCTTTTTGAAGAAGTGACCCCACCACAGACGCGTGCCCTGGCTGCGTTATCTGGGCAGAACAGAAGCACGTTCATGCGTAGGGTTAAAATGCCGGTTTTCAGGGTTTTACCTCTGTGGTCGCGAATTTCTCGCCAAACCACCGAAATATCTCTGTATTTTTCTAATGCTTGAGATGTTCCCGATGAAACCGTGAGAAGTTTCTCTCCGATAGGATCGGAGTCACTTGAGCCAGAGATAGTCCCGGAGACGTTGCATTTGTGACGAGGATCCCTGGCTTCTGTCCCTGCCTCTCTGGCAGACAGCTACGTGTACTTGTAGACATCATTTCATTTCACTTCTTCTCTCCAGCCCTGTGTCTGTCTTGTCTCTCTCTGTGTTTAACGGAGACTCACACAGTGGCCTCGAGTTGCTGCTCTAATAAATACCAGGTTTTTAACTGATGAGCTTATATATTTATTTATCAGATTACTTAGTTTAAGATGGCTCGTTTTAGGGTCAGTACCAGTAGAGGTGAAGAAGTCTAACTTTTTAACTGCATTCTTCTCATCCTTGTAATGAGCGTTCACTTCACTAGCTGTGAAGTCAGGTGGCCAGCCCACCTCTACGTATATTTGCTCTTAGTGCTCCAGAACGGCTGATGATAACCGTGCAGTGATGCTGGATAGGAAATCCTTCCCGGAGTAACTGTAGGGTGATAACGAAAAAGATGATTTCAGAATCTGGTAAGTTCACAGAACCCCAGAGCTCTTACAGGGAGAAGAACGGTATTACACGGCGGCGTGCGTCTCAGCTTTCCATTTCACTAATGAATTGCGTGGGTGCAAAGAAGGATTAAATATGCGGCTATCCGTGGTTGCTCCTTATCTTCCAGAAGTGCGCTACGCAGCCTTTGTACTCCTGCCCTTTCGACCTTTCGCAAGCAGAGGACCCTGTAAAAGACAAGACCTTCCTGCCGTCACTGGGGAGAAAGCCATCTAGCCGTACTCTAGGACGGTAACGACCAAGATAAGCTAGAACTCATTTGGTTCTCTCTTGTCTTCTTGTTCCCCTCCCTGCAGAGTGCCACTCCTCCTGCGCAGGCTGCGTGGGGAACGCTTCGCGGGACTGTACGGCTTGCCTGGCTTCCCACGTCCTGCTCGAAGGCAGATGCCTCCCTGGGTGCCCAGAGGGGCTGTTCAGCCGCAACCATCGCTGCTACGGTGAGTGCGCAGCGTGGGCACCTGCGGCTCGTAGTGCTGAATTTCATCGCGCGCACGTTTTGTAATGCGTTTCTCGACGTAATTAGAGATGCTGTCAGATTTACACGAGGCCATTTAAGTATTTTCAGGGGAGAATAGGATAGTCCAATTTCAGGAAATGGAATCTGCTCTTAATGGCAGAGAGGTGTACACATCGAATCAGAAATTATAATCACTTTTGCTCCTCTGGACTGTTTCCCTGAAGATATTTTGCGTTTCGGTAGGCTTGGATGATGATGTTAGCCAGCGCGCTGTGGCAGGAGAGGTCTTTCCTGGACGGCGCAGAAGCACAGGCTGCTTTTATTAGGCTAGACAAGCATATCGTCTACATAAATTAGCTTTATTTTTAATCCGCTCCTGACTGTAGGGCTGGGGTTAGAAGGAAGGAATTCCGCGGCTAGAGGAGAAAAGCCGTGACTTCTGTGAATATGCGTGATGGGTAGCGGGGACAGCGTTGTTTATTTGTGTCGCAGCCTTGCCCACCAGTCAGCAAGTGGCCTCCGTTCTGCTTGTTTGATCTCATCTAAGCCGGTATCGGTGACTACTGACCTTCAGAGTGACCGCAACGGTTAAATCCTCTTTGCCGCTTGCAGAAAACGGGGGCCTTTGGGCTGTGCCGTGCGTTACCAGCTGCTGAGTACAATGGGCAAAGAAGTGCAGGCGTTGGAAATGCGATTAGTCCCTTCAAGGTCATCTGAAAGTTGTCTGTTCCTTTATCATGGATTCATTGGGTCAGGCATCCGCGTATCTGGTCTGGCAGCGGGAGAAATTCACTGGTCGCTTCCCTGGGAGGCCTCGAGTTTAGAGAGAGAAACCTCTTCTGAAGTCCATTGCTCTATTTATTCAATTTATTCACCCAAGGAACAGCTCTATAAATACGTTTATTTGGCAGGCCGTTGTAAAGATTCATCAATTTTGAGGTTGTGCGCTGCCACCTTAGAGCGGAGGTAACTGCTGGATGCTGCGTTATGCAGTTTCAGGCTTATGTAAATGTTTTAGGAAAAAAAAAAATAAAATTCAGTGTCAGGGAAGTGGCATCTTGCTGTATGCTGCCAGCTTAGGTCTCCTGCAGTTTTTGAACAGCGAAGCTCAGTTAATACAGGTGTGTCTAGAAAATGGATTCTTTTTGTTGAGCTTTTAGCAGCCAGAACAGCTAATGAGCTGGCATGGCATTCGGGGTTTATCGGTCTCAGTTTGGGAGGGCTTTGGGCAGAAATCGTTCCTGGATTTTCTACTCGTGAGTAGCGAACTCATGCCGCTGTGGTGTTCATACAACCCCGTGATTTTCAATTTATCTCCCCTGTGCATCCCACTCTCTCTCTTGTATGCACAAGCATACGCTGGAGGGAGAAATAAAAGGGCCGATCTCTTTATATTTTATACTTTGTATAGATCTATACCTTGATTAATGCAGGGAACAAAAAGCATCTTTAAATTGACAACTCATTTCTCAGCGTGTTTATTCAAAATGAGGATGTAAGAGCCTTCCAAACCACAACTCCGCAGTCACTGATCCTATTAGATTATTTTATGTCCGTGTTTTGTAGGAGTAAACGATTATTACAGGGGCTGGCTTTTTGGGGAGGGGAGAGCGTGAGGTGGGCTATACCAAGAGCATAACAAGAAGTGTCGGTGTTCCTCTCCAGCCTGTCATCCGTCCTGCAAGACGTGCCGTGGCCCTTCTGCGTCGGAGTGCTTAACCTGCCATCCCCACGCCACCCTAGCTAGTGGAACGTGCAGGACTAGCTGCAAGGAGGAGCAGTATCTCAACCTGGTGGGATATTGCGTGGGTAAGTAAGAGGCGATGGCGCGGGTCATACGGCGTGGTGATCTCTCGGTGGCGTTAACCAGCTGCTTGAGCGCACACGGTGAAGAAATCAAAATGCCTGGTAGGAGTAAAATGTCGCACGGATGAAAATACCACGAGGAGGCTCTCCAGCGCGCGCAGTATGTCACAAAGCCGCTCCTGCTGTACGTATCTTCCTTAGAGCTGTGTGAAGCCAATTACAAATTGTGTAAGGCGGGTAGTAGGCAGGTAGTAGGGAGAGGGAGACGAGGCTTGCTGCGGCACAGTTCGGCGTGAAGACTTGAGATCGCGCGTATGGACCAGTAAGTCTGGGAAGCATCAGAGCATTCGTATACTTATTAATATCATAACGAGCACGCTCTTCACAATGGGATGGGCTGCGGCTCTGCTCCGTTGAGTAGGGATGTGCTTGCTTTTCCCAAGGCCAAGCGCTTATCTGTGTCTCGCTCCAGTCTGGGCTTTACGGCGTACTGCCTGCCACTGCAGAGCCGAGCCTGGGGGACCCCGAGCCTGGGGGACCCCGAGCCTGGAGAGCTGCTTAGGTCCTGCACAGGGCTCCGTAAAGTGACTTAAGGAAATATTTGGGATTCAGAGAAGCAGTTTATGGAGCCCTAAATTAAAAATTGGCCCAGCTAGCATTGCCGTGTGCGTTTTTGGGAGGTGATGGCATTTCTGTATAGGGGTTATACTTTGTGGGTGCTCGGTGCCTGCACTTAAACCTATCATCGGAAGCCACTGATTGCATTCATCTGTTTAAAAAGAAAAATCGCTTTTAATCGGTCATGCAGACACGTATAAACGTATCCTGGGAAATGCTCCAACAATTTCTGAGCTTTATCAAGCCATTTTTTTTCTTCATCAAAAAAAGATACAGTGTGTGAGGCTTAATCTAGGCTGAACAGTTTCAAATGAGATAAGGAATCCTAAGAAAAGGGAAAAATGCATTAGACATAATAAATATATCCATTGAGAGGCTATTGTTCTCAATTTAACATAGGTGATTCCCCTTCACAGAGACTTCTTTTTGTTTACATATGTGTATTGTGTGGGAGGGTTTTTTTTATGAGAGACTTATTTGCTCTCCACAGATTAATTTTATGAATGATTTCTTCATCTTCCTTTTAAACAACAGTTATTGTTTTGTCTACTGACAAAGAGAAGGCGGGGGGGAACAAAGTATCTGAGCCGTAGGAAAATATCCTAGAAGTATTGTACAGCTCCTTAGGTGTACAAGAAATCAGGTTGGGGAATCAGGATGTTTCATACAGTCAAGTAATTACAGTATGGAAATAATTGAGCATTTCCGTGTCAAGAGCTGTCTCTGCCCTGTAAAATTTCAGGGGCTACAACGATACTTATTAACGTCCTGTCACCTCATAGCTGTGCGCGCTTTATTTTTTCCACCTTATTCTCCCCTTACTTTGCATTACGCTTCCTATGAAAAAGGGCTTGTGGAAACGTGGTCTTCCAGCTGCAAATTTCATTGGAAAAACTTAGTGCCATTTACCGTAAACCAGGATTCTTTCTGCCGCTTGCTGCGTGCTTTCATTATCCCTTTCAGGCTGCTCTTACCTGTAAGTTTGGCGAGGTGTCATGGGGCAATGAGTTACGCTCCCCAGGTCCCAGGTGATGAGGTAGACGTCGCAGTGCCTGGCAGTAATGAGGAGCAGAAGTTGGAAGCAGCGCGGGCTCGCGCAGGCAATGTTTGACCTCCAGATGCGCTACGCCGGCAGTGATAAATCATCCGCGAAGAACCTTGCCTGGCTTTCTGGGCTCCAGAGCAATTGCAGCCTGGCCACGCATCCTTTCCTTGCAAACTAGCGGGCTTTATTTTGAAGCCCTGAAGGTCATGAACACGGTCCACGGAAATTTGGAGGCTTCTCAAAGTAGAAACATGTATTCGAGGCTTGGTTAACAGTGCCTGGCATCACTTGGGTGTCGATGCCTTCGCGCGGCCAGCACATATATTCCTCGTAATGCAGGAACCCTTACTGTTCACGCGGCCCTGCACATAGATGCTGTGGTGTTTCTTTGTCTAACTGCAGTTTTGAAAATCCTTGTAGAGGAACACAGTTATTTGTTGCCTTTTTTAAAAAAAAAACAAACACAAAAAACCAAAAAACCAAGTTGTGCTTTGGTCTCGGATCTGCAGTCTGAAGGGTGTTGCTCTTTGTGCCAAATTTATGTCTGATGTTTACGCAAAGGACGTGCATTGCCAGTTCTGCTAGAGATAAAGAGCTCCACGTCCAGGTTGTTAAATTTCACTCGTTCTTCTCATTCAGCACTGACTGAAATGCTAAATTTGCCCTTGCAGATTATTAATTACCAGTTAAAGAGCAGCCGTCCCATGAAAGAGAACATTAAAACCCCTGACACTTATATGATATGAGATTTGCATCCGAATCTAACAAAGCTTTTTCCTTTGCTTCCCAAAGCAATATTTTTTTACAATTATCCTCCCGTTTATCTCTTAATTCCCGACCCTCCAGTGTTAGGACTTATAGGGACGGCTGTGCATTATAGCCAGCCCGTCGTACTTTACGGACCCGCAGGGGAAAATCTGTCATACAGGATACAGAAAAACAACCGTCGCTTGAACCCATTGCCTGGGAATTAATGGTGTTATGGTACGTGTTACCCGAATGAGGACTGGAACATTTGCCTTGTTAATAGAAAAAAAAAAAAGATGTTGTTTTCAACAGTTTACCAAATAAGCATTTCACATGTAAGCAGAAGACAGACAGAATGGCCTCAAATTTCAAAAGATCAGTGAGTTTCTGAGCTCTGGTTTGGACACACTGAATTTGTGTCAGCGTTCCTTGAGAATGCTCTCTTTATGAGTTGTGTTTTGTAGCTAAAGCGTACGGACAGGAATGCGGGTTTGGCTTTAGCAGTCTCCTGTTGAGTCTCAGGTCTTCTGCGTTCCGTGTTTTCCCAGTTCGAGAACGCTCTTTGATTTCTCTCTCCCTCTTCCCCAAGACAACTTCAGCGTCGGGAAACATGGCGGTCAACGTGCAATAGCACTCACTTTTCTGACTTGAGTCAATCATACGCCTGTCTTGAGGCTTCCTCGTTGATCTTTTCCTGACTCTGGGTGGAAGGGCAATTAGAAAAACGCAGAGGGACCGTGCGGCGGCCGAAGGAAAGAGTTCACAGACGGAGCTCAGCCGGGTGCTCAGCTGAGGCGTGACAGGCCGCAGAGGACTACCTTCCGGAATGAGCAGCGAGGGCGGCCGGCGTGAAATGAAAATCAAAACACGTGCTGACACAGCATCCCCCAAGGTCCTGTCTTGACTTTGAGCTGCGTCTCCCGTGACAGGGAGCTCCCAGTCCCCGTGCTCAGCTGCTCAGGCCCTTCCTTTCTTGGGCTGCGTGCGGTCGTGAAAGGGTTCAAAGATAAACCAGAAGAGCTCGCCCAGGAGGGTGCCCGTAACGAGCCTTTCTGCCTCGCTCTTCAAATTGCAGAAGGGACGCTCTGACAACAAGAAATAGATTCAGCTCCCTGTAAAATTAACGAGCTGTTGCCGTAGTCTTAGAGAGACGTTGACATCATCACCAAGAGCTGGAGTTGCTCTGAGCAGAGCCAGAGGGAAACTGGGGGCTTTGCTCCACCTACTCGCTGGTCTACAACCTCCTACGGAAATTAAGAGCTGAGCTGCCAGAGGAGGAAGGTGGAAGGTCGTTTCCCTGCTTTACTCTGGGCTCATTTGTGCCAGGCACCGTCCAGCTGGATTTCCCACCTTACGGTGCCTGGAGAAGCTCCCGCCCTTTTCAGAAGATGCAGGCACAGCCCTGCAAACGTGGTTGCACTTCACCGGGAGTTATCATGGAATCACAGAATGGTTTGGGTTGGAAGGGACCTCAAAGATCATCTAGTTCCACCCCCCCACTGTGGGCAGGGACACCCTCCACCAGACCATGTTGCCCAAAGCCTCGTGCGAAGTTCACCTCACTTCTCGCCGTGACAAATTCCCTTCTAGGTCTTTTAAAGGAGATGGGGAAAAAAAACCAAACCAACCAACCCTTCCAACAACCAAATTAAACCAAAACTCCTGGTCGGTGCTAGGTGTCCTTCTGAATCAACCATACTGATTTTCTTTCTGGATTTACCCTAAGGTGCTAGAGGACGTTTGCACGCTGGCGTGCCTGTAAATCGCGTGGTGCTTTAAGTACTGATTTAAAGTAGCGCTCTGTTGTAAACCTCCTACCTTACCTTCGAGCATAGCACAGAACTTGCATCAGGAAATTTTTTTCTAAAGAGCCCTTAAGAGGGGCGGTGTATTTAAACCTTACAAGTGGTTGATTGCTCAGCAAATGGTGGAACCGAGGGGTAGAAACGCCGCTGGTTTCCTTTATGAGCGTTCACAAACACTTCAGAGATAATTTTGTCTCCCCAAACAGCCTTCTCTGTCTTGACAGGCAAGGCAACAGTATGTACTAGACACTTTCCATATAGGAAGGGCGCTGTTTTCTTTGTTTTCTTTGCTTGCTAAGAGAAGGCTAAAGAGGGCGTGGAAGTAAAGTAGCTCTGGAAATGGAAATCTGGGTAAGTAATTACACAGCTTACAATTAAAGTTGCTTTATAGGAAGATCAGTGATAGGTAAGGTGGGTTGTGGGGGGTTTTTTGCGCAGAGGTGAGTTGAGAAGGGGGGAATTAGAGCCAGCCGAAAGGGTAGCAGGAAGAAGTTTTGTTGGGGCAGGGGGAGGCAGGTCGGTAGCCTCAAACAGGTGAGTAGGGAGGCGTCGGGACTACCAGCAAGGTGGTGACGTGCCGCCCTGAAGAATCCAGTTTGGATACTGGAAGAAGTCTAAGGGAATTCAGGAAGTGTGTTGCACTGCCCTGCGCCAAACACGCGACGTGAAGCCGCCGAGAATCCCAAGCCCGCAGGCGGTAACTTCTCCGCCAGCCGAGCTGGGGTCAGGATTGACAGGGAGAAGGCAGAAGCGGGAAACAAATACGGCTGCGCGGCATCGTCGAGGAGCTTAAAGAAAACGCTCCGCTGCAGTTAGTCCTTGCTTCAAAGGGAGCCTGCTGCGAAAAATTTAAATAATCTTTTCCGAAACAAAGCGCTCTGGTTCTTCCTTTACTCTCTCGCTAGTTCCCCAGTGTCCCTCAAATTCACCGTGAGCGTCAGTTCTGGGTTTTTATCTGGTGGTGTGTGCTCTTTGATCTCCAGGCTTGCCAAGGAACAAGAGAGTGATGGGGCTGATTTATCCTGAGAAGAAGAACTCTTTCGATACGCAGGAGCAAACATAGAGGCTGTAAAGAGAAAACTGTACAGCACCTGGTTTTGTAGATACTTAGCTTTTTAAACGTTAGTTTGGGAGAGTCTAGTCAGTTACAGTAGGTACTGGTTATTCGGACACCCTAAGTTTTCTCCATCTCATTTTTATGCTCTGTTTTTGGAACCTATTGCCCGTACGCAGTGAGTTTGGTTACTTACTGTGTCTGGCCAAAGCTCTCTAATAGAGACCGGTGGCCCCGGCAAGTCGTTAAACTGGAGGAGTATTATTTTAACAATACGGGGAGTAAATGTATTGCCAGGTAAACGTGGAAGCATGAGAAACTAATGGGATTTGTGTTAATTTTATTGAATATAAGTGCATAAAACTCTTCACCCCCCCCTCCAGCCCCGTGCATACAAATTACAGCTGGTGCTCAGGGCCTTTTGGATGACATCCGAGTCCTTCCTTGCTCTCTACGGCGAGCTGCGTGTGATCCTTTCTGGCTTGAGTGGGGCTACAGACAGATGGCAAGTCTTTCCAGTCTGATGTCAGTGCGGGTTTGGGATCTTTGGCTGTGAAGATGTATGGGATGACGCCTTGGGTGTTGAGTTCTCCTCCTGTGCAGTCAGAAGCCGCGGTACGATAACCCCGCTAAGCTGTAGTTTAGTTTTGAGGTTTGTCGCCGAGTTTGGGAGCATGACCTCATGTGCTGCTTTGCTTTTCTTACCACCGTCCCGGCAGCGGTGGATTGAGAACCTACAGGGTCGCTGTCTCAAGCATAACGTTTCTCCTCGCACACCTTCACCTGCCCTCTGGCTGTTGATCTCCCGTCTGCAAGGTTGAGAGCGTGGGGCAGAAACTAGATAGGTTCTATACCTTGTAAAGCCAGGAGGCGAAGGAGGCGTCTGCTTTAAGGAACTTGAATCCCTGCCCGCAGTCAGAAGTGCATTCGCTTCTGAGCTGCGTCTGTCCTTCTCCACCGCCGTTTGGTAAGAATCGTCTACGTGTAACATATAGAAGTCAGGCCTGGGTGAGGCTCCAGTCGCTATTACGCTCTCGCAGGTACGGATGCAGAATTCCCCCGGACTCGGACGCGAGCCTGTTTTCAGCTTGTAAAATTAGATTGCCCGACAATCCATAGCAATGCTGTCACAAGAGACAAAAGACAGAAAGTTGAACCTTCAGCAGAAATCTGACAAGAGGCCAGGTACTCAAATCAAGCCTCATTATTACATTTCTTTCAAGACAGTCACCATTTCCTTTATAATTTTCTGAATTACCATAATGAGGATTAATTTGACTTCCAGGTTCCCTCGCACTGCACTGTTGTGCATACAAAAGGCTCGTTGTAAAACCTTTTGAAGCGCCTAAGTTCAGGCGGAGGTCAGGAGACACGAGCTGGTGTGCTGCTGGGGAAAAACGAGAAAAGGAGAAGGTTTTGAGGCACTCGCCTGCAACTCTCAGTGCTGCCCTTGGCTTGGCTGGAGGTCTGCTGTGGCCTCTGCAGGGTACGGATGTCTCGTTTGTGTGGGAGAATCTGAACGGTAAGAACTACGGGAGAAGGTCATACGGCTGTACAGGTTGCGCTCTTCCTTTTTCACCGGTGGGAGCAGAGGGAGGTGAACGCCTACAGCTGCCGGCGCAGTTTGTTAAAGATAAACCTGTAGGTAGAAGCACCTAAAATCAGAGGAAGGTTTGGGGAAAGCGAAGAGCTTTGAACCGGCTTCGTACAAAGCTTTCCCAAGCTCGCTTAAGGATGGGAAAGAGGATGCTGGAATGGGGCAGGAGAGATGCGGAGAACGTGGCTGCTGAGGAAAGGGGAGAACGTTGTGATGCTCGGGAAGAGCACGAGATGGGGATGAGGGCAAGAGGAGAGGAACGCTCCTTGAGCGCGGTAATTCCTGGTCGTCTCTCTTGCAGGCACGCGGACGCACAGCCTTTAGCACCCGATCCCAGCCCTCGCGCACCAGATAGCAGGAAGGGGCTCCGAAAGTCCCGTCCCTAACGTCTTCCTTGAGTCCTCAGCAGTGTGTTTCCCCTTAGGGGTCCTGTTTGGTCCATCTGCGATCACGTTATTCCCTGCTTCCTTTAGACTGCCACCCTTTGTGCCGTCAGTGCGTGGCCAACCTGCGGGACACCGGCAGCATCTGCCTCGAGTGCCAGAACGCCCGTCACTTGCTCCTGGGGGATCACTGCATTCCTGACTGCCCGGTGGGATACTACGCGGAGAACGGTGCCTGCAAAAGTGAGTAGTCCCTAGAGATGCCTCAGGTAGTTGCAAGGGACCGCCTGGATCCTTGAAACGGTTCTTATTTAGCAGAGAAGCTTAGTGCAGCTGGCAGGACAGTGCGCTGGGAGCTGGAGATGTCCTTCCCGGCTAACAGCCCTGCCAGCTGGCTGGGAGCACTCTCTCCTCGCTCCCGTAATCTGTGTCTGCTTTCTGACCGTGAGTTCTTTGGGGCAGACAGTGCTGTCCTGTCCCGAGCACGTGCCGAGGCCACCGGGACCTAGCCCGCTTTACACTACAATTAACAAGTGTAACGAGTACCTCGTGAGGAGGAGGTGAAGGTGAGTTTTTCTTTTTCTCTCTGGTTAATCCCATCTGTCAAAGGCGGTGGCACAGCAGCTAGGATGGCGGTACGCTGTGTTCTGTGTAGGGTCGCTACCCTGAGATCACTCCTAGGAGGAGATGGGCTTCTTAAGCACAAGAAGGGATAACTTCAAGCAGAGGCTTTTCACGTGCCCATCGCCAAGTGTCCAATTTGCATGGTACCAGCACGGTTCTGGGATGCTAACGCTTGAAAATACTTTCTGGATATGTGCTTCAAAGGGCCGTGCAACTCCTGCTCCGAGAAGGCAGAACTCTAGCTGGTAGCAACTTCTCAGGAAGTCTCCAACCCGAGACGGGACACCTTCCTAGCTGAGGTCTCTCATTGAGACTTGTCTTGCTACAGTAATGGTCCAAAAGGCGATCGTTCGTAGCAGCGTCTGAAACGAAAAGCCAATTTCATTCAGCCTTTTAGGTTGGCGTGCTCCAGCAGCGTGGGGGAAGCTGCGCTGATAGCGCGTTTTATTCTCGAGCCTTCTGTGCCTTCACCTGTCCCTGGATCTCCTCCAGTTTTTGTTGTTGATGCGGTTTCGTATTCCGATCGTTGTCTGAGCTGCTTTATGTTTCTTGGGACTCTTAGAAGGAAGTAGGTTGCTTTTCGTGTTACGTGGCCAACAGAGACGTGTTAAAGCCCAACGCGCTTGCGCTGAGCAACGGGCATTGCGGTTCATTTTAAGAGAAAGAAATGAAGACAAGAAATTCAGCGTATTAGAATGAAGACGTAGATGCTCCTTCTGCAGGAAATGGCATTTCCTAATGCAGTCTGACCACTGACGGTTAATGTTTCAAAGCTCCTCTCGAGCGCTCCGGAGCTGTGTGTTTATTTACCTGGTTTTGACAAATGAGATCTCAGAAGCGTATGTGTCATTTAATTGGAGAGACCCCTGAGAGAGAGATTTTGCCTTCCAGCAAAATTTAAGCCTGGGGATAACATTTCTTCCCTTTGGTGTAAGGGTTTGACTTAAAAGCAGTTTAGCGTTATTCAGACCGTGTCAAAGCTCCTCTTACATTTTGTGCTAGCCTTGAAGGTCTCCGGCACGGCGTAATGCAGTCGCTTCTCTGATTTCTTTGCCCACTTTCACTCGTCGTTAATTTGGCCTGATAGCTGTGATGATGGCATCAATCTTTAGGTTAAGGCCTATCAAGAACTAAACCAGACTAATAATTGTGTGAGTATCTGCCCCCTTTGGAGAAGTTACCAGGATACACCGGCCTCATCCACGGTGGTATTTTAAATCCGCTCAGTCAGACCGAGCAGCGCAAGAAGTGGGAGACGAAGGGATGTAAAGGAAACAGGGAAGGAAAACAAGAGGAGTGGCATAAAAATAGCTCTTCAGGAAAACAGGGCAGGAAAAAGATAGCGATGTACTTGCTTACTCGAGGCAGTCGGTGGGATTGCTGGCCGTGAAGAATTGCAGAAGGATCTTGTAGGACCGCGTGTCCGGGCAGTAACGCGAGAGGCGTGGGTTTGTACGGGCAGAGGTAGCGATGCACGCAGCGGTACGCGGCTCTAACCTCACGTACAGAATGATGGCATCCTTAAAGTACCGATCGGTCATCAGCCCGTAGAAATGGCATCCGAGCGTTCAGCGGCGTTGAAGAGGGCAGGTCAAATGTTTAGTGCGTTTAATCGGTCTGTGACGAGCCGGGCCGGCCGTGTTTCTGCTCCGCACCGCTAAGGGCTTAGACTTAGTAGGAACTTTTGGTGCTCAGCATCACCGTGCTCTGAGAGTGCTTCTGCTCAGCCTTGTGAAACGTGCTCCGAGATCTCCTTTTCCTTGAACGGAAACACTTGTTCTTGCTGTCTCTGCAGGGTGCCACCCCTCGTGTAAAACCTGCACGGGCGAGGGTCCTTCGTCCTGCTCTTCCTGCAACGCCAGCCTGGTTCTCTCCCACAGCAGCGCGTGTGTGCCGGGCTGTTCCCCGGGGTACTACAGGGACGACAGGCAGACCTGCAAACGTGAGTGTCTCTCTCCAAGCCGTTTCTCCTTCCCGCGATGCCTTCACCGACATGCCTTTTCTTGTTCCTTCCTCTTGCCGGGGAAAAAAAAAAAAAAAAAAAAAGATTTCAAGCGCTTAAAAATTGGATGTGAGTTGACAGCGGTGATTAACTGCCTTGGAAACAGAGCCTTCAGCGTGGTTTAAATGTGAACACAGTCGCAGTTTTGTTATCGACTTCAAAGGCGAGAGGCTTTGCGTCCCGTAGTAAAAATCTGCAGGAGGGTTTGTGTAGGCTTCCTTGCTCAGTTGTCTGGGTGGCAAGCGCTGGTGGATTCTGGGCTTGGTGAAAACTGGACAAGTTTAGACCGGTTTTAACCAATTCTTACAAAGGCAGCCCCCCTCCCCGCTGCACGACCTGCCCGTACCCGCCACGGAAGCTGCACTAAGACTGTGTAGCATTTACACGACGTTTTTCCACGTGGGAAACCTCAGTAGACAGAAGGTCCGGTTCGGTAGGCACGGCCCCGACCGGCGTGGGCTGCGATATTTTTACCTGCTAATGATCCGATGCAATCGATCTGGTGTAGAGTCCAGTGACGCTTTATCCTACTCCTGCTATCCCTCGCAAATCTCGCGGGGCCCCTCTTTTCTTTGATTATTTTGTGTTTGCTCCGGCCCCGACGTCGGTTGGGTTACTCCTCACGTGATTATTGGCCTTGATGTTCCAAAATGCAAAATTATATGGCCCAGAGACATAAAAAATATGAAAAAAAAAAAACCCTTTTTGAATTGACCCACTATAATACACACACCTAAAAATGAGCGAGTGCTTAAGTGATTTGGTTGCTGTGAACCTGAACGCTCAGATTTGTTAAGTCTTGCATTACCCTGATTGAAATTATCCTGATTTATGATAAAATAACCCTGTGGCACTGCACTGAGTATAGGTATCCATGTCATCCCATCTAGACCCGATGTCTTTACTGACGAGGTCCTGCAGGAGGAAGGCGATGCGGTTGTCAGCTTTAGCTGCCTTTTGTTGAAATACACAGTTCTCCCGAAACTATTATTTCCATTTTATCAGCAGAATTGGAGACAGTTTGCCTAAGGTCAAGGAAATAGGTGGGAGACTTTGTACCAGTCTTCCCTTGACAGAAAAAAAGGCTATTCAATAATAACGAAAAAAAGGAAAGTAAAGAAAAAGATGAATAAAACAAAGGAATCATGGGATTCTCATTGTCTTGGCTAGTTTCGTACCAGCTCTCCAAGATATTCACTGTTCTCTCCTGCAGTACGAATTCCCTTATTGCTCCCTGCACCAGAACACCTCCCTTCCTAATAAAGATGTCCTTTTCTAATGAAAACTTTCCTTTTCGATAGCTCCTCCCCCAGGACATCGTGGTACAAGTGGAATGTTCCTGAGGACTGTACCCTTCCTGACTTTGGTTCAGTAGCTCAAATGCAAATAGATATTATTTTTTTTTTAAAATTTTTTTTTTTTTGGCAAGCAAATTCAACTACTCTAATCTCCTGATTGCAAATGGCTTTTGAAGAAGCATATGTAATCCTTACGGCAGGAGGCTCAAGGCAAAGTCTGTTGGCGCGCCGGATTTTTGTCATTCCGAGCGTCACTCGTGCCTTTTCAAGTGAAGTACTGCTGATAAGCCGTGGAGATAGAAACTGTCCCAGGCTGCTGGCAAACCTACCGCTTAGAGGTAATGCAAATTAAATAAACGGAGGTTGGCCGTTAGGCTGAGGAAATTTGGTCTCTCTTCAACGGTTATCGGAGTGGCGTTGCACTTTTGAGGAGCGCGGGTTTGGAATGAAGTTCAGAGAGACGCTGAGTGCGTGCGTGGACTCTCGGAGGTATTTTTAAACTCGGCGACGTTGCAGGCTGGGGAACCAGTGCAAAGCTTAACAAGTTCTTTGTGGGTTTGAAAATGCAGATACGGAGTCCCGCTGATAAAACAAGCGGATAGGATTGCTTTCACATATAAGGCTCTGGCATGCCTCTGTGGGTAACCTGATTTCTACAGATGTAGACCTCGCGTGGAATGTTTTACCACGCTTTGAAGAGTTGGCGTTTCGTAGCGCTTACAACTAGTAATTTTTCCATGTTGTATTCTTAAGTGAAGCGAACTCCGACTGGCACCAGGGCACCTAATAAGACCAGCTACTAGATTCTTTAGGTAAACATTTAGTTAGAAATCATTTGTACCTCAGTAACGCGCAGACCTTCTCTGAGATTTCTTTTTTAGATGAGCTAAAACAAGTAACTATTTTGAAGGGCACTGGGTTCTCGCTTCAGTGCGAGCAACGTGGGTATTGTCGCATTTACTCCGGTATTTTGAGGTTTTGTGGTTATAAAACTCTGCCTTGAATTAAAAGCAAATTAAGTATTAATTAGCATGTCACTAAATTAGCATTCCACAATTAGCATATCACCCTGGACATCCAAGAGGTGAGTTGAAATAGTCTGAACCTCTGGACTTTGATCCTAGAGTCAGTAAATCCCTGAATTATTTTTTTCCCGGCGTCTTCATTTGCTCCCCGCAGCTCCAAAAAATTCACACTGTGTGCAAATAAAAAGGTGGAAACGTTAAGCGGAATGCAACGGGTCCCACCGAGGTTCGCTAACTGGATTGCGGCAGTCTGCTGGCGTCTCCAAATTTGTGTCTTCATGAGTTAAGCCTGGGATCATATGAAACACAGGTTGCTTAAATAAATAAGAAAATCAGAGACAGGGAGAGCTCTTATTTGGGGGTTGGAATTCAAGGTGAGTGTTTTACCCTGACCTTTCCAGAGGAGAGTAAGAAGCGATGTGAGGAGACATAACAGGGAAGGAGGCTTTTGACATTTTGGCAGCTGTGAAAAGGAACATAAGGAGCCAAAACTCTGAAGTCTCCGCGGGTACCTCTCCAAGAGGAGTAGCAAAGCTACGGGATAATACCATTTTGACTTGTACAGTTGGCTGGTGCGTCGGTAATTACGGTTATTTTCTTTGTCTTTCCGCAGCTTGCAACAGCCAGTGCCTGAGCTGTGAATCAGCTGCCGGCTGTACGTCTTGCCGAGATCCCACCAAGGTCCTGTTGTTTGGAGAATGCCAGTACGAGAGCTGTGCTCAGCAGTATTACCTGGATTTTTCCAGCAAGACTTGCAGAGGTGAAAAACACGTTGCTGGTTTAAAGAAAAAAAGAAAAAAAAAAAAAAATTGCAAGTGCCTTGGCTAAGAACAACACGTGACGTTGCAGCGCGATCTGTGCGGGTGGCCTGCTTTAAAAAGGGCGTACGGCGGGGGGAGTCGTTCAGCGACGGGCTACCCCCAAGGTTTTTACAGTTTTTTTCTCTTTTTCGGCAGTCTACTGCCCAAATAGTTCAGCCTTTCGGTGAAACGAGGTGATTGCAAATCCTTCTCTTGTAAATGATTTAGTAAGCGAGCCAGCAAACTTTTCAAGGGTCAGGTCCGGCAATTCAGTCAGTCGTGGCTCAGCTGAATAACGAGTGAGCTCACCAGCCTGAAGCTCTCTGAGAGCGTTCATAGGCCCTGGTGTGCCTCCCGGCTTCTCTCTGTCTTAGTAAATACCGCATCGCCGGATGACTGCAGGAACAACAGTTTGGAGTGATTTAAAGGACTTGAAAGATCTCCAGAACTCCCAAGGAGAGTGTTCCATCCTGGGAATCAGTGAGGATAACGTGGCTTTACTGCAGCTAACACCGCTAAGACCAGGATGTAATAGAAGTGACTTGTTGTTCAGTGTTCATTTCTAGCTGGCGCTCTCAGTGCTTCAGCCCGGCTTAACTGAGCCGCGTCCGTGCCCTTAACGTTGCGGCTCTTCAGAGAGCTGGCGTTGTCTGGTGTTTAGGGTGTCGGAACGGGGCAGGGCTCTTGTCCCGGCTCTGTCTTGGACATGCTGCATGGACTGGAGTAGTTCAGCTCACCTCAGTGAGTCCTTATTTCCCCCCCCCACCTCTTGCTCTTGCCCCTTTGTCTGTCTCGTCAGCCCAAGTGCGTCCGTCATTAATTTCTGATCCGGACCCTCTCAGTGCCACCAAGAAACCAACAGTAGCCTTGGCCCCTGGAGAAGTCCTTGGGCACGTGTGCGTGGTTGGGGCTCGGCTGAAGACTGGAGGGGAGATGGTGAAAGCAGATCTGATCCCAGCTGGGTCCAGTGGGGTTCTGGCCTGTGGACTTTCCAGGGGGACATTTGGACTGTGAGGGACAAGGATTTCATTTTCTTTCGGTCATTCGAAAGCGTGAGATTGATGAAGCAGGGTGAATAATTGCTAATGAGCGACAAACTCAGCGTTGGCAGAAGAGGAGCGTTGCTACTTACGGGATAAAGTCAGGCTTTATGGGCAGCAAAACTCTGCCAGCGTTAGCAGGTCTGCATGCTGCACGAGAGCCAAGCCTGCTCAAATCCGACACAGAACATGTTAAGTCCAAGAGGGGGGAAAACCCCCACCCATTTCTGGAGTCGTAATAAGTCATTCAGTACAAATCATGCTTGCTTTTTTTTTTTTTTTTTTTTTTTTTTAGTATCTCTCTAAGAGGTTTTACTGTGCTCTTTGCTCTTGGGGCTTCTGTTCCCACAGCTTGCAGACCCCATGTGCTCAGCACTCGTATAGGGTGAGCACCCCAGGAGGGGCTGCCCTGCACCGACTTTTCTTTTTTCTTCCAGAGTGTGACTGGAGCTGTAACGCTTGTAAAGGTCCCCGGAGCACCGACTGCCTGCAGTGCATGGAGGGCTACGTTCTCCACGAAGGAGCTTGCGTGGAACGGTGCCCTGCAGCCTTCTACAAGGAATCGGACACATGCCAGAGTGAGTTCTTCTTGAGCATTACTCCTCATTACCGCTGGCAAAACGTTTCCCCGCTTGTCTGCAGTTTGTGCACGCCTTGCGTTCAGCAGGCACGCTCTAACTTCAGATCTCTCGCTGCCCTCCAACACAAACGCGTGGACGATAGGGCTGCGGCTCCTGCGGGGTGTTACAGCTGAACTCTTTACCTTCACGGCTTTCAGGGTGCGATCCACACTGCCTCCAGTGTCGGCGACCAGATGAGTGCAGCCTTTGCCAAGCTCCCTTCTTCCTCTTGGACGCTCGTTGCGTTGGCAAATGCGGGAAGCGATATTACGCAGACCGTGCACGGCGAAAGTGCGCAGGTAAGCAAAGCGAGCGTGATGTCGGGGAGAGGGACCAGGGTCGTAGTCCGTGTTCTATACGCTGCTTTTTCTCTCCAAGGCTGAGGTGAAGAGAAGGTCCTTAGATGCTGGGTTAAACTTGCTGTTGAGGTGACGCGGTCCCCTGAGAATTCGATAACTGTGTCTGCATTTAGACGTACCTAATTCAGGAGGAACGAGATCCGTCGTAGATGGCTTCTGGGGGGGTGTGGTGGGTGTGTGTATGCGTGTACACACTCTATGTAAATAAACAGGTATTAAGCCCACGTTTTTAAAAGGGTTTCAGTTGTATTTGTGCGTTAACAAGCTGTGTAGGATTTGAATGTGTATTTGGAGTACTTTTTTCAAAGTGGTATAACACTTAAAACCGTATTTCTTCCGTTTGGAAGATCATCTCAGGTTCTCTGTAGTCAATGGGACAGTGGTCAAATGAGGAAAGAACTTGTTAACAACTCTCTTATCTCAGCGTTTTGCCCCTGCTTTTCGGCTGACTTGTCGGGTAGGTAGGACACGAATAGCAGCGGCGTTTCCGTTCCGATGCCCGGGACAGCTCTGCGCACCGGCGGCCGCATTGGTTGTGCAGTGTCTCAATGGGGTTGTGCTTTCCGTCCGATCCAGCTTGTCCTCCTGGGTGCCTGGAGTGTGACAGCGACAGCCTGTGCCACCTCTGCGACAGCACCACGTTTCTGAAGAATAAGATCTGCGTTTCCGCCTGTGGCCGGGGTTTCTATGGCAATACGTGGACCAGAGAGTGTGAAGAAGGTGAGCGTCTCTCGCGATAAAGCACCCGAGCTGCCAGCAGATTTTAAGGCCAGGAGTAGGTGTTCCTTCAGTGGCATTTTTGGAATTCAGTTTTGTGCAGCTTCGAGTCGACTGGTAGAAGTTGGCAGCTATTTTCCTCCAGCTTTTTTGTCTCGTAAAATGTGCACGGAGGTGGTTTGCTAAGCGAAGGTACCTGGTTAGGCATGGAGGCACGTCTTGCCGCTCGCAGCATCGTTTATCGTCAGTGTAAAACAAATGAAAAAAATCTCTTGGGGGAAATCCCTTACTAAATCAACTGTGGCACTTGGTTATCTTTGTTCTAAACGAAGCCTCTCAAAATCATAGTGGGGATCGGGATGGATTGCAGTTCTTCTTGGGGTAGCGGTTGTCCACCCAGGTCAGTAATGAAGAGGGCGTTACGAGGGTCTGGTCCGTTATCCGAAAGATGGTAGTGACAGGCGAGATGCTAACACAGCCCGTGCCTGTAATTCATTCAGTAATACTTCTCCCTTCTTTCTTTTTAGCCGGCAAGCATCCCTTGAGCTTCCACGTGAACGGCACCCTCGCAGTAGGGATTGGCGGGGTGAAGCCCCTAGACCTCTCCTTTCTGGGTGCGCGTGACCTGGACGGTGACGCGGAAGAGCTCTGGTTCCATATGGACAGCGCTCCCTCCAACGGCAGGCTGGTGATGGCGGTGCACGGCAAAGAGGTGCAGCTGAGCAAAGGCGACCGCTTCAGCTGCAAGGACGTGAAGGAGAAGAGGGTCCGCTTTGTGCACAGCAAAGAGAAATCCAGGTGTGACTCTGGGGAAACGTTTTTCAGAGCTCTTGCCTTTAAAAAAAACAAAAGACGTATCTTGAGAACGGGTATTTCCTTGCTCCTTGGAAACATTCGTAGACTGAAGCACACTTCTCACTGCTGCTGAATAAATTACTGATGTACTTACGCTGCACCGTCCGTAAATGATGGTGCAAAACTTCTCTATTTACGGTACAGGAGGTCACCGTGATCCAGCTACCAAACCTGTTGTGCTTTGGGGGCGCAGGAACCCGTCTCATCTTTAGGATACTCTGCTGTGGGTTTAAAACTGGCGTATTAGTCTGGCTCTTAGAACAAGTTCTTAATCCAGTCAGGAAGATGCTCGCGTGACGTCAGCGCTATGCTCTGCGGCACAGTCTGCGTTCAGCCGTTACTACTTAGCCTGTGCTGTGAGCCCTGTTAGTGTCCCGGGATAATTAGCGGTGATTAGTAGCTGGCAGCGCTCGCACTGTGCAAGCATGTTGCAAGGAAGCAGATTTTTCCTGCTGCCAGGCAATAAGCCATCCTGCCAAATTTCACACTTGATTTACATCACCATAAAGCCTTGGGACTAGACTGATCTCAGGGGAATTGTTCTACGTTTCTGCCTGTTTCTGTCGGGGGGTTCTTTGATCCGTGGTTTTCAGTAAGACTTGCAGGGCGTCCTCCTGACGCCAAGGGTTAGCTCACGCTCGCTCCACTTAGGGCACGTGTTTCTGTACCGTGCTTTCTGTTTTGTCTGCCTGGTAGTCACAGTGGAACGTCGGGGTCCCGTCTGGAGAAACATAGCCACTTCGCGCTCAGCGCCTTTGGGGTGGCACTAGTGAAAAGTAAATGGGAAGGAAAAATGCTGAAAAGTGGGAGCTTCTGGTCCGAAGCCAGCTAAACGACGTTTTTCTTTAGCAGTGACTAGCTGACATTTAGAATAGGCACTCTATCTTGGAGATGCCGTCCTATGCGGGTGGATTGTTACGTAGTGAAAGGGATTTTATTACGTGTTGTGACTGTTGTGAATCTTCAGAAAAAAATACTGTAAAAACGTAATTGGAAAAACTTGAGCTAAAGCTTCTTTCACTAAGCTAGTCGTTTTTACTGAATATAGAATATTTTTATCATTATTGAGTCCTGCAAGAGCACTTCATTAATTCATATTATCCTGTATTTTGGCTTGTTGGGGACTTGTTTAGGAAAGGACGCTTTTCCTTGAAGGTCAGCGATCGACATTCCTTCTCCCATCCTGAGGTCGTCAACATTCAAGCATTTTCAACCCAGGTAACGTGACAACGCTTGGAAACAGCCACAGAGTTTGAACTCTTTGGAGCCCTGGTTTCTTGCAAAGGTAACAAGGGAGCTGGGCAGAACTTGAGCTGGAGTTCAGGTTAGGCAGATGGGACTCGACTCGCGCTTGGTTGAGAGGCGGCCAAGAGTCATGCGGAAGAACCGGACGTGGGGCGAGTGACTGAAGAAGCTGGCCCGGGTAATTTTGCTTGTGCGGGGAATCGTAGCTGTGCAATCATAGAGCAATTATCAGCGAGGACTGAGGAGTCCCTACGGTTCGAATTGTTCTTTGGATCCGCGGATGGTCTAGTTCAGTTCACTGCAGGGCAGTCGAACGGTGATTGATCCCTGTGGTAGGATGCTTTGACAGTCAAGAGCATTTACTTAAGTGCTGTCTTCTAGGACAGCTGGGAATTCGATCAGCATGAGCTATTTAAAGCGCGTCTCTCAAACTGCTCGGCAAGTTGATGGCGCTGTCAAGTGTCCGTGCCTCTCGTATTATTGTGATTTAAAGTCTGTAGCACGACAGCGGGTAGGGGCCTCACCCCAGGGATGGCGTTACAGGCGCCGCGTTCCCGACTCCTTTTCGAGGGTGCTCTGAAAGGCGGGGAATGAAGAGGTGTGCGAGACGCACCTTAAGGGAGAGGGCTCGGCGTTTCAGAGCGGAGGGGTCGTTGGAGCCCAGCCTAGCTGCGGGTGCCAGGCTCAGCCCATCAGCAGGTCGCATCATCGCGTCCCCGCAGGCGGGCTTCGACTCCCGCTCGAGCTGCGGGTCTTGCTGGGATGCTGCTGGGAGGGCAGTGGATGCGCTGGAGCTGCCCGGGCCAGCGTCCCGCTTACTGCTGGGCGTGCTGGCAGCGAGTTCACCCTGCACTGACTTGAACGGGCTCCGGGCTTCCAAGGAGGCTTCGCAGGCTGCGCTGAGCTTCGCCCGTAGTCGAGCTGTCTAGCCGAAAGCTGGCTCAGATAGCTTTGCTTGAACTGAACTTGTTGTGGCTACTTGGCGTACTCCGGCGGCATAAAGAGACTTTAAACTGCAAATGAGATTCTCCTACTCTTAAAGCCCATCTACATCCTCGGAGGGGCGTTCAATGGCTTGATAAAACGGTAACGGGAAACCTGGCTAGCATCCGTTCTCTCTGAGTGCCGCGAGCCTGACGCAGCGTCCAACCTCGCATCGAGTCATTTAAGAAACGCATTTCTTGGAATTGTCGCGGTGGCGGATGGGTTTGCGTCTGAGGTTGCGGGCGCCGTTTTGTGCTTCACGCCGAGCGCAGCAGGAACGTAGCCAGCAGCTCAAAAACATGGTGATACCACGCTGGGGGTCTCCGGTTGAATGTACTTACTGTTTCTTATAGGAAACAGCTCCTCCTGAGATGCGTAATTTCTGTGGTTCTCTGGCAACCTAGAGACTTTGCACTGCTTGGATTTTTTCCGGATTGGGACCCTAGAGAGGTGGTAGCTTCAGAGTCGGGAATTACAATTTTTTTTTAATTGCACTTTGTTGCTTTTACTCCTTCCACTCCATGTTAGTCATTCCATAACTTCTGGCAATTAGAAGCGTTCTAGTTTGTCCTTTAGTCTAAGACAGACTGTGGATTTTGATCCCGTTGCGTGTATATTGATCCTGGCTGGTGCTGAAATCGTTGCTCCGTCTAATCTCTTGTTTGCCTCAGAAGGACATTCACCCGAGTAAGAGCTGCAGGCACTGCCCCAGAATACATAAGTGGGGTTTAATAGCAGGAATCTTGCCCGCCGATCCTTACGAACCCTGCTAAGCTGCGCGCAGGTGAGATGGCAGCAGTTAGCTCTGATGAACGCTCCCGGGGCTCTGACTTGGTCTCTGCGGGATCACCTCCCTCCTGAGGTGTAACCCGTGAGATGAGGTTTATTGGGATCGATGGAGACTGCAGGTTTAAACTTTCTTGACGACGACGAACCAGAGAACTGATTTAAACCAGCAGCGATGTGGACCCTTCATTCTAGGAGGAATAAGGCCGTGTGGAGTCTTTGCAAATAAGTAAATAACGATGCTGACCACACTCGCTTTTGCTGTCTTTGAGATGGACTTTTATCGGCTCGAGGCCAGCAAAAGCACTTCCTTCGCTGTTAGGTGATTGACTCGTTTCTACTTAGAAGCACTAACTCAAGTTCCTGCCTCTCACTTTGGCTCATTGCTGTTAGTATGCTGTGTAGGTTATTCTCCATCTCCTGCCGTTCTTCCTTGCTTCCTTTTTTCCCCCTCTCTGCAGCTCATTTTAAAACAGATAACCCTGGCACGCAGGTTGTGCGGGGTCTTATTCTCCGGCCAAAGAGATGTCAAAGTTATCAAAGCCGTAGGTTACGCCCAGGGAGAGCGTGGTGCGTCTCCGTCCCCAACCCACCCTGAGCTCATCGTTCACGTACAGAAATGTTCCGCGTCTCCAGCGGGGCCAGCCACCATACCTGTTACGTATAGACCTTCCAAAATCCTTGGGGTCCGCGGTGCCGTTGGAATTTCTGTGGCTGGTAATAAGGCAAAGCTACGTCCCTTGTCTCTTATCCGTGCAGACAGCAAAGGGAATACAGGCGCTAGCCGATAGCTACCTTGCTTTCTGTATTAAAAAAAGGGGGTTTTTGCCTTTCCTAAGCTTGCCGGGCAGGAGAGTGATTCTCTGCTGCTTAGAAACAGGAGGTTTCCAGGGACGAAGCGAGCTAATTTCCTTAACCCCACATTCTTCATTCCGGACTTCGATCGCGATCAAATGGCTAAGGTTTAGCAAACACCTAAGAGCTGCTTTTGTGTTTCAGGCCCCGTATGTGTTCAGAAATGAAGCCCTCCTCATCCGCAGAGGGGAAACCGGAGCTATAACAGAACTGTTGCTTGGCGTGAGAGACAGCGACAATCCTCAGGACGTTGCGCTGGTGGTTTTAGAGCCTCCACGGCACGGGCGGCTGATCAAACCTCCCGGAGACTCGGCTTCTGCAGTCCACGTGTTCCACCCGGACGACCTTGCCGGCGGGCTGCTGCGTTACGCTCACGATGGCTCTGACACCCGGGACGATGCAGTTCTTTTGCAAGTGAACGACGGGTACCACTTCCAGAACGTCCTGTTCCACGTTAGGATTGCTCCCAAGGTACGTGCTGTGACATAAACCCTCGCAGGCAAATAAGAAGTCCAGAGAACTGTCCCCGAGGTGTCACTAATCCAACGTGTGACCGACAGGCTGCGGTCAGGGGCGGGAGCAAGTAGCGGGTCGATTGAGTTTTGGAGGTCACCTGAATTTCGGCTTTGTGACAGGAACGGTTCGGCTCGAGCCGTGCAGCTTTGACAATTCAAAGTCCGTAATTACTTGACAAAAACGATTTTCTGGAGTTGCAGGCGTTGGAGAATGAGCGGATGGCGGGGAGAGAGGGCTGATGAGATAGGCAAAAACCGGTCTCCGGGCTGATGGGCGGCACGAAAGGACCCGCGTGAACAGCTTGGCTCATGAGGTGTAGCCCTGGTCCTTTGGTGGTGGCGGGGTCCGCCAAGGTCGGCATCTCTGCTGTTCCCTCGGCGCTGCTCCGCTGAAACCTTTCGCTCGGCACGTCTTTCTCTTCGATAACTTCCCGAAGGACAGGGCGCAGGCACCGAAATTCAGAAATTATTAAGAAGTATTTTAATTTCTCTTTCTTGCTTTTATTGCAGTTCATATTAAAAACCGGTTGGTTGTCTCTTCCGGTTTTGAACGTGAAGTGGCACTTTGGATTCAATTTTATAGAGGTTACAGCAGTAGCGTTAGAAACAGCGGTGCTTTTCCGTTTGTTGATGAAACAGACCCCAGCCCAACGCTTCCTGAAATACGTACGGTATGAAATACGTGGTACGTGCGGTAAAGCTGCCGAAGTGCCTGCAAGCATTTCAGTTCTGGTATTGTGCTGTTGTAATAAAACAGAAGGAAAAGAGGCTGAAAATATCCTTATCCCTTAATTAACGCGAGAGAGTAATGAAAAACAGAGCTGTCGGCGAAGTCCGCTGTTTGCAGTCTTTTTATGGATGGATCTGAGAATTACACAGTCTTTGAGGGCCTCCGCTCCCTGAAAAGGCGTCAGGAGGAGATGATGTCACCCCTCGTCGTCCCCGTTGCCGCTCTGTTAGATCTCTTTCACAGCAACTCGGGCGCGACCATTTTAAGTAAGGTTTACAAGCAGAACGTGCCTCCGTGTAGTTAGCACAAGGAAGGATTGCTCCCGCTCGGACCCCGCGGGTGCTCCTAACGCAATCAATGATAATTAGTGACGTGCCTCACGCATCAGCCTGGGAATGACAAAGGGGTTGCTTTCAGGGCTGGTGCTGAGTTATTAGACTCCTGGAATACGAGCAGCCCTGCCTGTGGTTTCTTTGCCTGCGTCAGATCCGACTGTGAAAATGCTTGGACACCACCCTGGCTTGTTTGTAACGGGTTTTTTTGGTTTTGGTTTTTTTTTTGCTATCGATTAAGCACGTTCTTGTAAATGCCGGCGAGGGTGAATTGCTGAGTATAGTTTCTTTTATTAGCCGATTTTGCGCTCCCTCGTTTCTCGTTATCTTTCCGAGTGTCTCTGCGCAGCTCTTGGCTACAGAGAAGAACGAAGGTGGGGACGGAGGTGAGAGCGGAGCAGCTTTTAGTACAAGGGTAGAGCTGGCGGATACCCAGCTCCTGCCTCATCCTAATTAGCGTCGTTGTGGAGTAGCCTTGGGAGCTGAAATGCGTGCGGGGTTTGCTTCTGAAAAGGTGCTGTTGAGACCCACACGTAAAGACTCTTTATTTCTTTTTTCCCCCCCCCTCTTGGTTTACATCCAAAGATTGCTAAAGAGCCCGGTAGGACCCTGGCCGGAGGTGCGGGAGCTCGAGGTGCGAGTTTTGACCCACGTTACTTAGCTGAGTACGCAGAGCTCGTTATAACGTGCTGCTGGATGGTTTTATATAGTAAGTCCTGGTGTGAAAGGATGTTTCTGGGGTTCCTATTCAATGGGCTCCCACTGCGTAATTCTCAGACATTAATCCATTGGAGCGCTGCGGTGAGAGCGTGAAAACAAACAAAGGACAGCATAACCTTCCAAATATTACGAATTAGAGGGGTTTATTTCTTCGCAGCAAGTGTGCCTTGTTTTCTGCAAGGTGCTTTTTTTAGTCCCTTCGGTTGCTGACCGCCTGCTTTTCCCCAGTCGCCCCATCCGAACGCTTCGTCTGACCTGCTGCGCTCTCAACAGCTGCCCTCTATTTTGAGAGCTCTTAATAGCGATTTGCGCTGCCGTGTATTTTTGTTGACGTTCTCTAACGATTACAGCTTCTGCGAAGTTAGTTGGAGACCTGCCGGTGCTTTGTTTTTGGCAGAGCACCGCCAGCGGTGCTCCCATGGGGACTGAGGAGCCCATGCCCTAGAAAATACGGCGGCAGGTTCTGCACCGTAAGTCAGAGGAGGTCAGACCAACCCACGCGTGATCTGCCCGTTGCCGACGGGATATGGCAGCCTTTCCTTTCTGAGAATCTAGGGCCAGTGCAGGAAAAAGACAAAAGATGTTTATTTTGGGGGTGTGTTGGATCCCTAGAGGAGATCCAGCTAAGTGTGGTCTCCAAAATATTTGCAAGGCATTGCATCTTGCCCTGCCTGGGAGCAGGTAACCGAAGCCTGGACCAGGGAGCGTGTTAGCATCCCCGGGCTCCCCGAAAAAACTTTTCCTGCGCGGTGAATTTGTTGGCAGAGTTTGCTATCTGTGTGCTCAGGTGTCAGTGACAGGAAAAAAACAAGTAAAAATCTAACGTGATTCTAGCTGTTTTGTTGAAGACAGGGTGAGCGCTCAGATCAGGCAATAGCTTGTCGCTAAATATATTTTTTAAAAAGGTTGCCAAGCAAAAAGAGCTGCCTCGTGACCGTGTTCTTATTAACAGGCAGGATCGCAGCACCAAAGCCACGTGGAAATGGTACGACAAAATGCCAGACTGGCTTACCGTGGCCAGTGAAGGACCGTTCGATCGTTTAATTACCGAAACGCCGAAGGGTTCCGTATTTATAGCAGAACCACAACCTTGTGTTGAATTAACATTCACTTTAGAAATATTTTATTTGCAAACAGTGCGTTTTGCCTGTCATTCTTGGAAATGTGGCTAGTCTCTCTTTCTTCTCCTTACACCTTAAATCCAGGGACATTTCTGACCTTTTTACTTTGTTTTCTGCTCCAGCGTGATGCTTTGCTAGGCCAATATGTGTCAAGACGTGATCGAATCGATAAGGTCAGAGGAAAGTTATCATCTATTTTGGCAGGGTTCTCTTGGCTGGCACAGGGTCTGGTTTTCTCCTTCACTCTTTTTTTAAAAAAAAATAAAAATATAGCAACCGTTGTGCTGGGAGACTCTTGACCTAAGACAGCCTAAGATCACACGGCGTTTCAGAATTAGCACGGTGCAAAATAAGCGTAGTAGGAATTAAGTGGGCGAAAGTTGCGCAGCGGAGATGTCAAAACGGAGATGGGAAACCATCCCTGAATGTGATTCTTTTTCACAAACACCTTTGTAGCTCTCTGTCGCGGATTCAGAAGAACGTAGCAATGAGTCGTTTATCCGTTCTTGGGGTGACACGTGATTACGTAGCGTAGGAAGTGACGAGGAAGGTGGTCGCTTATATGGAGCAGTCAGGATTCGTGACAGG
Source organism: Grus americana (assembly GCF_028858705.1). Classification (NCBI taxonomy): domain Eukaryota; kingdom Metazoa; phylum Chordata; class Aves; order Gruiformes; family Gruidae; genus Grus; species Grus americana. The sequence continues at coordinate 80,263,719 of NC_072855.1, read as the reverse complement.
CAGTTGCAAGGTGATTCTGCAGAAATCACGTTTACAGCAGCTGGGCTTACAGGAAAGAACCATGGCACGGACAAGGCGACGGGGATTTTGGTGGCCTGTCCAACAGAGCATGGGTTAACGAAGTAATTTAGAGCCAAAAAGGCTAAAGTAATCCTCGAATGCCAGAGTATATGAAAACGGTAGTGAAACCATTACTGCATCCAGACCTGACATCCGCGTTTCAAGAAGCTTGAACGAACATTGCGTAAGTATTCATTGGGCAAAAGAGCCGCAGGAATGATTTGAAAGTTAGAAAACCCACCGAGTAGCAAAAGGCTTTGAGGGATGCTCAGGCAGACTTCAGTGTTACAGAAGTGGTTAAGAGATGACTTGACCGTGGGTGTAAGTCCCCACCCGGAGAGAAGATATTTGATCTAAAAGGCTTTGTACAAGTACGTTCGAACTGCGCAAAAAAAAGTGACGTGGATCTGGTGCAGTAGTTACTAAGTGAAACCTGTGAAATCCTAATTTCTGGATGTTAAACTGCTTCTCTTCAAGGGAAGGACGGAAAACTGTCGTAGTTCGTGTTTCTGCCAAAATCCGTCATTAGCATTTGCATCCCCTTAAGTTCAGTTTTCCCCCGTCTTGTAGAAAAGCATGAGGTTGGTCTTCAACCTGGGTTTGCTCACGGAGAGGTGCTAACAGTTAATAGATGTGTGGAAAGATAACGGAGGAGCCACAGAGGGGTACTTTTGAATGGGTAAGAGGCTGTTGTTCTCTGATTACCCTTGAAAAGCGTGTATTTTTAGAAATAAAAGGAAGAGGGGTGAGAGAAAATGTGGATCCAATCAAACTAGTATAGTAGGCTTGGATACTTCTCTTCAGATGTTGGGAGTAGTGAGTTTTCCGCTGTGCCCTGGAGAGAAATTCTGTGGAGACGTGTCAAAAGTCAAGCGGAGAGAGAACGAGGATGGTGGAAAAAGACAAAATTACGGAGGGGGACTGAGGTCAGAAGGTTTAATGTCAGCAACAGGAACTTAGAAACCGTGGAGGACGAGGTCAAGTTCTACAGGGTGAGAACCGGGTCCCAGGGGTATAGGTGAAGGATGCACAACCCTTTCCTGAAGCAGACGACCAGGGTTGAACGCATAAGAGATTCCAAAATATTCTGCTTGATCCTTTTCACTTGAAAATCTCTTTCCATCGGTTAAGCCTGTTTCTGCTGTCCCCCTGCATGCAGAACGACGGAAGCCCTCAGCTGGTGACCAATTCCCTGGTCTGGGTGCCCCAGGGAGGCATGCTCCAGATCTCCAGGACAATTCTGCACGCCGAGCTACCCGGTGCCCGTGACTCCGAGATAACCTACACCATCGTCAAGGACCAGCCAAGGCATGGTAAATATCTCTGGAGTTTTGTTGTCAAAAAGCAGCAGCTCTAAGGTGTTGCTTTTTCACCCCGCGTGCCCCAAAGTGTCCAGAAACAGGAAAGCGGTGAATTCTTGTCTCCAAATGCCTTTTGAGAGGCTCCGATCTCGTCTCTCGGAGTAACGGCTTTCACAAGCAACGCCACGCGTAGGACCGCAGCTCATCGAGTATCTCCCGGACCCAGGCCAGGGAGGGCTGTGGGAGGTACTGGGGATTTGTGGCTGAGCTGCAAACTGAGAGGAACCGGATGGAAAAGAGAAGACGTCCTATGCGGAGGGAAAGGAAGTACGGACAGGAAAGAAAAAAGTTGTTTTCCCGCTCAGCGTCACCGTTTTCTTCGCTAGAACCATATCTTCAAATAATGTATTTTGCACTTCTGTGAAATGATATCGTTGCTTTTAATTTGCTGAGCCGGATAAAATTAGAGGTTCCCTTTAGCAACATCAGTGCTGGGTTTTTTGCCTTTTGCTGTAAGGAGAGGCCGGTTTCCGTAACAGCTGCCGGTACCTGATGGAAACAGGGATTATGTTCTTTTTGCAATTTAGAGGAGAAGTAATTAATTTGTATTCCCCCTTCAGTTTTCTGCAGATGAAGGACTCTCTTCTTATTTTTAATAAGCATTTACAGGAAAACTAGAATTTTTTTTTTGTTCTCTGAGGAGCTTGTCTCCTGCTGCCTAACCCTACCCAGAATTTATGATCTTGTATTTGTATCACCATAATTATCTCTACTGTAATTAATTGCAATAACACAAATGGGTTTATAGCTGCAGGTGAGGAATCAGCAGTAGAAATCAATGATCTTCAAAATTTTATCTGAAGTGCTGTTTCACAGAAAGGGAGGAGAAAAATGAGACACAGAAATGTAGAAAATGGGTCCTGAATCAAGGGCGGGGGGGCTTATCTGCCTGTCTTAGTATTTGACTAATGGCAAAGATAGTCGTACCCGCTGAAAATATATAATTTGATTTTTAGATAGGAAAAAACCCCACTTTAGAATGAGCTACTGCATTTTGTGCGTGGACAAAGAAGGCTTCTCGCCCTTTATTTCAAGACCGTGAAGCCAAACGAGAGGGATATAACGAGGGAAGGAAGCGCTCTGTCCGCATCCCCTCCTTGTGCAGGGCTCGATTTGCCTCTGAACAGCGGGGCACCGCAGAGCCGTTGCTTTTTCGAAGGATCTCTTTACGCTGGACCTCCTGTTTTGCCCCTAGAAATAGAACCAGCGTCTTCCCCGGCTCTCCTCCCGGCACGCGGGATGCCTCGACACGGCTCCGTTACGTGGGGAAAACTCTCCCTTCTCTACGAGCGGGTATTGTTATACCCGAAGCTGCTCCGCGTGCCGTACGTTCCCGGAGGACGAAGTTTCTGAAGCCAATGAAAAGCGATGCAAGTGTGCAATCTTCTTAAAATGAGCAAGGCCGCAGTGCCTGGCGGCTCTGGAAATCCCAGCTGTACAGCCTCCACGTATAGCTCCATGTAGATTTCCGTAAATTGCCCGAGCGCGCGCGCGCGGGTTGTACGTGCCTGCGCGTAACCTACCAACGGGCGCTTTTCTACTTCAGGACAAACACCTTTCAAATGAAAAATGGTAATGGGAAACTATAGGAGTAAGCATCACGGACTTGTCCCTTCTGACCGCCTTAAATATTAATTTATAAGGCGGCACAGGGACGTGCAGCTTGCTTAAAGCAGCTACATGTTGTAATTGTTCCTTCTCTAACTTTGGGAGGGACAACCAGCTTGCTAACTCCTCTGGGGGTGGGATTAGCATCTTTGGAAATCACAGGAAAGATTAAGGTGGTGAACTCCCGCGAGCGAAAGCGTAAGATTGGGAACGTAATTAGGGCGCCGATAAGGGAATGTTAGCGTAGAGCGTGAGGATAAAATGGAAGTGTGATATTTCAGCTTGCTGAATCGGTTTTTTTATTACTCCGCCTGCTTGAGGGTGGTTTTGGGAAATGAACTGGGAGAGCTTACGCTGGATGTTTTGCATAGCAGAATGATTAATGCTGTAAGGAGAGTTGAAGCCATTTATAATATATGTGGCTTCTGAATTAGTAGCCATGAGGGATACTTTCAAAGACTTGTAGAAAAGCACAATACATAACGAACAAGCTATTTAAAGAGCAGCTAAATTATATATAGTCAGGAATAGTGAAGATAGGGAACCGTATAATTTTTTCCCAGATTACACGTTAATTCCAAAACAAGTAAATTACATTGTAAAATAGAAAAACACGCCATTTATTTCGATACTATAGCTCTCTGTCAGGTTTTACTTTCCTTTATGTGCGCGGTTGGGAAAAACGTTCACCTCAGTGAAATTAATGACCCGGGTTTTGATACCCTTCTCTTGGCGAGCGGAGTGATTTTATTGAAGCCTGCCGAAGACGAGTAGCGACATCAAAATCCAACGCTTGCAGGCGTCTGTGAGGAAAGCTGATGGCCGGTGGGACACGGCCTCATCCTGCTCTTCTCCGTCATACTGCAGTGGTGCCGGGGATGTTTCGGTCCAGCTCAGAATCTATTTTTAATACCGAAAATCAGAAATAAGCTGGATGTTAGAGAGACGAACGCTACGTACTCTTTGGAGTAAGAGCTACAAACGAGCGCCTACAGGCTGCGTATACAGCCTGCGATACACAGCTCCTTTACTATTTCTCCTTTTCAGCTGAAGGTTTCTGTTCAGCCAAGCCGGCTGAGTATACTTTTTGGCGTAATAAGGCCCCAAAAGAGCTGGAAAAGAGCTGACCTTGACAAAATTAGTAGGCCGTGTTCTGATACTTCAGTTGTGCCCTTGAGGGGAAGATGGACGGTCCGCTGCAGTGCTTTTTCACCCTGACGGCGTCTCTCTCCTGTCCCTCCGCAGGAGCTCCAGAGAGTGAGGCACGTCCTTCCCCTCTGTTTTTCCGCTCGGTTTATCAAACGGGCACGTTTCAAGGTTGAAATGGGCTGGTCAACGGGCAGAACGACATTTTGGGAGTTTAAAGTTGCCGATCCCGTTCGTTACTTGACCGTGTATTTCTTCTGCGTACTTGCACGAGTTACTCGATGTGCCCTGTGCCAAACCTGGAGAGCACATTTCCCACTGTCAGTGGGACGTTGGAAGGCCCATGAGTTGGGTTTTAGGAGCTCTGCTGCTGTTTCTGTTAGCCACACTAGATTGGGAAAAAAAACCAAACCCTAAGATTGGGTGGACGTTTGTCTCGGATGCGGGTTAGTTGGTGAAAAGGCCCCTATTCCTCCTTGTTTTCTCACGCGTCGTGCGCTGGCTGCTCATCTTTGCTTTTTCCCAGGGGAAGTGGTGCTTCTGGTCCCGATGCCGGCAGATGGCCCAGCAGACTCCTGGCAGCTTCTGCCCGACGGAAGAGCAGCCTCACCTACAACCTCCTTCACCCAGCAGGACATCAACGACGGCGTTGTGTGGTACAGGCACTCTGGATCTGAAGTAGAGAGTGACTCCTTCCAATTCCAGGTACTCCTCAGCGTATTCACGGGGCGCGCAGCGGTTCCGCTGGCATTTTTCTCTGAGCTTACTCAGTCTGCCGTTCCCTCTACCTTGTGACCCGAACTTTTAATAGACACGCATACGCGAATAAATGCACGCACGCAAATGTGTGCGTAAATGTATATTTGTGTTTATATACAGAGTTACGCGTACGTAGCGCGTGTTGCTTGCCTCTAGGTGAAGATGCTCCTGTGTCGGGGTGGATGCAACCCATCGTTGCGCTCGTGGGAGACTCTTACTCGTGCCCAAGAGAGTTTTTGCTGCGCGCGGATCCCCAGGTTTATATCTGTGGCAGCGGAGCCAGCCAGCCACCCGCAACGCTGAGCCACGCGCAATGGCGTTAACCTTCTGGATGTCAAATCACGGGCCGTGCTGCAGACCTGGAGAAAATTACCCTTCAAGTAGTGTCTTGACATTGAAGCTGTTAAATTTGACAGCTGGCCTGATTTTCTGTGGAACGATTCCATCCCAGGGAGGAAAGGGTTTTGTAGGAAAGCAATGGCGTTGTCCTGGCGCCCGCTAGCTTGTCTGAGCGGGAAAGCTCTCTGAGATCCAGAGTCCCCAGAGCGAAGGGGCGAACACATCTGCACTTCCAGCTTCCACGGGCTGAAACCAGCAGGCTTGTAACATCCCGTCAGCGTGACGCAGCGTGTCCAGAGGCTGATTCTTGCTGTGACGGTGATCCCTTCTCCGCTGGCCTTTTGCCTGTTGGGTAGGATTGCCCCTCGGGGACACCCTGCCGATGTGCTTGGGCTTGCTTTTGGGCAAGAAGTAGGAATAGGAAATGGGTTTTTTTGCCTGGCAGTCCTTAGGAGAGGTTAACAGAGAAGGTAACCTGCTGCCTCCTTTCCACCGCCCTTCTCTGAGATGCGGGTGGTCCCAGGGGACGAGGGAGAAGCGGGGAGGTGGCTTCCCGAGGCCACGCGCTTGGCTGTCCCGCGGCTCCTCCAGCTGGGGCCGAACCTGCACGAGCAGCCCCCGACAGAGCGCTCCTGGCCACGCTCTGCTGGGGCAGGTCCGGCCATCGGGGAGAGCGCTGCCCCGTGCCGGCTGCGCGCCTGCACCTCGCGCCCCGGCTGCAGGAGGTTTGAGCCCTTGATACTGCAAATGCATCGCCCTCTCATAAAACCTGTAATATTTACTCCAAGTGCCTTTTTTTAAATTATTCTGCAAGCCCCACAACCAAGCAACCCTCCTACCTTCTGCAGTCCCCCGCAGCTAATAATTTCATTTTTTGCTATAGAGTACCGCTTCTTGCAAACAGACGAAACGGCGCAGATACCCCCCAGCAGATGTAATGCTAAAATAAATCCCACCTCCCCGCAGGCTGAACAGCCGTCGAGTTCCTCAGACAGGTCCTCGCTGTTTGCTTGGAAGGTTTAACAGCCTCCCATAATACTAAGCCTACGTGAACGCTTGCGCGCGGTATTTGTTACATCTGGTTTACAAGTCTGAAGCTATTACTGTAGCACCGGAGAGGCAATTAAGGTAATTTCTAAAGTAATTAACATAAGTGATAATGAGGAATTTGTGAGCGTCAGCGTTGAACGAGCTAATCTTTAGCTTAATTGCTACATTCTTCTTACGGAGCATGCATTTTGCACGAGGGAAATGTTTGGGGTTGGTATCTCGGAGCGGTAGCAGCAATCGTACGGAGAACCCTACTGAGAAAGGGAAACCACGACTGCCTGCGTCACATCAGGAGACCACGGCGCATCCCTCTGAGTCTCCATCCGTGGATTCGGGACATCTCAGAAAGGGCCCGCGCGTTGCTTTCATCAGTGTTTTGGCAATTACCATTCGGATGACAGCAAACGGCCGAAATAGTTTCAACCAGTTCAGCACAGCACGCGGTTTTAGGCGGTTTGTTGAAATTAAGCTTGCGCTGAAGTCCGTCCGTGCTCGCAAAGCGCTCTGGTGAATTCGAGCGCGGATTTCCATCCCTGCTGAAAGATAAAGCCGAGCCTAGCAAAGAAGGGCGCTGTACTTGGTTGGGTGGCTCGCCTTATCTCAGGATTCTGTGAATATTTGCAGGCTTATCTCTAGGGGCTGGCTTTGGTCCTTTGAATTTTTACGGGTTGAATATTTTTTGCTTTGTACGTCGTTACCGCAGGTTTGTTATTGGGAGGTTATAGATATCGCGGACTTCGCTTTGGTGTTATAGCGGCGTAGGGAAAATCTTTATGGGTGTCCGTGAAACGCGAGCGCAGCCCGCCTCGGCAAGGTGTTGGGATCGCGGGGAGTCGCTGCCAAGGCAGTGCCATTATTAAAAGACCGGTTATTTTCACCTTGTCAGCACCACCGATGGTCATTTCGAGGGCGGGAGGAAGGTTTACAAACCCATTATTTTTTCTGTTCCTGCGATGAAATGTCCCGCTAAGCTGTACGGCCGGTTGGAGTAAAATTCAACGAAACTGTGGCAGTGGCTGGGGGAAGTGGGAATGAACAGCAGGAGGGAGCTCTCTTTCTAGATGTTAATAAAGAGGAAACAAGTTCTAGCTTGTACAGGCAATAACGGAGAAACTGGTTGCTATTTAAAGGCCTCAGTTCCCATCAGCTGCCCCTCCTGTGTGCTTTGGGTTGGTATCTGCGGGAAAGGGGTGTCTTCGCCTTCCCAGGCCAGGAGGAGAGGAGATGGAAGGTATGAAACTGGTCTAGAAATGCAGCGGTGTCCTCTCTCAGGTATCCAGTCGTGTGATCTTTCCTTCCCAGGTGTCCAGCTCTGCCAGTCCGCAAACCAGCTTGAAAAGCCACATGTTCAACGTTGCCGTTCTCCCGCAGACGCCCAGAGCGCCTCAGCTTTCCCTCGGCTCCTCTTTGCACATGGCTGTAAGTGTGAACGCGCGCCGCTGACCGGCGGTCTCTAGGAGAGTAAAGCGAGAGGGAGGAAAAAAAAACAACCCATAAAAAGTTGAAAAACTTGATATTAAAAGTGATGACTGCATAGACTGGAAGGGAGAGGGAGGGAGAAAAAGAAAAAAAAAAAAAAATTTAACGTGGTTTTTTAATGGAATTGTTAGCGTTTTGAAAACACCTTTTCCCGAGAAGCCATTAGGAATGGCAAGAGTGGAAAACTGTGGGTCAGAGAGACTGCAAGGAATAGATCCTGCCAGTAATTCCACTGTAAACTTCATTTATCAGAACTGCAGCCCACCCCCATTAGAAAGTTTTCATCCATCATTCTGACATCAGGAACGCAGACTATAACGCACGTGGGACGCATTCAGACGAGCCCTCTGTATCTGCATCCGAGGGACGGAATTACCTTCCCTTTCAGCATCACCTCTGGGAACGCCCGTTCTGATGCGAGCCGTCTCTCTAATGTTGGTATTTCCCCGACTGCGTTAATTGAAAAGCTGACCTCCAAGTTTCAAGTTGGTTTTGTGAGCTCTCCAGGTTGGGTGCATGCCTTCTCCGTGTGTCCCCATCACACGTGTGGGTGAAGTCCAGCTTTCCCCCCTACTTGTCCTGCTCTCTCTTGTTCTTTGGTTCTGCGGGGAGGGATCCCGCGTGCACGAGCTAGCGCGGAGCTTCAGGGCTCTGCACCCAGGCCACCCGTTGGGATGCGCAGAGAGCCGGGACCCAAGAGGAAGGGAGTTTGATGTAGACGTCGCCTTGGCCTCTGAGCTTCGTTGTGGTCTGTGGGGCTCTCAGAGGGGGAGCAGGATCGTAATCCCCTGAGCAGCGGTCCTGAGCTGAGGGAGGGAGGGCAGGCAGGGGTGAGAACCGGCAAGGAACATGGACGGAGCCGATGCCAACCCTTCCGGCAGGAGCTGCCCGCGGGGAGAGGGAGAGCTGGGTCTACGATCTCGAACGTAGCGTGCAGTCATCTTTGGCGTCCCTCCTTCCTGATGATTTCTTCAGAGCGTGCGAGGCGCCGGCAGTACGCTCAGCATCGCCAAACAGAACTCCTGCGCCCTTGGGCGCTCCCTGACAGACCAAAGCACGTGGAGAGTCCCACGCGGCGCAGGAGAGCAGATGGAGCAGGCCTCCCAGGGGCAAAGGACTTCTAAGCCACCACAGCCTGCCAGCCATGGGACCGGGAAAGACCAAAGGAAGCGGTGGGAGAGGGATTAGTGAAAAGTCCGTGACACGACGGCCTTGTCAGGATATAAAATAGCGGTGACCTTTCACGGGCCGTAATAAAACATGCTCAAACTGCTACTTGGAGCAATAGCCAGCAATGCATCTTTCTGCTCTTGACTTTTTGTTGTTGTCATTATTGACAAAATTGATGGGAGAGATGTCTGGCTGAGCCGTGCAGTGCTGAATTTTATAGCTAATTACACACCACAAAATTCAATAGTGCCATAAAATACGTTTTACTGAGGGGCACCTCGCAACCTGCGAGTCCTACCTCTGGGAGAGACAAATAGGCCTTGGAGGCAGCTGTGAAGCAACCATAACCTTAAATCTTTCCATCGTAAAATTGCGCTGCCTTGCATCAACGTGATTGAGTTCTGTTCATCCGTCTTCAAACTCCGTCGGAATTAGACCGGCTTCTTGCCTGAAGAGCAAGCACAAAATGTTAAGTCTTCCCGTACCTCTAGCCTTGTCTTTGAGTGTCCTGCTGAGAAAGGTCACAGAAGGTTTGGTGGTTAAACTGGGCAGACGTATGTACTGGTGTTTTTCCTTCAGTCAAGTTGCCCGGTTCCCCCGTATCTTAACAGGAGCCTGAGCTTGGCTCTAGCCGAATACAAACCGAGGTTGGGTTTGGGAAGAAGACAGTTTTGTGAGCGTATGAAGAGGTGCTCCTCCCCTCCCTCCCTCCTCCCGCTCCCCCAAAGGGCCCCCACCGTTAATTTTCAGCCCGCCCTTTCTATACAGAGCTGTATGCAGCAGTGCTGGTAGCACAAAGAAACTCCGTGGCTCTTGGTTCCCGTTAGATATGTGACGCTTGCGCGTCTCGGAAGGACCGACGGGGTTTTATTTACCGCTTCACAACAGTCATTCGCAGGCTGTGGTTTCTCCTCTGATGTGTTTTGGGTGAAAAACACTGGAAGGAGATGAACCGGGGGTTGGGTGGCATTTGGGGTGTGCTGAGCTGCACAGGAAACCGCGCCACGGCGGTGTCCAGGCCAACGTCCCGTCTGCGACCCACGGGCAGCAGAACGGGGCGCGGGTTCGACTGGGTGGCCCGACAGACGTGCGACCAGCACGGTTCAGTGGGCTGCACTCGACGTGGCCGGTGGAAACCTGCAATTTGTTCCTGAACCTCATCGTTTTGTGTTCCAAAGCAGATGAATTAATTGCCCGTATCCTTAATTTAGCTTGTTCTCTCCGTATTTTGTTCGTGATTATGAAATGAGCTGGATGCTTTTCTTACCCAGCTGAACTATTTAATTCAGCGACTTCTCGTAGCTGTTAATTCCGCAGGATTAAGGTTCACGAACACATGCAAGTTAACTGCCTTTATGCAATTAAGCCTGTTTGTGCAGCACGGTAATTCCTGTAACACGCCGCCCGCCTTTGGCTAATGGTAATCTTGTAATGGAAGGATCAGAACATTTTTAGACAGATTTAAAAAAAAAAAACCAAGAGAGAAAGCTTTGGAGCTTTGCTTCCCCTATGTTCCAGTGGAAATGGCGGAGTCATTTTCAGGGTTCCTTTTCAAAGCAAATCCAGTCCAGCCCCATCAGGCTATACCAGAAAAATACACAGGCAATGAATTATATCTTCATCCAGGGAGTTTTTGATCACATTAGATTTTCCTGTATCTCTTCTTAGATGCTGTAGGTCAAAAAAAGAAACTACCTGTGAGCGTGGAGGCTGTGCCATCTGCAGGGGAGGACAGGGTGCGCTGAAAACACCCCCGCTTTCCTGGGCAGCCTGAAAGTGGGCGTAAGCTCGTAGTTTTATGAAGGAGGCGGCGTTTGTCTCTTGTTCATCGGTTTATAAGCCCCTGCTGAACCAGTTTGAGAGACGTGGTAAAGGTTCAGCCCATCCATCCCTTGCCAGTTTTAGATCTAAGAACTGGACCTTTAAATTCAGAGACTCCCTTAGATTTAACGACAGCAAAAGCAAACTCTCGTTCAATGCATTTTTTGGGGTGAATCTTCCCATGTCTCTGGCCTTGATGCTCATGGTCTCATGTGTTTATTGAGGTGCTGGAGGACCGTGTGACAGTGATTGAGCCCCATCACCTCTCCTTTGTAGACCCGGAGCTTCCCAGTGAGAAAATCCTGTTCAACGTGACTGTCCCTCTCCCTCCCGGCCAAGGCAAGTGTACCTGTTCGGAACTTGGCAGCTTGCTGCCAAATTAATTGCCGCGCTTCCTGAGCACGTCTTGCTTTTTCCCTCGGAGTAGCATTCCGCGGAGGCACCCGTTAATCTGTTCGGCCTCCTTCGTTAGCTTTTAAACGCCTTGTTTCTTAACCCGATTTCTTTGGCTTGTTTAGGAGTAAGCCGCAGAGCTCGGAGGGTTTTCTTATTGTTGTCTGGAATGTATTGAATGTTGTAGCCCATGGCTTTCTGCTTTCCACCTCTCTGGGGAGAGGTATTTGAAGAAATGGCTAAGTGAGGAATCACTGTTTAATTTGTCGTGACCCAAGAACCCATCCTCGATGCAGTAACAGCCATCCGACTCCTTCAGGAACCACCGCAGGTGTAAAAAGAAGCACCTGGGGCGGGGGGAGAAAAAGAAGCTATGGCCTTTGGTATCTTGTTTTAAAAGTAAGATGGATTCCTCTTGTTAACACTGAGCTCTCTGCCTCCACAGGCATCGTGGAGCACAGAGACTGGCCTCTCTCCCCCGTCAGGCATTTCACCCAAGCAGATATAAACCACGGCAAGATTGCGTATCGCCCGCCGACTGCGGCTCCTCACTTGGGAGAGATCATCGCGTTCTCCTTTGCGGGTAAGGAACCCAGCGTTCGTTGTAGCGCCGTGTCGGACTGGTAGAGGTAGCAGGGACTGCTGCTCTTCCTCCGGTCCTGGAGTGACTTGGTGGTTACGTCCACGCTCGCGAGGACACGAGGCTCGAATGATAGAAAAAGGAATCTGCCTCGGAGGAGCCTAGCAAGAGTTCACCGTTTCTTGCGACTTCCACAAGATTTCCCGCTGTGGTTTGGTTTAGCAACGTTCAGTGAGTTACGGGGAAACGGCGGCGTTCGCCGCAGCGTTAGCGTGGGCGGCGCTGGTGCTGGGTGCTGCGCTGGGCAAACTGCTGATCTGCTGCTGCCTGGTTAGGAACTGGTTTTCCCTCTGCCGTGCTTGAGATCTTTGCTGCGCTGAGGGTTTAGTCCTTGAGATTGAGCCTAGAACCGATGAACTGAATCAATTTAGCCAGCAAATCAGAAGATTTCTACCATCAGAGGAGAAACAGTCTGGAGCAGGAGGTAGAGGGGCAAAAATAGGACAAACGTCAGGCGTGGTTGGCCAGTTGATGCGCAGGATTGCGTGGTGAAGCGGCGGTACGTGGTAGATGCAGTTCTCTGCGTCGCCATGCCTTCCGCTGACATCAAGAGGGGTTTCACAGTCTGGAGGAGGGAGCAGCACGTGCTCTCTCGCTACCTGGAGCGAAGGCGAGGAAAGAGATCTTTCCTCGGTGAGGAAGGACTCCAGGCTGGTTGAATGTCAGCGCTTGCTTTCTCCAAAAGTTGTTTAAATCCACCTCGGTACGAGCTTTCCTGTCCTGACCGCGATTCCTCTGTGCTTGTGTTTGTCCCGTCAGGTCTCCCAGAGTCGGTGAACTTCCGATTCACAGGTATGTGAAGCTTTTGCTCTTTCCTGGCCAAAGCAGTTTTTATCCTTGTGCCCTTCGTGTTGCCCGTTCATTCCTTGGAGTTGAGTTAGGGGCCAACAGAAACGCTCTCGGCAGGCGTGAATTGTCCGTAGACGAAGGTGTAGGTTGACAAGGTGGGAGAGAAGTCGGCGGTGTGGGGTGGTGATTTTGTACAGAAGGGTGAATTTCCCAGGTGTGAGTCCCTGAAAACGCATCCCTACACTCAGGCGTGTTTTTTTGTCCGTGTCTAGTGTCGGATGGAGAACACACCACCCCGGAGATGGTGTTTGTCATTCATTTGCTCTCCGCGGAGCAGCAGCCTCCGGTCTTCCAGATCACAGCTCCGTTCCTGGAGGTCAGCCAGGGGGGCAAAGCCACCATTGGTGAGTAGGGTGCAAGCGATGGGGTGCAGAGCTCGGCCCGAGGCACGGTCTGTACGGCCAGGAGGCCACGTGGATGGAGCAGGGGAGAGTTTTGGCCTCACCTCTAGCCGTTTAGCTAAGGAGCTGTGGTTGTGCAGGCGCGGCAGCAACGGCTGAGAAAACCGTGCAGTTGGTGCCTCAGAAAAGTGCCCGGGGATGTGGCGGTGCTCTTCCAGCGTCCGGCAGGTCCGTTCGTTGGCCGAGGCAGGGGAGAGCAGGATCAGGGACCCGCTGCTCCTCGGCTTTTTCCCCTTTAGGCTGCTCTGCAGTTGCTGAAGCGTTGGGTGGTGGTGTGATCTGGTACACCGGGTTGTTTGGGATAAGCCACTCTCTGCTCGTGTCAGGAGGTTCTCTGGGGATTTTGTAGATACCCCCCTGCTACACCAACATCTCGCGCGTAAGCCGAGGGTTCGCATAGCTGTCGTTTGGGAGCCGTACTGGCAATAAGTTCTCTGCTACAGCCTCTGCTCTGAGCGTCATCAGGGGACTAATTAATTATTTCCATGAAACCAGCAAGCTCTTGGCCCAGGGCAGCTCCAGAATTATTTTACTTTTCACCTGCTGACCGAATTGCAGTTTTTTGACTCCACGCACAAGAGCGCATCACAAAACCTAAGGAATATTCCTGGCGCAGCGTCTGAGGATGCTGAAGCCATGCTCTCTTGTCCCCGGCACAGGGATCCAGTTAGCCGTGAGCGACACAGATACCGCCCCCGAGGGTCTTTTCTTTGAGCTGGTGAAACCTCCCCGTCACGGCGTTGTGCTCAAGTACGGCGCAGGCGTGCAGGAGCGCGTGAGAGCAGGTGAGTTGAGCAGAAGTCTTCCTCAGCGCAGGAGAAGAGGGGTCAGCGTGTGCCTGTCCGCCTAGCTGGTTCACTTGACCGGGAGGAGACAGATGCCTCTGGCAGATACGGCTGCGTCCGTAAGAGAGTGAATTTTCTGCCTGGAAGCGTGTGACCGCAGGAGGGAGCGCGTCAAAGACGTTTTCCCAGTTGTGGTTTAGTTCCCGGCTGACTCAGTGCGTTGCCGGCACCACGTAGGTGCGGGCTCCTTGCCAGCCGCTCCGCTGTGATGCCTTTAACCAGCTCTTTCCTTTTGGTTTACACGGTAAGTTGTATCTGAAGGCATTTCGTGAAGGAACGTAACGAACGTTTCTCCTGAAGCCTATGGAAACCTGTCGTGGTCCCAACGGTCAAAAGCTCCTGTGGAGTTTTACTGTGGATTTGGGTGGCAGGGGTTTCCAGTGTGCCATCAGGTGGACAAATATTATCCGTAGGAGAGTAGTGGAAGCAGAAGACAGAAGCTTTTTTCCTAGCTGTGACAGGCACGAGCTTACAAAGCAGCTGGGAACAAAAGGAGCATCCGTGCGTTCCCAGAGGATCATAAAGAGTCGCTGTGCCTGTGAAACGGTGAAGGTTACAGCTTTTCCGCTGCCTTGCGTACATACCCGCTCCTTAACGAATGCCTTCATGACTCACGTCCCTGTAAGGGTGGCATTAAAGGCCAGTTTAGTACATGACTAAGTCTTTTTAGTAAATTGGGGCCTCGGGCCGTTTGACTTGGATTGGTGCTCTGAACAGAGGGTTTCTGATGAGTGCATCTTCTTTTTTGGGAAGGCGACACCTTCACCTACGAGGACGTCACCCGAAATGCTCTGCAGTACGTGCACGATGGTTCGGCGGCGGCAGAGGACGGCATGGAAATCTCCGTCACCGACGGCGTCACCGCAGTGACCACGGTGCTGAGGGTGGAAGTGGCCCTGCTGGATAACGACGGTCCGCAGCTGGCCCCGGGCTGCCTGCTGGCAGTCACGGTGGCTAGTCAAAGCTCCGTGACTCTCTCTCGGTTGCACCTCGCTTATGTTGTAAGCTTTCATCTATTTCTGAAGGCGGTGACCGCTGCTGGCCTCCCTTTCCTGATCCCCCCGCAGACCCTTCGCTGCACGCACCTCTCTGCTCTCGGCGTGGATTCTTGGCAGAGAGCTCGAGGTTTCAGCGTGGCCTGGCTTTGGCTGCCAAAAAGGGGATAATCGACTCTTTCATCCCACAGGGGTTTAAGGCTGTCCCTCTTGGACTGAAACGGAGGTGAACTGCCAGGCTAAACATGAGAACTGTTTTAATCCCAGGTTTTTTCTATCAAACAAACTTGCTCATAAAGCGCATGGATTTGCTAAGTGATAATCCCTTGAACGTTTCAGCCCCCGCATCCCCCTTCCAGAATTGCCTGGTTCTTTTTCTGGATGTATTTGATACAAGTCTGGGGTCTGTCCCGTTCTCCTCTTGAGGAGGAGGGCTGACAGGGGAGCTGCTCAGGTTCAATCTGAGTAAGAGAACAGTTTGGGAAAAGAAGATTTAATTCCTGACCCGTATGCTGAGGATATGATGGTTTCCGCTTTGGGTCTTATCTTTCAGGCAACCAGCAAAAACTTTTAGAAGAAAGATGACATCTGAGTTGTGATATCATAGAGATGGTTGTACTTAATGTAGTTTAAAAGAGCCAAAATCAGCTTTCGGTTTAATGTGAATCTGCCTTTTGCAGCATTGCTCCACATGAAACTTTGTTTTACTAAGAACTGAGCTTGGCTCTGTGTCTCTGAAGCACGGGTGGGCAACAGTTTCTGCCTCTGCCAGCCGTCGGCCGGATTTTGGCTCACTTCATCTGGAGTCAGGAAAAGCACGTTACCTAAATGGTCCAGTCCAGTAGAAGCGTCGAGTAATCCAAACCCCAAAATACCAGGTTTAGGTCTGGGAGATTGTGCGGGTGTGATACAAGGACACAAGCAAAACCTCTCTGAGCTGAGAGGAAATGAAAATCCGTGTTGTGGTAGATTCTGAGAGCGCCAACCCGATCGACTCTCGTCTCACTGATAGAGCTTCCTTTAGTAGTCATGGGCTGTGGGTCTGGTGCTCGATATGTTTCCCTATAAAACATTTTATTCCCCCTTCCATTTTTAGTGCAGGGGAAACAAAAGCTAATCTGGTCTTGGTTCGATTTGGTTTGTTTCTTGGTGTTTAGGACAACAATTCTGCTGACTCGGAGATAAGAATCCAGTTAATCTCTCTGCCCGCGTACGGCACCCTCTTACGGATGTCTGGCTCTCGTGATGAAGGGCTTTCCAAGGTTTATAATTTCACCATGGAAGACATCAACAACCAGAGGATCAGGTATCAAAGAGCTATTCTCCTTCAAGCCGTGCCAGCGACAAGCTCGGCGGGCTTTCCGCAGGGATCTCTGGGCTGGGTTCTGTTAGTACAAAGTGTATCAAAGGTATTTCTGTACCTTTCTTGGCTCTTGTACCGTATGAGATTCTAAACGAGAGCATTTCCTGTGCGCGGAATGAGGTGTTTATGCACGTCTGAAATGCCAGTAGTTGGCGTAGCTTCACATTACGGGAATTTCTTCTGCGTCCGCAATGTCGCGGTTAGGTAGGCAACACCTAAAAGGGTGATTTAAAAGAACTCGGGGAATGGACGTGAAGGAGGGTTGGGAACTGAAATACCACCTCTCTTCCAAGAGGTGTGCGTTCACCTCTAAACGCAGGGCTGAGATGCGTTTGCCTGACCCAGACCGCGTTCTGACTTTCACAGCTACTCCGCCACGTTTGAGACCAGCGATCAGCCCGTTACGGACGTCTTCCACTTCGCCGTTTTTGATGCAGATAACAACCGGCTCGACAGGCAGATGTTCACCGTCACGATCACGGCTGCCCAGACAACGCCGTCGCTCATTGCTTTTGCTGACCATATCACTGTAAGTGGCTGCGCAGGGTACTAGGAACGGTGACGGGAATGTCTTAGATGCCAGGAATTGAACAGCTTTCCTGGACCGAGGGAAAATCGATGAAGAGACACGGTGTTGCACATGCAATCCCGTGAGCGCAAAGGGTTAACTAATTACTTGGAGGCCAGAGGAGGCAGACCGTACAGCTGCGTCCCTGAACCTCGTCTGCTTACATCTGGACGGGAGCGGGGTTCTCCCTAGGGTGTCCCGCTGATAGCGGTGGAACAAGTCTCACTCAGCCCTTTTTAATATTTCGTCCCTTATTTCACCAGCTTATCCGTAAAAGATGAGCAGAAGGCAGGTCTGAAAACATCTGGTGCTTTGGCCTGATACGCAGCGTTTCAGGCTCCTTATCAAAGCCCTTTGAAGCGATCTCCCTCCTTTCCAGCTTTGCACTCCCCCTCCCTTGCCTTCAAAAGGCTCCCCTCAACAAGAAACGCAGATCTCGCCTTCCAAGAGGTCAGCGTGACTCTGCCGGTTCTCTTCTTGCCCCGATGAAGCACCCACCGGCTCTTCTTGGGGGCCAGGCCAGCTTCGTTCTTCCCCTCCCACCTCGCCTCCCAGCTGATCTCATGCTGAATGCATCTAGGGGAGGATGGGACAGGACCCGAGAGACTGGGCAAGCCTCTTCCACGGAGGCCGGCTTGTCGAGCGACGGTTTGTGCGTTGTGTGCGTCGGCGGGGGTTTTGCCACGCGCTTTTGGTTTCCAGGTGGATGAGGGAGGCAGGGTCCCGCTGCTGGCTCATCACCACGTAGCTGCTGATTACGATACGGCTGCCAAGGAAGACCTGAGGCTCACAGTTCTCACTCTCCCTGTGTACGGCTACCTTGAAAACACTAAGACAGGTAAACTGCTTGGCTATCGCTTCTTCCTCTTGGCCGATGAAAGGGAACGTAGGGATTGCCGTGCTGGAGCACGTTCCGGTCTGTCTCAGCGCAGTGCTGCTTGGCATCAGTTGATCCCAAAGAGCTCGTGAGGGCAGCGTTACGAGATAAAGCGTCTCTGGGGAGCGTTGCCTCCTAATTCTCGTTGGTTGGAGACGTGTCGATGCTGTGGGACTGGGGCATTAAGAGCCTTTCCAAGCCCGTGTGTTGTATTTTCATCATGCCTTATTTTGGCCGTCCTTGTTACGGCAGAACAAACTTTGCTAAATTCCTCTGAACGTCCCAGCAAGCTGTAAGGCTGTGAGAGCTGTGGCAGAGCACGGCTCACAGCGTTCTCTTCGTCTCACCGTGTTATCGAGAAAAGGTAGGATTTGTACCATGTTGTGCAAAGGCGTTCATCCAGGAGACTCGTCTGCTTAATCCTGCGTGTGGTCCTAACGGGAGCGGCGTATATCGTTTGACTTAATTCGTAACTTGCCTTTGTAAAATATCACCGCGGGTTGGCCAGCGTAGCGGCTTGTTACAGCAGCGATTGCCTTTCGTCTGGAGAGCACGGGTTGCTAACCATTACACGTCGTCCCTCCTAACTGCATCCTACGAACGAACTCCGGTTTGTGCCATTTTGGTAAGGGGGAGCCTCTCTCCTCGAACAGGCAACGGCCGGGTGATTTTCTCGGCTGCGAGCCTTAGTTTTGCAAGGCGAAGCTTGATGTAGAGATTATGTTGAGGCCAGGTGGCACGTTGTCTGGTCTCTGAAGAAAGCCTGGGCAGTTCTGGACGTGGGATTGCTTGTACTACACGTAAAACCGCAGCTGCCCCCATGCCTACTCTAACGCGGCAGACGTTGCTTTCTACAAAGGTCACGAGACGTGCGAAAGCCACGCTGTAGGAACGAACGTCCTTCTGCACCCTTCGCCACGTGCCGGTCTTCTCCTAATCCTGCTGCTTTTATTTTTAGTTCATCAGTGAACGGAACATCCTTTCACTAGTGGTATTCTGGTTTGCAGGTGAGAGTTTTGGCCCGCAGAGCGAGTCTGCTGTGACCGCAGACGCATCCTTTTCCCTTCACGATGTTCTAGAGAACAGCGTTTACTACTTCCAGAGCCTCCACGAAAGCATCGAGCCGACGAGTGACGTTTTCAGCTTTTACGTGAGCGACGGCTTCAGCCGGTCTGAGGTGCAGAGCATTAACATCACGATTCAGGTATGCCTCTGCTCGCTCCTTTCTAACACATGGGAAGGGGATTAAAGGGAGCTTCCTTCCTCCCATCCGATTCCTTCCCCCAGCGCAGGCACGTAATTCCCCGTGACGCCAGAAGAGCAGAGGTGCATTGCAGCGTCTTCCCCAGGGCTTATTTCTTAGATGTCTCCCCCCCTCTCTTAGAAGCAGCCGGGGTGCTGGATAGATTTGGAGAGACTGGTGTAGCCCGATCTCAGCACCAGTCATCCTGTCATTTGGGAGGTTGTGTTTCCTTCAGGTGGGCAGCGGGCTTTTCCCCTTGGCCGTTTCCCTTGATTGACTGTGTGCCTTTCGGGACCAGCGGCAGAACGACGAGCCCCCAGAGATGGTGCTGGAGCCGGTCAGGGCGCGCGAGGGCTCGGGTCTGGTCGTTACCAACGCTTCCCTCAACCTGCGGGACTTGGACACCCAGAACAGCGAACTTGTCATCGTGGTCACCGAAAGTCCTGAACACGGTAAGTCCTGACGAGCCACGGGGGCGAGAGCGCGCGCGTGGGTCTTTGTGCGTCCGTGGGTCTTTAGAGCTGCGTGTCCGTACGTCTGGGCGTGCGTAACAGCCCCTGGTGCGAGCGAGGAGTGTTTCTATCAAGCGCGTTTAGTCTGCGTTTGGACCCGCAGCCACGGAGGGATCGTGCTTCGGCACAGACCTCTTCTCCGAGAGCCGTCCCTCGCTATCCCTGGCAGAGGGCACAGGGCGCTGCATGCACGCCCCCGGGAAGTTCCCTTTTGCGTTACCCCATTTCCTACTGCGGGGCTCAGTTCCTAGGAGCCGAGCAACCAGCATCTCTCTGCGGTGATAAAGCAAGGCAGGGTGTCCGGTGAAGGCTAGCGTCGTGTTCCGCTAGCGAGGGCTGCGCACCCTTTTTCAGATCTCGTGTACGGAGCCAAATTCTTACCGGCTTTGGCAACGAGCAGATAACTCCCTTCGGTTTTTCCCTTCCCGCTGAGAGCCGGCACACAGAGTCCCCAGCAGTCCGTCTTCTCCCCATAATTTTTATCCATCTGTTGCTTTTCAGGTCATCTCCGCAAGAGGCAGACTGCTGCGGAGCCCCCGCAGCGTGGACGTGCGCTGGCCGTGGGCTCGTCCTTCACCTACCAGGACATTTTGGATGAGCTGATCGTTTATACTCAGAGCGGCGCGGCAGCACAAACGGACGAGTTTGGCTTCTCCGTCACGGACGGTCTCCACACGCGGACGGGGAGGCTGGAGTTCTTCGTGGAGCCACCGAAGAAGGAGCCACCCGCGTTAGATGTCAACGGGGGCTTGCAGCTCCCAGTTGGTACGGGGAGAGGGAGGAGGACGGTAGTGCTTGCTGTTGCTGTACGGTCCAGTCTAAACCAGTCGCTTAGCTGGATTGGCTGAAGCTGTTTGTGGACTTTCTTTCTCTGGTCCAGGCTCTGCGGCACACCTCACAGATCAGCACTTGAAAGCAGCAGCTCTTTATTCGGATGACGCAACGATTCGATTTGTCGTGAAGAAGGATCCCAGCGTGGGCCAGCTGCAGTTGACCAAAACTGATAATCCCGTCCGGATCTCTGTCAAAGGACCTGTGAAAAGTTTCACCCAGGCTGATATAAATAAAGGTGAGAGCGCTTGATTTTAGATAATCACGGCAGGTAATAGGTAGTCCGGCGAGGAGCAGGGAGTCTGACTCGGTGATCCTTATGGATCCCTTCCAACTGGAGGTATTCCGTGCTTCTGTGATCGTTATGAGAGGGGGAGGATGGCTCGAAGCAGGGAAGGGAGAGGGAAAGAAGATAGATAAGGTCGTTTTGTTCGAGCAGAAACACGTATCATTAAGCAAGCGTTAAGAAGTCTCTCTCAGCAGGAGAAAAAGAATAAAGAGAAAAAATAACGAAACCCAAATCCAGGAGCTCTGTCGAGCCCCAGGTCCCTCGGCTTATCGTGCCAGCCTGGTGCCAAGCGAAGAATTAAATGATACGGCCTGTACTAAACCACCCTTTTCTCCTGTCCCTCTCTCCAGGGCACGTGCTGTACAGTCACAAGAAAGGGGATCCTGGCGGGAATTTCGCCTTCGCCTTCGATGTCATCGATGCAGATGGCAACAAACTGTCGGACCAGGTTTTTTCTATTAGCGTATTAGGTAAAAGATTCCCATCCCTCACGTACTGCACGTTAAGGTGTAATTCTTGAGGTGAAGTTTTTACTCGCTGTTAATTCCAAGGCCTTGGAGGTTTGGGGCACGGGGAGAGTTCACGGGTGTAAGGACTAGCTCTTTGGCTTCTGACAAACTCGCTGAAAAAGGTAGAAACATCTTCATACCGTCTAGATTGTCTTTAAGACTCTGTAACGTTACCGTCCCCTCGGTTAATGCGAGGCCCAGAGTACCTGTTCTGGAATTAGCAGCCTGGAAGGTGTTTCTGTGTATGTCGTACCCGATTTAAATAACACCGGGCAAAGGAGGGCGAGTGTCTCCTAACTCAGACTTTGCGTTTAACCCTTTCAGAGGACAGATTCCCCCCCTCCATCATCGCTAACGAAGGGTTGGTCTTGGATGAGAACTCGGCAAAGACGATCACGACCCTCCAGCTCTCGGCCAGCGACCGGGACAGTGAGCCGAGCCGGCTGCGGTACAAGCTGACCAAGCAGCCACAGCTGGGGCATCTGGAGCACGCCGCCTCCCCAGGTTAGCACGGCGGATTTTACTCGGTCGCTACTCCTAGGAGCAAAGCACTGGAGGGCTTTTGAGCCCAAGAGATTCGCTGCAGGAAAAATGCGCTTGGAGGCAGCAGCACGGAATGATTTTTGTGTCAGAAACGTGACGGTCATTAGCCCGGGGGGTTGGAGAATAGGGTGAGGGGAGGCAAGGCAGCCCGACGATCACAGATGAGGATTCATTCAGCCTCTGGGTGAGTTTATTGCCCACGGTAACCTTGCCTGGTTGACTTCGCAGATCAGTCCGGCTCGCCGCTGCGCGAATCTCCCCTTTCAGGACGTATTGCTGCATCCGCATGACAGGCAAAACCCTTCAGCCTTTTCTGTGACCACATATAGCACAGTGCCCCAAAGAACCCATCCCCGAACGGCCACGGTAACAGAGCCCACCTTGGTGAGCAGACGCCGTGCTTTCCGTCCCCCTCTTGGCCAGGATGGCCCTCGGTCCCCAAACACCAGCCTCTTTTCCCGGCGGTGCTTTGGAGAGAGGAAGGGAACTAAAGAAACTTCGTCGTGGTGCGACAGATGCGCTGGATAATGAATTCTGGGAGTTCGGAGAGAGGGAAATGGTCGGTCCCGCGAAACTCAGAAAATAACGACCTGCAAACGTGATCCGAGTTTGAGAGTTGCCTTCCGTGCCCCCTGACAGTACGAGCGTCCCACCCTTCTCTGCTTGAATTAATCGAAATCTATGCTGTCGTGTGATATGCTCCTCCCGTTTAGATCGTACTCATCTAAGGTGATATGTCTTCGTAGAACTAGGTTTCCCGTTAACAGGAGAGTAAAGTGGAAATATCTGCTGTGTGTTTTCAAGACGCAGACAGGCCCTGTACAGCTCGGTTTTAAGCGCGTGGTTTTACCGGCTCCGTTTCAGCCCGTCCGCTCGCAGTGCGAGACGTCCTCTGGCAAACACGTTGAAAGGGTAGGAACGGCGCGCGGAAGTTATAATGAGCAAACCCCCTGCTGAAGGGAACAATTAAAACAACTTGCAAGATTTTTGTCTAAATTGCAAACTAAACAGTGAATCCCGTCCTTTGGAGACCTGAAAGAGCTGGGTTAAGGATTTTATTCCTCCTGTTATTTAAACTGTGATGATTCTGACTTGCGTGCATTTTTCATGTCCGTGATGGACTAAGGAAGATGCAGGCTCGCGCACTGTGAAGGAGTTGTTCTCGCGATTTCAATGACCTAAACTTGAGGAGGGGGTACTGATGTGTTCAAAAGAGAACACAAATATTTAAAGCTCACGAGCTCTGAGGAAACCTCGGCTAATCGTCCCGGTTTGGCTCATTTATTTATATCCCATCCTGGTGTCTCTTGTAGCGTGGCCAGTACTCGTCGGTAGCCATTTAGCGTGGTAAACCGGTGAAAAACTTTTTGTCAGGGTTTTTGTTGTTGTTAAGAGCAGTAAAACCGTGGAGCTGCAGCGGTGAGGCTTAAAGGCTTTTGAAGATGCGTGTCGGGTACCTTTCTGTGCCTGTGTCACACCTGACGACCTGTAAAGACGTCAGCGTTGAAAACGGGGCTTAGTCCGTTCGAAACGCAGGGGGACAAGGAGGGGAAAAGAGAGCAGAGACTTGGAAGGCATTTTCGGAAAGCGCCGTGAGGCCAGGAAGCCTTTTTTTTTGCAGCCATGCCGCGGGTCGGTCGGCCCCGCGCAGGCGTGAAAACGGAAGCGTTACATCTCCCGTTGTTCTCACCGCTTCTCCCTTGCCCCGTGCCCCGAGACGCCCGTCCCCAGCAGGGCGTCGTGACAGCGCGAGCGCCGCTGTAAACCCCTCCGTCTGGGAGGAAGTCTGTGCTTCTTCCTGCCGCTACCTCGATTTATAAGTTGTCGAGCGGAGTTTTTAAGGAGGCTCCGTGCCAGCTGAATCCCTGGCTCAGCTGAGGTTCGTGGTACAGCCTGAACTGGAGCAGAGCAAGCCAAGGCTGAGTGCTTATGGCTACGTACGGCCAGCTCCCTATATTTTTCCCTGCCTCGCTCCTTCAATCGCCCATTTGCCCCCCGTTGTTCTTTTTCTAGGGACAAGAATTAGTTCTTTCAGCCAGGCAGACTTGGCCTCTCGCAGCATCCGGTACGTCCACACCAGCGATGTTGAAAAGCACGCGGACGCGTTCACCTTTTCTGTTTCTGACGGAACGAATGAGGTAAGTCCCGGCACGGTTTTTTTGCGGGCTGTTCATTCTGTAGGATGCGATGGGAGTCGGTTTTCCTCTTGGGTGCTTGCGGGAGACAGTTACACCTAGCAGAGGAAACGAAACAAGCCACACACGGGCTGGTCATCTGGCAACGGTGTGAAACGTTTCCTCTGCTGCGAGAGATCTTACGTACCGCAGGGGAGGGAATGAGCCTTGGCCATCTGAGATGTAGCCTCATGAGACTGGTTGACCAAGATTTCATTGTCTGGTTTTTATCTGCTCCTGGAACTCAGCTTTGATCCAGTGCACTGACAACATACCCAGAAGCACGGTTAGACCCTTGAGAAATGTCTCCTTCCTGCTGTCTGAAAGGGAAAAATCATAGCTGCAAATAGAGGGGGAGGGAGGGAAGGAGAAGTGAGCGTCCATAAATATCACAGAAAAAGGAAGAATAAATTGGTGGGGAGGGATAGAGGAGGTCACGTTCACAAGGTCCGAGCTTAGAAGCTCTCATTTACCCAACTGAACAAGGCCAAAATGAAGTGACCCATGCTGCGCGGATCACCGTGGTCTCCTTAAAGCGTTCCTGTTTCAGTGGAGTTGCACTCTTGGTAGACCGAATTCCTCAAGAGATGCTTTCCCTCCCGTTCCAGGTGAGCCAGACGTTTGACATCACCATAAACCCCGTGGATGACTCCTTACCCGTAGTGCAAAGCCTCGGGATGACGGTTCAGGAGGGTCTGAGAAAAACCATCACGGAGTTTGAGCTTAAAGCAACAGATGCTGACACAGAGGTAAGGCAGGACTTCCCCTGGCCTCCTCCCTCCCCTGTCCTGGTGCTGGGGTCGTGCCATCAGCTTTGCCACTCTCTCTCCTTGATGCAGGCTGACTCAATTACGTTGACAGTCGTGCAGCCCCCCCGGCACGGCCTGATCGAACGTACCAGCAACGGGCAGCGTTACCACCAAGCCACCACCTTCACGATGGACGACATCTACCAGAACCGCATCAGCTACAGTCATGGTGGTAGCAACTCGGAGAAGGATCACTTCACTTTCACTGTGTCTGATGGGACCAATCCCTTCTTCGTTATGGAGGATGGGGGGAAGAAGGTAAGGGGAGGAGAAGGAATGTGAGGGAGATCTTCTATAGCTAAGAGAAAGCTCTCAGAGAAGGGGAAGCTTAGCTGCTGTGGCTCCACTGAAGATAAGGGCTGAGTATTCTCAGTTAGGTGATGCCATCTGCTGCTTCCCCGGCGTAGCAGCCTCTGTGCGTGCAAACTCGCCCCAGGACCTTGATCCCAGCAGAGCTGAAGGGACCAAAGCTGGTAATACGGTGGATGAGGCTCTGGCTCCCAAAGTAAGAGCCGTCTCTCTGAACTTTTGTCAGGTCGTGACAGCAGCACCGCAGCGCTTCACAGTGGACATTCTCTCTGTGGATGACGGGACGCCCAGGGTCGTCACCAACCTGGGTTTGCAGTGGCTGGAGTACGTGGATGGCAAGGTAACTGCCTGCCCGGGTTCAGCTTCGATCGTTTCTCAGGCTGTTGCGGGACAAGAAGCTTCACAGGAGAACATCCTGATCCTTCAGCGTTTTTAGTTTTGTGGTAGAGAACGGGTGTCCCTCCGTGCTCGTGAACTGTCTTGGAAAAGGCAGAGGTGTGCAGGGATCCCTGCGCCGCGGCTCCAGTAGCGAAACCAGGCAGCGTGGCTCCAGGGCACTAAATTGCTTCCCGGACCACCTCCTTCCCTTCCCTCAGCAGGACCACCGAGCCTGGCTCTTCTTGGCTCTTCCGCATGCAGTACAGCTCCTGCCCGCCTTCCTGGGCGGACACGTCCTGCCCCTCGTCCCTCCTCCCCAGGGCGGTTTGTTTTCAGCTGTACCGATGGCAGAGAAGTCTCGAGTATCTGCTGACGTGGTAGAGATAGATGGCTATCAAAGAAACATGGTGGGCTATCAAAAAGAAACGTGGTGGGCTATCAAAGAAATGTGGTGGCTATCTGGGCTCAAATTCCTGACTTCCAAAAAAGCCTCCTGCGGTTCCAGTCTCTCTTTGTTGTTAAAAGTGTTTTCTTGATAAGAGAAAGCAAAATGTGGACCAACTGAGGCACATCCGCGTGGGGTCGGTTGAAAGAGGACAAGTGCAGGTGCACTACAGCGGCATGAACTGTCCTGAGTCCTTCAACTTGAGGCTGTTTGTAACTGGTTTGGGCAAAGCCAGGCCTCACCTGAGCGTCAGCACGGTTCGTGGAGCAGCGATTTCCAGCTGAAACCAAAAGATTTGTCATAGCTTTTATCCCCAGCTAGATAGGGCTGGGCACCTTGTTCCGAATTTGCTTTTCTTTGAGCCACAACGGGTTTTTATTAAACAAACCAAAGGTGAGGCAGAATTTGAATCCTTCCTGTGATTTTACACCCCCCAGCTTTTCCCCTCACGGAGGGTTGGGCTTTTTGGGTGAACAGTCAGACTTGCAGAAGCTGGATCTCCAGAGATTTATTCCCTTGGTTTGGCTTTAACCCAGGCAACCAACCTAATCACGAAGAAGGAATTACTGACGACCGATCCTGACACGGACGACAAGCAGCTGATCTATGAGATAACGACTGGTCCCAGAAACGGTTACGTGGAGAACAAACTGAAACCCGGGACAGCTGTGACCACCTTTACGCAGGGTATGGACGGTGGGCTGGATGCTGTTGCTTTTTTAAGTCCGTTTGTCCGGGTGGCTTGTGCCAGGGGGGAAAGGGGAGAAGACGAAGGGCGAATCTCAAAGGGGCGTCAAAAATAAGAATTGAGCTTTGCTTTTGATTGCAGAAATCCTGTAATTTCTTATAGATGCCGACCTGTGTCCTGTAGCACACCCAGGTTCTCCAGGCTTGTTAGAGCTGGAGATGTGACTTGGGACAGCAAAGACTTGTAGGGATGGCACGTGGATCTAAGCGTCACAAGGGCTGGTAGATGTTTAGCCAGCAGTGCAGAGTCAGCAACGCCCGGAAAGTTCGCTGTCGGAGGACCCGAGGGAAGGGGAGGTGAGGGAGTCACCACTGCCTACACCACGGTGCTCCTTCGGACTCCTTCAGAGAGGCTCAACTCACAGCGCAGCCTTTTTTAGCGTTTCTGCCTTTTTTTTTTTTTTTTTTTTTTTAGCGTTCCTGCTACTGCAGGTCGCAGAGCCTGGCACCATTAGGCGCAGGACGAATGCGGTCAGCAGTTCTGCTGTTTTAGGGCTGGAGGTTGGCAGACGTGTATTGTACTGCAGAAGGTCAGAGCGCCCGAACCATCTCAGCGGCGAGGAGAGCCCTGTTAGGACGTGCCACCTTCCAGAACAGCACTGCGATACGTGCTGCCCAAGGAAATTCGTATTTCTTGCATTTCGTCAAAGCGACTTTAGATTTACCTTATTTTTAAGTACGAGCCGTTACCGATAAAGACTAGGCAAGGGGATGTCTTGTCACAGCTCGTAGGCTGGCTTCTACCACACGTGAGACCAAGGGAGGTAGAAAAGCTGCTGCAGCGTGAAGGGCGTGTGGAGAGCCCGACCCCCGCGGCCGTGCGGATGCGTGTCTCCGCGCTGCTCGTCTGTAAAAGTGCCGTTGAATTTCTGGGTTGGCTCATCGGATGTCTCCTCCCGGCAGAGGATGTGAACCAGGGCCTCGTTCGGTACGTGGCGCATGAGGAGAAGGTTCAGGAGACCACAGACAGCTTTCAGTTCCTCGTGAAGGACAGCAAACCCAACGTGGTCAGTGGCAACATCTTCCACATCCGGTGGTCCCTCCTCAGCTTTACGCGCACCAGGTAAATGGCGTGGGGTTTACGGCACTCCTCAGAGAGATGGGGTCGTACCTGGAGTGAGCAGAGGGGGTCTGTGATACGTCATCGGACCTACAGCGTGGAAACGAGATTGCGGGGCAGTTGTGGTGAGGTGGGTGTCAGTCTCTTCTCCCAAGCAACAAGTGATAGGACAAGAGGAAATGGCCTCAAGGTGCTCCAGGGGAGGTTTAGGCTGGGTATTAGGAAAAAGTCTTCACCGAAAGGGTGGTCAGGCATTGGAACAGGCTGCCCAGAGAGGCGGTGGAGTCACCGTCCCTGGAGGTGTTGTTCAAAGAGCGTGTAGACATGGCACTTTGGGACATGGTCTAGTAGACATGGTGGTATTGACTTGACAGTTGGACTTGGTGATCCTAGAGGTCTTTTCCAACCCTAAAGATTCTGTGATTCTCTGATTCTACCATCGTTTCTGCCTGTGTTTCCCTGGCACCCCGTCGGGACTGACTGTAGCACCGCACGTGGCATTGCTGTTGAATTAACACTGTTGATTTCTAGCGGGAGGCGTAGGGGAGCCAACGGCAGCCGGTACGGCAGTGGGAACTCCCGTGCGTGCCTGCCGGATTAAACCGGGGCGCGGGGCTTGCTCCCCAGCCTGTTACTTCTATCCGCTTGTTGCGTTTCCAGCTACTTCGTCAGAGAGAACGCAGGCTCTGTGAGCGTCACCGTGAGGCGGATTGGTAACCTCAACCAGTACGCGATTGTCTTGTGCCGCACGGAGCCGGGAACGGCCACCTCCAGCTCCGGTTCGCGGCCGGGAGAGCAGGACTACGTGGAGTACGCAGGGCAGGTAGGTTGGGACAGCGGGAAAGGGAAGGTCTGACCATGCATGCCTTCAAGGCTGGATGAAAGAACTGATAAAAACTGATAAAACCACAAAGGAGACCGTGTTTCCTTTCTGAAACTTTGTGGCTTATTTGCTTTCGGCAGAGGGTCTCTTTTTTTCATGGGTGTTTTTTTTTTGTGTTGGCCGACGCGCTTTGCCGCAGCGGTCTGACAGACCGCAAATGTCACGGGCGTGCCTCGGCAGGAATGTCATTCCTCCTCGTGCAAAGGGTGAGAACCAGCGCCGAGATCAGCGCGGGTAGGGCCCTACGCACTGCCTTTGCTGCTGCCTTTGACCTCCGCTGGCCGTTCATCCTCCGTGAAGGTCGGCGTCGGTGCCGCCCGTGCACGGGGGTGGGGGGGGACGTGACGCGGGCGAGGGTAAGACGGGAAGGACCCCAGTTTCGGACCCCAGTCCAAGGAGAGCAGCCCGCTTGCTGCCTTCCAGGTGCAGTTTGAGGAGCGGGAGGACACCAAGGCCTGCACCATCGTCATTAACGATGACAACGTCTATGAGAGCGTGGAGAGCTTTGCCGTGGAGCTCAGCATGCCGGCCTACGCTCTGCTGGGGAACGTCACCCGGGCCACCGTGGCCATCACCGACGCGGAGGACGAGCCCACCCTGCAGTTCGACAGGAAGACGTACCACGTCAGCGAGAGCGACGGTTTTCTCTCTGCTCCCGTCGAAAGGAAAGGTGAGTCGAGCCGGGCAGAGCGACTTGCCGTGCTGCCGTGGGGCTCCGCGGCACGGGAGGGAGAGCGGCTCCGCAGGAGATGCCGTGGGGCCGGTGGGGGACACAGAGAGGTGAAACGCCTCGGGACAGACCGCGAAGTATCCTGTGGCCGCTTAGAGCTTGGGTTTTAATTCCGTACTTTAGGAGATGCGGTTTAGCGCCTGCGTCCTGCGCTCTGCTCGCACACCCCTAGGATCCCTGCGCAGCGGCCGAGGGCTCTTTGCAGTGTGTACCTTCGCCAGGCTCAGGCAAACGACTGTTTCCTCTCGGCAGGCAAATAACAGTGACCCCCAGAGCACGCGGCGTTCCCTGGACTTTGCCTGTTTATGATTTTGGGGTGATTCTTTGATTTTTTTTATTTTTTTTTTATTTTTTGGAAGTAGCTTTGTGGCGCAACTGAAACGACGAGCCAGATGCATTTTTTTAAAATCTTTCCCAGCTCTGCTGCCAGATTGACCAACGCAGCTAAAGCTCCCTACTTTTGGATTCATTTCTCCTCCCAGCACGACCAGGAGCAAACCCTTGTATTTTTTTTGCTGCTTCCCTGTGACCTAGATGCCGTGTTTTGTGCGGACCCTATCCCTGTATTGTATATTCTTTAACAGGCAAGTGCCACCCGTTTCCCGATCGCAGTAACCAAGAGCGCAGATTTGGAGCATCCCTGGAAGGCAGACCTAAGCCAGCTTTTATGCGAGTTTAGGAGCAGGGACGGTGTTCTTTTTAACTCTTCGCTCTCTTTTCTGACTGTTGCTTTATTATTAAAGTGAACGGTGTCTCCACCACATAGATGAAAAGTATTTCCGTCGAGTTACGGGGTTTTTTTCCTGTTGCCTCTTAGGGGACACCAGCAGCACCGTGTCTGCCGTCTGCTACACCGTGCCCAAATCAGCCAAGGGAAGCAGCCTTTACATGCTGGAATCCGGCTCCGACTTCAAGTCCCGGGGGATGGCGGATGACAGCCGCGTTGTTTTGGGTCCGGGTGTCACCACGACGACGTGCGACGTCACGCTGATCGATGACAGCGAATACGAAGAAGAGGAGGAGTTTGAGATCGTATTGGCCGATGCCTCGGACAACGCGCGCATCGGCAGCCGGGCTTCAGCCAACGTCTTCATCGGTGGACCCAACGATGCCTCCACGGTGTTCCTGGGGAACGCTACTTTTACCGTCAGCGAGGCTGCAGGTGAAGAGTAGGAGGGGGCTCCCCTAGGGCTGCTCCGCGCGGCGTCGGGGTGCTTCCGCCAGGAAGAGGTATCGGAAGGAGCGATTTAGGGGCGCAGCAGCGGAATCGTAAAAGATCCGCAGAGGGTTTCTGTTCTTCCCTCGGCCCCTGCGGGGAAGGTTGGGGTTGTTCTCTGGAGCAGCCGGCGCAGAGCGCGGTGGTGAAGGGAGCGGGGCGCGCCGAAGGGAAAGGAGCGGGTTTGCGGTACGTGGCTGCTTTCTCAGCTCGGTTCTCTCTCGTGTGCAACCGGCGGTGCAGGAAGCATTGAGATTCCAGTCCTCCGACGGGGACCTGACCTCTCAACCCCCATCTCGGTGTGGTGCGCCACTCGGACGTCCGACCCTCCGTCTGCCAGCCCGGGAATCGATTATGTCCCCAGCTCCAGGAAAATAGAGTTCAGGCCGGGCAAGACAGAAGAGGTGAGGAGCCAGTTTGACTCCGAGGGGTCTGCTCTGCCTGGCGACACTTCTCTCGTCTTTGCGTGCGTGCTCTGTGTTTGCCGTTCGCCCGTTTTAAAAATCCACTTGAGAATTGTTAATGAATCTGCCGGGCACAGATTCCCACCTGATCAGCACTACAGCCAGAGGAAATTCGGTCAGCCCCAGGATCAAGACAGCTGCCTGGTCTCTGAAATGATAAGCCGGATTTATCTAGAACGTTTTTGCCGTTGATGAATGGATTCGGAAAGGGCCTGACGTAATGACTTTACGTTAGGCGTGAGCGCCGGGAAGGATGACGGCTTTGCGTCTCTAAAAGCATGACGTGTGCTTTCCTTCCAGTTCTGCGCTCTGACGATCCTGGACGACGCGCAGTACCCGGTGATAGAAGGGCTGGAGACGTTCGTTGTTTATCTCAGCTCGCCCCACGGGGCTGAGCTGGCAAAGCCGTTCCAAGCCATCGTGGCCATTAATGACATCCTCCAAGATGGTGAGTTGTCCGCGGCAGCTCTGTCCGGTCCGTCCTCCACGCTTCCACTGTCGCGTGAAAGGGTACAAGTCAAAGTCAACGTTTGCCTGTCAGAGCCCCACCAAGGACTTTCACTGAAACAGTTTGGCAAAGTTGAAAAGAAAAATAGGTAATTTATTGAGGCGACAGATATAGAAAGTTCGGAGTTGCCGTTGGTAAATGCACTTACTGCAACAATTTTGAGCTCAAGTTAATAGTTCAGCGCTTTTGTTAATGCTAGTTTTCCCGGGGTAACATCCGACATGATCGGAGGCACGGGTCTTAGCGAAGAGGCGTCCCTGCTTGGGGAGGAGAGAGGTCCAGGCCCGTCGACCTGTCCGGATAGTTGGAGTTCTCGTCCTCAGAAAAGAGGATTCTAAATGCCAGATTTATGCTGTCGGCGAGGTGGGACTAAGTCAGGGCTCGTGTGCCGACGGGCCCTTAACAAGGCGTGTTGTGCAGTTGATCGGGGCTGGGGGGGGCAGTGGTGGAGAACAAAGGCGTTCGGTACAGAGGAGCGGTGGTCTGTTTAGTTTTACCAAAGTGACGCCGAGCTGTGAAGGCTCCCCCTCACCCCAGGCGTCACTCAGTTGATTGAGGAGTAGACCCGTCAGGCGCCGCAGCTTGTTAGGATGAACGAATTGCTCATCTCCTGCCCCTGTTCAGGCCCGGTGCTTATCAGTGCAAGATAAGCAAGGTGCTCAATCCCTGCTCTCCCCAAGCTGGACTCCCCCAGCACCCCTTCCGCTGGCTCGTAACGGCCCTGTATTCCGCACCGGCAAGCCTGGACAAGTCCGGCATCCCACATCCGCGCAGCGGGAGGCTAGGCTAAGTTGGTTATTTCTAGGCTGGACTTAGGTTGTTTTCCCGGGGTCCTCCCGTTCCGTCTGGCTGCCCCGTCGCTCCCTGAGAAAGTCTCACCGTGCGTTTACTTCCTCCTGGGTTTTAACGTCTCTCGCGTTCGCTTGCCTAAGGGAAGCACGCGCCACGTAATCTAACCTGGTAGTCGTCTCTAATCGTTTCGGCCTTTGCGTCTCGGGGGGAGGCCTGCCCTCTCCGCTGCGAGCCGTCTGTTCTGTGTGTGCCCGCAGACGGTAGGATGACGCTTGGAGGCACAGCACCCATTTCTGTTCTGAGCCCTCGTACGTCCCTCCCCGCCGTGCTTTGCAAACCCACCGTCCCTGTACTGCCAGCCCTGCCCCGTCCTCCGGCGCGTCGCAACAGCACCAAAACGCTGGGGGAGGAACAAGTCTCGTCAGCGGTCGGTGTAGGTGACCGAGGAGAGGTGACGAGGAGAGGTTCCTTCTGTTCGAAGCGCTGCAGGGGCTGCCGATCCTGTGCTCTGTAGAGGGATGACGGCAGCGATGGTCACTTGTTTGAAGCCAAGTCCTGTAGTGAGGCGCAGCGAAGCCTGGGTTTTATTCTCTGTCTCCGTGCAGCGGCTCTCATGGGGTGTACGTGCCTCGATTTGCTGCTTGAACGCTTGACTCTGTTTATTGCCTCCTGCAGTGCCGAGCATGCAGTTCACCAGGGACACGTACACGGTGAAGGAGAAGGAGGGTACTCTGCACATCCCCATCTTCCGCACCGGGGACCTGAGCTACGAGTCCTCTGTCAGGTGCTACACGCAGAGCCAGACAGCAGAGGTCACGGAGGACTTTGTGGAGAGGAGAAACGCGGAGGAGTCTCGCATCACTTTCTTGAAAGGGGAGAAGGTGAGCAGAACCTGGCTTGTAGGGAGAATGAAGAACCATTGATGGGAGAGGTTCAGATCTCCTCCTCGGCTCCGCATGGTCAGGGGCAGCTGACGGAGGCTGTCCAAACTGGTTTCACAAACGCTTAAAGTCACAAATTCTTCCGGTCCCGGAAATACGACATGACTCCGAAGGGGTTGGTGGGTTGATCGTAAAACCGGTTGAAACGTGAAACGCAAATCCTCCGTCTCAGTAGGACTCGGGATTGTCGTAGCAGAGAGCTGTCGGTTTGTGGAAGCAGATGTCGTCGGTGCTGTGTCTCCTCACGCAACCGTGCGGTTTGTCCACAGTGAAGTAGCAGCCTTAAAAATAGAAGTGTTCCTTCCAGGATCGACAGTACTCGGGCGTGAAACCCGAGGCAGAGAAGTACAGGGTGGCCTTTAAGTGCCTTCAGGGGGTTTATGAACGTTGGCCGTTTTCTCCTGCTGACTTGGCTTTAGGTGAAGAACTGCAGCGTTGATATCAGGGATGACTCTGCCTTTGAACCAGAAGAGCAGTTCCAGGTCTGTCTCGGCAGCCCGCTTGGAAACCATTGGAGCGGAGCTAGGATTGGGAAGATGGACACGGCGACCGTAACCGTCACCAACGATGAAGACGGTAAGCGAGGACGTTCAACGAGGATGTCGGGGTTGTGGTGCAGGATGTAGTTCCCAGCTAGTCAGCGCGGCCTCATCGGCAGCTGGCGGTTTAATTTAGCACACGTGAACGCCTTGCAGCGATGTGGGCACAGCGCTGCGTGCTCACGCCTCGTGCGCTGGGCTGGTCTTAACCGAGAGGTGGAATAACGGTGGCTCGAACCCGCCCTTTGTCCCACGTCCCATTCCCCTGCAGCTGCGCAGGGAGTTGCTGTGCTTCCCCTGGGAGATGTTGCCTTCCCTCCACAGCGTCCCAGCCTGGAGAGGTCTGTGGGGAAGCAGGGGGACGGCGGGTCCCTCTGGCGTGGCCGCCAGCGGGGGCCGTAGCACCATCATCGTGCGGGATTTGGGGGCGTGTGGTTCAGCGGGAGGCCGGCAATGGGAGAATCGCTCTGTAGCCCAACACCCGTGTTGGGTTTTGCACACCCCTTACACATCCAACCCTTACAGCGCCAGTTTTGGCCCCTGCTTTGAGGAGCCCCTTGCTCTGAAGATGCGTAGGTAGAGTCTAAAAGGAGCTGAGCTTAGCTCGCCCCAGTTCCTGAATGCTCTTCGTCTGTAAACAGCGAACTCGGGGCTTTTTCTTCGCTGCCGTTTCTCTAGCGCCCACCATCGAGTTTGAAGAAGCTGCGTACCAAGTACGGGAGCCGCCTGGCCCGGAGGGCGTTGCCGTTATAAATATCAAGGTGGTCCGGAGAGGGGATCAGAACAGGACCTCCAAAGTCCGCTGTAGCACCCGCGACGGCTCGGCGCAGGCCGGAGTGGATTACTATCCCAAGAGTCGAATGCTCAAATTCAGCCCAGGTAAAGGGTCCTTGGAGGGAAGGGTAGAGGTGGTGGCGTGGCCGGTGACGTTCCGCGTGCGTCGGAAAGGAGCGCTGAAGGGAAAGAGCGAGGAGGTTTGCGTGTGAGGTTCACGACGCAACGCAGGTCTGACTGCTCCCGGTGAACTACCTGAGCCGTAAGAAGGCGTAACGTACCCTTCGGTTTTGGGGTTGAGATTTGGTTCGGGGTTTGATCGTGGGCTCGTCGCCGTCTTTGTGGGAAGAAGCACCTATCCGGCTCTTCAGTGTGTTACAGGTGGGGTGCAAGACTTTTCCCCTTTCCTTGCCTCACTGCTCTTCCTCTCGCTCGATAAGCAAAGTGCCCGAGCAGGGGGGGCGATGAAAAGGG
Source organism: Grus americana (assembly GCF_028858705.1). Classification (NCBI taxonomy): domain Eukaryota; kingdom Metazoa; phylum Chordata; class Aves; order Gruiformes; family Gruidae; genus Grus; species Grus americana. Next base: position 80,228,825 of record NC_072855.1, on the reverse strand, counting down.
GGAGGGAACGACAGCCCGGAGGTGGTGAGCTCTGTACTGAGCAGACGGGACGTGCCTAAGGGGACAGGGAGACGGCGGAGTCTTTCCGCTCGCTGGAATTAACGTCACTCGAAAAAACGGGAAGGCCGTCCCAAATCTTGCCGCGTTTTTCTCTTGCGTGCAACCTTCCATCCCTGGAAGGATCTGGGGTTTGGTTTGGTTGGGGCTTTTTTCCTGGATTTTTGGTAACGTATTTTAACTCTACTACGTAGACCGCTTCCTACGCGGTCTTTTTTTAAAGCGTGACTCTTCTGGGCTGCAGCCTTGCACTCTGTAATTCTGTTACGCCAAAAGGCCGAAGAAGCGGAGGGTGACGGGAAGAGAGGACGAGGCACAGGCGTCTGGCAGGCGAGAGCAAAGCCGTCTTGGGAGGATGGCGGGGCTCAGCAGAGACCTTTCAGGATCCAGCGCGGCAGCTCAGACCGTGCTGCTGGACCAAGAAGCCCTCGCCAGACGGTTCTGCGTACTGGTGCGAGGCGGCAGAGGTGCTCACAGCAGGGGCGGGAGGTGCCGGGATCACAGATTTTTGAACAGGCAGCTAACGCGAGACGGGCGTTACTGAGCCTCAGGTGGCGTCCGCTAGTAAACCTAGCGCCTGATCCCTTGGGTCGTAGCTGGCGTTTTCTGTATAGGCACGACTCCTGCGTGGACGGGGCTGAATTATTAGTAGCAACGAGTGGAAATGAAATTTATAACGCGTATTTTGCCGTAATGTCTCAGTGGTCACAGCCTGGACCAGCTGTGCAGGTGTTTTATGCGGACTTCAGAGCGACATCTGATGCCGAACCGAGCTCTCGCTGTTTCTCTTGCATTTCCTCGCACAGGCGTGAACCACGTCATGTTTAAGGTGGAGATCATGTCCAACGAAGACCGGGAGTGGCATGAGTCCTTTTCTCTGGTGCTGGGTCCGGACGATCCGGTGGAAGCTGTCCTTGGAGAGACCAGCACGGCAATAGTGACTATTTTGGATCAGGAGGCAGCAGGGAGCCTGATTCTGCCGGCACCCCCGGTGGTAAGTTGCCCGTTGCGATGGATGCGATTTAGTACCCTTCGAGTACAGACCGAAAGCCCCGGTGGGGGGTTCTGAAATAAAATCAAGAGCTGCAACGATGCAGCCGGCTTGGAGCGCGTGGGAAGGATTGCCTTCGCCACCCCCTCCCCTCGGCCTCAGGCGAACGCTGCCGTCGTGCGTCCATACAGGTCGTCACCCTGGCCGATTATGACCGGGTGGAAGAAGTGACCAAGGACGGTGCTAAGAAATCCCCTTCCCCGGGCTACCCGCTCGTCTGCGTCACTCCTTGTGACCCTCACTTCCCCAAGTACGCGGTCATGCAGGAACGCTGCAGCGAGGCTGGGATCAACCAGTCTTCGATACGGTTCAGCTGGGAAGTCGCAACCCCCACGGACGGGAACGGAGCCAGGTCGCCTTTTGAAACCATCACTGACAACACACCGTTCACTAGCGTCAACCATAAGGTACGCGGTCAGGTACCGGCACGGCGAAGCCGCAAGAGCGCGTGGCGTAAGTCAGCGAGGGCTCGGGGCAGCTCTGTCGGTCGGCGCGCCGTGCGATCGCTCACACGTGAAATTTGGTTGCGTTCCTCTGGCTGAAAAGTCACGCACCCGAAAAACGGCTGTGCCCGAATAAGAGCTCGGCACGCCGACGCGCCCCGTGCTACCGGGGCTTGGCTGTGGCGTTGCCCGCTCTCCTTCCGTCCCGCTCCGCTTGCCGGGAGAGCGTAGCTCCAGCTCCGAACTGCTGTTCCTTCAGGCAGTTCCTCGTTTTGCTGCGGTGCTCCGCACCTCTCTGTCCCGGGACCGCTCGTGTCCTGTCCCGCTAACAGAATCACTGTTTTCCTCTGAGGGCTTTTCCCAGGCGCTGGGATGCCTCGGCTCTTCTCAGGCATCCAGGTGTGTTTCTAGACCGTGCCTGAGCCTGAGCCGGTTTTGGTGGGTAGCTCACACTTTAATTACGCAGAGATTAAACCCAAAAAGCTCCTCGGGTTTGAGAACTGGCATGAGACGTACGGGCGCTTCTTTGGGGATTATTTTTCTTCTTTTGTCATCAGAAAATTTAGCAGTGTTCTTCACTGAGCCTGCTACAAGCGCCGCTTCCGTCGACGTGGGGAGTAGCTGCGAGCGCTCGGACGCTTCGCTATAAATCCCTGGTGGCGGGAGACGGATGGAGCCTGGCGGATCGTAACGGCTCAGGCTCCCCCTTCCCCTCCCTTCAGTACGCGGACAGAGGTCGGAAGCTGTAAAGCACCCGACGCGCTCCAGCATCTACCGCAGCGCGGGTAACAAGGGGCCGGTCGCACCGGCAAACCCAAGCGGCCAAGCAGACGTTGGCGCGCGCGCCTCGCCTCCGTGCCGCCTACGAAACGCCAGGACAAACCGATTTTGCTGCACGGTCAGATGTTGCACCGCCGGTGTGTTTGACCCGCGTGCGTGTTTGTCCCTCGGGGTTCCCCGCAGGTGCTGGACAGCATTTACTTCAGCCGGCGGTTCCACGTGCGCTGCGTGGCCAAGGCCGTGGACAAGGCCGGCCACGTGGGAACCCCGCTGAGAAGCAACGTGGTTACCATCGGCACGGACAGTGCCATCTGTCACACTCCTGTGGTCGCGGGGACGGCCCGAGGTTTCCAGGCGCAGTCGTTCATCGCCACCCTGAAGTACCTGGACGTCAAGCACAAGGAGCATCCCAACAGGTACGAGCCCGGGGCAGGGGAGGAGAGAGGAGAAGGTGCGTCTGAAGCCGCATCCCACCGCGCGGCGCGTCCTCTCCAGCAGCGTGGGGTGCTCAGGGGAGCGCTCCCGCTCTCTTCCTCGCACCCTGCTCTGCTGAGGGGGTCCCTTCCCCCTCAGGGAGTCGGAGTTGGTGGGACAGCTTAAGGAGCGGATGTGTAGATGGGGAAATTTAGCTGAAATTCAAGGTCGGGCCGCCGCTAGCAGGCTGGCCTGTCTGAGCTGCGCTGCCGTGGGGTAACGCGCGGGGCTGCCGTCCCTGCCAGGGCTGCTTTTTCCTGCACTCTCACCCGCTGTTTGTTCCAGAATCCACATCTCGGTGCAGATCCCCCATCAGGACGGCATGCTGCCCCTCATCTCCACCCTCCCGCTGCACAACCTGCATTTCCTTCTCTCCGAGTCTATCTACAGGCACCAGCACGTCTGCTCAAACCTGGTCGCCGTCAGAGACCTCAGAGGCGTCTCAGGTAATCTTTAAAGCCAGCCTTCGCTTTCTGAACTTGGCGGGAGGGAGAAGCCGGTCAAGCAATGCAGAGAAGGCGCCTTTGTCTTCCTCCGGGCTCTCTCGACGTTAAGTCAGTAATAATGAATTTTCCTGCGCTGGCAGCGGCGAACAGAGTTGTTGCCCGGTCGGAGATGCGATGCGATGCACGGGAACGTTTAAAAGCTGACGGGGTTAAGCGGCGTTGCTCCGTTCGAGGAGGTTGCAGGTTCACGGCGAGCTGGTGATTTTCTGCTTTTCGCGTCCGTCTCGTGACATCCGCGCGGTGAGAGAGGGGTCCGTCGCCGTGCCTGTGTCGCCGAGGTCTCCCGTGTGGCAACAAGAAGCAGCAAAAGCAAATTCACTGCTGCAGTAACTGCCGGAGCAGAAGAAAAAAGGCGGTTTGCGTCTCCGACGCTCCGGGTAGCGTGGCCCGTGGTTGTTCCCTGGTGGGCCGGGGGTGGCTGTACTTCGGTCTGTTCGTTTCGTGCTCGAGCTGTTCTGCGTTTGTTAAAGTTTAACCTTCAGCCTTTAATTAATAGGTTGGTAAGTTTGGGGTTTCGGATCCTTACCCCGTTCCTCTAGCGTTTGCCCCTGTGAAGAGCCGGGTGTGTTCGGTTTGACCTTCCAGGAGGACGAAGGGAGAGGAGCCCGTCAAGTCCCGGATATGATAAAAGTCACTGACACGATTTGAGAGTGAAAATGGCACCTCAGTGCTTGACCTCGGGCTCGTTAAAGCCTGGCGTGATCAGTGTCCTGGTGTCTCCTAACCCCAGAGGCAGGCTTTCTGGATGAGGTCACCTACGACAGCATCGTCCTCGGTCCTGGCTACGACCGCCCTTACCAGTTTGACCCCGCGGTGAGGGAGCCGAAGACGATCCAGCTCTACAAGCACCTCAACCTAAAGAGCTGCATCTGGACTTTTGACGCTTACTACGACATGACCGAGTTAATCGACGTCTGCGGAGGCTCCGTCACCGCCGACTTCCAGGTGAGATGCCGCGTCCGAAACTCTCCCGCGTGATCCAGATCTTTCTTCGGTTCTGAGGCCAAGCTCCGCTCTCTGTTCATGTACGTTTGCTGCTCTGTGCAACTGGAGCGTGGCTTTTCCCCCGCTTTTACCTACAAAAGACCGGTGCTTTGCAAAATGCACTTAATTCTTTTATTTTCGTTGGGGTAACGTAGGTTTTACTCTCTGAATCTTCAGAGCGCCAGTGAAATACTTGTTTTAAATACAAGGATGCGCTGGGAGCACAAAACATTCGCAGCTCCGCTCTGTTCTTTTCCAGTTTTGGCTGTCGTCTTAGCCAGTACGAACGAGCGAAGAGCAGAGCAGACGCACATCAGTTCGTGCTCCGCAGCGGAGCGAGGTCCTGGGAATTTTTAAGCAACTTGTTAATTAACCCACCGGCAGACCAAAAGCCAAAAATGTTCTGCTATAAAATAGTGCCTTTCGCTACCAGACGTGCCTCGCTGCCCTCTCAGGGACGGATCATGCAGCGCCGTCCCGCTCGAGCGAGTATCTCGTCCTCATTAGGTTCTCGTATTGAATTCCCGATCAGAACGTTACGGCCGGCATCATCTCTTTTCGTTCCTGCCGGTCTGGAACGCTTCGTTAACTTTCCTTTCCGTAGCTCCGATTATTTGCACGAATCCAGAGGAGCCACTCGACCTCAACGGCTGCAGAACTGGGGACGCGGAGAGTGGCACCAGCCGGTCTGGAATGTCCCTCTGAGCTCTCCCAGGGATTCGTAGGGGCCGGCCGCGCTCTGCGGAGGAGAAATGGCGTGTACGGAGCCGCAGAGGCGTTCCGGAGACTCTCGGGGCCAGTCCCGAGCAAGCGGAATTGCTAATTTGTAATTCACGGGATTGGAAACCGGGAGGGTTTGGGGGTGAAGTTGTGACCGCAGCTCCTTCTGTACCACGACGCCAGCGTGCTTCGGCACTTACCCTTATTTAAAACGCAGCTTTGTCTAAAGTTCCCGCGTAAAAAGGTAAAGAAGGTTCAGGCAGTCGTCTCTGACTTAATCGTAGGAGTTCTGTAGGATGTGAGGAGCACTCTGTGCTTGCATCCCTTTTTCCCAGCAGTTCATTATTATTTCCAACGACAGTCCAGCAATGAGTTTTTTGCAAGCCGGCTAATTGTTTGCCAGTAACGCTCAGTCTCGAGGGAGCAACGACGATACGTAGCTTCAGAAATACTTCATGCCCACGTTATCCTCCCTGTGCTCAGGACATCCGCGGTCCGGAACTAAACAGGAATCTTCTGTTGCAGGTGCTCTGGCTTTTCTCCCCCATTTGCAGAGCAGAACGCGAATGCAGCGGGTGCCGTGAGTCTGGGCCAGCGTCTCTCCTTCGGAAGGTGCATAACCACCTTTTTTGGGGGGTTTTGTTGACAGGTACGGGACTCTGCTCAGTCCTTCTTAACAGTCCATGTCCCGCTCTACGTGTCCTACATTTACGTGACGGCGCCGAGAGGTTGGGCTTCTCTCGAGCATCACACGGAGATGGAGTTCTCCTTTTTCTACGATACCGTTCTCTGGAGGACGGGTAGGTCCCAGGCATTCGAAGCGGGGGGGAGTATGGGAGAATTGGTTTGTTCTTGGGGTTGGGGTGGGTTTTTTTTCTCCCATTTTTCTTCGTTTCCGCACTGCCACCGCGGTCCTGAGCGTGGGTAGCACTGCCTTTGTGTAAGCTTAGCGAGGGGGCTGGCGTTTCCCCCCCTCTCCAGCTTCTCGCTGTCGGTGGGAGCAGTTCTCACCGAGCCCCGGCAAGCGCCGCAGGGAAGGAGCCAGCTCTTCGTCAGAGCCTCCGCGGCCAGGCAGAGGTGGCTCCCGGGGGATATCTGGAGTGATTTCTCCGTCGCTTTTCAGTGATTCTCGCCTGGGAGCTGCAGTCGCGTTCCTCAGCCCCCTGCTCTCACGGATGGACTTTTTCCCGTATTATCCCCGTGTTCGTTAAAACCGCGGCGCTCCGGCGGCGAGCCCCAAATCGTTCCTCTGCTGGTCCTTACGCCCAAGACCGAACACCCGTGCGTCTGTGCGTGGTTTATCCCGTGCCCTGCGAGTCCTCTGCTTCCAGCCCGTTCGTTTGCCTTTCCCCCCAGAATTCGGAGCCCGCGCGCGCTGCGTGCCCGCAGCCTCGAGCGCTAATTGCCGCTCGAAGGGCTGCAGGGAACCCGCGGTGCCTCACCCTGGGTTTTATTCTGCCAGCGGCGACGCTAACTATTGCGGAGGAGGGAATCGCAGAGCCCTCTTCGGGGAGGGCCACTCAGGAATTAAGGCCAGGAGCACCCAGAAACAATTACCTACCATTTATTCCGTAAAATAAGTTACGTTCACAGGCTAATCTTAGCGGGCAACCGAGTATATTTACCTCCTTTACGCCTGAGCGGGAGTTAGGCGGCGCGTACGGGTAACGCAGGAAGCGTGCGGCTGACTCGCTGGAGGGTGATGCGGTTTAAAGCGTGCCTTTGTGGAGCGCTCTCAGACGCTTTCGGAGCTACGTGGGGCTGGCAGAGCCCACCCGAGGACTGACCGCGCCGGGCGGCTTCCCCAGTGATGACGTTCTTGCCGCCCCGTGCAGGGATTCAGACCGACAGCGTTCTCTCGGCCCGGCTGCAGATAATCAGGATCTACATCCGCGAGGACGGCCGGCTGGTTATCGAGTTCAAGACGCAGGCCAAGTTCAGAGGTGAGCGCGTTAGTCCTGATAGAGGAAGAAACCGACGTACAAATACGGATCCGTTGGGAAAACGCAGGTAGCAGAACAAGCCCCCCTTCCCGGGAGCAGACCCTCTGCGCTGAGGTGTGCGGCGTTGGGGGGGGGGGGTCTCCCCGAACTCCGCCTTACCCGTCACCCCCTTCTCCTCACCCCAGGGCTTTTTGTGATGGAGCACCACAGCCTGCCAGACGTCAAGTCCTTCTTAATGACTCCAGACCACCTGGGAGGGATCGAATTTGACCTGCAGCTGCTGTGGAGCGCTCAGACTTTCGACTCTCCCTACCAGCTCTGGAGAGCGACCAGCTCCTATAACAGGTGAGGGCTGCCGGGTACGGCCGCCTTCAGCACCTTCCCGCAGCACAAAGTTCTTCTTAAGCAACCGACGTGCACGTCAGCGGCAGCGCCGGCGGAGCAGTTGGAAATCCGGGCCGGGGAGAGCAATCCCTGTTGCCCTTTCGGCAGCCGCGGCGCGGTCGGGAGCCGGCCGCGTTGGAGGGCTCAGAGCTAAAGCACGCGGGGAGCCGCCGTCGGGGCTGGAAACGCTGCTCTGCTGGTTGAGTAGAGGGAAAAATCAGTTCATCTCCTTGTAAATGCGTTTTTCTAGCGCTTAAGCCCGTGGGTAGGTAGACACCAGAGGTGGGTTTTGCAGCCTGCAAGTTAAAAGCAGGATTTTGTTTCCACGACTGACTCAACCGCTAGTGCTGACTGGTGGAGGTGGGTGCCTTAAGATCTAGAAACGATTGGTTCGCTTATTTAAAAAATTCCTTATTGTTATTATTTCTGCCTGTGACTCTTTATTCTTACAGTCTGTGCTCCTTGCACAGAGGGTCAAATCCAGCACCGCAGGTCCGGTTTGTCCCTCCCGCGACCGCTGGAGCAGCCGGACGTTTCTGGGGCGAGGGAGAGGTCCTGCTACGCATTTCGTCTTCCCTGCTTAGGCTAATTAGAAAATGGTGGATGTCAGGCAAACGTTTGGTGACCGCCGCGTCTCCTGTCTGTTCCCAGGAAGGATTACTCTGGAGAGTACACCATCTTCTTAATCCCCTGTACTGTGCAGCCCACGCAGCCGTGGATGGAGCCTGGAGACAAGCCCCTGCCCTGCACGGCTCACACTCCCGAGCGGTAAGGAGTCGCCGTCGTCACGGCGGCAGGACGGTTTCAGCCCGTTTTGGGCTGTTTGCGCGGTCCCGGCAGGCGTGGGACAGGCCGCAAGAGCAGCAGGAAGGGAAAAGGGGAGCGGAGGAACCTCCTCGTTGGGTCAGGGGTCCCCCTGCGACCGAGAGCGTCCCCGCTCAGGGCAGTGAAAGATCTGGGTGCTGCAGACGGTCTGCAGCGCAACAGGGTCCGTTACTGTTCAGCACAAGGCAGGTGGCTTTGCTTCCTTCAAAAAAACCCCACTTTCTTCAAAAAAACCCCACTTTCTTCAAAAAAACCCCACTTTCTTCAAAAAAATTTGCTGTCGAGTGAGACTAAGGACTCCCAGACCAGGGGCTGTCCCGCGCTGCCGTCCGTCTCCCAGCGGTTTTCAGCCTCGGGGCCGCAGAAGCCCGGCGCAGCCTTGGGCTGTCCCCAGACAGAAAGAAAACCAAAGCTGTCGGGAGGAGCCCTCAGCAGAGCCCCGCGCCATCGCTGGAAAACGGGGAGGCTGAGGGGCGACGAGCCGTCGGGGCCGAACCCCACCGGAGCGCGGGCTGCCGGACTGTGAATTGTAAAGCAGGAGGGAAGAAAGGGGAAGCAGACCGCGTAGGTCATCACCGTGTCGCTAAGATGTGTCCGAACTAAACCTCTCCTTTTTCCTTTCCTGCCCCAATTTTAGATTTTTGATCCCGATTGCCTTCCAGCAGACAAACCGCCCGGTTCCCGTCGTCTACTCCCTAAACACGGAGTTTCAGCTCTGTAACAACGAGAAGGTGTTTCTGATGGACCCCACCAAATCCGAAATGTCTCTGGCAGAAATGGATTACAAAGGGGCTTTTTCTAAGGGTAGGATTTATTTTCGTTTTCTTTCCTATTCTGCCTCGTATCTGAGGGTTTCTGTCTTCACAACTTCCATTCCCCTGAAAGGGAAGGGTGAAAGCCAGGTTTGGCTTTGCCTCTTTCACGGCAGCAAACGGCATTTTGAGCACGTTACAGCCCCGTAACGGCATGACGAGACAAGAACGCGCTCGGGCACGGTATTCTGTCACCCGCGCGCGCGCAAATCAAGACCCTTCGAAACCCAGAGCCACGAGTAGTTCGGTGTGTTTGGCTCTAACAGCGGTTCTCCTCTTAAACTGGAGAATTTAACCCGACCGTTTTTCTCCCAACCTCCTCAGGGCAGATCCTGTACGGCCGCGTGCTCTGGAACCCCGAACAAAATCTAAACGCCGCTTACAAACTGCAGTTGGAAAAAGTCTATCTGTGTACGGGCAAGGACGGCTACGTGCCTTTCTTCGACCCAACGGGCACCGTCTATAACGAGGGGCCCCAGTACGGCTGTATTCAACCCAACAAGCACCTGAAACACCGATTTCTCCTCTTGGTAAGCGTTCGGCTGTGGACAAAACCGCCGTGTCCAGCGCTGTGCGTGATCATGTCCGGAGAGCGTGGATTTTTTTTGCAGCACTAGGCAGACAGGCGCAAACCATGATGACAAGATTGGTTTTTTCTCGGTCTTTATCCATGAGTATTTCTTGGTGTAAAAAAAAAAAAAAAGCAATGACAAATTAGGAAGGAAAAGCCGCCGTGTACCAAGCTCTTAAAATTTCCCTTGATCTCCGCTCTTACGGTAGCTTGGAATCGACAGGACTGGCGTCACACAAGGGGAGATTTATTTACCCGTTATACAGAAATTCTCCTTCATCATATAAATCTACGCTTAGCTCCCAAGACGCGTTCAGCCCTTGCCACGTGCTTTGTAATTAGCGTTTGCCAGCGTCCTCGCTGGCAGCCTCGGTACCGCTCGCGGGACGAGGGTGACGTCAATGGAGTTAGTCTGGCGCGCACGCTGGAGCGGGCTGGTTAAACTCTACAAACCTAACGTTGACACGGTCAGTGCTAAACCAGGACGGCGTGGCTCCAAATCACCCCTCTCTGCTTTTCCAGGACCGAAACCAACCAGAAGTGACGGATAAGTATTTCCACGACGTGCCTTTTGATGCCCACTTTGCCTCCGACCTGTCCGAGTTTCACTCGGTAAGCAGCATGCCCGGAGTCGATGGATTTACTCTCAAGGTGGATGCTCTCTACAAGGTACGTCCCGAGCGATACCGGTAGCCCAAAACTCCCTTCCCTTGCCCAGGGCGTCCCAGAGGCTTTGTGAAATGCGGGCTCTGGACCTGACACTGCGTAGAGAAACCGAATTCCTGCTAGGGTCGGTCTTGCAGCCTTCGGCACTTCACCGGCAACCCTCTGGGGCAGACGACCTCTGGTTGCGGTTCCTCTCTGCGTGCGGAGGCTCGGAGGAAACGGGAGGGACGCAGGGGAAGCTCTGAGTAAGGGCAGAGTTTTCTGTCCCGGTTCTGGGCTTTTGTGTCCCTCCCCAGAGCCCCTCTTGTAAGCCAGTGACCTCTGTCTGCTCAGGGGACTTCTTGGCAGGGCTAGGATTGTACCGTAAATTAACGGTGAAGCCAATTAAGAAGCAAAGTCCTGCGCAGAAAATGGAGATGAGGAATTTATTCTGGTGATTAAGAATTTTTTTTTTCCAAAGCGCTCAGGAAAGAAGCTCTTTAAAAAGGTATTATTAATGTTCCTGCATTAATTACTGCAGTTGCCGAAGACAGACAGCAAGGCCGAATGCCTCGCTTGGCGATAAATGCTACCGCAGGTGCTCGTAAAAACACACTGAGCTGCTTTCTTGACATTTACACGAGTCAAGAAACAGGACAAAAAAATGCAACCAGCTCTCCCTTTACTTAACAAAATCACTCGATCTCAAAGCCGTAGTTAAAATTTCCTCTGTGCGTGTGTATTCCCTCTCTTAAAGGTGGAAGCCGGACACCAGTGGTACCTTCAGGTCATCTACGTAATTGGCCCGGAGAGCATGGCAGGACCTCGCGTCCAGCGCTCCCTCGCTCGCCGCTGGAAACGCGGCCGCCGGGACTTGGTCGATAGCGACGGGAGGCTGACGCTGGACGACTCCTTAATCTACGACAACGAAGGTGACCAGATCAAGAACGGCACCAACATGAAGTCGCTCATCTTGGAGAGGGAGGAAGCCGCCGTCGCGGCCTCTTTATCTCAAACGGGCGCTTCGCTGGGGAGCGCCTTCGCTGCCCTCACCCTGCTGCTGCTGGTGCTTTCCGGAGTTTGTCTCCTCACCAGGAAATGTCGGAAGCTGCGGAGGAAGCGAGAGGCTGCCAGAGCCGCCCCCGAGGAGCATCCCCTGAACACCAAGGTGGAGCTGCCCAGGGGCCTGGAGAAGGCCCTGGACGGCCGGTACTGCACCGTGAGGAATATCAATGTATTGAGGGAAAGCGGGGGCAGCTGCGAGGGCAAAGGCAGGAAGGTGAAGCAGGTGAACTTGGAAGTCAAAGTCCACAGCAATTTGCACGACGGAACAGAAGTTTAATGGAGCGCACGCTTTGGTTTGGTAAAAGCTTTTTATAAATTGTAAAAAAAAAAAAAAAAAAGGCAAAAAAGAAAAGCTAAGCTAAGTTACGCTGGTATTTTTATACTCTTGCGAGGAGGAGGAGGAGGAGGAGAGGCTGTAGCTCACCTCTGCTCCCGGCTGAGCTGCCTCACGGCACAGCACCGCTGGAGCCGGGCGCCGCGGCGTTCTCCACCGCGGAGTTCTCCCTCCGTGCCTGCACCAGGCTCCTCCAGCTCCCTGCGGGTGGCTCGGTGGTCCCCTCGGGGCAGAGAGGAGGCCCAGGCGCGGTGGGGACGTTGTGCGTGTCCCCCCCAGGCGTGGAGGGGTGGCTCTGCTCCCGGCCGTGGGTTCCCCGCCTCGCTGGGGAATCGAGCAAGGACAGCAACACCTGCTCGTGTAACCCCCGAGGCGCGGCCTTCGTTTGCTGCTTCAAATGAGGCAAAACCCTGAGAAAACGGCTCTGCGCCCCGGTGCTCAGCTTTTGGGGGGCGGGAGGGACAGGGACTGTCACGGGGGTGCTGACCGTCCTGTCTGGCCGCGCGGCAGAGAGTAAAGTTTCAATATCGACCTCACACAGAGCGTGACCGGAGTGTCCTTTCCCCGCGCCTCCCCTCCTTTGGTCCCCGGTGGGGCGGGGGGGGGGGGGGCGGGTGGGAGCCCCCCGGGACACCGGGGAGATTCGTGATGGTCTCACCGCGGGGGCTTGCTGATGGCCCCGGGGCTCTGCCCCTCCGCCGGGGGAGCGGGGGGGTGCCGGCCTGGGCGCTACCAGCTGGGCTGTGGCCCTGTAACCCGGACCGGGAGCGGGTCCCGCCGCTCTCCCGGTGCCGGTACCGGGGGCTGCGGTACCGCCCTACGGCCACCAGATGGCGCTGCGTTGGGCACCGCCGCCCTGCGTCCGCCAGGGGGCGCCTTAGTGGGATGTTGTGGGAGGGTGTGGCCGCGCGCCGCTGTGTGACGCCGCGTCCGCCAGGGGGCGCCGTCGTGCGGGAGCAGCGGGGCGGTGGCGCGCGGGAGGGGGCCGGGGGGGGCGCCGGGGGCCGGGGCAGCCCTGGGGAGCGGGGGCGGGAGACCGGGCCCCAACCGCGGCTGAGGAGCGGCCCCGGAGGGGCGGGAGGTGGCGGGCGGGCGGGCACAGCCGGGGACCCTGCCGGGCAGCTCTGGGGCCCTGCTGCTGTGGGTCCCCCAGGGCCGGGGAACGGTGGGTCCACACCGGGCAGCCGCGTCCTGCCGGGCTTGGGTTGAGAACGCGCGCCCCTTCCCGGGCTGCGGCACCCAGGGGAGCCGCTGGAAGGGCCGGGGGCCGGGGCAGCACTGCCGGTGGGCAGCGGGGACCCGCGGCTGGGCCGAAGCCCCCGGGCAGCGTGTGCCCCTGGCCTGGGGCAGCTGCCTGCCCCTGCCTGTGCGGAGCTGGGGGTGCCTGCGCTGATCCCTGCCAGCGACCGAGGGTGAGTATCACCGATTAATGGTCATTGTGTCGTTTACAGACTGAACACTTTGTAATTGGTATTGATTAATTGTTAAATGTAGAAAATGCTGTATAAATGCTGTGTAAGTACCGAAGGGGCAGAGGATCCTGAAGACAGTGGGTGCTCCTGGTTGAGGTTTCCTCCGGCCTCTGCTCCTTGCGGCAGAGTCAGCTTTTGGCAGGTCGTATGTCACAGTCATCACCCGAATAGTAATGTCATACCTTACTATTGTATAAAAAGTAAATGATGTATTTGTAGGCATTGACTAATGAGCTAAATATTCAAAGCATTGCATAAACAGTGAATGAATATCAGAAATAAAAGACTCTGCTTGTCTTTCAGTACTGAAAAGAGCCTTTGGTAATGGTGTGAATCCATCGTTCCCATCCCTTGAATACGAATATCAAACTGCAATGCTGAATACACTGGGAACATTCAGCTTACAATACCAAAACTGTTGTACAAACATAAAAAAAAGGTTGGGAATGGAAGACGTCGAAGCTCGGTGCAGGTCCAGCATGAGCTGATGACACCTTCTGCTCCTTAATGCACGCGGGGCGTGTGACAGGTTGTGAATCAGTCACTGATATAACCTGACTATTAATGTTATGCTTTAATACTGAATGATTATTAACTAGTTGGTTAATAAATGTTCCCTAATTAGATAATAATTGTTCTGGGCTGTGTATAAACATGGAATGACTGGAAGATGGTGGGGGGGGTGTGAAAAGTGCCTTTTCGCCCAGAGACTATCTCAGACGTTTAATTCGGCCTGGTGCATGCCAGCCTCCCTCACTTTGGGGATCAATGCGACCGGACCCCCACCTCCGGCGGGGGCCCACGCACCCTGCCCACCCCCTCCCAGCCCCACAGCCCAGCGCCCTCCCGCCTCCCCCCACCCGCAGCCACGGCCACCCCAGCCCCCCTCCAGCCCCGGGCCCCGAGCCCAGAAACAGCCGACGGGGGCTCCGTTTCTGGGCCCGAAGGCACAGGACTCCCTCTCGGCCCCGGCCCCAGGGACACGGGGCCCGGGCTCCCTTCTCAGGGCTGCCAAACGGAACGGCCGAGCCCCGGCCCCGGGAGCTGGGCTCCAGGCCCCCAACCCATCCCCTGGCCCCGCGTGTGATGTCGGGACGGGCCCGGGAGCCCCGGCGGTGTCGGGCGGTGCTTGGGAACTGGCCGGGGGGACCCGCCGAGCGGGCCCGGCCCCGGGGGAGCGCGGCCGAGCACGGGGGACGAGGGGGGCGCCGGGCTCCGGCCCTCCGGGCTTTATTCCCCGGCGCCCCGACGGCTCCTCCGCGGGGCCACCGGCACAGCGCGGCCGCCCGCCCACCGCCGCTTCCCCACCCGCCGCCGCCGCCCCGACACCCCCCACCCCTCCGCCCCGGGGCCGCGGCCCGGAGCGGTACCGCGACCCCTTCCCCGCCACAGCCCGGTCCCCGCCGGCCGCTGCTCGGCCTCAGAGCCCCCAAACCCGGTTCCCCCAGCCGGCCGAGCCCCCCGCGCCTCACCTGGCCCCGCAGACACAGCGGGGCCGGGACCGACAGTCGCCACCTGAAAGGGACCGGCGGCGCCATCGGCGGGAATAAAAAAGGCGGAAGACAGCGGCCGGGAAGGGCCAAACCCCTGAGGGCAACGCCCCGCGCAGGCGCATTGCGGCCCCGCCCCACCACACGTGTTCCTTCTCGGTCTCGCCCCTATTCAAGCCACGCCCCCTCGGCCGCACCCGCCATCACGTGCCTCAGCGGCGGCAGGTGCGCGGCCTCGCCCCGAGGCTTCAAAACTCTCCAGCGGCCGCCAGGGGGCGCCGCGGTCGCAGAGGCGGCGGCGGCGGCGGCGGCGGCGGCGGCGGCGGCGGCGGCGGCGGCGGCGGCGGCGGCGGCGGCAGGAGGCAGATTATCATCATCCCGGTTCCCTGGGCTCGGGCCGGTGGGGTCCCTACAGACTCGGGGCCGCTTCCCCGCCAAGCCCGGGTCCTGTCTTCGTCGCGGCTGCTCTCGGGGCCGCCGCCGCGTCTCCTCGCCTGGGGCTGAGCGCACACCGGCGGCCCCGGGCACGCCTCGGGGCGTGGGTGCTATGGTGCCGGGCACCGGCTGCAGCTGCGCCGGGGTCTCTCAGGTGTCCTGGGGTTCCTCCGGGGCGGCTCTGGCCGTGGCTCTCACGGTCCCGCCACGGGGCGGCCGCACCCGGCGGGCGGGAACCAGGAGTGACGCCGGGTCCTGGCTGCCCCGGGCGGCCTGGGGGTCCCGGGCCGGGGCCGGGCGAGGGAACCGGCTCCTGCCCGGGTTCCCCAGCGTCAGGAGCTGCCCTGCCTGCCCCGGCAGCCACGGGTGAGCGGTCTGTTTCCCTCTCCCCTGCTGCGGGACCCCCCGGGGTGCCCGGCCGGGGCTGGTGACCGTCCCGGGGGGTCCCCTCTCGGGGGGCAGCGGCTGCAGCTCGGCCTGTGGGGCTGGGGGTCCCCAGCAGCCCCCGATTTCCACCACGGGATCAGCCCCTGCTTGAACCGTGACCTGGTGACCGGCCGTGGGGGCTCCGCACGCCGCGTCTCCCAGCCGGTACCTGGGGGAGATGGGGGGCCGGGGGGTCTCCCGAGGCGGCCGGTGACCCCTCCTGCCGCCGGGCTCCCTCCTCCCGGTGCAGGCACCGGTTTTTTCTCCCCAGCTCTTTTCCAGAATGGCCGACGGCAGGACAGACCCCTGCGGGCTGGCGCTGGCTCTGCTGGACCTGGGGAGAGCTGGGACTGGTGAGTGTGGGAGCTGCTGCTGGGGGAACTGGTTTCCACTGGGGTTCAGCCCTTCGGCCCTGCCCGATGCCGGGTGGATGGATGCCCGAGGGCCAGAGCTGGCAGCGTCGGGTGCCGCTGCCACGGCGGGGCCTCAGGGTGGCTCTGAGTCCTGCACGAAGCTCTGCTTTGACTGAAAACCTTCTTTTTCAGCTCAAAACGTGCTGCGGTGGGAGCAGAGGCCGCTCCAGGGATCCGCACCGGCTCCTGCAGCCTCATTGGTGAGACGGCGAAGCCGGCCTGGCCAGGCACGGGGTGCCATGGCCGTCCCGGTGCTGCCGGTCCCTGGGAGGCGTTGGTGGCACCGGGGATGCCGCGTGGCTGTGCCGACGCGGGGGAAGGCTCATCCCGGTGCCCGGGTGAGGATCACGGCCCCGAGGCAGCGAGCGCCGAGGGACACCGGCAGGGAGGATGAGGACGTGCCCGGTGAGGTGAGAGCCCCGAGGCGGTGGCCGAGCGGAGCGGGGCGGTGGGACCGGGACGCTCGGCTCCCACAGCCGGTGGGGGGGCCGGGGAGGGTGGGTGCCGTACCCCGGCAGGGCTCTCTGCAGGGCCCTTGGGGGGAAGGAGGGGTCCCAGCACCCGTGGGTCACCATGGGAGCTCAGCGCTACTGGGCCGGGGCCTGCGCTTGCCAGGGGGGTTGGTTCCCCCCGTGACCGTCAGCTGTTTGTGGGTGTGGGGTGTCCCTGGGGGACCCTGTAGTTCCCATCCCCACAGCCCACCCCGAGCCGGGGCCGGGCAGGTCGGTGCCGTGTGTTTGGTGGGACGGGAGCGGGCGCTGTCGGGGTGCAGCTTGATCTGTGGGACTGCACGGCTCCAGGTCGGGTGATTGGGTCCCTGTTGGGGTTTGGTTGGTTGTTCCGGTTGTTGGTTCGGGCTCCTGGTTGTTTCTGCACCAGCTCCTGCCCAGTTCCAGGGCAGTTTCGGTACCAGTTGGTTTCTGGTCTGGTTTTGGGTCCAGCTCATTTGTGGCTCCAGCTGATGTGCAGCTTCACTTGGATTGTTTGTGGTCCAGCTCGTTGTTTCTGCCCGTTTGTTTCTGGTCCAGCTCCTGGCCAGCTCTGGTTCAGTTTTGGCTCCAGTCTGTTTGCACGTCCAGCTTGTGGATGGCTCCAGTTCACTTTTGGCTCCCATTTGTTTCTGTACCAGTTCGTTTCTGGTCTGGTTTCAGGTCCAGCTCATTTGTGGCTCCAGTTCACTTGCAGCTTCACCTTGATGGTTTCTGGTCCAGCTTGTTTGGTGCTTCAGCTCATTGTTTCTGTCCTTTTTTTCAGGTCCAGCTCCTGGTCAGCTCCAGCTCAGTTTCGGTTCCAGCTCGTCTCCTCTCCAGTGCAGTTGGTCTCCAGCTCCAGCTGATTCCCAGTTCCGGGGTGTCTGTGGCTCCAGCCCCGTACAGCTCATGCTTGTTCCAGCGATCCTGGCTTTTGGCCAGGCCGTAAATCAATCACTGTCACCTCTTGGATATGAATATGACCTGTCATAACTGCGCGCGCGTTGAGTCAGTGGTTTGTGTTCGGTGTTTATTACGTGTGTACCTTGAATAAAGAGTTGGACGAAGGCA
This sequence comes from Grus americana, assembly GCF_028858705.1. NCBI lineage: Eukaryota > Metazoa > Chordata > Aves > Gruiformes > Gruidae > Grus > Grus americana. Next base: position 80,211,454 of record NC_072855.1, on the reverse strand, counting down.
GAGGGTGTGACAAGTGCCTTTTCGCCCAGAGACTATCTCAGACGTTTAATTCGGCCTGGTGCATGCCAGCCTCCCTCACTTTGGGGACCAACGCGACCGGACCCCCACCTCCGGCGGGGGCCCACGCACCCTGCCCACCCCCTCCCAGCCCCACAGCCCAGCACCCTCCCGCCTCCCCCCACCCGCAGCCACGGCCACCCCAGCCCCCCTCCAGCCCCGGGCCCCGAGCCCAGAAACAGCCGACGGGGGCTCCGTTTCTGGGCCCGAAGGCACAGGACTCCCTCTCGGCCCCGGCCTCAGGGACACAGGGCCCGGGCTCCCTTCTCAGGGCTGCCAAACGGACCGGCCGAGCCCCGGCCCCGGGAGCTGGGCTCCAGGCCCCCAACCCATCCCCTGGCCCCGCGTGTGATGTCGGGACGGGCCCGGGAGCCCCGGCGGTGTCGGGCGGTGCTTGGGAACTGGCCGGGGGGACCCGCCGAGCGGGCCCGGCCCCGGGGGGGCGCGGCCGAGCACGGGGGACGAGGGGGGCGCCGGGCTCCGGCCCTCCGGGCTTTATTCCCCGGCGCCCCGACGGCTCCTCCGCGGAGCCACCGGCACAGCGCGGCCGCCCGCCCACCGCCGCTTCCCCACCCGCCGCCCCGACAACCCCCCCTGCCCCGGGGCCACGGCCCCGAGCGGTACCGCGGCCCCTTCCCCGCCGCAGCCCGGTCCCCGCCGGCCGCTCCGGGCCGAGCCCCCCCAAGCCTCACCTGGGCCCCGCCGGGGGAGCCCGGCCCGGCCGCTGCCGCCCCGGGACGGCGGGCAGCACCCCCGGCAGAGAACGAGCAAATGGAGGGGGACGGCGGCCGCGGGGGCTCAAATCTGCTCGGTCCCGCCCCGCGCACGCGCCCCGGCACCCGCCCACTCGCCCCTCGCACCTGGGCCGGACGCCGCGCAGGCGCCCTGCGGCCCCACCAGCTCGCACCTGGCACAGGCCCCGCCCCGCGCAGGCGCCCTGCGGCCCCGCCCCTCGCACCTGGGACAGGGCCCGCCCCTCGCACCTGGCACAGGCCCCGCCCCGCGCAGGCGCCCTGCGGCCCCGCCCCTCGCACCTGGGACAGGCCCCGCCCCGCGCAGGCGCACTGCAGCCCCGCCCCTCCCGCCCCCGCGCCCCGCCCCGCGCACGCACCGCCTCTTCCGCAGCCAGAACCGCGCTGGCCCCGACCGCGGCGGACGCCGGTATCGGAGTGGGGGCGCTGGGCGGGACTCGCCGCTCGGTTCGCGGGGCTGCGGCCCCGGGGCTTCTCCTGCGGCGTGTGCGGAGCTCGGGGGCGGTGAGGCGGGGCCGGGAGGTGGGACGGGGTGAGGCCGGGCCTCGCGGGCGCGCGGTTTGGGCTTGCGGCCCTGCCGGTACCGGCGGGGAATCCTGGGCGGTGTCCGCCTCTCCCCGGGCGGGCGGGGTGCGGGGCCTGGGGCAGCGCCGGGGCTGGGACCGCCCGAGCCCGGCCTTGCCGCCCCCGTCCCGGCGCCGCGGGCAGGAGGAGCCGCGCTCCGGGGCCGGGCCTGGGCCTCGGGCGGGGAGCGGGGACCGGCGGCCGGGGCCCAAGTGCCGCGCTGTCCGCTCCGGGGGGTGCCCCGCGGGGGAGCCGGGGCTCTGCCGGTGCCGGGTGGCGGAATAAAGGCGGCGGCTCGGTGGATGGAATAAAGGAAAAAAGGCTGGAAGGGCCCGGCGGCGGCGGGGAATGGATCGGTGGGGCTACACAGGCCCCGGGGGCTCTGGTTCCAGCCCCCCAGACACAGCCCGGGGGCTCTGGTTCCGGGCATAGGCGGCCCCGGGGGCTCTGGTTCCAGCCCCCCAGACACAGCCCCGGGGCTCTGTCTCAGCTCTCCCCCTGCCCACACGAGCTGGTTTCCAGCCCCCACACTGCAGCCCCCGGGCTGTGTTTCTGAGCACTGCAGTGCAGCACTTGGCTCTGGTTCTCAGCTCTAACACCAGCTCCCAAGCACAGGGCTTGGGCTCTGTTTCAAGCCCCCCACATCCAGCACTCAGTCTCTCTGTGTGAGCCCAAGAAGTGCCTCAGTGACTCTGGATCCACAGCTCCCAACATGCAGGACTTGGTCTCTGTTCCTAAGCACTAAACCTGGCCAAGGGAGCCTGGCTTCAGGCCCCCAAAATGCAGCAGTTGCTCTCTCTCTCTCTCTGTGAGCCCAAACACACAGGGCTTGGTTTCTGCTTCCAGCCCCCAAAAAGCAGCACTTTTAGTCTCTGGTTTTGTACCACAACACACAGCACTTGGGCTGTCTGTCTCAGCTCTAACCCTGGCCAAATGAGCCTGGTTTCAGTCCCCCAAAACGCAGCACTTAGTCTCTCTCTTGGTGTGCCCTAACACTGGCTGAATGAGCCTTGTTTTGAGCTCCCAAAACACACGACTTAGTCTCTGCTTCTGAGCAATGAACCTGGTTTCTGGCCCCCAAAACGCAGGACTTAGTCTCTATTTGTATGTGCAAAAACTGGTTTGGGGGCCCTAGTTTCATGCCAGTGAAACGCAGGACTTTGTATTTCTGAGCCCTCCATCTGGCAACAGGAGGTTTGTTTCAAGCCCCCAAAATGCAGCACTACTTAGTGTCTGGGTTTGAGCTGCAGAAGGCAGGGCTTGGGCTCTCTTTCTCAGCTCTAACACTGGCCAAATGTTTCAAGCCCTCCAAACGCAGCACTGGGTCTGTGAGTCCAAAACCTGGCTTCGTGCATTCAAGCCCCTGCTACACCCGACTCAGTCTCTCCTTGCGTGCCCTAACACTGGCTCAATGAGCCTGGTTTTGAGCCCCCCCAAATGCAGGACTTAGTTTCTGAGCAATGAGCCTGGTTTCAAGTCCCCCAAACGCAGAACTTGGTCTCTATTTGTGTGTGTGCAAAAACTGTTCTAGTGACTGTGGTTTTGAGCCCCCCCCCCCCCCCAAACGCAGGACTTTTGGTCTCTCTTTCAAACCCCCAAACACAGGACTTGGTCTTTATTTGTGTGCCCAAAAACTGGTTTAGGGACCCTGGTTTTGAGCCCCCCCCCAGTGCAGGCCTGACTTAGTCTCTGTTTCTGAGCAATGAACCTGGTTTCTGGCCCCCAAACACGGGACTTTGTGCACACAAACAGAGACTAAAACTGGTTTAGGGACTCTGGTTTGAGGCCCCCCAAACACAGGGCTCAGTCTCTGTCGGTGTGCCCAAACTCTGCTGGGGGGACCCTGGCTGTGACACGCACAGCCCCCCACTGCAGGACTGACCCGCTCTCTGGCTGTGAGCCCCAGCACCGGCCCCGTGAGCCGGGTGCCCAGCCCCCGTGCGCAGGCCCTGGAAGCACCGACTGAGCCCTGAGCCTGCCCCAGCGGCCCTGGGGTGGAGCCCCCCCGCCCCCCAAACGCAGGCCCGGTCTCTGGGCCCCGGCCCGGTGCCCCGACTCCGTGTGCCTGAGCCCCGACCCCCGCAGCCCGTCTCTGCTGCGGAGCCCCGGAACCGGCCGCTGCGCCCGGGCCGAGCCTGCCAAGCGCCGCCCCGGGCTCCGTGCTGAGCCCCGGCTTCGCTCGGCGCCCCGAGCCCGGAGCCCCCAAACCCGGGTGCCGAGCCCCCCGCGGCTGGGGCCGGGGCCGGTCCCGGGAGCCCCGGCGCTGCTGGGGAACAGGCCAGGGGCAGCGGCTGGGGCTGGGGCGCCAGGCTCCGGCCCTCCAGGCTTTATTCCCCGGCGCCCCGCGCCCGCCCGCAGCCCCCGCAGGCGCCGGCAGAGCCGCCCCGGGCCGGGCCCCCCGCGCCGCCCGCACTCACCGCTCCGGCAGAGCCGCCACCGCTCCGCCCTGCGCCTGCGCCGCTAGGCCCCGCCCCCGCGCCCCGCCCGCGCCTTTTATGGCCAGCGCCCCGCCCCACGGGGCCGCCCCGGGTCCCGCCGCCCGCCCGCCCGCTCCCTCCCGGGAACCCGAGCGCCCCCCGGGGCACAACACGGGGTTCCCGAGCGCCTCGGCACGCTCCGTCGGGCCCGGCCGGGCGGGAAAGCGGCCGTTGTCCCTGGCAGCGCTAAGAAAGCCTGCCCTCCCCGTGGCCAGCCTTTCCCTCCGCCCGGCCGGAGCAGAGAGGCCCCCCCAGCCGCTGGGTCCCGTCCCCGCCCCCTGACCCGCACCCCCCTGCTCCCGCCCGCTCCCGGCTCCTGCGGCTGAGCACACGGAGCAGCGGGGCCGGGGGGGATGCCGAGCCCCAACAGCAACCTCGGCTTTAGCGCTTAGGAGCGGCCTCGGAGCGGCTACTGCCGGCGCCGCACGGCCCCGGGACGTTCCCTAGGCCGAGCCTAAAGCCGCTCCCCGGGCAAAGCCCCCCGGCTGGAAAGACACGAGCTGCACTCGCTCCGACGCCGTTACCGAGAGCCCACGGCAGCAGCGCCACGGACAAACCCGGCCCACGCAGCCACCGGGTCCCGGGCACCGGCACCCCCCCGGCCCCCCGCCCCGGCTGAGCCCCGAGCAGGCTCAGAACAGCCCCCACCCGCGGGGAGAGCCTAAAAACCAGCCCCGAGAGGCGGCGGCGGCGGCGGCTGCTGCTGCTGCAGGGACCGCAGAGCTCGGGGCAGGCCCGGGAGGTGCCCGCGTTCTGCAGCGCTGCCCCCCCGCACGGGGAGAGCCCCCCCCGGCACCCCCGGACCCAACAGCTCCGCCCCCCGCGCGGGCTCCCGGTGCCACCGGCAAAGCGCGAAGGCGTCCCCGGGCGGGGAGCGATCCCGCCCAGCTCTTCTCCCCCAAAACCGGCCCCGGAGGCCCCCGGTCCCGCGGCTCCTCGGCGCGATGCCGGGGGGTCCCGGAGCAAAACCGGCAGCGCCCTGCGCCGAACCGGCGGCCCCGGGCCGAGGGAGGAAAGGCGGCACCGGCACCCGCACCCCCACGGCCCAAAAGCCCCCACGGCCGCCGTGACCTCCCCTTCCCCCGCTCCGCCCCCGGCCACCCCCTCCTCCCCCAGGGGCGGGTCCTGGCCCATCGCCCGGGGAGAGCCCACACCTGGGGGGGCGGGGGGAACCGGGAACCAGAAGGGGAAAAAGGGGAAAAAAAAAAAAAGGAAAAACGACAGGGAAAAAGGAAAAAAATTTAAATAAAGAGAGAAAACATGAAATAAAGAGAAAAAACATTAAATAAGGAGAAAAAAGAGAAAAAAATTAAAAAGAGGAAAAAGAACAAACAGAAAACATGAAAAAGGAGAAAAAAGAGAAAAAGGAAACAAGACAAAACAGGAAAAAAAAAAACTTCAAAGAGAAAAAAACAGAGAAAAACCAGAATGAACCAACAAAAGCACAAAAATAAGCGGCAGAGGTGCAAAAGCAGCAAACTGAGCAGCAGCCCCCTCACCCCACCCCACGGGCAGCTGCTGGTGGGGAAAAAGCTGCTGAAGCAGCAAAACTGACCCCGCAAAGCACCTGCCTGGGGAAAATACAACCCACAAACAAACCAAACCAAACCAAACAAACAAAATCCCCACAACCAAACAGAAAGCCCCCAAACCAACCCTGCCCAAATAAATAAATAAATAAATACCAACAAAAGGAAGCCCAGCAGCACCAAGCTCCCAGAGGTGCAGAGCAGCAGCAGCACGGCAGAACTTGCCCCCCCCCCCAGCCCTGGGCAGCCCCCCGTCCCGGAGCAGGGGGTGCTGAGGGACCCCCCAGCAGAGCCGGGGCCCTCGGGGCTCTGGGGGCCGGGTGCTGGGGGAGGTGGCAGGGCCCCCCCCGCCGGCCCTGTGGGTGCTGGGACGGGGCTGCTTTGGGGAGGGGGCAGGTTCTGGGGCCTCGGGCTGCCGCCCCGCTCGGGCGGCTTTTAGTTCCTTCATGGCACGGGGAGCCAGCAAGGCAGAGGTGGGGGCATATCTGTATCTATATGTCTCTATATGTCTCTATATGTCTCTATATGGCCCCTGTGGCTGTCAGGGGTGCCCATGCCGTGATGCCCTGTGGGGGGGTGTACCCCCACCCCGCAGCTCCTCACCCCGGGGCCGGGGCAGCGTCTGGGCCCAGACTCGGGGCGGCTGCAAACGGGAGCTGGGCCTCAGCCAGAGCTGCCTGGGGGGTGACGGGACGGACCCAGCTGCAGGGGGGCAGGTTTTGGCTTCTGCCCCGTCCCTCAGCACCCCGCTCGTGGGCACGCAGCCCTTCCCAGGCTTCCCGCTCATCCCTGGGAGCGGAGAACAAGCCCCGGCGGTGCACTGGTGGGGGGGGGTCGGCTCTTTTCCCCTCCCTGTCCCGTCCTCCGCGCTAAAGATTTGTTGAAGGGGTTTCTCCAAAAGGCAGTGTCCCCCCCGCACCCCAGGGCACGCCGTGGGGAAAGGCACTGGTGATGCTGGATTCCTCCGGCGGTGCTGAGCACGGGGTGGGGGGGTCTGTCCGGGACAAAAGGGCCTTTGGGATACTTTTGGGGAGGACTTTGGGGGCTGCTGTTCCCCATGGAGATGGGCTCGGCGGGGGTGAGGAGCACCCCAGGGCTCAGGCCGTGGCGACGAGCCCCCGGCTAACGACCAGGCGAGGCAGGGACGTGGGCTCAGCAGTTTATTAGCAGGCTGGGCTGCTGACGGCGGAGGGGTCCTCGGGCAGGCGGCTCCAGCTTCCAGGGACGGCGTGTCACCTCCCGGGCAGGCATTTATTGCCTCGGACCTCTGGCAGCTTTGTATTAGCCCATGAGTGGAGACTCAGCCAAAAAACCCACCCGTGAAGCAAGAACCTTTCGAGTATCTGCTGGTTTTTCTCAGAGTACAGCACAAGGAACAGATCCGTAAAGCTGGAGTCGTTCTGGACAGATACGCTGAGCGTTTTACACGCTGCAGACTTGCAGCCTCTTGTGTCGCATCAGCTCTAGACAATCTAGAGTCTGATGTTCTGCTTGTCCCCAAGACCTTTTAGGAATACTTTTCAGAGAAATGGGTGAAAGACCAGGACAGTGTGTGTGGAGGATACCTTCTTCTATTCTTAGTACTCTCTAGCAGAGGATACGAGAACATCGGAAATATCAGAAATGCTCCAACAGCCCCCCCATCTGCTTTTAACTGACTTATTAACTGATTTGTGAGCACTGGATAGGCGCCAGAGTCCAAAAAGGCAAAAGATTATCTTGGCTCTAGCAGCAAATTCTAGATACACCTTCCCCCCCCACCCAATTTCCTCCACAAAGGAGGTTTCTGCAGACACTCAGCCCCTGCCTGTGCCTGTGCGTCCCGGCCTTTCTTTTTTTTTAGACACTTTGATAATTTCTCTGGCTATGAAGTACAGGACAAAGCTCGCAAACACTCTAAAAAATGCCTGAAAATAAAGTGACCCACCTTGTCATTTAAAAGGAAGAAAACCGCTGACAAAATGCCATTGCAGCGTATTGACCGAGAGGGTGAAGTCACCGTGATTCAGACGCAGCAATTCCCTTTGATTTAACTCCATCTGACTCCTCTAACGCGCCTGAGGAGCGTCTGCAGCAAACCCGGAGGAAATCTGCTGGGTTTCAGTTAGCAATGAGCCTCGCGAATCATTATTCTTTCAAAGACTACCGTAGGTAACAGAGGATACCAGTAATATTGGGGCTTTTCCTTGTACTTGAGCCCCTAGGAGTCCAATAAACTCCGTTAAATACACGCTGATGGGGTTAGGGGGGGCTGGGAAGGATTCTCCCGGGCTGCAAAGACGTCCCGGCAAAGCCTGGAGCGGGGCTGAGCACCAGCGTCCCCTTCCTTTGGCCGCTCACCTCCTCCTTAGGTTTCAGGGAGTTTTTAACCTCAGGGATCCCTTGAGTTCACGCGACCCGTTTATCGCTACCAAAAGCAAAGCAGAAGCCGTCCCTCGGCCAGCGCGGTGTCCCAGCTCTCCTGGCCGCCTTCGCCCTCGGTCACTTCAAGCTGCTTCGAGCTTTGAGAGCTCGAGAGCCGCAGCCCCAAAGAGCGGACCGGGACGGGGCAGCGGGGGGGATGGGGAAGCCCCTGGGACGCAGCAGGCTCAGGCCAGCGGCTCCCGTGTGATCCCGCAGCTTAACGGCGATGCCGACGCATCCCCTCGCCGTCTCCCCCTCCGTGAGCCTGCGGCGCGGGACAGAGCCCCCCCACCCCGGGATGCTCCGGCATCCACGAGCACCCCAAGCGCCCAGCCGCCCCGCTCTGCCGCTCCCCGCGCAGCCCCGGTGCTAGGGGTGGGAGAGGAGGAGCGCGGACACCGGCAGCCTTCCTCCAAACCTCCCCAAAAAGACCGTGCCGCCACCCTCCGCAGGCGGGCACGGCGCGAGGCAGGCAGCGTAAAGCGAAAAGCAGCGACTTGCCAGCATCGCTGGATTTATTTGCCACTCCGAAGCAAAGTGCCGCACCGATTTTACAGCCACGCTCACCTGCCGCTCAGGCATTTTTTTTTTTTTTTAAGACGTATAACCCATTTTCCCCGGCTGCAGCCGCCGTCCCCGGGGCTGCCTGCGCCCGCTGCCTCAGCGCAGCGTCACCAGCTCTTCGGCCGAAGTGGGGTGAATGGCGACGGTGTTGTCCAGGTCGGCCTTGGTGGCCCCCATTTTGATGGCCACCGCAAAGCCCTGCAGCATTTCGTCGCAGCCCAGCCCTTGCATGTGCAAGCCCACCACCTTCGGGGAAGAAGCGAGGGGGCCGGATGGGACCCAGCGCCCCCAAAACCCAGCCTGAACATTGGGCTTGGTGCTGGGCCAGCTGGGTCTCGGCTCAAGACCCCGTCCCAGCATTGCAGAGCCAACCTAGGCGGGGGGGACAGGAGGGACAGCCAGCCGCCCCCCTGCAGCACCCAGCTGTGTGTCCCCCCCCCTCCACGCACCTTCTCCTCCTTGCCGGCGCACACCAGCTTCATGAGGCATTTAACCTTCCTCTGGGTGACGGCGTGGTACAAGGGGGTGAAGGACGTGCTGTAGATCTTCACGTTCTCCCTCCCGTGCGCGGCCACGGCTTCGTCTGCAGCGGAAGACACGGCACGTAGGTCGAGGGGGACGCGCCGGATGCGCGAGGCGTTTATAAGGAGGGACTCGAAGCCCGTTTCGCGAGGCTCAGACCGCTTGCCAGCGATCGGCTCGTTTCCTTGAGCATCAAACCAGCAGCGCTGAGCACCGCCCCCCCCCAACCCCGCGCCCTGTTCGTCCCCACCTTCGGTGAGGCCCACGGTGCCGATGGGCGGGTGGCTGAAGACGACGGTGGGGATGTTACAGTAGTCCAGCCGGGAGTCCTGCTTGCCCTCGAAGAGCCTGTGGGCTAGCTTTCTGCCGGCCGCGATGGCCACTGCGGGGAGGGACGGGGAGCCTGAGCTGCGGCACGGCGCGGCACCGAGGGGCTGGGCGGGGGGCACGGCCGCAGTACCTGGGGTGAGGAGGGCTCTCCCGCAGACGTCCCCGATGGCGTAGACCCCTCTCCTGGTCGTGTTCTGGTACTCGTCCACCACCACGTGGCCCTTGGCGTCCACCTGCACGCCCTGCCGTGGGAAATGGCAGCCGCCTCGGCACGCGTCCCAGGAGGGATGGGACAAGCCGTGCCCCACAGGGGACCCGTGCCGGCGGTCACCGTGTTCCCAGCTGGCAGCGGGGCACGGTGGGAACACCATCCTACGGCAGGCTCCGGAGATCCATGGGAACCCTGGAGACCCGTGGGAACCCCTGGAGACCTGTGGGATCCTCAGAGATCTGTGGGAACCCGTGGAGACCTGTTGGACCCCTGGAGACACGTGGGACCCCCGGAGACCCGTGGGAACCCCTGGAGACCTGTGGGACCCCCAGAGACCTGTGGCATCCCCAGAGACCCTTGGGAATCCCTGGAGACCTGTGGGATCCTTGGAGACCTGTGGGACCTGTGGAGACACATGGGACCCCCGGAGACCCATGGGAACCCCCAGAGACCCATGGGAACCCTGGAGATCTGTGGGAACCCCTGGAGACCCATGGGAACCCCTGGAGGAGACCTGTGGGACCTCCAGAGACACGTGAGATCCTCCAAGATCTGTAGGACCCCTGGAGACCTGTGGGACCTCCAGAGACACGTGGGATCCTCCGAGATCTGTAGGACCCCTGGAGACCTACGGGACCCCTGGAGACCTATGGGACCCCCAGAGACCTGCGGGACCCCCGGAGACCGGCCGGCACCCTCGCAGCCGCGTGGAAGCGATGCGCTGCCGTCTCACCACTCGGTCCAGGCACAGCTCCTCGGTGTTGGGCTCCCGCCCCACGGCCCACAGCAGACAGTCCACGTCCCGGATCACTCCCTCCGTCGGCTTGCGGCCGGGCACCGAGGAGGTCACCGTCACGTCCAGCAGCCCGTGAGGGGACTTGGTGACCGTCTTGACCTGTGGGGAACAACGGGAGCCGCAGGGGGAGAAGGTGCCAACGGCTTTTGCCTTGCGACGGGCGACGGTGGCCGCGCTGCAGGACCGGGGATGCCGCCAAAGCCGTGGCCCGGCGAGCGGTGCCCAAACCGTCGGCACTGCCTCTCCAGGAGGGATGGGACAAGCCACGGGGCTGCTCTGCACGCCCGTACCTGCGTGTGCTTCCAGACATCCACCCCCGTGTTCTCCAGCTCCTGGGTGCAGTTGGAGCTGATCATGGAGTCGAAAGTCCTCAGGACCTGGGCAGGGACCCACCAGCCCCATCAGATGAAGCTCTGCAAGGCGAAGGCACCGCCTGGCAGCCCCCTCCACCGGCATTTCCCTGCACCCCTGCCCCATCCGAGCCCAGAGAGGTTTGGGGCGCTTCTGGTTAACGATAAAGTTCTCCTCTGTTTCTTTTTCCTACAATTTTTTCCTTTTTTCCTTTTTTCAAGTCACGACTTGACAAAAAGCTCAAGGCGACGGGTGCGGCAGTGCCCGAAACGCGCCCGGCAGCGCGCCTGCGCTCTTCTTCTCGCCCCGTCTGCTCCCCGCAGCCCCTCCTTACACCCGTCGGCCTAACGCCACCATCCTCTGCAACACCGTTTCCGCCCTCCGGAGCCTGCACCGACGCAGACACCGACGCAGACCCTCCTTTACAAGCTCACGGGACAACCAGAAGACGCCGGTGGGCTGGGACGCGGCTGCCGGGCAGGAAGCGCGGCCGGGGACAGTCGGTGGCACTACCTTGTCCTGGCGGATCAGCAGGGATGACTTGGAGCCCAGCGTGGAAAGGATCCCCGCCATTTCCACCGCGATGTAGCCGGCCCCGACAATAACGCTGCGCCTGCGGAGAAGCGACGATGCCGTGTGCAGGGGTGCGGAGCCGCCGGCGGCTTTTTGGGGGGGGTGGTGGGGGTGGTGAGCCCCGTTTTACCTGGGCAGCTCCTCCAGGTCGAAGAAGCCGTCGCTGGTCATCCCCAGGCTCGCACCTGCAAAGCAGAGCCCCTTTCGCACCCCTTCCCGCCTTCACCTCCCAAAACCCGCTTTGCTTTGGCGGATTGCTCTCCAGGCAGCCCGGGGATTTCAGGCTCACCGGGAATTTCGCTGTCGGGAGGGACGGCCGGGCGCCCGCCCGTGGCTATGAGGATGTGAGGAGCTGTGTACTTTTTCCCTTCCACTTCGATGGTAGGCTCGGGATCGGCGGTGAACTTGCCGTATCCCCGAATGATGTCGATGTGAGCCTTAGGGGAGCAACAGGTCTCCGATTAACAGCAGGAGGAGGTGCAAGAGCCGGCTAACGGAGCCAGGGCTTCCAGAGTTGGAGGACACCCGTCAAGGCTGGAAAATTGGCCAAAAATCCAGCAAAGCCCGCTTCCTCACTCAGCTCGCGGGATAAACACGTCCTCACCTTCCTTACGTTGTTCTCGTAGATCTCGTTCAGGCGCCTCACGTAAGCATCGCGCTTCTCTTTAATCGTTCTGGAACAGAGCAGGGGGCTCAGCGTCGCCGCGAGCGAATGAAACTGCAGAGCTCAGTGAAAAACAATTCAATCCCTTCGGTACGCGGCAACCGGGCCACAAAATAAAGCGGCCCCGAGTAACCCAGCGGGCAGTAGCTTTCCCTGACGTGAGGTTTTTGTGCCTGCCTTCCCTGCATCCATCTTTTCCGGAGTTTTTTCCCACCCCTCCTTTGCAAAATACAGCGGGAATCCCGGCCGCAAAGCCAGCTCAGCATCCGCCCGTGGGAAGCCTCGAGGCGGGCAAGGACCCCTTCGGGGTGGGCAACGAGCCACAGGACCACGGCGCTGACCCGCGGCTGCTCCCGCGGGACACGCACCGGGAGAGGCTCGTTTCCAACCGGCTCTTTCCATACTTACCTCCAGTGGAACTTGACGCCGGGCGTTTCGAAGCCGTAGTCGGCGTGATCGTGGATAAACTCCGCGTGGACCGCCGCGTTCCACATCACCTGCCCGCACAGACCGCAAGTTGGCTTGGGATGACCGGGTGGATTTTGGGAAAACCCCTGCCACGCTTCCCGCTGCCTCACCTCTGCCCGGAGCAGCCCACGGGATGCGGGTCTGAGCCCTTCACGGCATCTCGATGGCTCGACACGCTCCGAGCCCCTGCTTCCTCCCGCTCCTTCTTCCCCACGCCGCGCGCCGGCACCTCCCCACCGTTCGGCAGGCACCCAAACCAGCCCCGACCCACGGCCAAGGCGCAGACGGAGCCGGCGGCGAAAGCCCCGCTTACCTTTTTCGGCACGCACCCAACGTTGACCTGCGGGGAAATAAGAGCAAGTCTTAGTGTTAAGGCTTAGTTTTTCCAAGGCGACGCTCTGCAGAGCACCCCGAGTCCCAGGTCTCTGCCCAGGAAAATAAAGGCAGGATTACGGGTTTCTGCCAAACGAGGGCTGTAACCGCCTTTGGTGCCTCAAGGTCTTGTGGTTTGACTGTTTTCCTTCACTTCCTTGAAGGAGAATACGGAAGGTGCACTGTCTTCAAATACAAATCGCTGGGTTTTTTTTCCATTGATGATTTAAAAGAGGTTTACTAGGAGAGGGGTGTTTGCCATCCCTTTCCTGCACTTCTGGTCCTAGTAGGGCAACTCTTCCAGGGGAACGCACTTAAAACCTAAAATTAGAACCTGTCCCTGCTTTGAGGAACAAGTCTCTTTTTTTTTTTTTCCCCGGCTTGTTACCTCTTTGCCATGCCCCCCAGTTCTGCTTTCCTGCCTTTCAGCCCTCCCCCGGTTACCGGTTGCGCTGCCCAGCCCGGGACTCCTCAGCATCCCTTTAGGGGCCCGCCCAGAGCCCCAACAAACCCCCGCACCCCCCCAGGGCAGAGGGACTCGGATCCCCCCCCTTCCCCGCAGCTCGGCGTGACGAGGCGGCTCCTTCCGCAACGCTCCGGGGCCGGGCCGGTCCCTCCCGCACCGGCAGCAGCCCCGGGGGAACCGGGACCAGCTCCCGGAGGAACCGGGACCCTAAAAGTCGCCCCCCCCCCCCGGCGAGCGGATCCCCCCACCCGTGGGTGCCCCCCGGGACTCACGCAGGTACCGCCCAAGCGGTGCGGCTCCACCAAGGCGACCCGGGCACCGAGCTCGGCTGCCCGCCGTGCCCCCGCCAGCCCTCCCGACCCCCCGCCCAGCACCAACAGCTCGTAAGCGGCCGCCGCCATGGCTCCGGGCTCGGTAAGGGCCCCGCCGCTCCGCCCCGCCCCGGTCCCGCCCCGGTCCCGCCCCTCCGGTCCGCCCCATCTCGGCGAGGCACAGCACAAGGGGTTGGGGCTGACAATGGCGAGTTTATTGGTTCAGGTACAGCCAGGAGGATTGCAAGCGCTTCCAGGACAAATATACAGAGGGGAAGAGGGGAAATAACAAAAGAAAACAAATAAACGAACAAACAAAACAAAACAAAAAAAAAACAAAGTAGGAGCAACACAGAACAGGAATCGAGCTAAAAAGGGAACGCTTTTATCTGTGTTATGACATCGTACTCCCAAGCAGGAATCGTTTCCTTTCTCCAGTTAAGTCGAGCGGTCTTGCAATAAAATAAAGTGTGGTGGGGGAAGAAGTTAGTGTGCATTTCCCTCGAAAATAAACTCTAATTCATGCCAGTTAAACACTAGAACTAAAAATTTACACAGAAGCATCAAAGGAGATGGAAGTGTTATTAGAGTTATCTTTTCCTCTCTGAACAGTCCAGAAGAAAAACAATGGCTACAAATACAGCAGGCAAACTGACTGTTGGACTGAGGGGGATAGGATATATATAGTGTCGTAAGGAATTCAGTCTCAAGTTGTGCTAAACGCTCTTCGTCCTCTGTATGGCACATTTTGGTCCATGGTGGGGATTTTAAGTTGAGACGAACCCCGATTTCTTACAGAAACGTGTAAATATTGTTGCTCTTTAAAATGCCAGGTGTACTTCCTTCTACAAAGGTTAGGAGAGGTTTATAGGAAGTAGTCTGGGGTACGACGGGTAACATGAGGCTCTCCACGACGAGGTGCTGGGTCAAACTGGAGGCTGCAGGAAAGAAAAAAGGCATCATTTCCCCTCCTCAAAGTATTTTCCAATGCCACAACAAACACTAGACTTGCTCTCCCGCTGGTATTGCTTTACTCGTGCCAGCTGCTTCCGCATAAAACCTTCCAGGTCTCAAAACAAGCATCCACGGGAGTTAAAAGTCATCGGCCGGTCAGAGAGACCACCGCCCCCCAGCACTTCAGCAGCCATTGCTACTTTCACTCGAGCTCAGCTGAATGCAAAATTCAGACTCCTTCACCCATCTTTACACAGCCTAGTGCTACCCAAAATAAAAATAAATACATAAATCCATCTGTCTTTACTCTCTCCATCAAGCTCGGGCAATAGAGGGATTAATAAAAAGCAGAAGCTCCAACTCTCCAGAGAGCAGGAAGAAGAGATAACGCAGTACTCAAGAGAAGCTTTTAAGAGCTTAACGCGCTACTTATTTTTAGACATTCTTGCAGGTAGAGCACACAATGTTAATTCCAGAGTGGTTCGAGGTGGCTTTTCCTGAAAGAAACCCATTGGAAAGGATCCGACATTCCTCACTGCACAGCAGGGTTAGGAGGAGAGAACAGCCCCAGGTTACTCACAAGGAATATTTTAAAGTGTCGTCTAGTTCCATGATAGCAGCCTGGTTCCCACAACGGTAACAGTAATTGGGCGCACTGAAAATGGTCACCACATTTCGGTCGTGGCACCAGTTATAACCCTGCCAGAAAAAGAGAGAGAGAGAAAAAAAGTCTTTGTTAAACCTCAAACCTCAGCCCATCTGAAGTTCCTCTTCAGGCCTGAAACGATCCAAGGCATTTGTGAAACCCCAGACTTCTCGTAAGTATTTCTAACTGACTTGGTTTCATTTTATAACAAGTACTTGACCGCAAGAACAAGCGGTAGTTACCTGGGAAAAACAGCTTCAACCACTCTACAGAGAGATCGGCCATTCGTCGCTCACGCCTTTATCCATTTTGTACGCAAATTATGGATTGCGGTACAAAGAAACCTCGAGATTTGTACGTACGCCTTCAGCTTTCATCCCCCACAAATGAGAATTTGCCTGCTGGATGCGAGCGACTTCTGACACGCAGCGCTGCTTAAGGGATCTACTAGATTTTAAAAATACATCTGCTCCATTGACCCACCAGGCATTTTTCCAGCAAGACGTACAAGAATAGCCTATCAACAGCCGAAATGACGGCTTAATCCCTCTCACATCTGACTGCCGAGTATTCTAGGACAGCCTGGTTAACGCAGCAGCAGCCAGCGCCTAAGGAGATTATTACTTCCACAAACGGGGCGTGACAGGGTCCCTTCGGCAATTTATTCGGGGAGGGGAAACAGAACATCCCCTTATTTACATCGCAGGTTAAAGCACATTGTTTTACGCTGCTTGGTGTTTTCACATGATTAAAGTCCCTGTTTGGTATTTACCTGCCTAAGATTTAGGTGTCAGCTCACGCAAACCCATCAGCAGAACTCTCCCAGAGGAGACCAGAACTGGCATCTGTTTTGTTAGCCCCCTCTAGCAGAGCGCTTGCCCTACCTCCATGACAAGTTGGTGAGCACGGGAAACCAGTGTCAGACCATTGGCGTGGTTAAATGTTTCGGAAATATCTTGCCCAAACGTGTAGCCGGCACCACGTGGAGATATACCCCAGCCGCCACGATCATCCGGATCTGACCACAACAGATCACACATAGGACCCTTGAAAAAGATTAAATGTTCTTCATTAGATCACTAGCAAGATGGCTGTAAAAAGCCACTTTTATAATACATTTCTAGTAAAAAGACTGCCAACGTGTCCTTCTCTGCACAAGGCACGAGTTCATTTAACGCACAAAATAGCTGCTAGCTACTCACTGCATCAGTCAGCATTCTTCCCAAAGAAATGAATACCAGAAAACCATTCCCACCTCCTCTTCCATGCACACCGTTCACTATTTCACTTCAACTAGTCAGAGATACAAAGACACGGAGAGCAGATCCACAGTCTTACTCCTGACTCTCTCAGTGTAATAAAAAAGGCCACGTGCAAAGGTACGCACGTCCAAGGATGCACAATGAATTCACTGCTGCCAGCCAAGTTGCAATAAATTAAAGAAAGGGAAACGACCCGTAGGAGGCTATGAACTGTTCCAGACATTGATGTTAAGCCTTCAGCGGCCCTTCTGGCAGGGTATTCATCATTTGATTTCCTCTCCTAAACAGTGTATTGTTGGGCTTGACATATTCAAAAATATCCTGGTGTACATCTCCTCACAGCCACCAATGAAGCTCAGCGGCTTTTCTTGCCGAGCTACAAAGGGGCAGTGAAGACATTAAGCATTTATCCAAACCTGCTGCCGTTTCCTACCCGCCGACCTAAGCTCTGCTGAGATCTGTAGGGATCGCAGTGACCACGTCTGGAGGTCCCCAGGACAGCCAGATTTCAGCTCAGGACTGGGAAAACCCCAGAGCAACAATATAATTGTTACACCTAACTATTCTAGGATCAATTTACACAGCTTGTTTCAGGATTTTGGAAGGCTTGGACAGACCTTGCTGCGTTGTTCTTGCCATTACACCAAAAACCTTGCAGGACAAGCACTTCATTTTAAGCAAGGACCACTCGAGTCCACTTGTAAGCCCCAACCACTCCAACACCGAAGAGCCATTTGCTACCCCGGGAGCTCAGAAGGTGGTTTCTTCAGCCCCAAAGAAAGGACTGGCTGGGGAGGAAGGATGGTGACACAACACGGCTTCACGTGCTGGTTGCTTGTTCACAAGCAGGCCTGTGATGAGGCTGAAGGTAATGAACACCTTCCCCTGCCAAATACTATTATTCTTTGAGTCAGCGTGACACTCAAAAAATCCCGTGATTCTGTGAAAGACAGCTGTGAAAACCTCACAGCTCTCCTTTTGTAGACTGCTGTAATCAAAGCGGATTGAGTTGTGTGTGTTTTGCCCAAATGTGCGTTCATCTGCTCCAGCTCGTATAAAGGCAATAATCCGCTGTGTAACCGTGTGTCTCGCTGTTTAAGTGGATTTCAACGTGAGGCTACGTTTGCCTTTTCCACCAACAGATAGCTAAGTTAATGATGCATTTCCTCTCCTGTTACCTCGTGTGGAACTTCCTGCAGGCGGTCCAGAGCCCTGATATGATCCAGTGTATCTATGGATGGAGACAGACCACCATGGAGACAGAATATCTGGTCCGGAGGAAACAAAACAAAACAACAAAAAAAAAAAAAAAGAGAGCAATCCATTCAGTGCATATTGTTATGGGAAGACTGATCTCAGAAATAGCTGGTTTTAACTCTGTTACCATTCTTTTACAATTACAGCCATCTCACCCTCGCAGCCGAGAAACCAAATTTAATTCCCACAGAAGGAAACAAAACTGAAAGGCTGCACCTTGCATGGAGAGATCAGAGCAACAATGACACCATGCCGTCCATTTTAAGAATATCTTCCTTCACAGCCACAACTCAACTCGCATCTAATGTATAACGTGGGGATCCCCGCTTGCTGAGCGGTCATTTGCAACGAACCATACGTGCAATACCCTGCCAGTCCCTCGGCAGCAGAATCAAAAGCCTTCCCGTGCCATCAGCTTGTATTAACACCTCACTCAATTCTTCCCCAAGCCACAATAAGTACTTGAGCTTTCAAAAATATTCAGATCACAGGTTGAGGAAGCTTGTTTGAGACTGTTCCTGTAGAGGTCAGACAAAACAGTCTGCATCACTCCATGAAATGGAGCGTTTTCCTTATTCAAGGCTTACCTGGCCATCTACTAGAGCTGTAAGCGGAAGATAATCAAACAGATCTGTGAAATACTTCCAGACGTTGGCATTGCCATACTTTCGCAGACATTCGTCATAAAAGCCGTACACTTGTGTAATTTGTCTGCTTTCGTGATTGCCCCTCAGTATTGTGATGCGTTCCGGGTAACGCACCTATTGACAAAAGAAAATGCTTTTTTAACTCAAGAATGATACCATCAATATAGAAAGAAACAGTAACAGAATATTTCAAACAGCAGTCAAGCATTCAGCTCCGTTACACAATACGCCTTCATTAATGCATTTCAGTTTACATCTGTCTAGCTCAAGCCAACGTCGGCGTCAATGGGAGGAGCAATCCTTTCAAGACTCCCCAAAAGCGTGGTTTTGCCCAAGGTAGCTGTAGAAAAGCTGTCAAACCGTACCTTCAACGCTACTAGAAGAGTCACCGTCTCCACCGAGTAATAGCCTCTGTCCACGTAGTCTCCCATGAACAGGTAATTTGTGTCTGGCGATTTCCCACCAATTCTAAAGAGTTCCATAAGGTCGTGGAATTGACCGTGGACATCCCCGCAGACGGTGACGGGGCAACGTACCTCTTGCACATTCGATTCTTTCGTAAGAATTTCTTTAGCCTAGAAAGAAAAACACGTTTAGGACAAAAAGGTAGCAAACTCCTTCATAAGCGGGTGCAGATGTTATTCCACCGCATACAAACGAACTCAAACAAGTAACCAAACAAGTTAATTCCCAACCTCCCCTGAAATGAAGCAGTGTGAACTTCAAGACTTGCACCCGATACACCGTGTCCATCACCACTGGGGTTCACCCATGAATCCTGCGCCTCTTGCGTGCAGACAAGATGAAGCACTATTCCGGTAAGCTTCATTAGCACCACAGGCAGACCTTATCTTCTTAAGCACAACTGATTTTTTTTTTTTAATAAACATGCAGATTTTGACAGATTTCTTCATCTATGCGTTCACCACAGCTCGGGTCTGTTCATCTCAGCTTACGTGAGCTACGGCAGGACCCAGCACTCTCATCCGACTGCCAAAGACAAGCGCTATTCGCTTCTACCAAACCTAGAAGCTTTTACCTCAACAACCAGAGCTGTCCCCTCAGTATTGCAGGCCATCCCATGTCCTGTCAGCAAGACTTCGGTGCCAAACTCGTACCAACAGAGATTAATCAACACTCCTGCCGCCTGCTGTAAGGGCGGAAATAGCAGAGGAGACAGTGCACGCCACTCAGGCAACTATTACGGTTTTTTGAACAACTTGATTTGCCAAAGCCCACTTAAAGCTAGGTATTTTATGCTTACACTAGTAGGAAAGCTATGACCTCCTAGGCTTCTGACAGAAGTCATCTGACTTGCAACCATGCACTTGGACACAGACTCCCTCCTGCCACATTTTAGTCTGACTACCATCTGGGTTGCTCAATGGATTGCTCTCAATCCCACGCAGCCATGTGGAACCGTTCGCAGGCTGGAACAAATCCTCTTCTGCCAGCACTGACAGCTACTCCTCGCTGCCTTCCTCCTCTGGGATCCCTCAGGCTTCCCGCCGTTGCCACACACCCATAAACCTCACGTGCTCTCCCAAGACCAGGATTTCGCAGCGGCGGGTCTGTGCCATGGAAACAACACTACGAACGGCGCGTTCGTTCCGTATCGACAAAGCCAGCTCATCATGGGACTGCTGAGCAGAGAATTTCAGAAAGGCCGCACATGACAAAGCAGCTCGTCTGGCAGAAACGCTGGGCAACCGCCACTGCGCCAGATGAGCTGAGCTGTGTTCCTGTGCCAAACAATAACCAACGAGCGTGCCAGTGCCGGGGGCTGACGGGGCTGCCCCAGCTCTCCGGAGATACTGCGCTTTCAGAGCGCGCTGCGGCGAGTACGAGACCTCAGGAGCCGTACGTGAGGAAAAGGAACCTTCTCTGCACATTCCCAGAACGCATGGGAATTAACAAATCCATTTCCCTTGCAGAGGGGCAGATTTCCTCTTCTTGCTCAAGCTACCGAGGAATACAAGTATTCCTAAGCTTCGCTGTACCAACCTGGCACAGAACCTAGCCGCATATGCAAGAGGCGCTTCCCTCGCCCAGGGCACTTTTGCCTGCCAGATTTCCAATCCTCTTCCAAGCACAACAGTTTAACAACTTCTAAAGGCAGGTCACATACAACTGGAAAAGCGAAGTCAGAAGCGATTTAAACATACGGAGCCACAACCAGCTTCCCTGGCCGTACCCAGCTGGCAACAAAATGACCACAGATGGAGGGATGGCATCCCTGGATTTAGTCATCTCTTCCTCTACACCCAGCAGTTCCTCTGCTAGTTACGGCCATGTGATGTAGCCTATCTGCATTATCACTATCAAACATCATGTTTGTTTTGCTGCTTCCAGCTCATCGACTGATGCAGATCAGCGCTCCAGGCACACGTGAGGCACAGAGAACACCCACAGATAGGCTCGGTCTGATTTGGAGAAAAGGGCTGAAAGATCCCCCGTGCTGAACAGTCACTTCCCAAGGATGCCCGTCTTCACATTCAAACATTAGTTGCCTTGCCTCTTTTAGGGAAAGCGCATATTCTTTGGAAAGAATAACTTAAACCCCAAGCAGTCAGGGCTTGGACAGCATCCAGCATGCCCCCTGCGTGGTACGTAACCCAAGGGATGCGACTCTGATCCTCAAAGATGGGTCCTGCACGTGGACTTGATGATGTGGGGTCCACATTGCAGTTCTAAACTGACTGGAAACTGCTGGACACACAGCAGCACTCAAATTCTGTTCAAGTATTTTTTAAAAGCACCTATTGCACCTTCTGAGAGCTGCTACCCTCTGGGAGGGACAGCTACAAAACACAGTCACAGAACAGCTGCTCAGCGTGTTCTGATTTGCACGTAGCAACAGACAGGGTTTCGCTGGAGCTAACTTCACCACAAAAGCTGCGATGTGTTTCCTGCCTTTTCCTATCACTCATACCGCTCCCTTCCCAGATGCATAAAAAGAAATACGCTTACTTCAAGCCTCCGAAGAAAAGATGCAGGACACCGTACAGATAACATACATACTTACCAGTGTCTCGACCACATCATCACCCTCCACCTTTCTGATCTGCCCAGAAAACCCACGCACCCGCCCTGAGAACACATACAGGTAAAGCAGCACGGGCAACAGAGAAAAGCTCCTTTTGCGCAGAAATAGGGCTAACATACTTTAAATGCATCCCAGGAAGGTGGGCCAGCCTGAGCCCTGAAATTTTGGTACTAGGAGAATCTAGAAGTTTCCCCTCAGGAGAAAGGAGGAGCTAGCAGCTGAAAAGCAGCAGCTTCTTAAGGGGCCTACCAGCTGTTACTGTGTAGCCTATTTTAGCTTACTATGTAGACAAACACATATGCACATTAATAGATTAAGCCTGTCGTTTTAACACTGCAGAGCTGGTTCCAACCAGGCCTGGGAGCTGAGCTTGGCTGGCCGCAGAAGCGTGCCCTCCCGTGACTTTCTAATGCAGAACAAGACCTTAAAGACCTTAAGCATCATTAAAAACACTCCAGAAAAGCGGCGACTAACCGGCGCGCTCTGCTTCTGTATTTCATTGTGCGGAGCTAACGCTGGAGTCAAATGACTTAAAATAACAAAAGCGCCATTACAAAACAAGGATAAAAAACTCTAATGCAAGCAAGCTGCCCTGCTTTATCATCGGTTACTTAAAGAAGCTGTTCAGTAGTCATATTTTAGCTACCTTTGTTTTAGAAAACGGTGACCAATGTTATCGGCTTCCTAAGCATGTGTCCCAATTGTTTTCGATGAAAACCATATCCAGGTCAGAATAACAAACAGCAGCTTTTAGGTTATTTGTATTAAATAAACCTCCATTAAGCACAATAGTTACCCTGTCTGTGCTCAAAATTACTTTGAAGAGTAGACTATTTGTTGGCCGTGAGCTTTCCCAGTGTTGGATTCTGTAGATCACCTTTGTAGACTGGAACACGAGCTTGCCTGCCATCCAGTCCTCAATCCACGTGGAGGGAGGCTGGAGAACGCACATCTCAATAATTCACCGTGTTGACCTCGCAAGAGGAAACCGAGCGGTCTCAGGGCTTGAAAACAACCCATTAACGCGCTGCTCCGAAACCCGAGATGCTACAGCGGCTTTGAGACTACCGTCGGGATCACCAGGAGACTAATCCCTCTGTGAGAGACTTAACAATCAAATCCACATCAACTATTACGCCGTTCAGATTTGTCTACGGTAATTGTGTAGGCCGATTCCATGGGCAAGAGGATTACAATCCAACCAAGAGACAGACTTTTCAGCCTTGTGTTTTCTCTAGATAAAACCAAAGACCCCAAGCACCTCCGTTGCATACAAGATCTTTTGAGAGCACAGAAACTCAACTCCTTTGGGAAGATTCATTTACTGCACCACGAGCTCACCCGTAGAGGCTCTTAGTTCGGGAATCAGAGAAGCCAGCCATGGAGTTTCTGATCAAAATTCAACTGAACCGTCACTCCATCAGCTGTGACGGACCAATCTAGTACATCAACAAGTGTGCTGACAATATTAAAATCTCAAGGAGCTTGGCCTGAACAAGAACCAGCTGGATTCTCCCCAGATGAGATGGAAGCTGGAGGGACAGAGCTATCTTGCCCTTCATCAACAAGGCAGCAGAAGACACACTGGAGCTCAAGAGTGACAGGGACTGTCAAGGTGCACGCGTGTTCCTAGAGGTACCTGGGCCAGCATACCCCAGGATGAGCGTCATCGCTGGCGAGATCAAACGTTCCTGGCCGCGACTCAACACAACACTTGGAATTTCATGGTTTGAACGGTGTCCAGGATGCTACTTGGCTCCATCACTCATTCTAATTTCACCAATTAGCGCAGAAGAGCTTGCTAACTCATTCTCCTAAAATTATTCTTGGGTGAAACTATCTGGGAGGGCAGAAGCATCCTAGGCAGGTGCCACTAACAGCACCTGGCTCCTGTGGCTTGGTTTGAATAATCAGTTTACAGTCGCCATGCAATAACCGTACAAGGAATCCGAGTCTTCATTAACGACTAGAATCCTTCTCCTCCCACCGCTTCACAACACAAAGCTCTCAAGCTGCTCACAGCAATGAGACTGTAACCCTTCTTGCACATTCAAAGAACAAGGATAGAAAAAAGAAGCTACAAAGAGAGATTGTTATGGATGCTTGCTTGCCTGCATTTTAAATTAAGAGACAGCCTTTTACTCGCCTTCTTTCATACCCCATTTTATTACCTTGGTGAAAAACCCTTTTCCCTGGAATAAGTAGGATCGCTCTTAACTCTCTCACCAGAATTCATCTGCTCACCTGACTTGAACTTTAAAACCTAAGTATTCAGAGATTTCCATGTCCAAACTTGGGAGCGCTTCCTATTAAATGAATCCAACTTCTTGGCCCTTTAGCCTGACTTTAGCTGTCTGAGATACAGGTTACAACCTGTGCAAATTCAAAGGCAGTTCGATACGGCCAGCACCACCCTGCTATCGGTACCCCAGTTAACAATTTCGAAGCTAGCACCAGCACAGAAAGCCGCCACGGCACCTTCGATGAGGCGCATACGTAACCCAAAGCAGAACTGTATAGATTTTCGCTGCCTATTTAATGAAAGTGGAAATAGGTTTTAATAACCTCCTGCCATAAAGAGAGTCTAAGACCACGACGTTAAGAGAAGTAGGATGAGATGCAAGACATCTGATGCACACTTCCCCACCATACTGGAACATTTCTCGTGACTACAAGCTCCAGCAGTGATCATAATTGTTTGTCCTTCTATTATCCTTTAAATGTCTGCATGATTCTAGCCAGATTTCATTTTTAAGACCAGCAGAACAGGAAACAAGTGTTCTCATGTTGTCTTGAGACGACATCTTGATTAACTGCATGAAGAATACAAAACTGATTAGCTGCCAAAATGATGTCGAAACTGGGCAGGTGAAGACAGAATGTGATTTTTACAGGTGCAAATTTCAAGAACTTTCAAGAGGCAGAATAACAATAAACCCCAACTCTGGGATTTGTTTCTCTGGGCTTCCCCCCCCCCCACCTCATTTTGATTGAAACTTTTTTTCTTTTACTACCACACTCTCCCACAAATGTAAACCTGTGGCAAGAGGTACTATTGTGCTTGGCCTCTTAGAAATTAAGTCACAGGAGCGCCAAGAAGTGAAACAAGGGTGGTAAAGGCTTCCCCGAGCGTCACATCAAGGAAACAAACTAAACCAGCTTTCTGGCAGGGCTGTTTCACACCAAAAGCAAGCCTGCACAGCCAAAAGTTTTTGTAAGCTCCTTTCCACTGCCAGCTGGGTGATACAACCACTCCCCAAAAACTTAAGAATAAGGCAGGTAAGAGCATTGCAAAGCATTTACTTCATACCTAAGTTGTTTCAATCAGTTACCAGCACGCCTGAAGAATGAAGTGCTGCGACAGATGACATTTATTTCACGCCTTGCTCCACGGGTTCAAGCTTCCTACCTGTCACCCGGATGACAAACACCCTCTCCGCCTCCAGCTGCACCGTGGTGCGCCGAGCTGCTGCTCTCCCTATTTACTGTGTAAGCCCTGACGAACAGCCACAATCTGCTGGCATTGTCCTCCAGCTTCTTAAAACACAGCAGCCGCAGCTCCTTAATTAAACAGCGCAGCCGGAGAAAAAGGGAAATGGCTTTCTGTCACAGCTTGCTGGTTAGAACAGCAGTTGCCAGCCAGCAATGCTTGGAGCTGGGCACAGATCACGCTAATAAATTCTCTCAGGCTTATTAGCTAGGCCTCACGCAGGAGACAGCACAGCCACAGAGAACTTTTACTCTTCAAGATATAGCTACTCTCCAAGCCACTGCTGTCGCTCCTTGCTGCGGCACCAGCCCTTCTCACCACGCTCCCTCAGAACCGACAGAGCTCTGGAGAAAGAGTCACAAAACAGACAGCCCCAGCATGGAATAAAAAAAGGGCAAGAAAACAGAGGCTGGGTGGGGGCTAGCTAGATGTCAGGACCAGTAGTGAGGGCATCTGCCAGGAAGCCAGAGCCTGGAGTCTGGCATAATCTCTGCCTGTGGCATTCAAACAAACGGCTCCTACCTTTCCGATGAGCACCCCGGCACGTTATGAGGTCGCAGCGCTGACCCTCTCTACGGATCAAATCTTATCGCTGCGGCAGTCTACCGAGGATCCGACAGAAGCAAATAGCTGCATCTTCTGAAGATGGCATCGAGATGTTTAATCACTGGCCAAAACGTGCTGCCGTGAACAGGCATCAGAACACGTGTTTCGCTGCTGAGAGAACTGAGCGAGACACACAGGTAATAACGTGACAACACCAAGCTCGCCATCAGCAACATGACGCTAAAGGGAACGCCGAACTGACTACTGTACCCTCCTGCGCCTGATAATTATCAGTCCATCCAGGGAAGAAAGCAGAGAGCTTCTTTGAAGCGCCTGATGCACGGCAACGGGCTCTGCTGATCTCTGAGATAAGAAGCAAGTAGAAAGAATAATCTTTGTAACTACGTTAGCTACCACTTCAATTCTTCAACTGTCCCATCCTGCAAAGAAAATCCTAACTTAGTCACAGATTACAGTATTGAGGCAATGTCCACACAGAGGTATTTAACTTCTCAGACAAAATCCGACACAAGTCTCAAGATTGGTCTCCTGATGGGGTGTAAAAAAAAAAAAAAAAAAAAAGCTCTTGACCATCTACAGTAAACAAGTCCAAACAGCAATTTGCCAAAGGACTGTTCAAACCACAGTCCGAAATAACAGACCGTGTCCTTCATCCAACCATTCCTGTTTCTATTTTAGTCTCCCTCAGCAGCTTGTAAACCACTGTTCAGGTTGGCACTACAGCTTATCTCTTATCCCCCTCGGCTTTCCTAGATTACGCATCGGATGTCAAAAGACTTCCTCATTGATTCCGGGCTGACTTTTCAGCATGTGGCCAATACACGGTATGAGACGTGAGGGAGAGGCGCAACGCCATGCCCCTGAAGGACAGAAGAGATTCCTCCCTGCACACACCACCCCTCAGCCTCCTCCGCGGCTTAGATGAACCCAAAGGCAAAAGATTAAAAAAAAAAACCAAAACAAAAAAACCAAACAACCCTACTATAGAGGACAAGTCCGTGTGAAAAAATTACTATAACCGTGGCGGTTTTGACGCCAGAACTGTACCGCCACTGCGTACAGGCGGACTCCCAAGCTCAGACGTACCACAGGCAGCATCCCGGCCTGACAGCGGGGAGAAGCAAGCCTGCTTCCCCGCCTCGGCAGCCCGCACGCTCCCACTGCCATTTTCCGCCCGCCTTGCTGCCCGCAGCGGGGCTGAGGTACCGCCAGCCCCAACCCCGAGCCGAACCACCCCGGCTCGCAGCGCTGCCTGCCGGGGACTCACCCGCTACCAGCACCGGGCCCTACAGACGAGGTAAAGCCGGGCCCGGCCCGGTCCCCGCACTCACCTTCTCGCAGAGGCTGCGGACCTGGCTCTCGCTCAGCTGCCGGCACTCGTTCAGCTGCTCGATCCACTGGTCCAGCTCTTTGGCGAAACCCTTCTCCTCCATGGCGGCGGCGCTGTCCGCCGGGTGGGGCCGGGCCGAGGGGCCGGGCAGGGCCCCGCCGCGCTCGGGACCCGCAGGGCCCGGGCCCGCCTAACGGTGGCGGCACAACTAACCGGGACGCGCGGCCTGCAGCGCTCCGCTCCGCTCCGCGTAATGGCGGCCCCCCCTTCCCCCCACTCACCCTTTCCCGGCCCTGCGCACTTCCGGCCACACCCACCCCGCGTGGCCCGTGCGCGCGCGCGCACTTCCGGGCCGCCCCTGCGCACGCGCGAGCCACGCCTCCCCCTCAGGGCTCCGCCCCTCGCCCTGACGGTCACCGCCTCCTGTGAGGCGATGGCCGGGCCGCCCCGCTCCGCCCCCGGCCGGTCCCCCTCCGGTGGCGGATCCCTGCCTCCCCGCGGTGGGCTGGGGTGAAGCGGGATACGAGGGAGGCGAGACGGAGGTCCCCGTCCCCCTCGGGTGGCGGCAGCGGCCTCTGCGAGGAGCGGGCCGCCCCCTGTCACCGTGTGTCGAGGCGGGAGAGGCCGGGCGTGCGGCCTCGGCTTGTGGTGGAGGGCGGCAGCGTAGGGGCGCGATGTCGTTAGGGGTCTGACAGGGACAGGCCTCCCCCGGAGCCACCCGCAGACTGGCCCGGCCTGTGCGTGGGGATAAGGTGAACCCGTTGTCAGCACAGACCCAGACCCCGGCTCTGCGTATCCTTTCTACGCTACCTGTGCCTCGGGAGGCTGCTGCTACTTGCAGTTGGATTTACACGCACGCGTATTTATGATAGACGGCATCTCGCTTGCTGCCGTTTGACAAGAGATGGTCGCTCTATTCCCACCCGAAGCGACTGAAACACCTGACGGTACAAACGGAAATAAATCACAGAAAGTAGGTGCAGCTTTCACCCTGTGAGAGGCTGTCACAAAGCATGTGCGTGACTAAGTCCCACTGAAATCCTGAAACGAGGAACTGGCAGGGTGGTTGTGGGTGTCTGGACGGGCACCTCCCGCTCCGAGAAGGACAACGGGGCAGAGGGATGCAGCCCTTGGGTTGAAGCAGGCTGGGACGGCTTCCACACTTTGCCGCCCAATTAAAATTTAGGTATTTACTGGAAAACGGGGCTTTCAACGATCCGCCGATTTGCACGAGGGTGCTGATGTGATTTTGGGGGAATTTTTCTTCGTTTTTTTCCTTCTGATGGGACTTTTGTCCTCTGCAGCTGGCTGCTGCGGCCGCGGTGCTGGACGAGGCAGGGCCGGGCAGAGGCCGTGCTTCCTCCGAGCTTGTGGCCGGCCGCGATGATCGCTCGTCCATTTTATATATACAAGGGCGATCAAAAATGGAACCCGCGTACCGTGGCGTACCAAACGCAGCGCGGCATTAATTAACATAAACACCAATAAAAATTAACATATTTGCTTACAGTCTGCTACTCGATTCATCTCGGAGTCAGCCCTAAATTGCGAGCGACCTGTGAACATTTCTATCTACTGCAGCATAGCCATCTCTTCATTTGATCTTCTCTAAGTTTTGGCTTGCTTTACTGTCTCTTCTATACCGGAATGTAATAGTAACGGGTAATGATGTAATAACTCTGGCGGTTATATTGCTCAGGTCTGGAGCGCCGGGTACGCTTGACTTCCAGGTGCCTGGCCCAGACAGCGAGGACCGGGATTTTAGGAGTTAACTGGTGCGAAACTTTCCTGGGGTTTTTAGCAGAATAAGATAAGTGAAGTCCTTGCGGTGGGTTTTTTTTTTTTTCATGTCGGATGGAAACGCTGAGACTCGCTGAGGAGCTACTCGGGCTGCGCAGGTGTTCTTCTGCCAGGAGCACCAAAGCCGGTTACGGTTTCCTTAATCCCCGCTGGGTAAAGCAGCCGGATTTGCGGACTTCACCCTGAGGTGAAGGAGAAAATTAAAGGGTTCAAAGCATCACATCCCTAAAGCGAATTTTCCAACTAAAAATACATTTAGCAAACTAAAAGGGAGCAATATATATTAAAAAAATACAATTTTGTAGCCACTCTTAAAGATTGCCCATCCTTTGCCATTTCAGTACCCAGAAAAGGCGCCTGCCGGGAACCGTTCACATACACCTGGATGTTCTATTTGCTCACTGGCTTCCAGCAGATTATTTTTAACCAAATTGCCCGCATCCGTGGCACTGCAGCGGCCCCAGGGTAAGGCAAAACCTCCAGCGTGGCAGCGGGCAATAAATCCTTCCCCCCGGGAGCTTCCCAAGGACAGCACGCACTGCGCGCCTTCGAGAACCTATGGGAGACCCGCTGTAAAAATCATCCCGTGACTTGTCCAAAATCACCTGGGTCTCAGGAGGTTATGACGCAGCGTGAAAACAAGTGCTTTTATTTATGTCTTTCAAATTTTTAAGATTTCCTCGTTATTTAATACGAGGAAACAAAATCGGAAAGAAGGCCGTGTGTGCTAACATGGAAGTCTCACATCGCTCCTGCTGGGAGAAATACCACGTACCCCGAGGTTTGCAAAATCAGAGAAAAGCATTAACTAGCTGTTAGCAAGCTAGTTAACCTGGTTAGTTATGTACTTGTTAACTAATAAGTTGATTATTGTCCCAAGTTTTAGATTGGAAACAACTATCTGGTAACTACTTGCCAACCCTCCCTGTATATGGAGGCATACGTTTAAATATCCACGTTTATATATTACACTTCGGTGATTAAGTTTCTATTTACCGGTTCCTTACCACCATTAAAATGTTTAATAGGAAAAGCCTAAATGGAAAGCTGGAATAGATATATTTCTCTTGGCTTCTTATCAGGAACTAAAGAGGTTTCTTAGGTATCGATCCGAGCCGGTGAGTCTTCTCCCCGGCGGCAGCGAAGGACCAGCAAAACCTCGCACCTACGGCTGTTGCGGCCTGAGCCAGGACGGTCCGCGGATCAGCCCGACGTGGTTTACTGGAAGAGGATTTTGCCAGGCAGCAGCGGGGGATGTTCAGCAGATTGCCCAGCAGGGAAAAGTGAAAAGCCTCGCCGAGAGAAAATGAACGAAGGCAGGAACCTGCGGCGCTACACTGCGATCTGCATGTTGGCCGCGAGCCTGGCGGAGAGAAAACCCGCCCGGGCGCGCTGCGGGCGCCCCGCAGCACATCCTCCGCCGTGCAAAAAGCAAGGGGGTGTTGTAAATTTGAACCTGCGTACCTGCGGCGTCCCCTCTGGATGACGGTCTCATCGCTGCTGGCCATGTCCTCCGAGGTCCTGGGGCGGACTGAGAGGAAGGACGTGGTTAAGAAACAGTAACGAGAAGGAAGCTGTTTGCTCTTGGCAGGCAAGTAACTCCAGCAGAAGTGATAAATCAAACCACAATAAGCTCCGAAATCTTTCTGCCTCGACTTTTCTTGCTATTGAATTCTTTAGGAAGCGAACCGTTTCACATATCACAACTACCTCAACGTGAGTCTCAACAGGTTTTACGGTGGCGGTACTAAGGCTGCCTTTCTTCACCGCGCCCACCGTGTTGTCATCGGCAATTAAAAGGTTGCTTACACCTTCCTCCTGCAGAATCTGAAAAATACTTTTTCAGGCTCTCAGAATGCTCCCTACACCTGACCATTAGCGTCTGCAGCTTCCTGAGATCCGCAGGCTGGGTTTCTTCCAGCATTTCTCCCAAGCAGCAAATACCGGGATGTAAAATCGGGATTTTTTTGAGCATGACTTACCGAACAACTCGACACCGGGGCTTGGCGTTCCTTATCCATCCTGGTACGGGGTTTTCCAGTTTTGAGCTCACAGACCTCACGGGGTTTGGACAGGGCCTCCTGGTCAAGTTCAAAGAGAAGCCGGCTCTTTTCCTCCTCAGCAGCCTTTCTTAAACACATCCTTCTACCTTTCCCAACAAGGCTTTTAGCTGCCTCAAAAAATATATGCTCAGACCCAAAGAAGGATTCCCTCAGGGCCACGGATGCATCTCAGTTAGGAGTCGGGGTGTCCGGTGGCTCTGGCCTGATTTTTGGGGGGCACCAGGCTCCCATCTCCCCATCCAGAAACGGGGAATTTGCTCGGGATGTTGGGTTGGTTTTCTCTCCTTTTTTTTTTTTTTTTGTTTTGGCTTGTTTGGAGATCCCCCCCGGCCCCTGGTGCTTTCCAGCATTTAGCGAGTGGATTTTCCACCACCTTCTCTAAAATCTAATCATTTCTACGCTAAAACCTTCAGAAAAGGCAATGCTGGTGAAAGCAGTGAAAAAGGCCATGAAAAAATAAATAAATGCTGGCTCTGTAACGTCAAACCCTTCGTTGGGTACCCTTTCTTTCTTATTTTTGTGATTTTTCCCACAGAAACTTGGTCTTTTCGGGTGTGACACAAAACGCAAGGGAACCCAAATCGGAAATAATTACTTACTGCCGCCGCCGCCTATGGAAGGCGTTGCCGGGGCTTCTCCACCGCGTCCCAGAGCACGGTGTGTTCCTAACAGTACGCCGGCATTCTAGAGAGGGAAAAAAACCCCACAGAGTGAAAAAATAAACAAATCGGTAAAGTCTTTTCTTCTGTCAGCAGCTGAGGGTGCGCAAACCACGACGTGTCCTCAGACTGGAGTCGCTGCACGGCTTCTAGTAGCCGTCCCCGCTTCGGGGAGTAAAACCCACGAAGAAAAAAGGAGCTACTTGAATTTCCCTTGGGGTTTTTTGCTGATTTGGCCCCATCCGCATTTCCTCTGCTGCAACTTTTATTGCAGGGAGTTATTCCACCTCGATCTCCCCTGTGCCTCCTCACCCCGTGTCCCCTGCACCCCACGACGGGGCACCCCGGATCCCCCCGGACCCTTGTCCCGTGTGGACCTGTGTCACCCACAGGCACCCGCACACCCCCCCGCACCATCACAGCATTATCTCCGCCCCAGCACCCGCCCCCAGCACCTTGCGCCTCTTCTGCAGCACCCGGCGCTGAGCCCCGGCGCTTTCGTGACAGCACCAGCAGAGCTGCCTCGGGGAAAGGTCCAGCCGCCAAAAATCAGCTGAGGAAGCAAATCTGGATCATTTGGAGTGACGTACCGATGCTCAGCGCTCCTGAGAGAGCCCCACCGCCCCCTGATTTGGGGCTAAAAGGCGACAAAGGAGCATTTCGGGGTGCAGACGCCACGTTTTTGCTGAGGATGGAAGGCAGACGTACCTGACGGCGCCCTCCACAAAGCCAGGCTTCTTGTTCCCGGCTTCTCCCCGCAGGATTCGTCTCTGCTCCCTCCTTCCCGTGCTGGTGTCCGTTGCCATAGGCAGTGCTGCTCGTGCTGCGAGGAGCAGCAGGAAACATCTACAAAACCTTGATAAACTGGGAAAAAAAAGCCGGAGAGAGGTCAGAGGGGGAGGAAAGGGGCGAAGAGGGGGAGGACGGTGCCTGGAGAGGGGCGTAAATCACTGAAAACGTACTCCGTGGCCATACCATAGCCGCAGGGACAGTGTCCGACAGGAAGGAAGGGCGACAGCCCAAGCTCTCGCACGGACTCCCCTGAAATGTTCCTCTTAGATACAGATACGTCTTTAAGGGAATAAAAAATGCCTTCCTGTAGCAGCCTGCAACATTTTTACTCCAAAAATAGCTTTTTTAGGGGGGGAAAACCTCAAAACCTGAGAGTCTGGCAACAGGTTTTGTTTGCAAACGCCCCGCAAATCTGGAATATTTGCTTATTGCTTTATTGAACTGCTGGCTGATTTGATTACGTCCCTGGAAACGGATGTGCAAATCATTTTTCCAGCCTTGTGAGGGCACTGCCTTCTGCCGCAACGTCTCCAGCGACTGATGCCAACTTCCCTCTAACGCGCCACGCCGTAAAACCGAACGGGCGTTAAGATGCCGATGCCCACAGCTTTCGGCCGCTCGTTGCTTTCAGCGAGCTCGTAGCCGTAAATCCCTTCATTCCCAAATGCAAAATACCGCCGTCGGAAATGACTTACCCTCAAGAAACGCGTTAGCAACAATTTAATCTCTTAAATTAAGCGGGCCGAAGCACGGCCGTTCCTCTGTCACGCACTTACCGCATAGAAGGGTCTGATGATGAAAAGACTGGGGAAAAAAAAAAAGGGCATCAAATTGAAAAGCCCCGGGGAGATGAATGTGAGATAACCGAGAGAGGAACGTTTATAGTCTGAGTCTCGGCCGAAATGGTTTCCCTTCCCTGGCAGAGAGATTTCCTTCTCGTCTTCATGGGAAGCGCCCAAAGGAGAGCCGCCGTGCAGGCACCTTGGAGCGGCGATAAATCCGATTATAAAAGCCAGAGCAGACAGTTAAGACTACACAAGTAAGCAAATTTATTTTAAGACAGAACAAATATCGTGGCAAACAACAATATGCAAATTCCGTTGAGAACAGGGGTAAATATCAGACTTTGTTTTCAAATCGATATAAAATATAGTCAGATTTTATTTTGTCCAAAAAGCAGCTCGCGTCGGGGGGGGTTGGGAGGGGATGGGTCTGTTCACACCACCCGAGGTGTGTGTCACCCGCAAAACCTCAGGCTGGGGCGGCGGCTCCTCTGCCACCGGAGACGAGCGATGCCGCGAGGAGATGGAGGTGCCTTTGGGAGCCCCAGCTCCCCTTGACTCCGATTTTCTGCCTCCGTTCTCACAAAAATCCAATTCTTGCCGCAAAGCAAGGGGCAGGTTCGTCCCGTCCGAGACCCTCGGTGCCCACCTACCACCTACATACCGATGGGGCGGTCGCGGGGATGTCGGGCATCTCTGAAGGCACCTGCACCTCCTCTTCCTCGCTGGCTCCCGATGGATCGACCTCCCACGGCTGAGCCCGAAAAGCCAGCGAGGAAGCAGCTCGCCTCAGATGCCGCAGGAGCTGCCGCGGCGTGAACGGGACGAAATCCCCTCCCGGCGTGAAGGTGCTGGCGTGCTGCTTTCTAGAAAAGCCATCCCAAATAAAAGCAGACATAGAAAACATTAGATTGTCAATGATGCTTTGAAACAAATTCAAGTTTATCTTTTTTTTTTCTTTTTTTCTTTTTCGTGAGCGCGCGTGTGTGTGTGTCGTCGACTTCATACAAACAGACAAGAAAGACGTCGTGAACTTCAAGCTCTGGATCGGCATGTTGTCAGTTAGCATCCGCAGAAGCACCATCGGATACGGAAGAGTTAGCACCAGAGAGTTTGGAGGACCTAACCGATAACATGCGTCATTTGGAAAAACCGGGTGACAGGTTGGGAACGGGCGGTGGGGGGACATGGTACAGTCCATTGGAAACAATACAAGGCAATTCATGAGTTTTCATACAGTACAATACAGTCACGGATCAATTAACCCTTTCAGTACAGTACATGACAAGTAACACTTTGCACCCTGTTAACACTAGGAAAGGAGGCTTTGGGTCGGGGAGAGGTGGCTGGTAGTTTAACCCTTCTGCTTTTTAATTTCAGGGGCCGCGGATCGCTTCGGCTGCTTTTCAGACGCACGTTCGTCCCACCCCGGCTCGGACAGCCCGTCCCCAGCCCGGTTCCCGGGGAGGATGCGCTGGAGGAGCGGGATGCCGCCAGTCCATCCACCCGTGGCAAGGTCTTCACCCAAATTATCCTCGTTTGGACAGGGAAATGGAGAGCCACCGCCCCTCTGCCCCGCGCCAGCCGCCGAACCGATGAGAAAACCTCGGATTGGAGTAGCTGACTTTCCCCCTGGCCAATTCTGGTGCCAAAAGACGCAGAAAGGGTCCCGAGGTCGAGTCCAGACGGCCCCAAAGCCAAACCCACTTCTTCCCTCGGGTGTAGTGAGAACAGGGTCCATTGGAAAAGTGCTAAATTACAGTACATTGGCATTTCCATATGTCAACTATTGAACAGCAAAACAGATTGTTTGAAAACAGAATCAGTATCGTACAGTAAGTTCACACTTAATTCTTCACCGTTTCTACACTTGTAACACATGCATTTTATTTCCATTAGTTTAATGCCAGTAGGACCAACACCCTCCAGAACAATGATCTAACATTAAACGAAACTTCCTAAGAAAAATATTAAGCATCACATAAAGTTTCAGAAAAAAAACCCCGTTAATTAGCATCACAAGGTACTCAGATTTACATTTAGGAGTTCTCATGCCATGACTTTAAAACACCTTTTGGTTAATATCCTGGGGGGTGGGAGGAAACAAACCCAAAAAAACCCAAACCAACCTGCCCCCCCCCCCAAAAAAAGGAACAGTCGGGGAAATAATCTATCTATCTATATGTATACGCACACAGACACACATGCACGTAGACGCAGATAGGTGCATGGGTGTGTGCGCGTTTTGAGACTGCTTCCTGCAATGCACGACTTGTTTCGATAAACTCGACTCATTTCAAGGGCAATTGCACGGGTCCAAAAAGACTTTCAAGGAAACGAACTCTAAACTAGCCAAGCAAATTAAAAAGCCTCTCTTGGAAAAAAAAGAAAAGGTCGGTAAAACGTGGCCTGTGTGTCGTTACAATGCGCTTCCCACGAGCTATCTTAAAACCCAAACAACTAAAAATCCCTACGAGAGCTTTTTTCCGCCTAAAAGGTCCTTCCAAAGCGAGAGGTGCTGTGCTAGGCTTTGCGTTCCGGCCTCACGCGTGCCGTGCGGGAGAAAACGCTTTCTTTTACCTTCCCGAAGGACGAGATGCCAACTCCAAGGGGCAACAAACTACACCTGCGGGGGAAAAGAAACGAGAAAAAAAAAAAAGACCTGTTCCACGTCCCCCTTTCTCACCAGCTTAATTTCCAAGGACTCGAGGAGACCGGTGAGCTCGCCGCGGGGGTGAATTGTCCAAAGGGTTCGCCTATATCCTCGTGACGGCGAGCGGGATGTAGGCTCTGAGTCACCGAGGTACTTGCTGAAGAGGCTGTCCCCTCGGCCGCTATCGTTTTGGGGGGCTCAGCTAGAGCAGTGACATCCCCAAGCGCTATTTCTTTAAAGCTAGATTTGGGGGGAGAAAGGGGAAAAAAAAAACAAACAAAAACCAAAAGAAGGATCTGGATTCTATTTACATTTCTGTTTTTAAATCCAACGATAGAGGATATGAGAACGTAATACCTGGGGCTGCTCAAGGTTTGTATTTTTTAACCGCCTTCAATTCCCACCGAATACCCAAACCCACGAAGGTCTATTGAAGATGGAAGCTTGAATTGAAGCCAAACGAAACCAGCCACCAAAACTGGAGCTGCTCAGGAAAAACACTTCATCTGCTGCAACAAGCAAACCCAATACACGGGGGTTTTTTGTTGCTGAAAGTTATTTCCATCACGTCCGCTTGCTAGCAGCGAAGGAGAAGACCTAATTCACTTCTCTCCATTCAAACGGATCATGCTGTAACGGCGGGGTTTATCCATCAAGTATCACCGGAGAGAAAGTCCCATCAAGGAGTATTGCCAGAGGAGGACTCGGATCGACTATCGGCTCCTCGACGAGGATGAGCGGGAGTCCCGAGCGCGGGCACCCCAGCGTGAAGGAAACGCAGCGCTCTCGCGACCAACCGTGATTTATTTGCTGCTACGGAAAACCCACGAGGGCTTTTAAAGAAGCAGAATGCCATTGGTTGGCTGAGAGTGGGACAGTTTGGGACATCAAAACCCGGATTATTCTCCATCCAGGGATCACCATCCCATTTCAAATCCTAGAGGTTTATGACTATGTTTACTACAAGCTCTACCCTACTGATGTCTCACTGGCAAGGGAGCTCTGGTCCCCGACCATCCGTCCGGAAATATCACGGGAATTTAACAAGAACAGCGACGCACATCCGAATTGCCTCCTAACGCGAGACCCGACCAACTCCTAACTCCACTTTTCAAACTCGACAGCGAACCCCATGGTTATTATGCTCCACCTTCTAAACCATCTGTACGTCTTTTTACTTAAAAATACCTTTTGTAGTTTAAGCCCACGATCGATCCCGACAGCACTTTCAGTACAGGCACAGTGATGGCTTTTATTGCAATGGCTTGAGTGCAATCTTTCTCGATACCAGCATCTCAGACTGGGTTTAACTTCGCTGTCCCACGGACTCGCCCTGCTAACGCAGACCGGGGTCTCGTACCGAAAAACATGGAGCGTCTGCCCTACGCTTCTCGCTCCGGGTCTGCTTTGTGTCCTGCGGTCCGCTCAATTCCAAGGGGAAGTTAGACGATCTTGCACCATCCCGATCCCTTTCGAGACTTCTCCTGCGTCTTTGGTGTTTTTAAAAGCCATGCGCTTGGGTCTCCGGATGACCTCAAAGTTTACAACAACCACGTCTGCCTGGCCGTCAGTGATTTACATGTTCGTTTTGTTGTGTAAAATAAGCTTGGATGGGTTTAGTTCCCTAATTTATAAAATCGCTAACGGATATGTAATGGAAATCAGGCACCGGGCAGTGGTCACATACACCTCGAAATTATCTTCTGGTGGCCCCTAAGTAATTAACACCGCGCCTAAGAGGCTAAATAGAGTGGGGAAAATAAACAGTTCAAAACTCAGTGCTAATAGTACTTACAAAAGTGCAGTGCTCAATATAGTCAGAAGCAAAGTGACTACTAGTACTTAAAGTGCTAGTTTCAAAGTCGGTTTGGTTCAGCGTCCGAAACACGGGGAGAACGCGGGGGATAGCTAGGGCTGAAATTAAAACCAGACAGCACTGCAACTGCACATGCCACACCAAAAGGGCTTCAAATCACACCGTTGCGGAGAGGTGCGTAGTGCTACGGCTCAGCTTGTGAACACAGACGAGCAAACGACTGACACCTTTTAGGTTACGATAAAGAACAGCTCCATTAACTCCAGCACTACAACCCCATTCAGAAAGCAAGTGCTCACAGCTTACGAAAAAAAACCCCAAACGCCCCAAAACCAAGAGTCTCTCGGAACATTTACGAGTCTTTGCAACTATGATACTCAAAGTCTAGCAAAAGCAACCCTGGAAAGCCTGCACAGTGTCTGCAACAAGCTTTGCCGACGCTTATCATGCACTTTACAGAGGCGTCGCGCCGCAGACCGCCTCCTTTTACACGCTATCTTACAGTTAGCCTATTTAACTATTTATTTGTGGTTTGCCTTTTTTTCATTATTATTATTATTATTTAGCTTTCTGACTATGCATTAAGCTGGCTTTTTTCTCTTATCCACCCTACCTGTCAAAGGACAATTAATGCAAGAACAAGACAATGAAGGCAGTCTGGTAAACACTGACGTTCCTAACATCCCATCTTCATTCTCATGAAGGAAAACGCTCCGGAGAAGGATTTTGGATCAGCACGCTCCCGGAAAGAGGCTGGAAAAGGAGGATCCATCCCGACGGACGTCAGGCGCTTCCCCTTTCTCTCTTTAAACCCGCGCTTCCCGCCGACTGCCCCAGCGCCTATTCCAGCTGTTGACATCTGCTTTTTTGTTCCCTCGCGTCGAGCCGCAGGCCCAACCCTACCTTTGTACTCGTGCTGGGAAAGCAACGACTCCGCTCGCTGGAAACAGGGGGCAGGAAATCTCCCCCCAAAAAGTCTGCATTGGTCCCAGTCCGCACGCTGGGCTGGCAGCGGCTCCTTGCAAGCCGGGACGTGCTCCAGCAGCGCCCTTCCGTCCCCTTAGCTCGGGAGCTCAGCGCTTGAGAAAAACAAAGTGTTTTCTCCCAAAATGAAAGCGGCAAATGAAAAAAAGGGAACCCGGACCTTCAATTCTCGCTATGTTTCAGTAGGCACCCCAAAAAAAGGTCACCCGAGAGCCTAAGCGGCTCGCCAGGCCCCGCGTGCATCGCCGTCAACTCTCCCAAGCGTTGTGCTGGCCGTCCAGCATCCGGTGTGCCTGAGCCAGCTAGAAATCTTTTTTTTTTTTTTTTTTAATGGAGAAAGCTCTTTTTAAAACAGAAGTATTAGCTTGCTGGAGTTGGTAGGGTACGTGGGGTATACTTCAGGTACAGCTGCAGGCATCTTTCTGAATTTTTCTGGTTTTTCAGAAGCAGGTAACACTAATACCCCAGGGGAAATAAAAAAAGAGTTACAGACCCAGGTGACTGACTTCCACTGCTGCCACAAAGAGCTGTATTTAAACGAGCCGAAAGCAAGGTCGCGCATCCAGGGGCTACGGATGTAGATCCGCCTTTGCGGACATAGAGCTGGAAAGGAAGGAGCCTGGGAAAGACGCGGGAGCTGGAGAAGGGCAGCGCGAGATCGGCGGTGCCCCGCCGCGAGGAGGGCTCACGATTTCTGCAGGCGGGGAAACGCAACCATCTCGGTCCGCAATCCAGATAAGAAAACTGCTGAAATGATATATCCCGTCTTGTCGCCAAAGCCAGCGAGGTCTGGGGGAGGCACTACACGACCCTCCTACCCAGCGAGGAACAAGTCCAGCGGCGAAGGAGAGCGAGCGCTACGGGGGAGAAGCGTGCCAGCTTGCACGCCGCGGCTTTATCGTAAATGGTGGTGGAGTCTCGTGGGACTAAAAGCAATCGTTCGGCGTTACGCTGGGCGAGGAAGCATCTTGCAGGACCGTGTTCGAGCCTGATCTTGCAAGACTGGCGTATATCACCATCTCCTATACACAGGCGCTGGGATAACGTTCCGTTTAAGTACCGTTGACCTCAACCTTGAGACCAAACCTAAACATCGTATGCACGGAAAACTTAGCAGCGTGAAAACTCCCGTACCAAAATTGCTCATTTTCCAGGTCTTTTTATAACACGTTCTTTCCTCTCTTCCGATGGTAAGGATTTTTGGCAGATGATTTGGAAGCGGATAATTAATCTGATGCTCGGACACTGCGTCAGATTGCACAGTAATTTCCTGCGCTGCTCTCACGAGGAAGTTTTTACATCGCGTTGTGTTTCTGCTGCTTGAGTTCGTCCCGAGGACGCACCGTTGGCCACGTCTGAGGCTCCTTGCAATTTTGCCTCCACCTGGACTGGCAACCCTGTTAAATTTTTAAAAAGAAAAGCTATTACAGGTTTTCTGGGAGAAAAGGCTGCGTGCTAGCCCGTGACCTCGCCTTCAGCCTCGGCTCTGGATTTTAAAGGCATCTGTAAAATCCTCCTTCAGCCGGCACGTTGGATTTTCATCTAAATATTCTTGGCAATTTTTCCAGTCTCCAAAAAACAACGCATTTCAAAGTTTATTAGAAGCAACATTTTATTTTTGGAGGCGGAGGCTTTTGCTGCATCGAAGCCTGCAGATATCTGTGCGCCACAATTAAATGCTGGTTTTCAGCGGTGAATAAAGCGATTCCCAGACGCAGCCTATTGGTGAGGAGAACGCGATCCCACATCGCTCGGTATCGGAGGCGTAATGCGAACTGAAGATGAGGGGCCATTTTTAATTCTCTGCTAATTATCGCAACAAAAACCAGATCCTGCAGCGGAAGACCGATGCCGGGAAGAAATAATCATCCGTCTTTTGTAGTCCTAGCCGTGCTGCTCAAGAAGAAGCTTATTTACAAAACGGCAATCTCCAGAAAAAGGCTGTGGTGGTGTTGCCTGGAAAAGCTCTATATTCGCATACGTACCGGTGCCGTTCTGGGGGTGCTCTGCCTGGGAAATCCCGCTTTGAAACTAAACGCTATAAACTTCGAGTATGGGAAAATGCATCCGGTTCAACAAAGCCCAGCTGCAGGGCTTAATGCAACCCACCGTACCACAGAAATGACACCTGGAGATCCCCGCTTTGGAATTCATGCTTTCGGTTTAGAGAAGGAAACTCATACGACCTTTAAATTATTTATATGTGAAAAGATGCTTTCAATGAAAGCGGCAACGATGCGTAAACCAAAGTGAAATTCCAAGTGCAGACTTTCTGCATTTTGTGTGGTTACTTAAACGTGGACGAGAAGCACCCTTTTTCCCCCCTCGCACAAAAATATCCAC
This sequence comes from Grus americana, assembly GCF_028858705.1. Classification (NCBI taxonomy): domain Eukaryota; kingdom Metazoa; phylum Chordata; class Aves; order Gruiformes; family Gruidae; genus Grus; species Grus americana. The sequence goes on along the minus strand of NC_072855.1, from coordinate 80,170,953 downwards.
CGTGCAGGATGACATAAAACCGCTCTTTTTTGTACGCAGGAAAGGAGAAAACAACGTATAAACCCATGAACCTGCAGAGTAGTTGTGAAAGGGATGAAACCCCCCCCCGAAGTGGCAGGTGTGCAACCTGTTCCCGTTCCCCCACGGACCACCGCAGTCCCTAACGCAAGATTGCAGCGTGAGATTTACCTCGCAGAGACGTGAGCCTGCACCTTGGGGTCACAGCCAAGCAAGACGCCGAGCGCCTCGGCAAGTCCTCCCGTTGCAGCAGCTTTCCCTTGACCGTCAAGATACACTCTTCGTCAAAGAGCAACGTGTACGGGACAAATTTATTCGCGGAGATCGCAGCCGCTGCTTCTACCCGGGGACGCCACCGTCACCAACTCGCTACCGCGGAAAGGGCTCTGCTCGGTGTTGTCCGTCTCTCCTCGCTGGGTATCCACACGCGTCGATAAGACGTCGAGGATGCCTGCGTCCGGTGTTACGAGACACGTTCCTGGGGATCAGCAGAATAACAGCACATCGCCCTGCTCTAATGACGGTGCCTGAAGATGGGAACATTGGACCGCAGGGACCGCGCGTTGAAAGCAAAACATTTTATTACCATCGGTTAAGCCTCATAATGCACGCTTATGAGTAAGATAGAGGTTATATGGAGATCACTTTGCTCGCTACCAACTACAGCTTCTGGGATTAAACGCAGCAGCTGTTGAGCGGTGCTCGACGGGACCAGTGGAAAGAAAAAGAGAATAACGTGCAGTTGAAACGGTGCGGGGAGGGGGTGTAAGCTTGGCAGAAAACAGTCCCCTAACTTGCAATTCAACCAGCAATCATTTTTTCCCCGCTGTACAAAAAGCCACAGCCTCCTAGACAACAACTGGTGACCAAGTACCGCCCCTGAAACGCAGCCCTTCAACACAACACCCGCCTCAGCATCCGCCACCTCGTACGGGCGCCGCAGCACCGACGCAGCCTGGGAAGATCGGAGGGGACCGCTTTCGCTTGCGGGGGGGGCGACGCCTCTACAGTCAATGGCTGGAGCTTAGGTGCAGAGCAGGACGCTGCAGGTACAGGAGCTCCTCGCTCGCATAATCGCAACCCCTCCCCGCGCTACACAGGTGTTTATGGGAAATTTTGCGCCGCCACGAAGGCAGAAGGGTGGATTACAGCTCGCGTGGAAGCCGACTTCAGCGTGGTTGGCTGGCTCGGCGACAAGGCTCTGCAAACGCTCGCCTGGTGTTGATTCAGACGTGCGATTTTTGTTTTCTTTAAGTTTCCATGCGATGTTTTTTGACAGTAAATGCCATCCTGAGATGACATAAATTTCTTCCAACGCAAATCGCACCTACAATCTGATACGGTTATCTTTCCCGGAGGTCAGAGGTCACAAAAAAGCTATTTCGGACCATCTGCTGACGAATCACTAGCATAGCTTGACAGCACCAGCTTTTTTAGCCCAAATCAGTTTACCCTCCAGCCGATCTCCTACAAGCAGCTTCAAATTGCATCAAACCCTATCCAGAGGAACAGTCTGTTCTGATCTCCCCTTTCCCGATATCACAACCCTTATTTCACGTTTGTTTCTGCATTCCGACAGAATTCAAAGGAGAGGGAGAAAATGCCTTCACTAGTAACAGAGGACTCCAGCTACTGCTAGCACAAAGCTACCGATTTTTTTATTTCTTGTGCAAAACAAACCGCTTGGCTAGAAAGGTGGGAAGCTCTTGGAAGGCTGAAAGCCTGGAGGAGGCTGGTGTTTAGGCTGAGGCGAGTGAAAAATACCCCCGTCCTAGCCTCCTGCTTGTTCTCTTTTGCACAGCATCTTCAGCCCCGCTGAGAGGAAGAGGTCGGCATAGGTTTTGAACAAGCAGAGAAAGCAGCTCTAGGTTTATTGCAACAGCTGAAGGGCTGCAGTGTCGAGGAGGAGGAGGAGGATGAACTTGGCTTTGTGGAGAGCCTGAGAAGGTGAGGAAGCGAAGAGGATCTCCCAGTCGGTGCTTTCTCTTTCTCCTCCTGTGGCACGAGGGGGCTGAGGAGGCTGCGCCCGTCTGCGGGAGGGTACTTCACAGCCTGTCTCAGGAGGACGTTCGGCCACGGCCAATGTGGATGGTGGACCAGTCCAGCCCGGAGAGCCGCCATGCTCTCCAAACAAAGTCCAAGCCGTGGCTCAGTCTTCGCTCTTACCTCTTGGCTCGTGGCTCAAGAGCTTGCTCCTCTAACTTTCTGTTCCTCTTTTAGGGGGCTTGCAGAAATACTTTGGGGGTGACACCTTCTCCTCTACAGGTCAGGCAGCAAAAGCGACCGTACCTTCGCCAGGTTTGGAGTCGCGGTGCCTTCCCGTCCTTGGATCATCTCGGAAATGGCAAGAAGCTTTTAGAAACCGTGGGCTGCTGTTGAAACCTCGTGAGGTTTGTCTAAAAAGGGATGAGCATGTTTAGAGGGGTTATCCCTACTTTAGAGGGTGTCTCCTCAGAGCAGAAAAGAAGTGAGAAAAGCAACAGGTCAAACTGCAGTTTGCTGCTGCAGGGAGGAGTACGTGGGCACCGCCTCTGCCGTACCCTCTGGCTTGTGGGCTTTCTCGGGGATGCGCACGTATCGGCACAAAACGTGCACTGCCAAATAAACTGACACTGTTAAGCTGTTTTTAAAAGAAAAGTCTCTGTAATATGCCTTCACCGAGATAACCCATGGTTAAAAGTTGGCAGCATCCGTGAAAATGTTTATCGGGTGAGTCCAGCACTTCCCTCTGCTTCTTTTTTTTTCTCAATAAGATAGCTAGGAGGAACTTATCGCTTGTTAACTCAAAGGGTCACCCCTGCCAGCACTGAGGGATGACTGCGCTGGTGTAAGCAGAAAATGCCGTGACCGAGCGCAGGGGCCGGGCCGCAGCGAGCTTACACGCAGACTGCACGCTGGCACGTGCCGATCCCGGGACAGAAACGTCCACACGCTCTCCAAAGCGACTGCCTTACTTGAGCACCAGGCAAGAGTTAAAAGTCCCCCGAGGCAGAAAAGTTAGGCTAAAATAGTTGGGCTCCTGCGGTATCCAGGATAAAGCTGTTTAAGCCTTGCCTTTGTAGTCACGCCGTGATGTACGATACACGCGGGCGGTGGTCCCTTGCCTTGCTCCGGTCTCTGTTGCCACGTTGACCCGGGTTCCACGCGCGGGCTCTGATGGTCCCTGGTCCTGGTGGCTCCCTGCACCGTCACCCGCTGCAGCAACCGGAGCCAGCGCAGGACTGTAAGAGAGCAGACGGGAGACTCGGCAGAGGCACAGCTCTTATCTCAACATCTTCGTACCTACTTTGCTGCGGGTACGCTCATCCCACGTACCTGTATTTACTAACCCACATCAAACCCTCGGGTCGATTCCCAAACGGATGGGGAAGCGCCTCGCCGTTGCACGCGCAGAGAAAAGCGACTCTAATTATTCTGCAACCAATGTGAATGTCCCGGGGAGGATGAAATCCTGGCAACGTTTAGCTCAAGATGCATACTTCCAGACTGCAGCCTACTTCTGCGTTCAAAGAAACAAAATGAAGGTTACACATAACAAAGGATCCGGGCACAGCATCGAGTCGCGGCAAGCAGCAGAGTCTTGGCTCAGAGCAATACCTGTGGCAGACGCAGTAAAGCTCATCCCTGAGGAAGCTGTCATACATTGACTACAAGCGAGACGTTGCACGCTAGCTGTTCGGAGGAAGCGGCTAGCTTACGATAAGCGCACGATCGAATCTGCCCCGGGTAACTGGTTCACGCAACCCTACTTGATGTGAGAACGATGACAGAGGGAACGAACGGCTGTATGGTTAAAGAACTACTACTCTGCTGCAGCATCACCCCGAGCCCCACAAGAACCTGCCTCAACCTCGAGTTAACATCTCTCAGAGCCCCACCGTCCAGGCAATGGCTGCAGAAGCAGACGGGAGCTGCAGAACGGGATGCCTTTGGTCCCTGGGCCAAAGCATACCAAAACAGACACAGAGGGAAACACCTGCCTGGGAAAAATACCACCAGCTACGCGTCTTTTTGTCCTACATGGGCTGCAGCAGTTAGCGAATGCAGGGGGATGGAGGGAACCGAGGCACCTTTGGGCTTTGCGCAACATTTCCATAGAGGATCATAAGCAAGGGCTTAAAAAAAGGTGGTGAACTTCTGAGGAAAAGCCCGATTTAGGGCTCTCGAGCCAGGTCGCCCATGAGACGTGAGCCGGACTGATAAACACTCTTAGCGGTCAAACTGGGAAAAGGAACAGCACAACCGGGCCCGGGCCCTGTGAGCAAAGCGAGAGGAAAGCGTCCCTGTCCACTGAGCCATATAAACATCTATTGGGGTTGCCACCTATTTAGTGACCTTGATGTTTTGCAACGAGACGGAGCAAGAACTAAAATGCCAGTTTAAAGGATACGCTCCGAGGTAAGAGGCACGAGGTTGGGTTCACCTCGTCAAACACGGTGCCTGTTCTCAGCTTTGTAACTAAGAGTTTGAGCCAAAACCCTCTTTCCCTAATTTTACCGGGGGGAGAGGGATTATTAACAACGCTTAAATTAAAAAACTTCATCACACTACAGCGATGTGCACACCGCCTTTGGGGAGGGCCCAACAAAACCTTTTATATGTCAGAGAGAAAGGAACGTGGTGCCATCAACAGGAGACACACCACAGCTTTAAAGGACTTGAAAGTAAAATAATTTTTGATGACTGGGGTGGAACAGGAGATGGACGTGTTAAATTAACACCGGTTGACAAAACCCCCTTGCCAGAGATCATTTAGAAGCTAGAAACACATAAATGGTTTAGTCAAACAAAGTTTTAGGGCCGGCCCTTGGGCTTAGTTCTTCCCCTGCTATTTACCGTTGTCAATTTGCAAAAGCATCAGAGCTCAGAGGAACACAGCAGTCTGCCCCAAAATCCCTCCCGGGCTGGAGGACTAACTACCAGACTCAGGCACACGAGGCTAATCCTGCACCCGCCACAAAAGGCGAAGAGAGAAGAAACGCGTTCGATGTGCATTAACCGAGTTAGAGGTTCTAGGATAAATACTACCGCAAAGAACTGAATCAAAGCCGTGCCCTCTGTTCTTGGCTGTCAACGGCCTCTGCTCATCCCCGCTGCGACGCCTAGCTGGGAAAAACTCTTTTAAAAGCGGCACCAGCACAATGCTGCAGTTTTCAATTCAGAGTTCACTGGTGTCTCGGCAAAGAGACTGTCCTCGGAGGCAGCTCAGTTCCCTTGCCAATATCTGTTCTGATCAGCGCTATAAAGATCTTGGGAGCGTTCAAAAATCTGGAAGAAAAGAAAAAGCAGCTATCGTGAATGCATCCCAAAGAGAAAGACATCTGCTGACTGCACACCGAGTCTCATTTAATGCAGAGCCCTGCTCCGTCACCTCTGCTCTGCCTGAACCCACCTGCTGCCTCTGGCCTTCGCTCCCCCCCGCCAGCTTCCCAGAAGACAGACGGTCTTTTTACATCAGGTAATTCCCAACCACGCAGCCGCGGAGCAAACTCCTCCACGCTACGCTCAAAGCGAAAACCACAATTTGCACAGCAGCGGCGGTCGAAGGGGAAATTCCAGAGAGAAAACGAAACTCCTGTTCAACGCCGGTTACCGAGGGAAGCGGTGGGAGCGATGCAAACGGCAGGCTTTGCTCCCTCGCGAGCCCTCTGGTTTGCTCCCGCGCTGCGAAACCGTCGGGGTCCGCTGCTGCCAGCACACGACGTGCTTCAGCTCACCCTTTACAGCGTTAACGCGGAACAGCAGGGATAATTAATTTATGTTAAAAATACCAGGACTGCATTGGCACATTCAGCTTTTCCCCTAGGAAGAGGAGGGAAGAAAGAACAACTGCTGCATGACAGATGTTAGTCATATGCTTAAACGCGTTTCTGGAAGGCGCTCGGCTATACGTGTCGAGAGATTAGAGAGCGGTGTGAGAACCCGTGTGGAACAGGAGGAACTTCCCTATAGTCATACCTACAGCAAACCGTCGGATCACCTTGCAATAAAAACGTTGCTAAGGAAAATCCAATTAATTTCCAGCGGGGCCGAAGCTTCTGGGAGTTGGAAAAAACCCCAAAAACTAGGGTTCTTCAGGCAGTTTTCTGGCATGGCTGGGTGGGCGCTGCTTGCAGCGCAGCTGGGGAGGAGACGGAGACACAACCACGTTAAGACAAGGTAGCTGAAAGGCTTTCTGAGCTCGTCCTCTATAGAGCGTTTTACTGCTGGAAAAATCATGGAAAACTGAAATTCGAGCGCCGGTCAGTTTTGCTTTGAGATCCCAATTTGTAAGAGGCGAGGACCAGCAATGCCGAACTAACGCTGCGGAAAATCGGAGAGCACGTAGGTGTTAGAGGAGGGAGAGACGGAGCGCGAGCCCGAATGAGGATTGCGGGAGAGGAAACGGGAGAGGCGGAACGAGCGGAGAGGAGGGGAAATTAAGACGAAAACTTAGTTAAAGCTAGCAAAGCTCATGTAAATATTTTGGTGGCTATTCACATTACTCTCTGACGAAAATACGCTTTTCTGTGACAATCCTTGGGGATTTGGGAACAATTTGTATTTCCAAATAGCTTATATTGTCAGTAGACGCATTCTTTACGTTGTGTTTAAATAGATGTCTTGTTAGTGCTAGAGTTACTGCTTCTATCCTGAAGACGGGGAGAGTGTCGCAATATTTAGTATTTAGGAGAATCTGTAATATTTCGGAGAATACCTGTTGATGGGCTATTTTTTCTATGTTCTCTTCAGAAACAAGCAGAGGCATGAATGATAGACGGTGTTCTGCCACCCCGCCACGTACAGAAAAGATTTTTATTGCAAAGCTTTGTGGAAAATGTGTGCTCTGGTATTTTAAACTGTTAAAGAAGGGCGAGAACTACAGTGCAGACAGTGAGAAATGACTGCCTTGGCAGCGGCTCTGCCAAAGAGGACCCGGGAGGACGCGGAGTTACAAACTGGTCTGGAGGCAGCAAGTACGCTGTTGCAAAAACCCCAAGTCCTGTAAGGCCAAAAGCGCTGGAATTTGGAATTCCTAGCTAGATTGCAGGAAAAGTATCTGGGAGTAAGCAGGGTGAACCTCTGCCACAGCTTGGGGAGGGAGGCTGGGAATATCCATCCCTGGGGATTTAAAAGAGCAGATGCTTTGCCGGTTGTTCAACCTGGGGAAAGGAAAGGAAAGGAAAGGAAAGGAAAGGAAAGGAAAGGAAAGGAAAGGAAAGGAAAGGAAAGGAAAGGAAAGGAAAGGAAAGGAAAGGAAAGGAAAGAGGAAAGGAAAGAGGAAAGGAAAGAGGAAAGGAAAGAGGAAAGGAAAGGAAAGGAAAGGAAAGGAAAGGAAAGGAAAGGAAAGGAAAGGAAAGGGGAAAGGAAAGAGGAAAGGAAAGGAAAGGAAAGGAAAGGAAAGGAAAGGAAAGGAAAGGAAAGGAAAGGAAAGAGGAAAGGAAAGGAAAGGAAAGGAAAGGAAAGGAAAGGAAAGGAAAGGAAAGGAAAGAGGAAAGGAAAGGAAAGGAAAGGAAAGGAAAGAGGAAAGGAAAGAGGAAAGGAAAGAGGAAAGGAAAGAGGAAAGGAAAGGAAAGGAAAGGAAAGGAAAGGAAAGGAAAGGAAAGGGGAAAGGAAAGAGGAAAGGAAAGAGGAAAGGAAAGGAAAGGAAAGGAAAGGAAAGGAAAGGAAAGGAAAGGAAAGGAAAGGGGAAAGGAAAGAGGAAAGGAAAGGAAAGGAAAGGAAAGGAAAGGAAAGGAAAGGAAAGGAAAGGAAAGGAAAGAGGAAAGGAAAGGAAAGGAAAGGAAAGGAAAGGAAAGGAAAGGAAAGAGGAAAGGAAAGGAAAGGAAAGGAAAGGAAAGGAAAGGAAAGGAAAGGAAAGAGGAAAGGAAAGAGGAAAGGAAAGGAAAGGAAAGGAAAGGAAAGGAAAGGAAAGGAAAGGAAAGGAAAGGAAAGGAAAGGAAAGGAAAGGAAAGGAAAGGAAAGGAGAAAAGAACAGAAAAGAAAAGAAAAGAAAAGAGAAAAGAAAAGAGAAAAGAAGAGATATTTCCAAGCTAAGTGCAGTAGGCCAGGTTTATAAATTCACTTTTTTTTCATATGATCTTTCACAGGCAGTTGCCAATTTTTTTTGCTGTGTGTACCATTAGAAGCACCCTCAGATTTGCAAATTGACGTTTAGAGTCAGGTAGGTTACTCTTTTGTAACCTTTCCCAGATTACTGAGGGCCAGCCCGGCTGAAAACCAGTGTGAGGAATGGGGAGGGGAAGAAAAGTTGGAGAACGGAGCAATCGAAGGTCAGAAGTGCCAGAACTCAGGATTATCCGAGTAACCTTAATTTGCCTGCTTTGGACACGTGCACAGAGAGCTTAATTACGCAATCTCTTACACCTTTCCCTCCTCCTCTAGCATATAGGTTTCTTGTTCACTCATCGTTCTGTACGCGATCCAAGCCTTACCTACGCGTCCCTTCCAAACACCGCGTACGTATCTACTGTGTCCGTTTCACACCGAATTTCTTCTTGTTTTGCTTTCGGAGATGGTCAGTATTGATCCGTATCAGATCATCGCAAAAACCCTACCGCCAAATGAACTCGTCTGTCACACCCCTTTGAGGTAGGGAGGTAGCATTCACCCCGTTTTATCGGTGGGGAACGTAGGCACAGGCAGAATAAAGCCAACGTGATCCAGCCTCCGTTATCAGGAGGCGCAGCTTGAGATCCCGACAGCTTTCCCAGAGCCCTCGCAATTATGACAGCACTTCACCTGTTCCACGCGCGGCTTTCAACAGCTCTTAGCACCGACCGCTTCCGTGCATCACACCTCGGAGTACCAGCGCCGGTGCCCAGGAAAACAAAGGCGATACAAGCGGCGATCATCTGCAAAAAGCCTCGTTAAAAATGACACAAACCCCTTTGCAAAGACAAGCACGGAGTTTGGTTCTCGAAAGCCGCTTGCTTTCCCTCTGACCCCTTCGCCAACACCTTTCTCCTCCGATGGAAAAGAGCAGCCGCCCCGTCGGTAACGTAACCCCACAGCCCCAGCTCGTTCCCGGAGCAGGAGGCAGCGTGCGGAGCGAGCCTCCGGTGAAAAGCACATGCGAGCATCCGTAAAATTAGGATGGCACGAGCCAAACCTCGCAGGCCACCAACGCTTGTACGCTGCCCTTGGCTTCTGGGGAATTCCCGGGCAAGCCTGCCAGCACAGGAGGAGCCGAGCCACTCGGGTCTTCAAAAGCAAGCTGCAAAAGCATTCACTCCATCCGTCGGCCCCGCTCGGCCCCGACGGGTTGGTCGGCAAGACTCGCCGCTTGCAGAGCGCGTTACCGCCGAAGAGGAAGGAACCCCAGCCAAAGAGAGCGCCGTAGGATCCGGGCTCCCTGCCTCCCTCCCCGGCTCTGCGGGACTCCGGCGCTGACGATGCCACCTATTCCTCCCACCGCGGATAAAACCATCGGCACGCTCTGCAATTCCCTGGAGCGCGAATCTTGTCCTCGCTTCCCTCCGCCCCCTCCTGCCTTTTCGTTCCTCCGCCTCGGTGGGAAGCGCTTCTCTCTGCTCTTACTCCCCCTCTCCCTCCGCACCGTGCCAACAACATGTGCTCGGAACAACGACCAGATGGGAATACTTGTAAGAGCCTGAGGTTAACCTGCGTCTTTTATCCCACATACTCCGCTGTTTTGAAATGCAGATTCTATTGCACGCGATTTGTAGCGTAAGGATTTAACGTTAATCGTGTATAGTAGGTTGGTATTGCTTGTGAAATCTATCTCCCTGCTCGTATTGCACGTTGAACATCTCGGATACGGGAAACAGAAAAGACGACAGCTAACAGTTTAATGTCTCCAAAGGGAAGGACCTATTGGAAACAGGAAAAAAATTACTATTTTTAATGTGCATATGTATATATATATATACACGTAATAGTCCTCTCTCCCTTCTCTCTACGTTAATTTGTGTGTCACACCTATAAATTCACAGATGTTCTATCGGCACTGTGCTTAGTGGGGCTGGGCAGAGAGCCTCAGCTTTAGCCGTCTTCCAGCAACGAAGGGCGATCTTTTCCTCCAATTAACCTCTGCGTGGCAAACGAGCAAGATGAAGAAACAGCTAGACACAAACTTCTGCCCGCGGGATGGATTTCCCCCCGCCGCGGTTACGAGACCCCTCCGACCGGCTGCGTTTCCAGCCAACGACTCCGGGGCAGGAGCCATCATCCCTCCCTGTTCAATACTGGTACGTAGGACGGGTCCGAAACACCTAAAAGATGGAACGTGTCTTTTTTTTCTTTTATTTACGGCGGCTACCCTGTACTGAGCTAGCGATTTCCGCGTGCCGCTCCAAGCGTTTCGAGGTAGCCTGTCGCTTAGGCAGATGAATTAGCAAATCGTTAATTCCGGCAGCAGGCAGGCACCTCGAGGCGAGGCCAGTGCCTCTGGATAGAGCAGAAACACAACACACGTCCAGCCGGCGTGAGAAGGCCAGAAGGTACATCCAGCGTACGCCTTTCTAGACGTTAACGTACATAAGAGAGCCCCGAGGCTGCGGGTTGGCGTTTCGCGTGATGCCTCGGCACGCGGAAGGAACAATCTAATCACATCCATCGCAGAGACGCCAAAACGACGCTTTGCGATCTAAAGCCTCGATTTATGCTTTGGCTTTTCTGGAAAACCAACTTTTAATCCATGTCATCTATCAGGAGTTCCTGATATTTTATTTTTACCTCGATGCTTTAAAATACTGTTGCCTTTGTGGAGGTACAGGTGGGGAACTGAACACGGGCGTGACAATATTAGGAAGAAAAATCGGTGTCAGCCCATGAAAGCTGCTGCAGATTTTGGAGAAACAAAGCGGCAAAAGATCTGGCTTTGGCTTTTTCCAAAACGCCCGAGTCCAGAAGCACCTTGTCCCTCGGCCGGGGGCTTTTTTCCTTCGGAAAAAATTCCGTGACAGAATTCAGCCATTTTTAGGCAAGACCGGATCGCCCCTAAACGCCCAGAGCCGTGATTTTGCAGCAGCGACGGGCTAAGCCATAACGACCTGCAAGCACGTAGGCTGCGGAGGGCAACCGCGACCCTTCACGCGCACCATGCTCCTGCACAGGTTTCTCTTCTACAGAGAAGAAAAAAGCCCAACGGGTGAATCTCGTTTCTCCAGATGCTCAGATTTGCTTGGTTTTGCATCAACGCAATGAAATTTTAATGACTCCGGATGAAAGTGAAAGGACAGGGGGGTCAACAGAAGACATCACCATGCTAGCATTAACGACGTAAAGATGCTATACCCGCTGCCCGACGGAGAGCGTGCCCTACAGCCGGGAAACAACTCGTCTATGCGGCATCCTCCGCAGGTACAAGGAGGACGTGCCCGACGCCGGAGGGACGATTTGTTTCGGCGAAGGCTGCGGGGCGACGGCATCGCTCGGGTTTATGCAAGTAGCTTATGATGCGTCAAGCGTAGGCTTTATTTCCGCTCTTACTTGGATAAACTCTTTTATTTCGGACACAACCTTGAGAGGACCGGAAGGGTAGGATGGGAAAGGTGAGTTTTAGACATCACAACACGTTAAGTAATTAAAAATAAAGGGCATTTTAATTTTGGAGGAAGCAGCATAGAAAATTAAACGGAAGGTATACTTTTCTTTAAGAATTATTTTATAAATTGTATATATATATATATACTGTATGTACAGCAAAAGTAGGAATGCAATGGAACTAAAACCGCTTATTAATTAATTTTCGACCTGGTGCAAAATCTGCCCAATAAAAATACACAAGAATAACCCTTTTTCTGCTATAAAAATTTCTACGCTTGGATAAAAGGGCTGTAAGTCAAGCGAGCAGTAGGCTTCCTAACCACTACCGGCTCCCTTCCCTGTGAGTTTAGGTCACTTCAATAGGTCATAGAGGGGGAAAAATAAAGATGCAATCATTAGACTACGACACCTTTAGCAGAAAAAAAAGTGCGCGGACATTGATTTTGGTAGTTGCTTGCTTTTTTTTTTTTTTTTGTATAAAGGATGGGGTTTTAATACTTTGACTTGGGTTTTTACGAACACAGTAGTACAGCTTTGCAGAGCCAGGGGTCGTAAAATGGCACTGAAACACAAACGTGGCCAGCAGTACCTGCAGCCGCCTCTTCCTCACGGCTCTCGCCTCACCTCAACGACGCCTCCAAGGACGAGTTTTGCCTCCTTTCGACTACGTTTTCCCTTGCAGCCTTGCCGAAAACCTAAGGGATGAGGGCGCTTAAAAGCAGAAATCTTACAAAGGGCCGCGACAAAGAGCTCGCGACCGGCTCTCGGTGACGCAGCCGCGTTTATCCAGACCGGTAGTAGGAGAAAACCGCCCCCTCTTTAGACCGCGTACTTCAGATAAATAAGATTATTTCGCTACGAGCTACTACGGGCTACAATATACTCACATAAATATATTAATGCCTATATGTGAATATGAATTTGTATATATCGGATACAGATAAGAAACACTTACGACGACGAATAGATTACCGATAACCGCCGCAGCTTCTTGCTGGGTAAAGTCCGTCATCCGGACTCGACGTGAGGAACCCACGACGGACGGCGGGTTTTGCCATCCCCTCCGGAGCGGCCGGTGGGTGGCCCTCGCCGCCCCGGTGCAAAACACTTCCCGACCCTTCGTTAGCGCCTCCGTATGTAACCGAGAAAGCTGGCTCGACGGGCTGGACTCGACACAAACCCCCCCGGCTGCGAGGCAGGGGAAGCCCCCGCAGCCCCCTCCACCCGGGATAAGGTTTTTAAGGACCATCCCAGCTTCCGTGCCAACAGCGAGGAAAGACACGTACGAGGGAGCCGCTAGACTCGGCTTTGTCGAGACTGTCCGCGAAAAGCTTGGGTTTAAGCCTCGGCAGCAACGATTTGCAGAGAAGGGGCGAGGAGCCGCAGGGACGGCGGAGCCGAGGATGCTCGGCGGCTCCGCAAATCGCAACTTAAAAACCAAAAATTCATCCCGCTCTCGGTGGTTTGAGAGGATCCTCGATACAGCGCCTGTCCTCCTCTAACTTACGAGCGGAGCTGGACCGAGCAAGTCCGACAGGTCTCTGACAGACACGCGCGTGCGGGAGACGGCTTCTTTCAGCATTAGACTACGTTACCGAAGCATCCCCTTACCAGAGCGGGAGCAGAAATGTGCTCCTAGTATTATTTACACAATATAAAGTGCATTATGATTTCATTATTGAACTGACAGACTTTCTGCTGGGACCATACAATTTTGAAACAGAGGTGAGGGCTTGAATAGGAAATTCTCTCGTGAGAAAAAGAGGTTCAGACCGGTGCTCTTCACCCTGTCCTCCTAAGGATTGTTTTTGGCCGTTCTTTCTAGTGCAAATAAGCTTGTGTTTTCTCAAGTTTAAGGGACGTGGCAGTTTCGGGGCATCAGGAACGAACGTTTAAAATGCATTGGGGATTCGGCGTTCCCGACCATCTCGACGGGCCCTTCCGCGCGCGAGCGGCCCGCGCGATCGCCGCTCTCGGAAGCCGGAGATGCGCTGCCAAAAAGAACGAGGAACCCGTTTCCAGATCTCGCCGTTCAAGTCTTGCATTGCTACGCTTCGAGCGAACCTGTCCTACCCTCCGACGACAAGATCTGCAATCATCGGCGCTTTCTGTCGCGGTGGAAACCCGTGGCTAGCTGTTGAGCCGTGGGCGATCGGCTACGAACGTGAAGATCCCGATCCAATTTTGGATACTAAGGTGCATCCCGTGCCCGGGGTGTAAATACATTACTGGATCCTACGGGATACCTGCGTGCCAGAACCAAGCCAGCAGACGCGGAATTCCCGGGTGATATTTACAATAAACTAACGCCATCAGAAGGCCAATTCGTTAATAAAAGATAAAGGGCGGGGGGGGGATGTTAAAAGAAATGGGCAGCAATAAGAAAAGCCATTACGCATCTTTTTCTTTTTTTCTTTTCTTTTAAAATGGTGAAGAAAATATCCCTTTCCGATCGCTCTGCCCGTTGCAAGTAGTTTCCTCACCAGGGAACACAGAGAAGGCATGATCACGTACAACGCACGCGGTCGCTCGGGCTCATTCCAACGTAGGAGCTTTTACGATCCCTTGAGGCAAAGGTAGGCTGGGACGGGGAGATGTCAAGCTCGTCGGGGAGGAATGCCACGTAGAAACGGGAAGGGGAAGGAGAGCGTAAAAAGTTTGTACATTCATAGCTCCGGTTTGTTGGAATATAAGTTAATTTTCTACTCCAGGCACTGTGACAGGCAGCAGCAGTCAGCGATACGCTAACGTACGCATCAAGGACTCATTCATTAAATTCTGGTTTCACACCAATAATAGGATGTAGAGTTATTGTAACGTTGGCTTTGTTGGTTTTTTTAATTGACCTGTTCAAACCTTTGGGATCAAAGCCCTAAGAGGGACGATGAACCAGTACCCCCTTTCCTTCCCGGCTGATTCATCACGGTCCGCTAGATGTTCAAGCGGTGGAGCGAGAACACCTCTCCGAGAGCTGACAAAGTACCTGAAAGAGCGATCTGCGCAGAGACGGACGGGAGTTTCTGACGCTAAGCCGAAGGCTTGGTAGCTGTAACTGCTATGTGCGGTTTTACCTAAAGGGGGAATCACCTAAAACAGTGAAATTAACTTTCTTACTTCTTGTCACAACCGTAACATTTTCCTAAAGGTTCTTTGGTGACTTTGGTGCAAGCTTTATGTTTTTTCTTTTTTTTTTCTTTTTTTTTTTTAAAGTTAAAACAGATCGACTAGTTTTAGTACCCAAACTAAAGTCCAGATTATCCTCTTGGTTCCCACCCCTGCCTCCCCGACTTTTCTCGTTATGGTTAATGATGTTAACGGGTAACAGCGTTCGGATTGAGCGTGGCCGTGCAGCGTGCAGGTGGGTCCAGACTAAGAGCGATGAACGGTCTAGTTGGAGGTAAATAAGTTCCTCGAGAGATTAAAAAAAAAAAAACCAACAAACATGTAATGATCGCATGGAAAAATAGCCGGTCCACGTGCGCACTAGGCCACTCTGTAAAAAGCCGATTCAAACCATGATAAATATCTGATTAGAGATGCTATTGGAAGTACCTGGAGCTCAATCAAATTCCCGCTGGTTTCAGAGGGGAAGGAGCCGGTCGCCCAGGGGCCCCTTTCGTCGTAAGTATTCACGTTTTAAGGAACGACAAAGAATTTTCAAGATCTTTCTCGTCGACCTCCTAAACAGGTCATCGTAGACATTTTCCCTCCAGGCAAAGAGTTTACATCGCAAGGTGTAAAATTTACGTCACGGAGCGGGACAACACTGAAACCTGGTGGCGGGCGATGGGGGATGGAAGCGGTGGGAAGGGGGTGATGGCAGGGCACGGATAGCATCTCCTGACGACAACAACAACGCCTGCCGACTCAACGCGACGGAGAACCTGACCGCGGCGTTAACCGCGGCTTCCGAAACACGCCACGGGCGAGCGTGAGAGATACTTTTTTATAGGAATCTAACGGTGCACCAAACCCCCCAAAGGTCTTTCTCGCGGCGGGAGGAGAAAAACGCCTGGGTGTTTTGCCTCACACGGGTAACATCGCGACCGTTTGGGAGAGAAGCCCGGAGCCTCGGTCGCGGCGTTCCCTCCGCCTCCGAATACCCGCTCCGCAGCCGCCTGCTGGAACCCGTAACACCCCCTCATACAAAAATACCTTTTGAAATTTTGAACAAATGCATTAAAAATTTTAAAAAAAACAAAACCAAAAAACCATCAGCCTCGCACGGGCAGAACACGTAGATGAGGAGCGGGTTAGTATGCATCGCCATTAATTCAGAAGGCTTAGCGCTCGAGCAGAGCTTCGCTATCCTGGGATACTCGGGTTATTCGGTCAGCACAAAACTACGAAACGAGTAACAAATCTTGTGCTCTTCGCCAGCACGTTATAAAGGTCTGACCAGTTACTGAGGTTTTACCCGCACAGAACATCGTTTCAGACTCAGTGACCGGCAGATGCCAATTTTAAAACTTCTACCTCTCCTCAAACACGCACCAGCAATTCACACAAAGTGGTTTTTTGTGGAAAATGCCCTACGGCTACGCTGCTCAGCCTTTTGACCGAGCACAGGCAGAATTCAGTCCCGGAAAACCTGTCATAAGCAGAAACCGATAAATTTCAGCATAAGGTTTGGGTTTTGTTTTTTTGGTGGGTTTTTTTTTTTTTTGTATCACGTTGAAGTGCGACACAAGCCTTATCTAGACTATTTAAAGGTCAGAGTGCCGGATTTTTTTTTGTGCTGATACGTGCACTTCCATAGTCTTCAACACTCGAAGCAGCTGACTCTTACGGTCTCGGGAGGTTGGTACTTTCATGAGACATACAGAGATGTTTTGGGCGTAATTTAACGTGATAACCAGACTCCTATAACATTACGTACTGGAGTTAGCAAGAACTACTGGAAAAAGGACTTTACAAAAAAATGGGGCAACTTGAAATGACTACAGGTCAGTCCCTCTCACCAATTTCTGCTTGCTTTGTTTTGTTTACTTTGCCAGACGGCCGGTCCAATGCACTCTATTCGAGACCCTCTTGCTCTTCACCACTGTCCCCTCTGGCATCCATTCTTTTTTCTTTATGGCTGTTGTAAATTCTCCTCATCTCTTCTTCGTACTTGATAAAATTTTCCCCGAACCGTGTCCACGCTTTGTACGGAACCGTGATGGTGTTACGGTAGGGCGGCCTCACCTCACTTACCTTCAGGAAAATGCCGTACCTGTTGGATCCCACGTCGAAGTAGAAACGCTTGTTGTCCACTCGGAAGGAGGTGCCCTCGGGGAGCTCCGGGGGCTCGTCGCCTCCCCCCCGGCGATCCTCTATGTCCCCCTCGCCGTACTCTTCGATCAGCTGGACCAAAGCATCCCTGAACTCAATCATCCCTTGCGCCGGAAGGACGATCGTCTGCTCCTGTCCCAAGCTGTGGCCAAAATAACCCATCATGCCAGGTCCCCTACTCATGGTTTGCCTAATCCGCAAGAAGCGCCCTCGCTGATTCTCCTTCAGGTCCAGGTAATACTTCCTGTTGTCCCTCTCGATGTACTCCGTTTTGAGGACGCTGTGAGGGTGCTCTTCGGAGCCGACGGACACCGGAGGCGAAGGCGGCGGGAGCTGCTGTCGCCTCCGGGGATGCTGCTCTTTGCCATTGCTGTGCTCGTGCCGGTGGCCGTGGCCGCCTTTCAGGCCCAGGTGGGCGTAGTGCTCGATGAAGTCCCCCAGGCAGTCCTTCAGCTCGGCGGCCACGGACAAGGAGAGGGTCAGCTTGCTTTTCCTGATATTGTCCTGCCTGCCTCTTCCTATCCAGACCTCGGCGATCTTCAGGAAGCGGCCGCGGGAGCTCTGTTTCACATCCAGATAAAACCGCTTTTTCTGGATGTCCACCCTCTTGGAGGCCAGCTCCTGGATCTCCATGCAGCCCCCCTGGGAGGAGGCCGGGTAATGGTACTGCTGCTGGGACTGGGAATAAATGCTCCTGTGCAGGCCGGAGCCTCCCAGGTTCCTTCCTCCTCCTCCTCCTCCTCCTCTCCCTCTTTCCATCTTTACCAATCAGCTGGAAATAATACATAACAGAGACACAGATGACAACATCAGCATCAGGGGCCTGCTCGGCTTCTCGGCGGCGTCTCTGATCGGCGCTGCTCTCCCTACAAAGACGCCTGCATCCCTCTCCGCTGCCACGGCACGCAGCATCGCAGCAAAAGGAGCCCGGGTGCTCTTCCCCTCCCCTGCTCCGGCTCCCGCCGGCCGGCCGACGTCCTCCCAGACAAGGGAGCCCTCCTTCCAGCAGCGTGCCGGCCCCAGCGCCCTCGGCGTCTGTCTCCCCCCCTGTCCCCAGCAGCCCTCCCTGCCCTGCAGACCTCCTCGTGCCCCCCCACCGCGGCCCAAGCGTGGCAGCCTGCCCCCCGCCAAGCCCCCCCAGCCCTGTCTCTCTGGCACTACAGACCCCTCCAGCTGCCCCAGCAGCTGCTACCCCGCAATGGGGAGCGGGAGCCCCGGGGGGAGTGGGTTGGGGGTCCCCCCCAATGCTGCTCCCCTCCCCGGGTCACCCAGCTCCCCACTGCGGGGTCGTCCCCCCCCCGTGCTGCTGTGTTTCCCCTCCATCACCCTCCTCTCCCCTGAGCTCTGGGGGGGCACCGGGGTGCTCCCCAGCATTGCCTCCCTGTCCCCCCAGTGACCCAGCAGTGCCCCCCAGTACCCCCAGTGCCCCAATACTGCCCTCCCAGTGCCCCCCATGGCTGCATCTCCTGCCCCAGTGCCCCCAGAGCTTCACCTCTTGCCCCCCAGTACTGCCCTCCTGCCCCCCCAGTGCCCCCAGTACTGCCCTCCTGCCCCCCCAGTGCCTCCAGTACTGTCCTCCTGCCCCCCCGTACCGCCCTCCTGCCCCCCAGTGCCCCAACACTGCCCCCCAGTGCCCCCCATCACTGCATCTCCTGCCCCACTGCCCCCAGAGCTTCACCTCCTGCCCCCCCAGTACCCCCAGCACCGCCCCCCTGCCCCCCAGTGCGCCCCAGTGCTCCCAGTACTGCCCCCCAGTGCTCCCAGTACTGCCCCCCGCTGCCCCCGGTGCCCCCCGGCACCGCATCTCCTGCCCCATCGCTGCCCCCCCCACCCCCCTCCTGCCCCGCCGCTCCCCCCAGCACTGCCCCCCCCCCCCCCGGTCACTCACCCCACAGCGCCCATCGCCGCCGTTGCCCTTCAGCCGCCGCCGCCGCCACCGCCCGCAGCCGGCGGCCCCGCCGCCCCCCACCCCGCCGCGCAGAGCCACGGGCTGGCGCACCCCCGCCGCCCGCTCCGCCCCGCCCCGCTCCGCCCCGCCCCGCCCCGCCCCGCCCCGCCGGCCCGGCCCGGCCCCGCCCGGACGAGGACGGCGGCGGCGGCGGCGGCGGTAGCGCGGTGGGCGCCGCCGGCTCGCCGGAGGGTGCGCGGCCCGCCCGGCCCCGGGACTACACTACCCACAATGCCCCGCGGCCGCCGAGCCACCGCCCCACCGCGCATGCGCGTCACCTCGGGTAACCTCCCGCCGCCGCTGCTCGGGGAGACGGCCGGCCCGCGGGGGGGCGGAGGGGCGGAGGGGGCGGAGCCGTCTGCCTCAGTGACGTATTAACACCGCGACGTGACGCTAAATGTATGAGCCACCGCTGGTGCGGAGCTTGGCCCTCAGTGAGCGGCGGCCCGTGAGGGCGGGCTGAGGCTTCTCCGCCGTCGGGCTCGGGGGCCCGGGAGGAGGCCGCTGCCTGGGCGGGGGGAGCTACTGTGTGGAACGGGCCGCCTCCGAGCCCGCCGCCGCTCCGGGGCCAGAGTCCCGCTGCCGGTCCCGGCCTGCTGGGGGCACCGCCGGGCCCTAGGGACGCTGACCCCGGGGCCTTCCCGCTCTGCGGTACCGGGAGGCAGGGGAGAGCCCTGAGGGGGGCTCCTGCTGCGCGGGAGGGCTCCGGGTGCTCGCTTCGTACCCGCCCGGGGGTGGGGGGCGGTGAGCCTGCGGGTTTCCCGTGAGGAAATGAGGCAGTTTGACCCCTCTGTGAGGGCTTCGCCGCGGCTGCTACCGGCTGCCCCCAGGGGACCCGAGCAGGTCACGTCGTCCTTGGTTGGCAGCTGCCAGGGCCGAAGCGCTCCCGGGTTCGGGTGCTTGGTTTATCGCTGGGAAGGCGGGTGATGCTGTGGTGAGCGGTTCCCGCTTGCCTGGTGTTCCCAAAGGCGCTTTGGAGCTTTTAGCTGGTTTTTTTGGGAGGTGGGCTGCTAGAGCTGTGGGTGGCAGCTGGCGATGTGGGTGCTGCGAGGTGTTCTTTGTTTCTAGCCGTTGTGCTGCTTGTTCCTGTTTGCAGCGATCGTGGCTCCCGGGAGCGGAGTGGCTCTAAATGAGGCATCTTGCTAGTAGCTGTTTTGTGGCTGGTTTAGTATGAAAATACTCTTTGAACTTCTTTTTGAGGTGGTAGTTGGTCATGCTACTGCAGAACTGGACAGGTAACTAAGGGAAGAAAAATTTCTCTAGCCTAGATAATTGATTAAAAAAATAAAGATGTTTTTGAGCTGTGAAGAACTGAACTTATTTGCCTAGCATTTGCATGTTGTTGATGATGAGGAAGTGTAGGGAGAAAGTATGTTCTTACTGAGACAGTCGTGGCTTGATTTTGTTGTTAAAGTGTATTGAGCACGTGGGGACTAGTGGGAAGAAGCAGAATGAGAAACTTCTCCCTTGTGAACTGTTTTTCTTCATCTCCAGGAGGATTCCTAAATTGCACTAGAAGCAGTCCAGGGAGAAGCTGGAACAGCTCCAGTCTGGTCATCGTTTGCTCACAACTAGGAAATCCTGCTCCACTCCCCTGAAAGAAAACCCCCATTTTCAGGGCTGAAAATCTTCTGTTTCTGCCAGCATGTCTTCCTGACTTAAATCTCATGTTTGTGTGAGTCTTGTTTTGAGTTTGACTTTTTTTCCTCATTTCATTTGTCAGCAAATGCAGCTGATAGCTTCTAAGCCAGGTGGCTGGTTCCTGTGCTTTTAACTAAAACATCAGATAAATGTGTCTACTTGACAATGGCTGCCTTGACCAGAAGTGGCCATAGGTGTCCTCCTCTGCTCTGAATCACTGATCTCCATAAAACTAGACTGAACTTTCTTACCCACAAGGACTTTAAGAGGTTTGACTGGTTTTTGTCTTGTTCTTTCTGATGCGAACAACAACATAATTCCTAAAGCTCTTCCACCGTCTAACGTGCGCAGCTGTGTGCATGTCCATTCTCGTGCACAAAACTTTAACATCGAGGTAGCGATCTTGCGTAACCTTGTTCTGCCCTGATGATGCTAACAGCTTGTCTCTGTACAAACTAGTGACTGTTCTACTTTTTTGTTCTTTTTTTTATGTAAAAGTAACAGAAATGTGGAAAAAATGCATAAAATGGATTTGCTGTCTACTACTCTGCACAATAAATATCCACAGTGGATGCTAACACAAAGCCAGGAGGGAGTTTTGGGTGATCAAAAGGTATGTCATCACACAGGGGAAATTCAGTTGGTTGCAGGCTGCATAATAAACCAAATGTGGGCCACATGCGTTCAGTTAGACTTGTGCCTCAGACTTCTGTACACATCTACAGCCGGTTTGTCCCTCATACCTGTAATTAAATTTAGGTAATCCTGTGATCTTTCTGATTGCATTGGCTTGTTAAAGTCTCTTTTTCAAAAATTAAAATACAAAGTATCACCCAAAGGCTGTTGCTGTGACCTCTGTAGAAATTTCTTTCTGACAAACTTGAATTCTGGTGACAAAGCCACCAAAGTATGAGGCAGCTCTTGGTGCTTTGCTCACCCAGTATTGTGGGCTGGATAGCAGCAAGGACTGTGTATTGCTTGAATCCAAATTTGAGAGCTCAATTTGTGGCCTGACGGGGGAATTTGTCCTCGGAAAGCCCTCTGCCTCTCTTCATTTGCACATGTTCGTTATTTCAGAAGGTTTTGCAGCTCAGAGGTGTTGGAAGAATTAACTGATCACTAAGATAATGTCAAAATTTCTCGTGTTCCAAGAATGTTGATGTGTCCTTGAATGTTTTTTTTTCCTGCATGTATGAGCAGTTTCAATATAAAACTTCCCACTAGAAGGGACCTCCCCCTGTAACACCTGAAACTGCTTTAACAAATAGAAGACTAATTAATGAGAGAAAAGCAGAAGACTGAGTTCAGCAGTTTTCCTTCTATAAAGTGGGAATAAAGAATTAGCAGCGTGGATATGAAAACATGTCAGTTAAAGCCAACATGACTTTGATTTGAACTGTATTAAAACCTGTTTTTGTGTGATGTGGCCTCTCTTGATTGACGAGATCATGTTCCCCAAGTGTTATTGTGTGATACTTAACCAGATTTGCTGCTACTGGCATCGTAGCTTACTTGCAAGTGTTTAACCAGCCTGAAGGTTTTTGGAGCGGGTGAATGTTACTGGAAGTTTTGCAGTTCAAGTAAGCTTGTCGGTCAATAACTGTAGTAAATACGCTTCTGAAAGGGGAAGAAACTGCCAACTGCACCTTACCTTGTGTGCCTAAAGCTTCAATTGGTAAAGCAGTAACCATCAGTTGATGGAGGAGATCGGTCCTTTCAAATATTGCACGTGGTTTTAAATCTGTCGAGTTTTAGACCTCTGAAGTTCCTCACACACTATATCTGGCAGGTCAAGTCAAGCGGGTTGGCAGAAACATCAAATGGAGCAAAGAGGGCAAGTGAGCTGTCGCTTACAGCTGTACTGAAACAGAGCTGTGTCAGAAGACTTCAGCCTAATGGGATTTGAATTACTTCAACAATGACTTTTAATTACCAAATCATTGTCCGTTTTCTTATGTTCTTCCTCACGTTTCTGAGGAGTGTAAGTGCTGTAGCATTTTGACACTGTCAAAAATGGATGTTTTCCTTAACTTTGGTCTCAGAGAGCAACAGAAGCTCTGTGGTGGGAAGAATCCAAATTAACTAAATTGAGCTGAAAGTTCACCCTGCATGATTTCAGTCCGAGTGCTCGGAGTTAAGTAAACAAATTGGGGCGTGTTTTAATGAGGGGAGGGCTATCACCCTCTTAGTTGACGGCGATACCGGCCCTGAGCTGCGCGGTTTCGGTAACCGCGGGTGCCAGCCTCGCCGGGTTGAAGTCGCACGCGGCGGTTGCGGTGATGCCACATTTCTGTGGGAGGGTTACGTGCGGCCGGTAACTGAGCCTCTGCCAAATGTTGTTTGACAGAAATCTGCTGTTCAGAGGAGCGTTTTGGAAGATGGGCTGCCGTTCCTGGAGTTCTGCGGCTCTGTCGTTTACAGCTACGAAGCCAGCGACTGTTCCCTTCTCTCAGAAGATATCAGGTAATAGCTCTTAGTCTGGTGGGGTGTTTTGGGGGCTTTTTCCTTTCTGAAAAGGTCTTGGCTCTTCTCTCTGTCTCGTTCTGCCTGATTATGCATTCCATGTGTCCAGAGGGCAACAGCACAGCCACAGGAAACATCTGGTTGTGTAGAGTGTCTTGTTATCCATGGCAAATGTGTCTTTCTGGTTCCAAGCACAAACTGAACTTATTTCTCATGATGGCAAATAATGCCTGGATTCTCTACAGTGACTGTTGTTTTCAGAATACCTTTTCCCATGCTGCTAGGCCGTTAATAGTTTCCCATTTGGTCTTTTTATGGGAGATGCCATTGCTGAACCTTGCAGTCCCGTTAAGCAGAAGCGGTAAGACCTGTAATGCAGATTCTTTGCCTTGCGCAGTATGGATAGTTCCGTGAACTTTGACTTCACGGGGAAGTACGAGCTGGAAGAAGTCAAGCGTATGTGTTAATTTGTAACTGGGGACTGTATGTTTGAAGAAAAGGTAGTAGATTCATGATGCAAATAGATTAGCGTTTCCTCCCGTTTTTGCGTAGCACAACGGATAGCATTGGGGG
Organism: Grus americana; assembly: GCF_028858705.1. Classification (NCBI taxonomy): domain Eukaryota; kingdom Metazoa; phylum Chordata; class Aves; order Gruiformes; family Gruidae; genus Grus; species Grus americana. The sequence continues at coordinate 80,147,546 of NC_072855.1, read as the reverse complement.
GGAAAAAAAATGTAAAACTTAAAGCGCAGTGGGATTGATGAAGAGCAAGTTCTCAAGGGGCTATAAACCCTTTTCTATCTGGCTATTTCCTGAGGCTTTTATATGACTGTTTGCATGCAGTAAGATCTGCTAAGGTTTGAAGCCTTTCTTGTAGCTTTTGGGACCAGCAGGAATTTCACCTCCTTACAGTCTTGATTTTAAAATGGTTTCTGTGTCCTGTACGTGTGGGGGAAAAAAAAAAAATGATGAGCTGGCTGTGATTGTCTTGATCTTTATGTAAGATGACTTAAGAGTGATATTGAAAATACTGGTAGAAGAACAGTTAACTGTGAGGAATATCCATTTCTTTTCAGGCAGAATTTATCAGACGGGGATGCTGTTGGATTTGATATCGAATGGCCACCATCCTATACTAAAGGAAAAATGGCAAAAGTAGCTGTCATCCAGATATGTGTAACTGAGGAGAAGTGTTATTTGTTTCACATCTCTTCAATGTCAGGTGCTGTACTTCCTCTCTTGTTATTACTTAGGGCACGAGTTGTCCTCTGTTGTGTGTGATTAAGTTTGAACTTAAGCCTTGAGCAATAGCTGATATTTCGCAGGACACTGGATAGGAGAAATCCATCCATCTTCCCCCTTTTCTGCCTGTAATAAAGGGATTTATCCTTGTGAGTATTGCCTATGTATATCCAGGGGATGTTAGCCCAAGTCTTGCTCTGTATGCTGGCATACAGTGTGTTGGGTTCTGAACAGGGCAAAAGAATCTTATTTGAGGATTATTTTTTTTCTCTGTGGGAAAGAATATTTTCCTTCAGTTTGCAAAATTTAACGCCCTGCTCATATAATGAGCTTTCCGTTTAGTGCCAAAACCAACGAACCTAAATTTAGCAGGCTGTGTTTCTTTTTAATTTGGCATTACTAATTAAAACCCTCAAAAAGATGATGGCCGTCGTGGTGTTTGTTCCGAATACCTGCATTTTGTGACATAGGTTTTCAGAAAGAACACTAGGTACCTGGTGTGATGCAGCTGTGGGGAGAGAAGGGCCTGTGCTCGACGGAGTCTGAATTCATTATGGATGTGAATAAAAGCTTCCGAATAGGGGAAACAGGAATGAGGGAAGGAGGCTGCAATTTTATAACCTTTGGTTTGAATGTTAGATTGAAACTCTGCCTGTGAGATGTCTCTGATTTCCCTGGGGTGCGCTTGCTGAGGTATAATAGCGATAATTTTAATGTTGGTGTTCAATCCTTTGTCATTTATAGCAAATGGGGTGGAAAATTTAATTGCTGGAGGCGATTTGATCCGGGAGGCAGAAAGGTACAAGTACACAAAAGGAAAAGATTTGAGGAAAGGAAGCGAAGGGAAGAAGAGTCATCAGGACCTGAAGTGCTTTTGATTCTGGAAGCGAAGATGTTTTTGTGGTGATGCGGAGTAGGGTTGTGCGTGGGCGGGCTGCTGAGAGTTACAGCAGAAGATGGTGTTTCCTCCTGAATCGTTTTCTAGAATCTCTGTTCTTGTCGATGGGAGGTGCTCTTTGAACCGAGCGAGAAGCCGACCTTTTCGCAGGAACCGCAGCCAACTTCTGCTTATTATGCAGAATACCTTTGACCTACAGAAACGTAGGTGTTGGCAGATTTAGCCGGTTCGGTCAGACTTACCTTTTTCTATTGCAAAAAATAATGTAGGAGGAGGAGGAGTGGAGAGTTCTTGGACTGTGTATAAAAGACACAAATTACACCTATTTGTCAGGAAGATTCTTGATAGTTTTCAGTTACTCTTTTCCTTACAGCCGTCGAAGAAGATGTGGCCTGTTTCTCAGATTGTAGCCTCGGTACAGTGTTGCACTTAGACTCGTTTAGTTCATACAGTCACTTTTCTGGAAGTGAGGTGGTAGAAATGGAGCACAAGTCCTCTACTGGGAAGTTCCCCTCCTTGAAGATTTTCATTATAATTTTCTTAGCGGAAAATCCCTTGTTCAGTGAATCAGCTGCATGTGTTGCAGGCTTTTCATCAGCCCAACAGTATTGATCTTCTCTACAGAGGACTTTGCGTACTGTGTTATGGCTGAGGTGCTTTAGCAGTGTTGTACTTTGCATTTTACAGCACCAGGCTACTACAGTTTTGTTGTTTTCAACAGTAATGCTCTAATGCTTTGAACTGGACTTGCACAGTCCGCAGCACAGCTGATTGTGGCTGCAGTTGCAAAAGTGTCTTGTATAGCGTTAGTGGTAGTTGTGAAAGCGTGGAGTTAGTTGTGTAAAAATAAAATCGGTGATGCAAATTGATTGTGGAAGTACGTAAATAGGTATTACAGTAGTGAAAAGGAAACTTGAAATATGGAACAGAGCCAGATACTAAGGACTAGGCGTTTGTGCAATATTGTGTATTTGTAGGTACTAGAATTACGCTTGAGACAAATTCAGGCTATCCAGCGGTGGGTTTCTGAAGGTATGTATTTAAATAAGATGCTCGGATTTGTTTTTTTAATGGAAACCAACACAGAGGGGAGAAAGGCTGCATTGCTTTAAGTACGAAGTGTCTGTGGCTGTTCCCTCGTGTAGAAAACCAGATATGAAAGCTGCATGCTTCTATTTACTCCTGTAAACTTGAAAATACCATTTGATCCAGGATTGCTGTGCTGTCAGTTCGGGATAAATCAAAAAAGAATACTTATCATTTCTGAACATACTTGAATATTTTCTTCCTACTAACTTGTCTGGGCTTGGTGCAGGATCTGGTTGGTGAATTGTTTTCCAAATGCTGCTGTTGGACCGGCCCGGCGTTAGCGCTGAGTATGCCCCCGCAGAATGGGTTTTCCTGGTGATTCCCCATGCTTACTGTTTAAACTGTTTCCTGGGAATCTGAAGTAGCAAACAGGGATGGAATTAGGTGGAAAACAGTAAAATAACATTGCATTTGGTTTCATGAGCATCCACTGCTGAGAATTAAACTATCCTCTCCAGTTAGAGGTTGCCTTTTTGTTATGTGATTTAACGATTAATAAGACAAATGAAATAATATGGTTTAATTTTTTTACTAGATTTGTTTTCAGATACAGAATGAATTAGCATATTTCAAATATTTCATTGCTGCTTGTGTGCAGATGATAGGTCACAACCCATTGGTGCTTCCAGTCATTCCAGAGTACCGAGAGTCACATAAACAGAGCAACTTTGGGGGCTTTTCCTCTAAAAGCACAAGGCTTTTCAGATGGCCTTTGTGGTAGGATTTTGTCATTTCCATTAGACTTTCTGGCATCTTCCAGTATTCAGTTTCTCATGTTTGGGCTTAATCTATTTTAGGTTTTCCCAAGGGACTCAAAAGACTGCTCGAAGATGAAACAATTAAAAAGGTTGGCGTAGGAATTGAGGGAGATCAATGGAAGCTGATGAGTGACTTTGAAATCAAACTGAAGAGCTTTGTGGAGCTGGCTGACGTTGCTAATGAGAAAGTAAAATTTAAAACCTTTTTGTTGTGGGAGGGGAATCTTGGTTTTGTGCTATACATAAGGAGGCTTCCTTGTCTTCATAAGAGTTAAATTCCGATAGCAAATGTGTTGCGTGGAATGAAGCAGAGATGTGTTGTAGCATGTTTAAAAAGGACTTTAAAAGTCTGCAGAACTAAGTGCTGTCTTTGAGTGAGCCAGTTCTTAGTGAACACTTGTCCCCTTTCAGGTCTGTTCACCTTTTGCATTAACAAGGTATGGCTTTTTGATTCAGCTGCAGATGCGTTTTCTGTACTTCTTAGCGATGGAAATGGCCGGATGGTGTCAAGTCAGGGCTCTACCGCCAAGGGTGTACTTGTCCGAGCAACGGCTAAACCTTTAAAATAAGACCCAAGAAACGCTGCGGAGGCGGTAGAAGTACCGATGCCTGGTTGAAGGGAGGCAGCCCTCCTGCTGTGGCGTGCTTGGTGCTGGAAGGAAGCATCCATGTCTTCCTCAAAGTCCTCCGTGTGGAGGCGTCCGCCATGTGATGCGGAGCTGTGGTAATATCTTTGGCTGCATGACTCTGGAGTTGGTGTCACCTCTGCTCTCACGTGGGTGCGATTTCCAGTCCCTGATGACCCATGGCTGAGAACTAGCGTCCCATTTGGCGCATCTTGATTTTGAGTTGAGTGGGATGTTAGTTAGATATCGCTTGATATGGGGAGAGTTGTGCTGTCTTATTAGGGAAGAGAGCAAAAGGTTCGTTACCTTCCAAGTCATCCTGCCATTCTTATTTCTACTGTGTCCCTAAAAGCTTTTCTGTGGTTTTGTATAGGCAAGGTTTTTTCTTAGCTGTACTCAGCTTTTCTGTGCACTTTGCCCTTCTGTGCACTCTTTTGTTGGGTAGGATAATAGCAACAATCAGTTTCCTGGTGGAGGATGGAGATGAATGCCCAGAAATAATCCTGCTTCTACCTTCCCCTGTTCTGTGCTTCATGTACCCTGTGTAATTAAATCACAGTGGGGGAGAAGACAAGGTGATGATCAGCAGCATTTGGGGCAGTGCTCTCCATATGAGCCACCTTCAAGTTCTGGTTCCTAGTGGGTTGGAAGTTGTCTAAATTAATCTGTTTTGCTCAAGCAATAGAAGGACCTGGGTTTTTTCAAACTCTGAGTTTACCCAGTTCACCCCCACCCCTTTTTATTATCCCAGCATCTGACTCCAGGATAATTTGTTATGAAGATGAGCGACATGATCTCCGATAGCAGCTTTTAAGTCTTCTGCTGAAGAGAGAACAAAAATAGACTTGCAAGTGAAGCTTGAGAGAACAAAGAATAGGGTTATATATAATGGCACTATGCAAGGGGGAAGGCTTGGGGAACCTACAATGAGTAGTTGGTAGGGTTTTTTCCATGCTAAATATAAGGAATAAGCTGATAATGGTTCAGTGCTGCTGTTAGGCTTGACAGTTCTGCATGTTTTGCAAGTGCTCACAAGTTGGAATAGCTGTAGGCTGTGCCCCGGAGTCCTAGATCCTTGGGGTCTGAAGGGAAGTTTCCCAAACCAGCTATAAGAGAATAGCGTGGAGCAACTATGATTGGCAAGTAGGACAACAAAAGGGATGGAGAAGAGCAGTGTGGTGGGGTGACCTGTAGAGATGCCGCTGAACTGCTTCCCGGCACGCTGAACGGTGGTCAGCGCGGTCTAGAACCGCGCTCTTTTCCGCTTGCTTTCGGACTTGCAAAAGATGACAACGCACTTGCAGGCAGACTTTAATATTCCTGTGCTTATATTAAAAAAATTCCTGGTGCTGGTTATTCAGTTTTTCTAATTAGAAAGGCAAATAATAGGAGAATCCTGGAGGAGAGAGAGGTTGCTGTTGAAGTCGATGGCTTCTATTTTATCAACCCGGACGCTACATTGTACAGAATCCTTATTTTCGGTAGCGTGTCTGGTACCACCTCAGACGGCATGGACTCGTCTGGCCCTGATGCTGTCTTTCCAGTTTGACAATGTAGGTATGGTCTCTAACAACTCAGTTTCAGGGTAGGGTAGTATAGCTTTCAAATAGCCATGCTACCTCTTAATATGATGAGAGCAGAATGAGGCCTGGAGAACAGTTACTGCTTTGAGAAACTAGTTTGTTCTGACTAACAGAGAGCTCTCTGCTTCTACTGAGGGATTAAGTATGCTTTGCCACTTCTAGGAATAAATTCTGCCAGGTCCAATTGCTTTCCTTGTTTAACAAAGTCCTCTTTTTTGTGGTGTTTTTTTTTTTTGCTTTCCCCAGCTGAAGTGTAAGGAGATATGGAGTCTGAATGGTCTGGTAAAACACCTTTTTGGCAAGCAGCTTTTGAAGGATACGTCTGTCCGCTGTAGTAACTGGGAAGAGTTTCCACTCAATGAGGAGCAAAAACTGTACGCAGCCACAGATGCCTATGTAAGTACAAGAGGAGATCACGGTTCCTCCCGTATCAATAAATTCCTTGTCTAATGAGCCGTTAGCTGCTGCTTTTAATGCCTTTCTGCTACAGGATGTGAAGAACCATAGGAGGACTCTGAGGTCCACTGTGGATAAGGGATGCTTAAGGGTGGAAAAGCCACCAGGTAGCTTGCTGTCCAATTCCTTGTCTGAGTTTTTAAACCTCAGTATTCATGCAGAGCTTCATAATACCTTCTCTGTTGAAGACGGTACTGCTTGTGCCTGACTTGGTAACCTGTCTTGCTGCTGAGATGCCTTGAAGAGGATGTTGTGGTGAACATTTTGCATGGTAACTTGAATGTAGATGGAATAAAGAAACCCCGTTCCACAGCAGCCACGAACCTTGCGTGAGGTCCTTAATTTTTAGTGTTTCGTGGTGTCGCAAGGTTTGCCTTGTTAGTCAAGCCCATTCACCGAGCAGGGCTCCTGGAAGTTCTGCTGTGCTCTGAATGTGCCAAGTAACACGGGCACCAGCAAGTTTGCCTGAGGAGTGTCTGTCCGTTAGGACTCGCTTCAAGTTGTCACCTCAGGGAAGCGAGGTTTGATGGAGCGATCGGGTGGATTTGATATCTGTCTGCATGGAGTAAGCCTAAATTCTTGCAGCGTGATGATCCCACAGAGGTGTAACATAACTGATTATTGTACGTAAATACATGTCAGCCATGGAGGAGTGGGTAATTATTTTTTTGGTTCCCTTGTCTGCGGGTATTCACTGTAGCTTGTTAGCTTTTTTCCGGATGTGTTGTTCTCCTGGGGTTTTTGGTCATCTTTTTTGAGCTGCTTGTGAACCAAAATCCTGCTAAATATAATAAGCGAGATAAAATTAATTAGCAACTTTTAACAAGTACAACCTTGTCCAGTGGCTAATACAGCAGAACCACAGTGTGGATTACTAGGACGAGTAATTTAATTGCATTCGAATTTTTGTAGCTCTGTAGAAACCTCTGCTTTTTCACCATGTTGAAGAGAGCATAGTTTTCCTGCAGTTCTCTGAAGGGATTTACCTGTACGCTGTTGAGTGCTGCCTGCTTCGTGGGAGAAAATGGTTCTTTATGGCAGTGAAATAAATCCCCTCAGGCTTTTATTGCTGTGATGAGGTTAGAGGAAGTGGGACAGTGGTCTCTGGTTGGGTTTTTTCTGACACTGGGAAACATTGAATGTTTTCGAGTTTAGTTGAATTGAAACTATGGAGGGTTTAGCACCTAAAGATCTAAACCAGTAAGGAAAGGAGCTCTATTTTTGCTGCTGGTGCAGCTGCTGTAATCCACTTTTTCCGTGCGGTGCTTCCTTGCTGTGCTCTGTTCACTTGGCCTGCCTCTTGGAGCCTCACAGGAAAACACGAGGGAGTACCTTGTTTCTTTTCCTTTGCTCTTTAAGATGCTTTGGTTAACACGTGTAGCCTAATTAGCACATTTCTGGCTTTAGGCTGCATTTTCCTGTTGGAACTTATTATTCATATCAAGGGAAATATTAAGCACACAGAAGCTATCCTGCTATGTTCATAGCTATTGTCTTGGAGCACCACATAAAATCTGCATGAGGTGGGAGCAGATGGTGAGACCGGGAGCGGAGTACTTGGGGCTCTCTATTTGCGGCTAGCTTTAGAGTATAACCACGCTGGGATCTATAGAAGAGTTTCTACTACGGCGTGGACCCCAAGGCAGGACTTGGCCTGTTGTGAAGCATTCTGTGAAACATAACCTGGTTGTGGTGAACAATGCCGTGAGACTAGTGACCGTTGTACGGCATGGGCCAACAGCTCAGAATTTGATGTTCACCGTGTATTCGTACCATGGTTTGCTGAATTAGTTCTTGGGGTTTTTGTTTAGTCTCTAGGATATTGTTTCTCTGCAAAGTACTGAGTACTATTTTTTTTCCTTTCTTTTGCAGGCTGGCTTCATCATTTATCAAAAACTGAAAAATATGAATAACAGTGACGGGAAGTTACCTTGTGTAAGAAGAGGTAAATTACACATTAAAGCATAAGGAATTGATTCTGGTTTACAGCAGGGGTTTTTGTGTCAGGATTGTCTGGCTTCTTGGCGATTAGAGATTGTTTCCAGAAAGCGCACCCTGTAGGGGATCTTAGATGACCTGGGTTATGGCACTGTGTAACTGATTTCCATAGCGATGTAGGACTGCAGTCTTGGTATGTTGTTTGTTTCCGCTGTGTACAGAGATGGTAAGAATTCCTGCTGTCATTCCTGTTTGTTTATGGAAACACTTCAGTGAGTTAATTTCAATTCTGCTGATGCAGAAAAAATATCTAGTATTTTTTGTGGTCTTATTTCTTTTGAAAGATGTTGTGAAGTAATGTTTTTCTTGCGGTGTATAAATAGGACCTAAATATTCTAGAGCGGCTTAGCATTATATGCTTGATTAGAAAAGCGATTCTAAAATCTTGAGTTTTCTTCAGTTCCGTGCCTCGTGAGCTAAGTATTCCATGTAGCTTATGGTTGAAAAGAGGCAGGGGGAGTTTTTTTTTCTTTTGGCTGAATTTGACTTTGATATCAAAGACAGAAGTGGCAGTACTAACCCCTTAATAAGACGTGCAGTTTTTCAGCTTTGGTTTAGTCAGCACATCTGTGTTGGCAGCGCTCTTCTGGAAGCTGGAGGGTATACTGGGGAAGGATGGCTTTGCAGTGGTACTGTTAGGCTCAGGGAAAAAGGATACCTGTGTAACAGGCCGCTGGAAGAGATGAAATGCTGAAGTACATGGAAACTTGGCCTGCTTCTGCATACTTGGTTTTTAAGCACTGGAAAAAGGTGTCTTATCAGCTGTAGATCTTGTAGAAATGCAGTTACTTGAATGCAACTTATTTGCATCTAGATATTAAATGTCAGTTATTGTGAAATAACTCTGGCCCTTCTTATAGATGACGCGTTGTCAGAGGGCGTGAAGGAGCGCTTGACTGCGCTAGCTGAAGAGATGACGAACCTGGCTTTTCACTTCCCTGACACTTCTGGACAACTTGAAAATTTGCAGAGGTGAGATTTTTTTTTTGCCGGCCTGTCTCTGCCTGTAAGATCAGTGTTTTCTTCTTGATCCCCATGGTCCCTTGGGACAAAATACACGTGTGTTAACAGCCGTCTCTGTTATCTGTGTGTCCTTTTCAAAGAAAAGAAAGCACGTAAACTTGATGGGAAAACATTGTCTTTATATGTAGGAACGTAGGCTTTCCCTGGTCTAATGGCGATGGGTTTGATGCTGAACTGTACTGAATCTGTTTTCTTCTTGCTGAAATGCACAGCACGACCTTCTCTCATAAATACTCAGGACTCAGGCATGACTACTGACCAGAAGTCTGGAGACTTGATACAAGTGTGGGGGCGATACCACAAATGGTAGTTTTGGAGAGTTTTTATAGGTTTATAGTGTAAAGAAATTGAATTGTCTTCTCAGAAGTGCAATGCCAATTGCATATGAATGATGAACCTTTATATGTGAATTTTGGACTAAGTGTCTGGAGAAACAGTACTCTAGAATGCTCAGTTCTGCTTAAGGCTAAGATGTATGTACCAACTTCTTTATTTTAGTTGAACTTTCTTGTTTTACCTTCTAGGGCTGCAGAAATACTAGCTGACATATCGGAGAATGTCAGTGCCTTAAGAAGCACACTGTTTGGTTCAGGTTCCCTTTCTGTACTGGAGAGGAACCGTGGCGCAACTCCAACAAATCTTGAAGCGGAGTCAGCAAACGTTGAAGCGCAAAAAGTTGAAATGCCTGAATTTGCGAATCAACTTGAAGGTGACTTCAACATCTGCTCTGATGCTACGCTAGCTGCCCTCTTGGAGGGAGATGGTAATGAAGAAGAGGCGAAGAGAGGCAAGGCTGTTGTGGAAGATGGGGTTGCGGCAGCCAGCTCTAAGGACAAAGACAGAGATGACTTCGTGTCGCTAGACATTACTGAGCAAGAACTGCAGATCTTGGAATCTCAGGCTGCAAAAGAATTGGGTGACGATGCTGCGCCTGAGGTAATGAGAAAAGCTCTGGTTAATCACGGACATTCAGCAGGGGGAGCGATCTCATCCTTAAGTTCTCCCATGATTTTAAAGTTCTGTTCCCGAGAGGATATTAAGGTGGGCTGGAAGAGGGGCTCAGAGTCTGGAAAATAGTTGCGGAGTTGATATTGCACAGAGCTGCTCTTCAGTCATGTGCTTGGGAGGGTTAGTACCGAATACAGAAGCTCTAGATAGCCTGATGAGTGTTCCCCTCTCAGTTGCCAATATGTTATCAAAGAATTTCTTGGAGTCTGGGGACAAATTCTGTGCTCGAGCATCTCCAACCATGGCCATGAAGAAATAGCAGATCTTGCCAGGGGATCAGTAAATAGCAATCCCTCTAGTGACTGCTGAATGTGGATTGATGCTTCTTAAATCAGATTGTAATTTCCTTATGTTCCCAGTGTTTTACACATCTGGTGACACTACTGTTTTTGTCTCTTGCTACAAGGCCTTGTATGTTCTAATATTTCTTTCAGATATCGTGTTAATGGGCAGGCTTCAGAGCTGCATGTTGGGCTTAGTTAATTTGGGTAAGAAGTGAAAGCATGCAGATGAGTGGTTTGTAGTATGTACAGAAGATTGAAAAGTTGTTTGTAAAATCTAAGTAACTTTGCTGATAAGAAAATAACTTTTTCCTTAGGAGGCGTGCTCCACAGACAACGAACAAAATATTTCCTGTGTCATTGAAAGTGATGAAGAACTGGAAATGGAGATGCTTAAAGTGAGTGCCTCCAGGGTGTTGTTTTCCTTTTTTTATGTAATGATGATGTTCCTGGGTCATAGTGGAATGTAGTTGAGGGGAGGGAGTATGAAGGAAAACAGTGTTACCTACAGAAGACAGATGGGTATCTGGATCCCTAAAGAACTCCATTTACTAGTGTTAGACTTTAATATCACTTGCATCCTACTGCATCTTTACTATACCAGCTTGGATGTGATCCACCCACCTGCTGTGTTTGTGTAGATCATAATTTGTGAACTGATCTGCTCCAGGTGTCAGGCATGCAAACCCTTGCCCGAGGGGTGGAGCTGACAGGGTGGCTTGTGGGCTGCAGGTGTGGCTGTGCTGGGCTGTAGGTCCAATTGCTCTGTAGCTGTGTTTTGCAGGCCCCTCCCAAAGTGTTTTTACTGGTATGAGTTTTAGTTCCTGAAAACAAGACTTAGATGTTGAGTCTTATTGCTCTTTACCTTGGCTTTATTCCTGATCTCCCAGAGACTATGTGTATTTTGAGTTCACTGACCGAACACTTCCACCAGAGCAGTCGCAAGGATTGGTGTGCTTGTATACACGTGGAGGTTAAGTGTGTTGCTTATGGCTAAGTAGGAAGCAAGACTCAAAGGTCTGGGGGGGAAAGAAGTTGCCTTTTCTTCTAGGGAAGAACCAGGTCTCTTCTGGATGGTTCTCAGTGCTACATGTCAATCTTGTCTAAAGGCAATTTTGATCAAAATTGCTGACTCGAGTAGATGTTTCAGTAATGTTCCTCCAAGTACCATGTTTTGGAAACAAGGAGTGTAATGTGACACTGGGATCCCATCCTTTCTGGTTGTATCCTAAGTCACTTCCTAGTCCAACTTGTGCCTTCACGTAGCTGAAAGACAAAAACCAAAACCCAACCATTGGTTTTGTAAAATAAGATTTTCATGTCTTGAAAATTTCGAAGGCCTTTTTGCAAAGAAGAACCGAAAGCTCTTGTGATAGAAAAACAGAGCGGCTAAACTACTTGATCAGTAGCATCCAAATTTCATGACCATTTGCTGGGTACTTTGTGCGGTGTGCCGATAGATCCAAGTTATGCCATAAATAGATTAAAACTCACGCATCCCTATGTCGTGTTACCTAAGACAGGCGCTGTATCTACCCTTTCATCCTCAGAGATAACTTTTTCTCCTGACCTATCAGTCTTTAGAAGATGTAGATGATTCCAAAGGAGGTTTAACTGGGAGAGAGTCCAATAAAGCCAGGAAAACTCCTGACATGGAACAGAACGTTGCACCGGATGGTGATGAAGATGAAGGCATTGAGGAAGAAGAGGAGGAATCTTGGGGTATGTTTTAAATTTTAGTGCACGAGAAAGTTCAAGCCCTCTGTCTATAGAAGCAGATGTGGAAGCACAGGGACACTTTGTGCTTGTTTTTTTTAAAGCAGAAAGTTGAAGCTCCTCTGGGTGTTGAAAGGAACACTTGTCCGTGTGTCGAGATGGAAATTTAAAGGTGTCCTTGGCAAAACATGGTTGACTTCTGCCATGATCAGTAAATGTTATGTATGCTTAATGAGAATAAATCTCATCTGGGGATGCGGAGGTCATGTGGAGTTGAGGACACCTATTTAGAACACAGCAGAGGGGAGGATGGTACTTCCCGTAAGTGTTTCTGTTCCGTTAGCCCACAATTGCTGCTTCGTGGCAGAATTCTTAGGAAATTCTGGCTTGGGGCTGGCCCAGTGGAGACAAATCAGATGGGGCAGAGGCTGAAATGTGAGGTGAAATACAGCTTGGCTTGTTCGGACCATCGCTGTGTGAAAGCTTCCTTCCCTGGCTGTCACCAAAAGTAACAGCATCTGCCAGGAGAAGAGCTGTTTGCTTCTTCCAAGCAGGATGTGGGCTGCTAGATGGGGACGGATGAGTTAATTGTTTCTTTGTTCAGTTCATCTCTCTAAAGGATAGCCAGAGAGGATGTTACAGGGAACGTGCGTCGAACTAAAAGTCTAGGTGCAAATGTCATGCTTCTTACTGCTGAATATTAACTCAAATTTTCTACTGATATTTCCAATATATCTATTTTGGACCATGACTGTGTTAGCAACTTGCGGTGTAACTTCAGTAGGGCCTTTAAAGGCATGTCTAGTAAAACATCTAGAACCTCATCTGCACATGTTGCAAATAATGCAGCTATGCATTACCATACCTACTGGTTTATTAGCTCATTAATGAAGCCATATGGTCTCCTCCTCGTGCAGGGTCTCAGAGGAGCCTGCTTGCTTTTTTAATCCTTTATTCTAGCCTGTAACTTTCTTGAGAGTTTGATGTCTCTCTTAACTGGAGTTGCCCACATCCTAGGCCCTGGGCATCGCTAACCCTGAGCAGACTGTTGTTTGTCAATAGAGTGCTTCGCCTTCTTAAAATTTAATCACAGATGAGGTTTTTCCCCCTCTCTCCTGCTAAAGATCCGTTGCTGCCAGTACCTAGCGAAAGCCACATCACGTGTCTGAAGACGTCTTTTGGGCATTCTTCTTTTAAACCGTAAGTATATTTTACGCTCTAAGGTTCATTTTTTTGCCCTTCTTCCAACTCGGCTGACTTCATTGCTATTTGAAAAAGCACTGACCAACTAGGACCTGTGCAAAATCCCTAGGAAAAGCAGCCTTTGCTGTCCCAAGATGCCTAAATAAATCTTACGGAGTGTTAACTGCAATAGTACACTCACAGCAGAGGGTGATTTTTCTTGACTCTTCTGATGGCATAGCTCCTGTGACCGAAGCTTTATTGTATTAGGTTGAATTCAGGTCTTTTGAACAGTGAGCAGCAAACTGCATGGATGTTATTTTCTGCATGATAAATTTAGTTTGGTTATCTTTTATGTGGCTCTGATTAAGGAGGGACAAGCTTCTGTCTAGCACGACGCGATCGCCGTGCAGTATGTGCTCAGGTACTCGAGCATTATTGCTGTTGCGGTTCTTAAGTTCAGTGGGAATGGGATGAAATCTTCCTGGATAATGGGTGGTGGAATGCTTTCTGGGCAAGACGGGGCTGAAGAGCTGAAAATATTTGGTAAACTTTTGGTAGTGGGGGTGGGAGGTTTTTTAATTGACCGCGGTTATGTGCACTTGCAAGACAAGAAAAGGATGAAAATTGTTGGTTGAAATCAAGGTCCTGTTTATAATCTTTTGTGTTCAAGATGACTGTAGCTCTCACAGGACTTGTGGATCAGTTGTTAATGTATGGGAGATAGAGTTTGTTTTGTGATCTTCTGTGAACGACTGCATCAAATGTCGTGTGCCTTAGTCCTGTTAGATCCCCACTGCTGTGCTGGTGGGACTGCCCGCAGTAGTTGGAGTGCTTGAGTGGTTGCAGCGTGCAGGCAGCGCTATAAAGCAGCCGGAAGGGTTTCTTTAACCTGAAATTCAACTGAATATGCAGTTTCACAAAATTGGTCTGTTACGTGGGAGGGCAAACCCAAAATATTCCCCTGTGTTTAATTTGAAGGGTCCAGTGGAAAGTGATCAATTCTGTTTTAGAAGACAGAAGAGATAATCTTGTTGTCATGGCAACTGGTAAGTTACCTTTGCATCTGAAGAAGCTGTGAAAAATCTTTTCTTTTTTGGGGGAGAGTAGGACTGAAACTTGGAGACTGTCCACGTGGCCGATAGGAGCAGGGTGCCCTGATTGAAACTGTGTGAGTCTGAGCCAGCCGTGCTGGCTGCTTGTATTTCGGTCCTAGCCTCTGTCACTGACCTTGGTGGAGAGGGGGGTATCGGATGGATGCTGACGGTGCTTATCTTGCATCTTTGTTCCTTTACTAGCGGAAAAAGCATCGCTTTTTTAGAGCTCAACAAGTGTTAGGATTGTGTTACGTAGCTGTATGCTACAGCTGCATACGAAGCATGATGTTTCACTTCTGCCTCTTTTCTTTAAGGCTATGGAAAAAGCTTGTGCTACCAGTTTCCTCCTGTTTACACTGGATATACAGGAATTGTCATCTGTCCTCTGATCTCCTTGATGGAGGACCAGGTGCTGCAGCTGACGTAAGTAACACGGTAGTAACAAGCTGCTGCTGTATTTCTTGTGGAAACCCACGGATTCTGCTTGTGGCATTTCTTGGTGTTTAGGGTAGCAGCTTGGTACAGCAGGCTGTTTGTGTGTCAGCCGTGAAGCGTACGTTTCAAGGAGCGCATGCAAACTGTGTAAATAGTCTAAGATAGCTGGATTTGCCAGCTATGTGAGCTGTAGGCTGAGTTTGTAAAGGATCTATGCCGGTGGGGGTTCCTGGAGGTAGATCCTTCTCAGCTATTTTTGGATTCACAAGCTCTTTTTGCGCAGACAGAACTGATGGAGGAGCTTCACCGGCTATTTGAGCCGGAGAATTATGTCAAAATTTGGTAGAGCTTCTTTGGGGTCTGAGAAGTAACAGCTGAACAACATGTGGCTGGAAGCTGTAGGCCGTTCAGGTCTAAGTTATGACACAGACTTTAGAGACAACAGTGTAGTAGGTCTCCTGCACCTGGCCTCTTCCCTTCTTAAAAGGTCTGATGGGGCAACTAGTGGGTGACACTGAATCGCTCTTTCCTGAGCAGTTATTTATCTTCACCACGCCTATGTCTTCAATTGTAATCCCTGGTAATGCTTTCTATGTGGGTACTTGCTTTCTGTTACAACAGCTAGTCAGTTCTGACATGTTTTCATTTAAGCTGTGGGAATCATACTAAGCTGTCTAGTTTGTTCCTGCCTTGTCTAGCTTAGAAAGACCAAGTCTTTTGTGAAAGAGGGGAGATGAAGATTTTTTGAAATAAGGAACATCAATTATGTGTGGTATTTTCTGCCGCACATCACGACTGTGCGGATGAATGGCTGGATAGCCTGGGCTGGCTCTATAGCCAGCTCCTAGACCGAGTATTAATCAGCAGGGTGTCTATATCTATTCAGCTTTTTCTTTTGGCTTTTATACTGTGCTCCTCAGTGGAAAGGGTTTATCCACCACCTTCGCAGCGGGCTGTTCATTTTGAAGGCTGAAATTCTACAACATAATGCAATTTGGTAATTTGTCAGTCTGGGTGCAGTTCTGCTGAGGACTGAAACACGGCGGGAGGAGGGAGGAGAAGCTATTGAAACAAAGGGTTGTAATACAATGCAGTTAATCATCAAGTTAAGAGAACAGGGACTGTGGAGCCCTGAAAGAGGTCAAATATGAAGTGACTCAACTGGTAAATGTAACTCATAGACTTCTGGACTGGTTTGGCTTGGGAAGCCTGTCTAGTTCCAGCCCCCTGCCATGGGCAGGGACACCCTCCGCTGGACCAGGTTGCTCAAAGCCCTGTCCAACCTGGCCTTGAATCTGTCATGAAAAAGCAGCCACCTGGTTGAAAATTGGCAGAGGTGGCACCAGTGGGTCACAAAAGATTGCCAGGCGTGGCAAAAAAAATGCAGGCTAGAAAGGCTTACATCCAAATGTGATGAACTGCATTAAAATAAGTAAAGAAAATATACTTAATGTATCTTCTTATTTTGGGTGTTTTATTAGTAAACTTGAGCTCTTGTGCAAGGAAAATTATTACTCCAATTCCTTACTGTGCTAATAAAGTCTGTGTGGGACAGCTGTAGGGGAAGAGATTTGGAGTAGTCACTGCCAACTCCTCTTTTTTTTTTTTTTAAAAGGTTTTTCTCACAAAGATCCTTGGAAGAAAGTAGCCTCTTGCCTTGAGCTTGCACTTGCTTTATAAACTATTGGCATAGGCTGAAAGCCGCGGCAGAAAGCATTGAGAGTAAATACGTTTGTGACTGTGCTCTTTATTTCCGCAGAATGTCAGACATTCCAGCGTGCTTGCTTGGTTCGGCTCAGTCAAAAAACATCAAACACTGTGTCACAGAGTAAGTCTTAAATAAGTTTTCTGGGACTGCAGGTTCTGACGTAGGTATATTGGAGAGGTAGGGTGTCTCCCTGATCTGTCAGAGCTGAAACTCTTGATTGTGGCTCAGACCTGGAACCTGGCAGTCAGCGGCGCCGCTTGCATTCGCCCAGGAGGAGCGTGGGGGAGGCTAGAGCCCCCCCTCTTGTGCCCTCCGGCTGGGGAGATGCGGCATGTTGACTCAGCTTCGCGTTGCCATTTGTACATGATTTTTACACGGGTCTTAAACCTGTCAGCAAGTCATCGTAACAGTCCCTTCATGTTCTAAAGGCTAGTAAATCTCTGTCTTTCCCTTTCGCTGTAATGCTGCGTCCTGCCCTGTTTTCTTGCTCTTGGGGAATGTGTTTTACAGTCTTCGCTTCCTCTTGTTCCCCATCCAGAAGTCTGTACTTGTTCTCATTTACATCGTCTAGGCAATCGTGGTATTGTTTCATTCAGTTGAGTTGCCTGGAGTTTTTCCTTCTGTGATGATGTGTTTTCTTGACGTTTCAGGGGTCGGTACAGAGTCATATATATGACTCCAGAGTTTTGTTCAGCGAACTTAAAGCTACTTCAGGATCTTGACCAAACTGTTGGTAAGTTGGGGATAAGGTTGTGGGTGAGTTGGCAGGCAGTTTAAATTCCTAATTACGTTTCAACTTTTCTAATGTTTGAACGCTTTTCACCAGTTTCTTGCCGCTAGTGAGCTCAGAGGCTAGTGTAGTGACTGCCAATAAATGGTGTCAGAATATCCTGTCATTGATAAAAAAGATCATATGTGAGTAGTGTCTTTTAGTGTGGACTTGGCATGGGAAGGTTAGACAAGTTACTGGGAACAGGGGTGCTAAACCACTCATCTTGAAATCACAGCAAGTGATAGGTATGTCACTATAATATATTAGCCTTTTAGGTATTCTTATCTGATCTGTTTTTTGGAATGTAACAATGAAATTGTGTGTTGGCAAAATTCTCTTTTCATCAAAGATGATGCATCTCTCCTAGTAGGGTAAACTCACGGTACATCAACTCCAAGATTTCTTTTTATTAAGGAGCTGAATTTCTAGTGCTGTAGGCAGGGAGGACTATCTAGGGAGAAGATGCACCATCTGAATTTGTGTAGTCGAAGCTGTACGCTTGGCCTCTCTGACACTTGGGTGCTTTGAACATGGAGATTAGAATGGGATATCTGTACTCAAGTTGAGGGGGTTTGACCCGTTGTGAGGGATGTTGGAGATGTGGAGCTTGGAGAAGGAAGCAGAGATGATGGTGGGGGAGTCTGTAAAAGCTCTCTGGCCTCTCTACGAAATCTATGAAAGAGGCCGTTATAAAAATGAAACTGGGGAGTTGGTATGGGAGAAGACTTTCTAGAAACAAAAAAAATTAAGTGGACTGCTGGTGCCTTCTCAGGAAAGCTTGAAATGGAGTGGAATGGGGTGTTTGTACTGGTCGCTTCCTGTGCTGGTTTGTCTTGTTGATGTGTCTGTGCTGTGGTTTTGTGCCCACCCTCAGGAATTACCCTCATAGCTGTTGATGAAGCTCACTGCATTTCCGAGTGGGGCCACGACTTCAGAAATTCCTTTAGAAGTTTAGGCTCATTAAAGAAGGCTCTGCCATCGGTGAGGTTTTTATGTTTGATTTCCAGTGTCAGAGAAGGGTGCTATCTCATTGTAGATGATGGTTTGAAATGGCAATCTTCTAATGTTACTCTTTGGGTGTACTTACCGTGCTGGTTTGGAGTTACGCAGTCCTTGTCAATGATTGAGCTTTCCAAGTGCTCAAATGAAGGCTATTTTAAACCTGGATGACCAGAAACTCCTGAAAATAAAACTACTTTGGATTCTTATGCTGTAGAATATGACGTCCCTAGGCTTCTTGGTTTAATATTGAGGGATTATTTTTTTAAAAAGTGAGTGGCTGAGCGGCTTGCAAGAGCAAGCGACTGTGATTTGTGGACACTCATCAAGCATTTATTGCATAAGCTTAAAAACTTAGACCTGAACAGTACGTGCTGCTCTTGGAAGATTCATCCTATGTTCCGTAAATTTAGCCCACCACATCAGAAAAATACTGTAGACTCGTTGAAGATGTAACTAAAGAAAGCACCCATTCAGAATAAAACCCGTACGTCAACAGTGCTCTGTCCCCGTCTACTCTGCTGAACGGTGTAGACCAGAGCTCTAGGAAGCTAAATATTTTTTCAAATCACTGAGCTGATCCAGTGATCATAAAGAGATTGAAGTGCCTGTTCACATGCTATTTCAGTTCTGACTCATGTTTTTTGGTTATAAAAAATATCAGGAGAGCTCTCTAGACCTGTTCTTATCCTTTTTATCACAGGTTCCCATTGTTGCTTTAACTGCAACTGCAAGTCCATCGATTAGAGAAGACATAGTGAATTGTCTGAACCTGAAGAATCCCCAGGTCACGTGTACTAGTTTTGACAGACCGAACTTGTACTTAGAAGTTGGACGACAAAGTGGAGATATCCTTAGGGATTTGAAGCAGTTCCTTACTAGGAAAGGAAGGTAAGGATCCAAGCCTGGTTTTGTTGATGCCTCTGCTATGCTCTAGTGTTTCGGAGGTGTGTACTAAGAATTGGTAGCAGTCTTCAGCAGGTGTGGTGAGGAGGAGCCTGGACTTTCTTGGTAGCTTGGCTTTGATGTCATGCTAGTTGCTTATTGTGTCACGTCCCGTGTTGTTGTGCCCACCTCCTCTCCCAATGTGAAAAAAGGCTTTTGAGGCAACGAGTGATGGACTCTTGCTGTTTGCATGTTGCTGACTTAAGGATCTTCAGGATCACTTGATCCTCAGAGGACCTGCTGACACGGGAATAATTTGAATGATGATGATGGATTCGCTGGTGGGTAACTTCACGGAAAGTATTGTATAAAATGTGTGTGAGTCCATCATATATCTGTGGCGAGATTATTTTTAGATAAAGCTAACCTGAGCGGAACAACTGCAGTCCTTTGCTGTTAGCAGACCTGGTGGCGTTACCTGTTCAGGCCCTGTTCTTGACGCAAGCTATGAGGTGTGCCTCTATAGCAATATAAATGAACTTCTCGTGGCTTGCTTGTACCTTGTTATGTAAATACAGGCCTCTGAAAAGTGACAGCTGTAAAAGCAGGTTTCCTGATGACCGTAAGGAATTTGGGAGGCCTTTATACTGATGCTTCTACAGAGACCGGAATCTTGTGTGTTTTTGCAAAATGAACTTAAGAGCACCAAGTAACGATCAAGTCTGTTTTTCCAAAGGACGGACTATTTGTGTACAAATGGATGAGTTAAAATCTGTTTCAATTTCTGAATCCCCAAGAAGGTAAACTCCTGGAAAAGCTGCGTCGCCTTTTCAGCTAGGTTCAGTCAGACTCTTTGCGGAAGGGCGGCTTTGGTTGTGTGTCTTTTACATGTTGCTATTCTTTACAGCAGTTCTGTGTACGAGTTTGAAGGCCCCACTATCATCTACTGCCCTTCAAGAAGGGCCACCGACCAGGTCGTGTCCGTGTTAGTTAAACTGAACGTGGCCTGTGGCGCGTACCATGCTGGTATGGGAATCGAACGAAGGAGAGAGACCCATCACCGGTTCATGAGGGATGAAATTCAGGTACGTAGGAAACTACGTCCACTTGGTCCTACTTAGAATTGCAGAGTTTCTGGTGGAGGAGAGACTTTGGTAATATCAGTGTGCGTTTCCTATTTGTCTCTAATTCTGGGTGAAGAAATTGCCGGTCTGTGCTGACAGTAATAGGATTCCTGGTTTATGTTTCAAATCGCTTCAATAAGTCTTTCAAAGTGCGTAGCATTTGAGGAAAATAGTGGCAGCTGGAACAATATCATCACTAGTTGTGTGAGCTGCTTTCTTCTTCCTGCAGCTAAGCAGGCCAAGAGTTATCTTGGAACTTCTTGTGTTCCTCTTCAGGATAAGTTGTTTTTTTTTTTTGTGCCTTTTGTTTGAGAATAGCTGCTTGAAAACACTTGAGTGTTTGCCACAAGGCGTCATTGATCTCATGTTTATAATCCCATGCTCGTGCTCTGACCAAAATTGGACTTAACAATAGTACTGTGGAAGTCGAGTGTGAGTTTGAAGCCATTGTAATCTAGGCTGAATCTTGAATCCGCAGCAAAAAGTTGTCACCAAGTGACGTTAATCCAGGCGTGTTCTTGATGCTCGTTTCAAAACATTTGTCATGTGGCTCCTGTTTTGTAGTGTGTTGTGGCTACGGTGGCTTTCGGAATGGGCATCAATAAAGCAGATATCCGGATGGTTATTCATTACGGTGCCCCTAAGGAAATGGAATCCTATTATCAAGAAATTGGGAGAGCTGGTCGCGATGGGCTTCCTGCTTCTTGTCACGTCTTGTGGACTGCCACAGACCTGATTTTTAACAGGTAAATGTCTGAAGAGGGCTGCTTTGACATGGATAGCCAAAACGTACCAAAAGGAAGAGGAGCAGGGTGGGTTTGGTTGTTAAGGCGACGTATTTATCAGAACGGTTCCGAGTCCTTTCCTGCATACACACAACACGAAGTATGCTGTACTTGTCTAGAAAAGATAATCCACGAGTGCACTAATGTCCTTGTTTCGGTTCTGCTTTCTGAAGATGCTCTGCAAGGCAGGCAGTGAGGAAACTTGGTCACTTGTCTTGTAAATCACCAGACCTGTTTTTAGATCCATCATTACCCCTTAAGAGTGTTGATGCTGCATAGCTAATTTTATCTCTCTGCTATCTAGATGTCTAGATGCAGAAATATGTGTTGTTTTCCTCTTTTGGCTGGGAGAGTCCTGGTTGTAGAGGTCTCCCCTCAACTTTGTCCATAGCTCTTACAGGACCACAGGAATGTTTTGACTCGGTCATTTGAACTTGCGTCGGCATGCTGCCAGAGTCTGCGTGAAGTTCCCTGCTCCTTTTTCCAGGCAGACAGAAACTTGCTTAGCTCAACTTTGAGCTGGAACGGTGTAGCTGCATGAATGTGGCACCCAACACCTGCGGTATTGGCTTGTTTCCGACGCCGTGTGGCACAGCGAGCGTGGTGCAGGTGGTAGCTCGGGTTTGGCTCCTGCAGCAGCTCAGAGCGTGGGCAGAGCGAGCGTTCCATACGCCCGTGACGCACTCCCGTGCATCTTCTTTGTTGGATGTGTCCAGTGATCACTATAAAAGATATTAAATTAGGCAACAAGTAGGCGTGTCCTGACTTGCCACCTCTGAGTTTCTGGAACAAAGAGCGATGATGTCCTAGCATAATCTGTAATCTGGCTGTGGCATTGGCAATTTACAGAGTTAGGAAGACTAGAGAGTGAGAGAAACTACCCTCTGCCCTTGTCTCCATCCTCTCTGCCTTGTAGCATGGATTTCTGAGGCTTAGTAGCCTGTGAGGTTGGAAGAAGCTTTCTACCTCTCCTTCTGCCCTGTTCAGAAAATGGTCATATTTAGAATAATATGAATAAAGTGCCATTCTGAGTATGCCTCGTGCTGTAAGGATCAAGATTGTGGAGAAATGGGCAGTTTGGATCTGGTTTTAGTAGGATTTTTTTTCCTAGTTCTTCCTGGTGGATTTGACTGAGACAGTTGTCTAGTGTATTGTGATTTGGTTATGGGTTGGGGAATAGCGGTCAGTATTTAAGGCTCTTAATTTTTTCCTTTTGACTGACAGACATCTTCTAAGCGAGATCCGCAATGAGAAGTTCCGATTGTACAAACTGAAGATGTTGGCGAAAATAGAGAAGTACCTTGTGTCGAGTAGCTGCAGGAGGAAGTGAGTACTGGAGTCGTAGTTAATGCTTCTTTATTTCAGGCGGCTTTAGGAGCCAGGCGACTTGGTCACAACTGGAGGTTGTAACCAGAAGGCATCTTATACTCAGAATGTGTTCTGCAAACATGTTTTAAATTAAAAAGCGATATCAAAAAATATGGCCTTCAGCATATTTATATGTATACATCAAGTGTTTCCTCACTTACTTAGAAAAAACCAACTTTCCCTTTAGAGAAGGCAAGGGCAAATAATTGGCTCCCTGGTGACTTAATTAACGATGCTGATTTCAACTCTCTTTTTTCTGCAATAAATTTAATGTGTAAATTCTTGGTCTTTGCTTGAATTCTCTATATTCCCTTGGGTAGAATCATCCTGTCGCATTTTGAAGACAAACAACTCCGAAAGGTTTCCTCCGGCATCATGGGCACAGAAGAATGCTGTGATAATTGCAGGTCCAGGTAAGCTTTCTTCCCTGAAGACTGATAGAAGAGGTTATGTTCCCTCAGGCTGACTTACATGGCAAATAACAGAGAAGAACAGACTCTTTCTACATCTGATTTTGCAGATGTTCAGCCTGAAGTTTATCTTTGAAGAACTGTCTCTAACCTTCTCCGAAATAGTTGAGCAAACTGAGGCAGCTTGTAAGCTGTAAGCTAGGCTGTGGGAAAGCCTGTAAGGAAAGCCATGCTCTTAGGCTGTGAAATACTCTTTTGTTCATCTGTTTAGGTAATTAATCCCAAAAGAAAACACTTGGAAGCGGAGAGGGATACCATGTGTTGAAGGTTAAATTGCCCAAGTGTTAAGGGAGCTGTTCTCCTGTTACAGCGTGTGTGACATCCGTTCATTTAGTGTTGCAAATAATAGCATAGATGGGCTGAAGGGAACCCAGGGGTCGGCAGTCACACGGTATGAGCAGGAACACCTTCCTTGGTCTTTACTGTGTGCACGTACACGCTTTCCCTGAAGCTGTAATAAAGGATTCCTTGTTCTTGCTGGTAGCGTGATGGTTCCTGATCAGAGACAAGATGTTCTGCTGTGTTACTTTCTGGAAAAATGTTATCAATTCAGGTACATTTTCTGTGTGCTCAAGGATCTTTGCCTGGCCTCTACTGAAACTAGCCAAGAGGAGAATTTGGAAGATCATAATTTGAGTCATTGCAGTCACGTTGCTCTGCCGGTCAAGAGCCACATAATGAATTTCTGTTGAGGAACTGAAATCGCTTGAAATAGTTAATCATGTGCCAATAACTTTTCGATGGATTCTTCTAGTCAGTAACAAATGCATTTACAAACCCTAGAAAATCTTTAATGGATTGCTCTTTCCTTGTGGTGTTTCCCTTTTTTGTTACGTGAAAAGCAGACAAAAAACTCTTTGCCGTTAGATGTAATTAAGGAAATGTCTTGTATGCCTAAAACCGTCCAAATATTCAAATATCAAATTCAGAAGATTGCTGAGACAAGTGTTCTGTCACGGCAAGTACTGTGCAGAACTGCTTATCTTTGGGTTGGGCAGTTGTGATTTTGACTCTTGCTTGGTCTCATGTTTTCAATCCTGTTCTTTACGCTTAAACATGTTTAATTGTTTATATTCATGTAATTTGAAGTGTGTATTTTGTTTAGTGGTCACTTGATAGAAATAGAATCCTCTCCACTTCTTTCAAATACTGTCTGTGTGTGTTAAGCTTGGTTTTCTTTGTGTTTCAGAGCCTCTTGTTTTACGGTCTCCAGTGAGTCAGAAGGTGGTTTACAGGACTTTGGGAAGCAGTCGTATCAGCTGCTGTCTGCAGTGAGTGCCCTGGAAGAGAAGTTTGGAACTAGACTTCCCATTCTGTTTCTCCGAGGGTCTGTAAGTGATAGTAAAAATCCTTGTGTGTATTTTGAGATCGGAGGGATTGTTACAATGTCCCTCTTTATTGACATAACAAACAAGACATTCATATACATTCATGTATACTCTTCTCAAAGAGCTGGGTATCTGTAGAGAGAGGTACTCTAGATGTTCTGAAGCTGCTCAGCAGTGCTTCCCATGTGGCAAACTGGATTGTTGTTTTTAAAGGCAACAGCCATAAAAATAGCAGACCTCCTAGGCATGTTGTACTTAATTTTGTGCACGTACGGCCAAGGAACAGTTTTTTGCCTCCGAGCTTTTGGCGCCTTAGTTCTGTTTGGAACAGCGCAACGTTCAGCCCTCTACGGCCCAAGAGTCCAGCTTAAAAATAGTCCCTGTTGTTTGCCTTGTGTGGAGCTGTCCTGTATTTAGTGGGCGGTTTTGAGTTGGTTAGTGACAGTTGTCTGTTAAAAACATGAATGCCAGCCCAAGTATCCGCAGAGGTTCTAAAAGCTCTTCCTGTAAGGCTTGAGCTTTTGTTTCCTTTATGGGGAGTTTTGTGTTTTTGTGGAGACAGTTAAGCATGTTGGTTTTTTTTTTTTTTTCATGAAGATGCATCGCTTCCACTGTCCCGAAAGGAATAGCCTTTGCAGACTGAAGAATAAAACACTTTTTTGCTTGGTAATCGGTTGGTTGGTGTGAAAAAAGCAAACGATGGCTTGCGTTCTAGCTTTGTGCTGCTGGCTGACTGGGAGCAGTGAGATGGGGAGTAGAATACTAGAATGAATATAAATAATTTTCTACATACCTTGACTTAGAAGGTTTTTTAAATACTAGGCAAGAAATTCAGCAGAATAGATTGAGTAAGAACAGAATCACCTATGTTTACAGCTTGAGGGGGCAAATCACCTGTAGCTCTCGATAAAACTGAGTGAATGATGTGCCTTTTCATTACTTGCAATAGGCAAGTTAATTCCTACCTGTCACACAAGTGTGCGTCCAGGGGAAGAATAATCTGTTACAGATTTCAATATAGTCTTGATTGATAAATTATTAGACACTATTGGAGAAAGTGATGATGCCAGATTTGGGCTGCAGATGGAATAACCCTTTGCTGCTTACGATAATACCCTTTTCTGAGCTAAATATGTTTTAAAAAAGGTGTTTCTCTTCTTGGTTGCATGAATGTATACTCTAGAACGGATGTATGCAATATCAGTGTAAGTTTACATGCTACGTTAGTCTGAGGCTGACTCATGTGTTGCTTGTGTATAGGTTATGGAGAATTCACGCTTTTTTAAGTTAGTGGTATCTTTTTGCAAGGTCCAGGTGGCCTCCAGCAACCTCTGGGTGGACCACAAGGGAGACAATGTTTAATATGTGAAAGCTGAGTCAGATGATGAAAACAAGCGAGGTCCTCTGGGAAACTTTGCATTAGAGCTGCATTGACAGAAATATTATACTACAACTGCTAGAGAAAGGAGACCATAAGAGTTGCATATTCTTCTTTGATCAGCAGACAGGGGAATTTGTAAGCTATTTCAGCAATTATTTTACTATTGGTAGTCTTAGTGACTGGTTGTGAGTGGCTGTTAGTAGTAACCCTGGCATTTAATTGGTACAAATTCGAAATAGCTATTTTGGTGTTTGTTGGTCAGCGTTATGTGAAACTTAACTGATGCTTAGCCCAAATGTGGACGTCAAGTTTACTGTTTTGCTTGTTACTTCTTTTAGAGTTATTTCCGTTGCTGAGTTTCTCTACATCAAAACCATGCTCTGAAAAGGTGCAGTCATTGGACTAATAAACGTAACTGGCATAACTGAAAGCTTAGGAATGTACTCATGCTTTAATGTGTGCTACCAGTTGAATGGGGGCTCTCTAGAAGAGGACGTGGGACTTGGTGCTTTCTCTTAGCCGGCTGAAGAGGCGACTCGCTTGTGTTCACCATGAGGACTTTGCCCTGGTCTCATCTGGCAGCAAGCTGAGTCCGTCTTGCCTGCGGCTGGCTGCTCCAGCTTCCCTCCCCTGCTGCTAAAGCTCGGAAATGAGCCCCTCCTTCCTCTGCGCACGGGATAGCGGCTCCCTGGCTGTCTGAAATTCTCCAAATTGCCCCTTGCTGTGATCCCTGGTGAAGTTAAGGAACTCAGCAGGCCACGGTGTGCTCACTGCTGCCCGTCCTGGATTTCTTTCTCTTCCTCTCTTCTACATATGTGTGTGTGTGTGTATATAAAGCAAAAATTACTCATTTGACCTTGTGGTTGCCCTAATGGAGGGGGCATTCAGCAAGTCTACAAGTAACAGGGTCTGAAGCATACCTTCCTGTTGATTTCGTATGCTAGCAATAAACTGAAACTCCTTTCTGTCTGAGACACTTCTACTTGCTGATGCTTGATCCCCTCTTACTTTCCTATTTCAGGAAAGTTCTCAGCTTTTCAGGCTCATGCCAAGAGTTTGTCTTGTGAAAGGGGCTTGAGCCTGTTGCCATCTATGTGGGCCCTGAGTTTGGGGAGGTGCAAACTCATCAAACAGAAGCTAATCAGCTTTTTTAGATTGAACCGTTGCTAAGAGATGGGTAAATCAGCAATTTGTTAAAAGAAAATAAAAAACAAACAACCCCTTTGGGATAAAGGCCAGAGGAGGAAGGGTAGTGAGCTTGCGTCTGGCTTCGTACCCCTGTCCCGGGATTTAAATACAACTTCTTGATTTATTTTTACTGCTGTAGACTCGCTTAAATTAGAAACAGAATGGGAAACTGTTTCTGTTTGAACTTGTGCAGTGTAAGATTGAACTGGTTGAACACAAACTACACTAGAGGACTTTGTTCGTTGTGGTGGATGGCTGGGTCGTTCCTGTAACCTCCTCAGTATAGGAAGGGAGACGTTTCAAGTTCTGTGATCTAAGTGTAGGTTTGTCTGGGTTCTTACTATGAAAGCAAGCCGTGATGTTGTCGCAGCCTAGGCAGAAAGTGCGGGAGTGGATCGGGTTAGTAGAGGCGAAATGCCCTTTCATGGTTTATGCCCTCATTGCTGAGCTGCTGTAGGTGTGGATATTTTAATGGGTGTTATGTTAATTTGAATAAAATAGTTTGGTGTTTGACTGACTCGTCAAGCTCTTCTGTGGAGAAATGTCCTTGAGGATGTGCTCCTCGCATCTCAGGTTTTTAGTTTACTGGTTATATTGGGAACTTTCTCTGACAAGGACCGGAGAAGTCTGACCCGTTCTTTCACTCATTTCAGAATTCTCAACGCTTGCCAGACAGATACCGAAGACACCCTCTCTTTGGTAGTGGAAAGGACTGGCCGGAGAACTGGTGGAAATTGCTCTGCCAGCAGTTAATGATGGAAGGATTCCTCAGAGAACTCGTTGGCCATAACAAGTTTGCAACCACGTGTGTGCTTACCCAGAAGGTACTCTTTGCTGTGAAACTACCCATCAAATATGGCTTCTGTGCATAATCTATAGCGAAGCCATATGGTTTATTTCTTGCAGGGCAGGAATTGGCTCTTAAAAGCTGGATCTGACTCAAATCCAAGTCTTCTATTACAGTCCAGTGAAGACCTTAATCTGCAGAAACCTCCTAGAAGGTAATTATCCTACGTAGGTTCTCTTGAGGCTTTTTTATTAACATATCATGTGTTTCTGAAGCCTGCTTCTGGAGATGGCTAGGTTGGACTGGAGACTTTGTGCCCTTGATTTTTTTTTCTAGCCAAAGCTTGCCCTTAAGCAGTATTGTAACACAAAGAGTCAGTGCCTGGATGGACGCTTCTGTTGACTGCTGGCATAAAAGGTGACGTGTTGTTGAGCTCTCTGGAGAGTGGGTGACTCGCACCTTAAATCTGGTAGTGCCTCATCACTGAGGTCTTCAGCGGAGCTAATCAGAAGGTCGTGTAACTGGGATGGTTAGTGGGGAAATGGAGTTCTGACTACCAAAACGAGTGAGAAAGGGTGTGTCTTAAAGACTCTGGGTAGCCTGGAAGCATGTTGTAGCAGTGCATCCTCATGGAGAAAGTTGTTAGCTGAAGACAAGAAATGGTACAAAATCCATCAAGACTCTGGTTCTTTCTGGTGTTGAGTTGAACCGTGAGACTTGAACAGAGCAGCAAATGACTTGTCTTCCCAATTATGCACTTGACCTACTTTTTCATAAAATTTAAGCTGGGAAGGAAACAGAAAAGCCTTTATTGTAACAAGAATCGATTCAGCCCAAATCTGTAATAGTCTGTGTATTTCTTCTTGTGAGATGTTAACTATTGAAAGTCTTGGTGAGTATATCTGCAAAAGCAGGGTGTGTTTTCAGACATGCCTGGGTATCTGTCATCTGAGTATATAGTGGGAAGGAAAAAAGCACGTGAAGTTTTGTTTGTTACCTTCTGCTTCTGGCTATATTTCATAAAAAGTGTTGTGTAGGTCTTCACACACACTAATTCTGACCGACCCTTTTCAAGTGAAAGATGATGAACTGGACATTGCAGAGGCTTTGCTGTGATGAGAAATTATACTAGAAGAAAACTCTTCAGTGCTGGCCTTAGGAACCTGCTCTGGTGTCTAGATTGTCTTAGCCTTGCAAAAAAGTAAATGTGGGAATGAGAAAGGACTAATTTTCTTCTGTCTTCTAATACTCTCCTGTTGTGGCTTTTTCAGTTACTGTTCTTTAGAAGGAAGAAAAAGCCTATTAAACAGTAGGCAACAGAAAGCTGTATGCACTAAGTTTGTACTCGTTTGTGTTTTTTCCAGTAATGGGATCTTTAAAATAGAATCTTTTTCAGGTGTTGCCACAAATGGCATTTTTGTTACCCAAAAATCTTTTTTATTTCTTAAGACAAGATTCTTGTTCAAGTTTTAGTATTAACAGGCTTTGAGGTTCTCAATGTTTTCTTGACAAAGAATGGCAATTGTAATAATGAAAAATCAATAAGAACTCTTAATTTGCCAAAGATATCCCTGTACTGAGATAAAATCAGTTTGCTTAGCAAAAGGTTAATTTTTTCAATGGCAGTGTCGCTATATGAGTGACTTGGTCTGATTTAAGATACTCATTTTATTACAGCAGTAGACCCTTACCTGTGCTGTCAACCCAGCGCTCCCGAGACACAAAAGGACCAATGTACTCACCAGTCAAGCAGGTCTGTAGAAGTACAACTCCTCTTGTACTCTGTCCGTTCTTCCTCGTTTCAAAAAAATCTCGCACGCGTTATCATGGTGCCACAAACGAATATTTTGCTGCAACGGCAACTTCAGTGGAAAGACTGGTAAATCAGCATTTGTTTGTTCTCTGTTTTTTTTATAGATGTCTCTGTATGAAATGTTTTCATATGAGAGAAAAACCAAAACTCCTCCGAGAAGCAATAACATGCTTAACAGGTACAGCATTCTAAACTAAAACACAATGACTGAATTTGTTAATAGGGATACTGTAGGATGATCCTTAAAACAAGCTTTCTCCTTTGAAGTGACAATAACAATGTTTGATTACTGTAGTAAAGACAAGCACTTAAAACCTGCTGTACACTGCATTATATTTCAAAACATTGAACTACTACAAGATTTAACAGGCTTTGTGGAATTCAGCAAGTTGTGTTAAACTTCAGTATACTTCTGTGCATCACGGGCAAAGCAAGTTTTGTTAATTGCTGAAGTGTGCGGACTTTCTCACTGGTATTGAAATTCAATAGCAAGAAAAGTAGCAAATGCGGATAAAACGAAGTAATAGCAGGTTTAGACTGGATTCTCTTACTGGGCCCATGGTTTTTAATCTTTCTTCTATGTGGTGGTTGAAACTAACGGATTTTAACTTGTGAAGATTTAAAATCAGAAATGGAGAATAGTTGGTTTTGGACAGTTTGCAAAGACAAGTAAGGCAAATGAGTGACAAAGCTGTGAGTTGCTTGTAAAGCTGGAAGAGGTGAATGTATGCCTAGTGCAGGGACTTAAAATGAGCACGGAGGTATCTGCCTTTCTATGCTAGTCTGAAAAAGATTGAGTTTGAGGCTCCCTGAGGTCAAAAGAAATAAAAGGAGCTTTTGCAAAAAGCAGACAAAAGTAATTTGCTTGCCTGGCTGGTGTGGTGCTTCAGGTGAAACCCACCTTGCATTTTGAGCAGCAGTTCGATGCCTCCTTCAGGCGAGCAGCCTGATGCTGTTGGATGACAGGAAAATAGGATGTGTCGCTTCAGCTGAGTAATTGCCACTGTAGCAGTGTGAAGAAGAATCATTTTAGGGACAGCTACAATCCAAAACAAGTGTTATTTTGCATTTTGCTTAGGAAAGGATGCTCTTAGTCCAGCTTGTCTGTTAACAGCTATGGCAGTATAATCGTAGCAGTCTAATTAGGGGTCACTCTCCCTAAATACATGAGCCTGTGGACCGGTAGCTGTGGTGCTGCTCTCTGGGCAGATGTAGTGGTAACATCAGCTAATTCTGCTTGCAGCATGGCAGCTGTGTCCTTGTCACTGCTGCTCTGGAAGTTGTTAACATTAATCCTGGCCAAAGAGAGGATTTATTATCAGCTGTGGGGGAAAATGGAAGGTGTTTCTCATGGGATGCTGTCAGAATGATGTCATGAATGGAGAATTGCTTGTAAGAACACGCTTTTGCTAGCAAAATGGCGATCCAGTTGTTGACGGGGATGTTGGTGGCCTTTTCTATAAACCTGCCGTTTCATCTGCTTGAGCTTTGTGCGGTAAGAGGCCGTCTTGAAGTTATGGGACCAGACACGGAGGAGTTGTGTTAAGTCAGGGATACTGCTGATTCTGCCCCAACCATCTCATGTCCTGTACGAGGTGCCAGACCGTGGTCTGATGGTGCAAAATAAGTTGGGCTGCTGCACTCTCGGAGCCTTGTGCAAAGTTCCTGAATAAATTGATTTAATGCAGGGCTGGTTTGACACTTGCATATTTTTTTTAGTGTTGCAGAGCGCTCACCTATGAAATCGTCTCCTTTGAAGCCCCCAGAACCTGCTGTTTCATCCCGAGAAAAAGAACTAGAGGTGAGTTTTTGGAAGGAGGAGGATATCTGTGAATTGGACAGCTCTAATATTACAAATATGTGTTCAATAGAAGACTTAAAAAAGGATTTAAATATGTTAAGATGGGTTAATGGATTGGAGGTTTTGTATATTGGTGGAAGATCAGGGAAGTTAGACCTTTTCCTCTTGTTAATTATACATACGCGAGTGGTCTAGAGCTGCTTGATGAGAATTTGGCTCTCTTCTCCACAGACTGCTCTGTATGGCAAGTTGCTGACTGCTAGACAGAAGGTAGCTAATGAGAAGGCAATTCCTCCAGCTGTCTTGGCAACCAACAAGATCCTGGTGGAGATGGCCCGAATGAGGTAAAGCCAGCGTGCGCACATGTTGTACAAACTGAGAAGGTTGCAAGCCAAATCACAAATCCCCTTTCTGCTTTTGTTGGAGACGATGCCTCGTTGTAGAGGAGCAGCTCTCTTCTTCCTGGTCTAAGTTAAATAGTTACTGCCATCAGACTTGCTGCTTCATTCTAGTTACTATTAAAAACCCCCAAATGCCGATTTTCCCAGTTTTGTTGTTGTATCCAAAGCTCCTGTCAGGTTGACCAGTCAGAGTGCCAAGGTGTGTGGCTTTTTTACTAATCCTTACCTTTCCAACTGCTGCTCCAATGTGTGTTCATCACTTTAGTATGCCCCTATCCTGGTGAGGGTCAGCTGTCCCTTACCTTGCATGGGTAGCTCTGTAGCGTAAAAGAATAAGCACAATTTAATGTTGCTCTCAAAATTACTGAAAGGAGGGAAAAATTCTTCTCTTGACCTTGTATGAGTAGGTATTGTGGGGCAGCTCGGTTGGCAATGCATCTGAAGTGCCTTCCCCAGGTACTGAAAGGCATTAGACATTACTTTGGGAACATGTATTGGGTTATTCCGTGGAAGGTCTCTGGACTTAGGTGCTCTCTGGAGGTAAAAGCAAATAAGATGGAAGTGGTCAAGTGATCCTCCACAGTATTCAGCAGCAAAGGCCAAGTTTTTGCTGTGGTCGAGCTTCATGAGAGAGAAGGGCAAACAGTGAATTTAATTAGTTCCAGAATTGATGAAGGTACAGTAATGACACTTTGCAGTGATGACTGATAGATCTATAGTCTAAGTATCTGTCGCTCAGACTCCTGATGTTTCAAAGCATTGGCATGGGACGCTTCCATGGCTTTTACGATTTGTCCTGTAACAGGCCTACGACTGTTGAGAATGTGAAGAGAATTGATGGTGTATCTGAAGCAAAATCCACCATGTTGGTCCCTCTCCTGGCTGAAATTAAGGACTTCTGCCAAGTGAATAGTTTGCAGGTATGACTTAAAGTGTCTGCTACTTCGCAAGAGCCTTAAAGACATAATTTGGTCTGCAGCTCTGAGATTTCTCCTTCAGAGTTGGTTGTAATCCTGGCTATTCCATCCAAGCATGGCAGTGAAACTTGCTAGCCCTGTGTACAAATAGGCCTCCCAAGTCTGAATGTGCTACTTGCCAATCACATTGGGACCTGGTTGATGTTCCAGACGGGTGGTGTCATCTTGAAAGTCCTCTATAAAAAGGTCACCCATCCGACCAGGCTGAGTATCCAGTATCCACTAGGGAGAGGCTGTGGAGCAGCGGGTTGGAGGAACTATGGAGCAGTTGGGCTTTGGGGATCTTAATTTCTAGGTAAATCTATAGTTAAAGGGATGTATGTATTCTAGAGAGCAGATAGGGCAGCAATACTACTTCTCTGTAATGCTTGAGAAGACTATCTAGAGTCATTGTTCTGCTTCACAGAAAGCTATTGCAATCCAGGAATGGGGACCAAAAGCATTCCTGTTGTTGTTTTCAAGAAATCTGTGTTTGAGCAAAAAATGAAAACAAATGGAGGTGTTTCCCATACTAAGGGGCAGACCAAGTACCACGGTCTGATCTGATGGAATAGTTTCATGTGTAATGAGCAACACCTAAGAAGTTATGTTGACGTGGACGCTGTTTTTTCTGGCTGGTTTTTGGGGGTTTTTTGCAAGTCCCTTGGACCATCCCATGCTTTTTTTAGTAAGATGAGAGTATATGGGTGTCCATTTGGATTCCTTATTTGCTTTTTTGATGGAACATGGACTTGATGTCAAAACTAACCTCCGTAGAGATGAATGACTCCGTTTATATTACTCTTTCAGATAACTTGAGATACTGGGAGGGTGATCACTGCAATAAAATTCATTTAAATCCTCTTTAACTTAGACGGACACATTCCCCACATCTGGATCTAAAGATCAGAAGGAAGCATCTCCCTGGAAGCCTGTTAGAGCTCTCTCTCCCTCAGAGCATGTCACCTATGTCCTCTTCCAAGAGAAAAACCTCTCTGTGGTAAGCTTTGCCCTGTGGAGGTCCCTTCTCTTTGAAAACTAATGGCAGGGGTACTTTGTCTAGAGGAGGGGGATTCGCAAGTTCTTATATCCTTTGCCCAGTGCTGGGGCAGGGTTGCTTTAAAACAGAGGCAGTATCTTTCCTGGCAAATGGTGTAGCTCATAGATCGCTCATCTCGATGGCCTGTAAAAGCATGAAAAACTGGGCTCGCTGTGAGGTGGGGTACAATGACAGAAGAGACAGCTTCCCGGTCGTTACAGTGTGCGCATAGATCGGGGAGAATTGTTGCTCTTAGTTCATTGGCATGTTCCCGTAGAGTTGTGCAGTGTGCTTTTCTGTTGCGGGTGCTAGTGCTGCCTGTTGCTGTGGGTTTTTTCTTTCCCGCAGCAGTAAGGACATGTAGGAAAAACTTCCTGATCCAGTAGCCTGCTGGAAAGGACGCCAGACACGGGCCTCTGGATGGGCATATCTTAAGGTTAATATCGGTTGGGATAAGTTTGACTAATCTCGTTCTTAGTTTAGATAGCAAATCCCTATTCCTTGCCCTAAGCCATCTCTGTGTGTCAGACTTGTGTGTCAAGGAAAAAAAGCTCATGGGAAGATTAATGCAAAACTCAAGTTCTAAGTGTGAATTATTTATCGAGGCTTTGTTACGAACAAAAGCTGAGGACAAGTTACCTGTCGCATCTAAGCTGAAGTGCTACAGGGCACGTGGCTAAACGGGCATCGTGCCGTGCGCCCTGTGAAGACAACCCTCGTGAGCTGCTTTGATGCAGTTGTGTTGACAATGGCTTCTTAATTCTACAGTAGGAAATTTGTTTTGAGTTTTGCTTTGCCCCTCCCAAGAGTATAGGTAAACGTAGTCAGATAGTTCCTTAGGTAAAAGTGTACCGAAGGACTAAGTAATAAGAAATAGTTGTATAATTATTAATGGGTAGCTTGATGCTCTGTATCCACTTAGCCTGATGATTATATGCACAGTATGTGTATTGTCTGGGGAGAAATCAGTGGAAGCTTCAAACCTGATTTTCCGAGGAAGACAAATGAGCAGTTAGAAATCTCTCCTTGAAAAAGTACAGGTTTAGGTAGGTAAAGTTTGAGGGGGTTTTCTGTAGGGCCAGTGTTTTAAGAGAAGAATTCATCTAACAGATGGGAAAATAAGGGGGAATTAGATTTGGTGCTGTTATCCATGTTCTGCATGGATGTTATCAGACGGGTCACTGGAAGATCAGGTGCATCACAGCTACTTAGCAGGAGACATCTGAAGCTTTGACATGGAAATCTCAGGGAGTAGGAGCTGGGCTGATGCTCCGCCTTAACTGTGAGGAGAAAGCATTGGTTTCTGTTATGGTAGAAACTGCTGGGTTTCAGCTGGCACGGGGTGGCCGGGGGGGTGTCGGTGAGTGTGACGCAAGGGATGTGAGCTGTAAGCACAGCACCCTTCCTGTGTGGAACCTCTCTTTATCTGAAGTAAGTTCAAGTGGAGATGTTGAACTCAAGCTGAGAAGTGGTAGCCTCAAGAGAAAGACACTTTTTACAAGCTGGAAAAGAAGCGAGCTAAATGTTAGGAGTAACCAAGTGTTTTGGAGCACTGTGGTGCACTGTTATGTGCCAGTATCCCCTGATTGTGTTTTGGGAGTGGGAGGTTGCCGGGCTTTGAGGTCGGGGTTGTGTTTCAGACCCTCCTGCATCTCCATTCCTTCTGCCTTTGTTTCCCCAGAGGACTATAAGTGAGAGCAGATCTCTGCCTATTTCTGAGGTCGGCGCTCACGTGTTCCAGGCGATGAAAGCTGGCTACCCTGTCAACCTGGAGCGAGCGGGCTTGACTCCTGAAGTTCAACAGATCATTTCTGACGTTATCCGCAGTCCTCCCATTAACTCGGGTGAGCATCGCAGCCCTTACCTGAAGCTTCTCGTGACAGCGGCATACAGATGAAGGGAATGAAAAACTGACAGCTCAGCTGCTGCTTTAGGTAGAACACATAATTTCTGAAGGCCTGTGACTGTGGCGTTGCTAGGGTCAGTGCCTTCCTTTTTAAGGTTATATCGTAAAATAAGGCAAAGGTGATTTGTTAGAGAGCAAAAGAGTAGCCCTCTATAAATCCTTTTGTTCAATTGTATGGCTGTTGAAAAGATCCCGGCATCATTTTTTAAATCTGTATTTTCTTAAGTGTGTTTGGAAAAAACATGAGCCTGACAAAGTCTTCCTGTAAGTAGTGGCATCTACAGAAAACACACTGCAAAAGAGCTGTAGAATTTCCCTGTGCAACTCCTCTGCAAGATAGTTGTTTGAGGAGGCCGGGAAGAGCGGGAAAAGCAGGTCTTCCTCCTAAGGCTGTCGCCTGGTGCCGTGGCCTAGTTCAGAGGCTGAAGGCAACCGTGCGCTGACTTGTGGCTCAGACTGAGCGACTTAACTTTAAGTCTTGCCCTAGCAGTTTAATTTCCTAGGCTGGCAGAGTTTGCTGACTTGCTAGCTTTGTTAGTCTTGTTGTCTTGTGAATTAATGTGTCTTTTCAGCAGCAGTTACAGGCTCAACTAGCCTCTTGGATTTCTTTGTTAAACATAGTTCCGTGCTGGAACAGAGAACTGGTGTGGCACTAGATTTAAGCAAGCAGAGAGGCTTTCCAGCCTGAGCTACTGTAGCCTTCTTCTCAAGAGAAAATGGCTGATGGGGTGTGCAAGTTAAAGGCAGGTGATTCTGATGTTTTAGTCTAAATTTGAGGACAGTTATGTTGGTGTGAACTCAAATGAGGTGGGGATTTATCCCTTGAGCTCATGATCTGTTTTCTTAGGAGGTGAGCCCATACACTGTTTTATTTATTCATTTTTACTATATCTCAATCTATCCTATGCTGTAATGAGGGACAACTTAGGTGCTTTACCACAAAAGAAAACTGAATAAGAGGCAAGAGGAGGATTAAAAAACAATTAATATTGTATTTTTTTGCAAGACACCACCAAAATTCAAGCAATTAGAAAACTTGTTCCTGCAAATATCGAGCTGTATCTCATCAGGATGACTATTGCATTATTGGAGAAGGATAGAAATAAGTCTCAGGATGGCTCCGGTGTCAGAAGGATGTTGGTGTGGTCGGAAGGGCAGCAGGAAAAAACAAGAGCAGATCAAGCAAGCGGGGAAGATGCCTTGTGGAGTAAAACAGAGGTTAGTAAAAGAAGGTATAAAGCTGGTTTTGGAAGGGAATGTTTCTTCTTCGTAGGAGCAGACAAAAAGCCCTTTTATGTTGTTTCTGTTACAAGTGTGAAGATGAGACAAAGCACTAATCCATCTATCCTCTATAAAAACAGATTTACAGGAGCTGGGGCAGTGGAGGAAAAGCTGAAATTCCCAGTTCTGCCTAGTATGAAAGCTTTGATAAGCTGGATCCTTCATAGACGTGGAGTCTGTGTTCTGCACTTGCCTTGCTTCCCTGCGTTGGTTCCTGATCACCAACCCGATGTGGGAAAGGGGATTCTCTCGCTGTGCAGAAAGCCTTAAGATAGCAGAAAGGTTGAGTGGAAAAGCCAGAGGCAATGCCTGCCAGAAATGTCTCTGTCGTTCATGGGTTCCTCGGTGGCTCGAAACTGCTGGGCGTGGCATGACGATATGAAAAGTGTTGTGCCATAAGTCTGACTCACTGGGGAGAGATCTCAGGAAATAAGGAGCTCTTTGTTGCTGTTTGGGAAAAGCCAGGCTAGTGTTCTGAGCCCTCGGCTGGCCTCTCGGTGTGTCCCAAGGCCCAGTTCAGCACCTTGTACAAAGGCCACCCTGCACTGATTGGCTCCTGGTGGGAGTGGTAAAAAAATTCCGAATTGTAAATCCTAGCTGCTTGTGCTGGATTTCCTGTCTGTTCCTTACAGGCTTTGGGCTCTACTTCTTGAACTCCAGCTCAAACAAATTTTCAGTCCTTGCCATTTTGCCCAACTGATTGCTTCGTGCATTCCTGAGTGCTGTGTTTAGACAATGTCTGTGAGACTTCTTTTTCCTGAAGTTGACCTCCTTGCGGTCTAATTGCATGACCTCTAATTACACTTTTTTCTGCTCCTGTTAGCTGCTGGAGCTAATCAGTGACATGTTATTAGAAATCAAATTCATATTATACAAATGAGTAGACTGCAAATCCAAAAGCTAATCCAAATAGTCCTTATTTACTACTTCAGAAAATATCCTTGTTCTAATAATTCCCTGTAGCAAACAGCTTTGAAATCTGCTAATGAATGTTGTTGGTTTTTAACAACCTTGCATTACTGCTGCTTTTACAGGGTAACTTGATCAATCCAACATTGAGGGAAGGAGCAGAGAAAACCCATCTGCAAGCGGTGCCTTTGGATTTGGTAAACAGATGTTCTTAGTGTAACAAAGCAGGTGGTAGACTGGCCATTAGCGATGCTCTCAGTAACAGATATGTGTAGTTGATCCAAAAATCTCAGCTTGGCTGTTCCAACCTATGACTGGCAGGCATTCTAGAGAAATTAGAAGTTAGTATCTCTGTGCCTACTGCACCATTTTTAACTGACACCTTTGCTGTAAAAAAGCATTTGAAAACAAGCACTTGTGAGTCAGAAGTGTTTCAAGTTCTCAGAGCCACTGGGATGGAGAGAGTATCCTTCACCACTGCAAAAAAGCCCAAATACAAGTTCCTGTTCTCTTGTGTTTAACATGGATGCACTTCACTTGCTCAAATTTTATGGTGGTGAAGTGGGTAAGAAAGAGCTAGTGATCTCACTAAGCAGAGGTGTTGGAACTCCGTTTATAATTAGACTCATTTACTTGCAAAAAAGAAACCCCTCCCAACATGCAGCCTTTGCGTTGAATTTGGTTTACGTAGCATTAAGCTTGAATGCTGTGATAGATCTAACAGCCTGCTTGCTCACTGTCCTATGGACAGTCCCTACAGAACGTGGCTGATGGCCAGCCAGGTAGCAGAGGGGCAGCGGGCCGCCTGAAGCCCATCATGCTGGCCTCCTGGAATCAGCCGGCCCTCACTCCTGATGAGGAGGAACTGTTTGCTGACTGTCAGCCCAAGGTGAGTCTGCCTGTAGCAGAGCCCAGACCTGATGATTTGGGTCTTGGTCTGTAACAAACCAAAATCCCAGCTTGGGTCTGGGTTCTTTGCTGTGCCTAAAACCTTGGCCTGGATTGCCAGCTGACTTCGCTTGAAATATCCCTGGTGAACATCTCCACGCAGATTGGTCTTCCATGATTTAAAAACCGGTGGCTGAAGGATGAGCAGAACCCCATTTATCTCCTAGCTGAAAGCTCTTACAGGAATGCATGGCCTTGTGTTGCCACAGCATCTCTTCCCACCACCATGCAGGAGATGAACCCAGCAGTCATGGAGAGCACTGCATGTTCAGATTCTCCTGGGGTGATGTCAGCCTTGACTCTTGCCAAGCTTGTGTCCTTTGAGGAGAGGGAGGGTTTGCTGTGTTTGTGGGTGTCAGTTCCTTTTTCTCAAGTAGTAATTTGGGAAGGAAACAGCTCCTGCTGATCTGGCACTGGTGTGGGGCATCTACTTCCCCCCCTGCTTCAGCTGGATTCTTTCACAGATCCCATGGAGGGACTGCAGTTCTTGGGTTTATTGTGACAGTTGGTGTTGGGTTGTTTGTTTTGTTTCTTAAGGTGATTTCTCAAGGGCAGGTAAGACTTTGTTTCAGGCCAAATGTATCCCTTTTTTTGGTTGTCACTGCTAGCTTGATTTTTTTTTCTTTAATTGTTCTAAGATTTAAATACACTGCTTTTGCAAGAGAGCCATAAGCATTCCACTACTCCTGAAGACAGTTAGTAAGTCCTGCTCACCATGATATTTTTTTGGAGGTAGAACTATATAAGGTAGAGTACAAATGGGTGCCTTTATCCAGATGTTTGTTTGATTTTTCCAGAGCTCACATCCCCCTGCTAAGAGGAAGGTGCCAGAATGGTTTGGAACCTCAGCCGTGACAGTCTTACCTGTAACCCAAACGAAGAAAGCCAAACCAGAGACCAAAAAAGGGATATTTAGTTGAACATAGGAGAACAAAGATGTATTTTATCATCTCATTATATGTACAGATTTTTACATCACCTGTGTTTTTTCCTACTTCAGTCTTGATTTCTGCAGCTGATTGTTCCCTCATCTTCGCTGCGTGCTCCTTTTCACTGTGTGAAACTTGTAATTAAAATAATAAACCAAGCTCCCCGCTCTCGGTCGCTATCTCCCTCCCCTTTCCTCACGGCGGCTGCCGTTCACCGCCCGCAGGGCCTGCGCGTCGCCATGGCAACGGCGAACCCACTTCCGGGGTGGGGCGTGACGCCGGCGGCGCGGAGCCTGCTGGGAAGGCGGCATGGCCCAATAGGCGGGGAGCGGCGGTGCTCGGCCTGCGCCTCGCGCTCCGGCGGGCGGGTGAGCGGCGGGGCGGGGGAGGTCGGGGTTGTGAGGCGAGAGGGGACCCGCGGCCGGGCCCGGCTCCTCACGGTGTGGCGGCCAGCCCCCAGCCCGCCCGCTGTGGGACAGGCGCTGGGGAAGTCGGGGAGGGCTCCGGCCTGCGAGGGGGAAGCGGAGGGGCGGCTTCCCCAGGCCCCTGCCCGCCGTCAGCGCTTCGCCCGGTCCCGCTCTGCCGCGGACGTCGGTAAAGGGGGGCAGCGAAGGGCGGGCACCCTCGGGCTCCATCCCGGGTGGGGGTTTCCGAGCTGTCGCCTTGCTGCTGAAGTTTCCCCTCGTGTCGCTGACATGAAAGTTCCGTGTTAACGGCGGGTGCCTCCGAGCCCGGCGCTGGGGCTCGGCTGGGGGGCTTCCCCGGTGCCCCTCCAAACATGCGAATGGGGGGGCTGCTTCAGAGACCCCGTTCTCTGCCTTCAGGTGTTTCTTGGGGGTGGAGGTGGCGTGCTGACCCTTTAAATCCCCAGGCGTGTCAGTGTCTTAAAGTCCGCGCACAGGAGGAGGAGGAGGATGCGAACAAGGAATGAACAACTTCGTAAACGGATGTCTCTGCTCTTAAATATCTCGTTCATTCTAACACCTATTTCTTGCCTTTTTCCTCCTACTTCTCGTAACAGAACTATGGATCCAAGCTTATTGAGAGAGCGAGAGCTATTCAAAAAGCGTGCCCTCTCCACACCAGCAGTAGAAAAACGTCCAGCGCCATCTTCTGACTCCTCTTCAAAAAAGAAGAAAGCAAAGGTAGAACAAGGCACTTCCTCGAGCTCAAAACAAAGCACAGGTTGGTGGAAGTCTCCTGTTTGACAGCTGTTGGCTATTTCCCACTGTCTGTGTCTCAGCTGTGGTTTGATAGCATGAGTCAGTCTATCTGTGAACTTTGCTGGTGGCTGCTGTCATTCTTTCTCTAAAATTGTCACTTTTTGCTAAGAAATTCACTTGTGCAATGGGAAGAAACACGCTTGCTACCGCATATAGGCGTCCGGCCTCATCCTGTGACCTGTTTGCTGTTGCTCGGGTGGAGGAATCGCTGCTACCAAAACATTATTTTATATGAAGCTGAGCTTTATTTTGTGGGTTTTGGCGCTTGCTGGACCTATAGGACAAGCCGTAACCGTGGTCTCATTCTTTTTCTGGCAAGAAAGCGCCTAAAACTTAATTGTATTTAAGTTGTCTATCTATCTATGAGATGGATTTTGCTATTGATGTCTTGTTTGGTTAGCTGCTTGTGATTTGTTTTACCTAGGAGCTAATCTTTGTTTGTGCACGCCAGGGCTTCTGTCTGTCTTGGTCAGGAGTTTTGCCATTTCCCTGATATCTCTCGATATGAAATAAGCAGT
This sequence comes from Grus americana, assembly GCF_028858705.1. NCBI lineage: Eukaryota > Metazoa > Chordata > Aves > Gruiformes > Gruidae > Grus > Grus americana. Next base: position 80,106,358 of record NC_072855.1, on the reverse strand, counting down.
TGACAAAGCAGCACCAAAATAGCGTGAGCAAATGAAAAGTGTGGCACCCGGAGCAGCAGGGAGAGGGTTTGTGTGCACACCGCACGCTGCGTTCGCTTTCGCTGTGTGAGACGCGTAACTTGGGGGCCCTTTTAAGTTCTCTGAAAGCACTTACCGCTCTCCCACGCACTCTAAAGGTCAAATTAAATGTCAGGAGTTACTAAAACACAAAATATCCTGTTGTGCGACTCAGTGCATGCTCACGTTTTGAAGACCGTGTGTGGCTCCCTTCTAAACTTCAAAGGAAATAATAGAGCTAAAAACAACAGAGGAAAACATCAAGGACGAGGGGAGGAGTGGAGCATCTTCTGTCTGAGAGGAAGAGTAGGGAGTTTGGCATCTCCAGCTTCTCAGGGCACCAAATAAAGTTATTGGCCAGACATTTTAAAATAAATCAAGGGAGGCCAGGTTTCCATCGGTCCCTTGGCCTACATAAAGACAAAAATATCTCTAAATAAAATTCTACGTGGAATATCCTAAACTGCAAATGCTGAGGGAGAGCGGTTTGCTGGGAAAGAGGGATGGGGAGGCAGGACGAGGGCAGAGGGTTCAAACGTGAGTCTGATCTGGAGGATTCAAGTAGATACGTGGCCAAGCGGCACAGCAGATAAAGAAAGTGTAATTTCTTTTCTGTGCTTTTGTGGACTCGGTATTTAAGTGCTTTTGCAGCTGTCAAACGATTAGCTTATGCAAATAGGAATGCGTGGCTGTGAGGAAAGAAGCTTTATCTTTTTTGCTGCTGGCTTCATTCCAGACAGTATCGGAAAGGTTTCAGGGTTCCTGTAACATTTCATGCAGAACGAGTTCAGCCTCCTTTCATTTTTTCCTGGAGAGTGTTTACTAACTACTGCAGAAGCAGCAAGGATGAAAGGAAAATAACGGAGAGCAAGCGGACCAACTTTCTCCCTCTTGTTCTTAGAAACTGGCTCAGAACAAGCGTTCGGGCTGGCAAGCGACTGAACGGGTTAAGCAGCCACCAGCAGCACACGTTGCCCTGTGATGCTGCAGAGTGAGAGTCCTTTGCCTCAAAATCTCCTTTTTATTTGAATCGCCAGATTGTTAGGTGCCTGTCAGGATATGGTGGGTCTTGGGGAGGTGGAGTAAAAACCTGATGTTGAAGAATCCCTGTCCCACCCCCTCCAAGAAATGAAAATTAAGATGTTCGGTCCTAGTTTTGTTGTGTAGTGACCCTGAAGTACATTAAGGACAATAAGTAATGTCGCAGTGAGTACATGTTGGCATTGGGTGTGTAGTGCCTGCGGGTTCTCCCTCCTTCTGCGCTTCTGTGACTCGGAGAACCTGCCCTCGTCGCTTTTTTTTGCGGAGGAGAGGCATTGAGATCGTGCTAATCTTCAAATGACTGCATAGCTAAATCTGGCCTGCGCATGAAGATTTGTTGTAAGCTTTCCGGTGAGAATAGTTATTGCTATAGTTATTTGAAATTATTATGCAAATAAGTTATTTGAACAAATTCAAAACTGCCTTGTTTACTCATTCAGAATAGTAACTGGAAAATAAATGAAATAGATTGTATCTGTTTATTTCTTTTTATTAATGAATAGTAAGTTGTGGCTGAGGTCTTAGTCTTTATCTTAAGACCTTTGTCCTGATGGTCTTAGCCACCAGTAATCGAGAGCTGAAATCTCCAGGAGCTGTTTTCACGACTTAGTCTACACGTGGGAAAGAATCGTCCTGAGGCTCTAGGGCTGTGCAAGGGGAGATCTTTGTCTTCTGTTCCTTCTGCAGACACCCAGCCCCACTTATAGGTCTGTGAAATAAGTCGCTGGAATGAGTCCCGAGATTTTTCATTGCGTGTGCTTCTCAGGAAGGCATAAGAGCACGAAGCCAGCGTAGCAGAGGCTAGCTGCGTTACTTCCTGCGCGCTGCCTTCTTGTGTGCAGCGGCGGTGAGCGTTTTGTAGGAACGCTGCAAGTGGAAAGCTGTCCTATTGCTGTTCGGAGTGTTTGCTTTCAGGAAGGAGGCATGTTAATTAATTCGGTGTGTCCCGATGGCTACTCTTGCCTCTCTTGAGCAGGACACCGGTCTTTCGGGGCTGACGCTGTCAAATACAGCAGACGGTAACGAGACATCTACCCGGTGTCCCTGACTGCGGAAGGCATTATCGTCGCTAACGTTATCTTCGTCGCGTGTCTTGGTGTGAATCCCAAGTTTTCTTGTACCTGGGGCTTCAGCTTCCAATAATTGTGCTTATAGTTTGATTTTGTAGCTAAAAGCATTCTCTGCACGTGGGTCTGGTACTGGTGAAACTTCACCGTAACGAGCGTATCCGAGATGAATGGTCGCAGCGGCGGTTGTGTCGTTTTGTGACTGCAGAAGGGAGATGGCTTCTCCAGGTGAATCGCTGGACTGGCTGTGCTGGTTAGTAGTGGCCTGGGTATCTTGCGACTCCGTCTCACCGACCAGGAGGAGCACGAGTCAAATTAGCAAATCTTTCATTGTGTCCAGATCTTCTGGAGCTTAGGCTTACTGAACCTGATAGAGGGAGTTTATATATTTAAAAAAAAAGAAAAAAAGGTAATTGTAGATACTGGCCATAGCACAAAGGTATTTCTGACACAGATGCACTGCGAGATCAGTGCTCTAACTTGTCCGTTTGGCCCGCTAGGTGGGTTTTGTTTCCCTAATGACAGGAATATTAATTTGGGGTTTGTATAGTTAAATATCATGTCTCACATGTAGCTTTGGTCTGGGACGTTTCTCATTGGCCTGCTTCTCTATGGGTTCAGGGGTGTGAAAGACTTACCGGCCGCTACTGGTGGCCACGCTGTTGGATGCCGTTATTACAGTTATAATTTGTAACTGTTAAAACTGCTATGGTTCTAAAAACTACGGACACAACGCAGCTCCAGAAGAAAAATAATCTGGTGAGCTAGAGGTGTGAGTGTTACACGGTCAGTTTGTGAGAAAGGTGCGAACTCTCTGGGGTGCATCGGCAGGCGGATGAAGCAAGCTGATGTTCTCTTGTGCAAAATGAAGTCACCTCTCGCTGTGCGTCCACCCTGCCGTCTCTAGCGCAAGGCTTCTCCTGGCGTGGCCTCCTTTGCGAAGCACGTCGACGCCTGAAAGCTGCGGGCAGGCTGGGCAAAAAGACTGTCATTGGCGTGGGAGTTCTGCGAGTGTTCCTTGGCAAGAACTCGGTCAGTTCCGGTTCGGCTTTGAAAAGTTAAGATAGGGATGGTCTATCCAGTGTGTCTGGTTCTCTGTAGTGTTGTGGATATCATAAGAGGCAACAGCCTCGGGGTGGGAAAATGTCCCTGTTTCTTCTAGACCCTAGTACCGCTACGGTATGCTTTTGTGGAAATAGATACTCTTAAGGTAGTGCTTTAGTCACCTCTCGACACCCGGACGTTGTTAAATAGGTTGAATATGAAGTAAGGGGAGAGCAGTTCTCTGGAACCGGAGAAGAGGAGGGAGAAAGGGTCAAATTGTACCACAGGAGGTTAGAAAAGACCATTTTAGGAATACATCTCGTGTTGGCTTACTTTTCCTCCCACCGCCCTCTCTTCTAAAAGGCGAGAACCCGTAATAAGAAGAGGTGCCGAAGGCAAGAATTCGCACAAGCCTCTCCTGTCTCGTGGGATCTCTCGCCATTCCACCCTTCTCTCTCGTATCTTTTTTTCTCACCCCTCGTATGTCTTTCCTGCCTCTGTGCGGTTGACCTCAGTGAGAGGACACTGCCGCGTCTTTGCGCTATGTACGATCAGATTGTTGAGCATTTTTATGAAGGTTTTCTCCAGTTAAGCAACGTGGTTTTATGCACGTTAGGCAACAGTTGTTCATTCAGGTAGACAAAGATCTATGCTAGTCACTCAATATAAACAACAAAAGTTCATTTAAACCCAAAAATCTTTTCTTCGCCCATAACATTGCAACAGATCATCCTTCTGCTAAGCACTCGGAAAGCCTTTCCCAATTATTCAAGTTCACATCCAGAGATAAAATGATAACTGTTGCGATTATCTTTAAGTCCAAAAGAAAAAAAAAGTATGTGACTTGCTCGTTCGTAAGGTACAAGAGGTTTCATTCAAGGTGTTAAAGGTTCTTCCGATGCCGATGCTCAGTCCTTCCTACACCACCTCCGTTTCGCGCTTTCTGAAGCTGTTCATCATTGCTCTGACAGGATTGGGTTCGTTCTCCAAGTCTTTCACAGTTTTATTTTTCACACAGCAGCAACAGTCTAGCAGTTCATAGAGGAAAGCCAACACCACCAGCGAAACCACAGTAAAGATGAATATGATCAGAATAATAAAGCAGGCGGTGTTCCAGTTATCATGGAACGGGTAAATTTTCTGCACTTGAAAGCCCAGATAGTGGGAAATGGATGTAGTCTCGTTCCAGTGAGTGGTGTTGAGGCTTGCCATTCTTGAAGAGTTGTCTTAGCGCGTTCCCTGTCGCGGATTTGGGAGCTGAAACAGAAAAGCAAAGCTGTTGAGGACTCTCTTGATCAAGAACATGCTGTGATTTATTTATCCCAAACTGTAAGAACTTAAGCTCAGACTAAGCGCTCGCACCTCCTACAAACACGGATTGTTTCGTACTTATATTTGCTCACTAAAGTATCAGACTCCAAATGCACAAGTTTGTGATTTGTCTGGAACTGTTTATTTCAGTGATGACTGGTCCATGCGTGCATCGTGTAGCGTAAGTTATCCTGGAATTAGAGAGCTTTGCTGCTTTATTTCAAGTATATGCAAAGATAAAAAGGTTACGAATATAATTTTCAAGATACACAGCGGTTTCAACGACCTGTCTATCATTAGCCTTGAGGTTGGTAGAATCATAGATAGAATTATAGAATCCTTTAGGTTGGAAAAGACCTTTAAGATCATCGTGTCCAACCGTTGACCTAGCTCTGCCGAGTCCAACCGCTAAACCATGTCCCTAAATGCCACGTCTATGCGTCTTGTAAATACTTCCCGGGGTGATGGCTTCACCAGTTCCCTGGGCAGTTCCACTGCTTGACAACCCTTTCGGTGAAGACATTTTTCCTCATATCCAATCTAAACCTCCCTGGCGCAACTCGAGGCCGTTTCCTCTTGTCCTATCGCTTGTTACTTGGGAGAAGAGACCGACCCCCACCTTGCATGGTACTTGCAGGGTGTGAAAGCCCTCAGCGCTTTTTTGGCATTCTTAGAAAACCAGGAGATCCGTGTACCACCCTCCCATACCCGAGTGATTAGAAGAATGTTAACGTCATTGGAGTTTGTTTGCTTGTTTGGGTTTTTTTTTTTCTCTTCTATCGGGGAGAAAGAAAGAAGTCGCTCTTCAGTCCTAACTATTTAGAGGATGTTTCCAAAGAATGGAACTGAACTTTTGGTCATTCTTCTAGTACAAAATAACAATCCTGGTTCCTTAAAACTCATTATTTTAAAATTGCCTGTTAGCACAGACTCGTTAACCCTGCAAAACTCTTTAGACTTGAGAAGGCCAGATTTCCTGAGGTGTTCGTTCCCCTGCTGTTGAGTACAAGTTTGTGCTCGAGAAATCCAACCGCGTCATTCAGCTGCCTGATCAGCACTGAGCGCCTTTGGAAATCTCAGCCCGTTTGTGGTGCCGTTGTCATTTAGGATAGATAACAAGGAAAACCCAACCCCTTTTGAGGAGTTTCGATTTCTTATTTTCAACTGTGTTCTCTGCTTAACTGCTAGGAAAGGAATGTCGTCTTTGGTCCAATGCTGTCTGTTTGCACCCGGCAGAAGACAAGACCGCTTTGTGGTGCGGGGGAGAGATAAAACAAGTAGCTGGCTTCAGCTAATCTGCCTTTGGCGCGAATGGCATCGCTGTCGAGATGTGCTGTTTTGGAAAGGCCGTTGCTCGAAAGCGTGAAAGTAGGCTGTGCCTCAGTAATTTCTGTAGTCTGTCTAGAACAAAAAAGCAGTTTTGTCTCTCTCTGAATTTCTCTGCGAATTACGGATAAGCAGGCGGATGAGATGTTTGGCAATAACGTCTTTACAGTTATGCGTCTCTTTTTTCCGCCGGTTTCCTTTTTTCCCTGGCTTCGCCTCCCAAAACTGAGGGAACTTACGGTACTTTTGGTATATAGTCTAATATAATAAAAAAATGTTCTGGGCTGCCCCAGAAAACGTGGGATTATGGAAAGGGAAGAGAGAGACAAGATGGTAACTTTCTGGAAATGTGGAGCCTTATTTTCATGCCTCATTGAAAGATTTTTTTGCTTTGAACGTGAAGCAAAAAGTGAAAACCTGGCTATGTTCATTACAAAACGGTCCTGGCTATCCGCATTTAGTTTCATTTCAATGTAATTGAAAGTAATCAAAACTACACAACAAAGAGGTAACGCTGTTTTGTTCGTTAAACCGTGCTCACAGGTAGTGCTTTAATGAACCTTGCGTACTCCAGAAATAATTCTGCAGTTGACCCGTTTAGACAGCAAAAACTACAAAATGCCTGAATACATGGGAAGTGGCAAAGGCAAAGCGTGATGGCGTTTACTAAAGCAGATTACTTAAAGCGGTCTAAGCGCCTCTCCTTATTTGCGTGTCATCATTTAAAAAAAGGATATTGTGAAGACCGGGATGATGCAGCAAAGCCAGCTTGCGATTTACGTCTTTTTTTTTTTTATTGTTCAAATATTATACGTTTTGTTCTTTATCGTTCTGTCTGTAATGGATTTAAAGTGAAACAAAACAGCTTTGTTGTTGGGAAGGTACCTGGCATTAGCATTTGATACAGACATTTATTGGAGCAGTTGCAGTAACCGACTGTTTCCTTTGTTAAATCTGTAACTGAATACACGAATTTGTAATTGGCTACGTGAAACGTGACTGAGATGGATAGAATTAAACTGGATTTTTGTTGTGTTTTGCTGGGTGGTTTTTTTTCCTTAAAGTTTACAGAGCAAATCCAAGCTAAAAATACTCCTGAGTTGGGTCCTGGCTTTGAGAGCGTGGCTTGGTTCTGTCACGGTCTAGGAAGGAAACTCAGCTGATCTGTTTTATGGGGCTAAAAGTCAGGAGGGTTTTTGAAGGGGAGGTCTGAAGACTTGGTTGAAAATCTGTGACACAGAGAGAGAGAGGGCTGAATGAAAGGATTTGGAGTCCCCTTTGAGGGGTATTTAAAACAAGCAAGATTTAAATGTGTATTTTAAACGGCAAGAGAACATCCTCGGGAAAGGAGAGGAGGTTTGTTTTAAACTTTTTAAACAGTTTTCCAAGAGTGACGATTTTGTTGGCGTCTGTTACACGTAAGTTTGTTCACTCTGTAAACACCAGGCACAAAAATGAACTGTTTCTGCTGATATGAAATATAGTATTTTAGTCCTTGTGATCACAATTAGTCAAAAGAGATCAAGATTTGGGGCCGCTGGAGAGGCTGGGCACGTTTACGCTGCGTAGCCGGGACCCTTTGCCGGCACAGCTCTCTGCCAAGGCGGTAGCTCGGTTCCCGAGAGGAGGGGAGCATCTTGGGCACGGCACGGCTCCCCAGGCCCAATTCCCTGCCGCTCGGCTGCCGGCGCAGTGCAGCAGCCGGCCCCTTCCCGCTCCGCAGCCACCATTAGGGCAGGGGTTTGCACGGCATAAGAGAAGCTCGTCTTTACGTGGGGAGGTGGAATTTAATGCCCCTGCCAGAGGCGGTTCGTGTTTCTCGAGGAGGATGATGATCTCCTTAGATTTGAAGGAGGCGAGGCAGATAAATGTCAGCTACTCGTTGCTGTAATTATTAAAATACGAGGCTGAAGTAGCCGTTGCCGAGCCTTCGGAATTAACACAGCACTAATAAGGTTAGCGTCTTTGAAAGCTGTCAAAAATGGTCCCGTTTCATGCGGTTTTACTTATTTTGTAATGGCACAATTAAAATTCATATTGTAAGCCAGTCTGATTTGAATGCAATTCAGCTATTATATGTATCCAAAATGCAATGAGTTAAATATTTAATGAATTGGCTTCTGAAATGTCTGTATTAGGTTTTAATTTAAAAGTATCATGGTCTTTAGACGCTGCAGAGGAGCAGCTTTATCTGAAATGATATTCATGGAGCAGAGGGAAATGACTGGCAAAAAATGATTTCAATGCCGTGCTGAGGAAGTCCGGTTTAAGAAACCACTGAATAGACATCTTGGGCTAAGAGCATTTACAAATCTCAGGTGGCTCCTAACCTGTTCATATTGTATTGATCGCTGCTCCGGTATTTACAAGGATAATAATATACAACGGGATTTTCTTCCTACCCTAATGTACCAAATTTCTCGAACGGGTTTCTAGCGTATCTGCGAATGCAGGCAGCCTAATTGATACGGTTTACGGCATACCCGCTTGGGAGATATATTTCTTAAATTTCAGGTTTAGCTGTCTTTGTTGTAAGGAAAATCCTTTCACGATCATTTCTGTAAAAACACATAGAATGAATTAGAAGGAACGCGAGGCTGCAGGAAACAAGCTACCTCCCCAGTAAGCATGAAATCCATTTTGTTTACTGAATCTTGGCTCGGTGTATTAGCTTTTCTGTAAGATGGAGCGGTCATCAATTTTCCATTAGTGCACAGATGGTGAAAGTGCTTGTCTGATAGCGCGAGACAAGCTCCTCTGCGTTTGGCGGCATAAAATCCCGCTAAACCTGGAGAAAAATCATTCTGATTCTAAGCAGCTTTTTACAGGCTTGCAGGTTACAGGCATATTTTCTTTCAGTAATCAAGATAAACCTAAGACAACGTTAGAAATTGATACACACCTACCTCTTGTCTGAAAGGATGCTGAAAGAGCGCTGTTCTGGTCCCTTTTTTTGATGCAGCCTATGGCAGAGCTAAGATGGAGCTTTCCTACCATTGGCCAGAGCGCGATGCTGCTGACAACTTCCTTTATGCTCATTTGCATGAAACCCTCAACCCCAGGAGTAAATCATTCATAAATTTGACTCTTTCTGTCTAATCTAAGAACCGAACCCCTTCCCGCCCTCGTTTTCGGGATTCTCTTTGTGCGCGATGAGCTCGTTGGCGGAGAAGCGCGACGGTGGCCGTGACCTCGCTTTGCTCTGCGCTGGAAAGCGGCCGGTCAAACCGTGACGTTTGAAGTGTTAATATCTGCAGATTTCCAGCTTCGCCGCGTGCTTAGATTTACTTGTCATGAACTGCAGCAGGCTGTAGCCAGGCAGATTAAACAAGATAATCTCCTTGATTCAATTGACAGAACAAATACATGACAAGTCGTCTTAACTATTTGTTGTACCTCTGAATTTATTTTAGTCACTTTAGACCTCTCGTGCCACTTAGGATTATTTTTTTTATTTATAAAATGTCCTGCATAGACATTCATTTTTAATGATAAAAGAGGACCCTGTAGGGGGAATTCCCTATAGGCTGTATTTTTGGGGGGAGCTGGCTTTTGTTTTTCTCCCTTTTTCCAGCTTAATGTAGTAACCAGAATAAAATGTTCTTTTGTAGCTGGAGCTATACTGATTCTTCCACGTTAATTTTAGAATTCTTGTGCTATGTAAAGCCTCTAATACGATGTCATGTAATAGCTTTACAATTACCAGTTGCCGAGTAGTAAATTTGACGTTTGTTCCTTCAGCGTTATGGTTTTTACTATGCTGTCGCCGGTTTCCACGAAGTCTTGCCAGTAATTGTTGAAAGTGGATTTGCTGGAAATTTGACTACACCCCAAATTCCCAGTTTGTAGTTGCCTTTTATCGTGACTTTACAGATGACTAGAAATAGGTCGAAGTGCAGTGGGACGGACATGAAAAAAATTCAGCTGAAGCATAGTGACTATGGAAACTTAATTTGGAGTTTCCGATGAAGAACTTGGCACGGGTATCTCAGTTTAAACGCGGTGAATGCAGCAGACCTTGTCTAAGCCCGTCGCTTGCTCGGTGGAGGCAACGGGTCTCTGTCAAACATCTTGGATTCATTTTCTAGAATATGACGATCCTTTTTTTTTTTTTTTCTTCTTTCTTTCTTTTTCTGCCCCTGGGCCCTTCCACTCCCCCTTATCACCACTCTCATCTTTATCCTCCAGCTTCCCAGCAGAGGAAAGATTTTGCTCAGCACCTCTGCTCAGTACCCGCTGCAACCTCACCCTCAGTTAATAAACTAACTTGAATTGTTCTTTTCTCTCCCTCAACTGATTTTTCCACAGAAATAATAGGAGCTCGGTATCTCTAAGATACCTACTGTCCTGTCAAATGTGATTACAAACCACCAGCGGCTTAAAAAATTCCTGTGGTGACAAAAAGGAAATATTCTTTTTCTGGAATAGATGAAATTCTGAAAAGCTGTTACCATTAAGTTTGAGCAACATTATGCTAGTAATGGGCCTGTGGCTTTTGATAGTGGTTTGTGGACATTTCTGTTTAATGTGCTGTGCTAATAGGTCAAGTTAATAAAGCAGTCATTAGCAACCTTGCAAGAATTTTTGAAACAAGCTTTACACAGTACTAAACCTCACGATACCTTAAGACAGAACCAGACTTGACAACAGAGGGGATTCTGAGTTGTTGTTCCAGTGGTGCAACAGGCCAAATTGAATTGTTTTGAATTTATGGGGGTTTTAAAAATAAATTCTCCACCAGAGCTACTTTAAAAACAAACAAACAAAAAAGCCCAGCACCACAAGCACAGCCTTCCTTTACCTGGCGTGTAACTGTTGAATACCTTTTGGGAATAAATGAAACTTTCTGCTCCCATCTCAAAGAGATGGAGCGCAGAGCCATCAGGGTGTTGTTGAAAGCGTCGTTTAATTGTTTGTTTTCTCCTTTCATAGATCACAGCAATGGATCATTTAACTTGAAGGCCCTTTCGGGAGGCTCTGGCTACAAGTTTGGAGTCCTTGCGAAAATAGTGAATTATATGAAGGTACGGTGTTTTGATGTAAAATTATAAGGTTTTGAAATACTGCAGTTATTTATTCTCCTATGGTAGCTGAAAGATGCCGAGTATTTCAAACTCTCAAATTCTTTTACCACGAGAGTAAGAATTTCAAGAAACTGCGACGCTGTTAGTAAACCAAGCGGTCAGCATATCGTTACTGAAATCCTCATTATTCTGGGTCCCTTTAAAACCGGGACAGTGTTTTTGATTTGCGGTAGAAAGAGGAGTTGCAAGATGCTTTCAGCTTTTAGGATGCACGAGCTATTTATCAACATAACATGTAATTAGGTGCTTGACAGATTACTTTGTCATCGGTCTTAGCTGGTACTAGTTTTTTTCATCATAGTCTGAAAAACCCCAAATCGAAACTCATATGCCACGTGTACTGTGTCCTGGTTTTGCAAAAGTTGTTTTGGCGTCACACTGTATCAATTTTAGTTACTTTATGGCAATTAGGTCGCTGAATAAAATACGTACAGAACTCTAATAGATCTTATTTACTTTTACAGACTCGGCACCAGCGTGGCGATACGCATCCCTTAACCCTAGAAGAGATTTTGGATGAAACGCAGCATTTAGATATTGGACTCAAACAGAAACAATGGTTAATGAGCGAGGTAAAGGAAACGTATGCTTAGATTTTATTTAGAGATCAAAGGCTTATGATAAATCTGATTTCTACATGTATATTTAATTACAAATTCTACAATTATATAATCCCTCCTTTTAGAAACTACGCTGATTCACGTGTCTGTCTGTCTTGTACCTCCTGCTGTTGAGGTAACTGTGGAATGAAAGCTATTTCGACTTTTTTTAAGGATCTCTTAGAATTATTACACAGAGAGTGTATTTTATGTCAAGTGAATTAATTCAGTACTCATTTCATATAAACAAGCTGTTTATTTTAAGAAGAAAAATTCAAGCGGAGAGCTTTTCCAATGTCAAGGATGTTAAATTAACTAAACCAAAGGAACAAGGCACAAAATTCATAGGCTTACAGTTCTTTATTACTTAATGAAGTGAGGAATTCCAATGTGAAATTTATGTCTGGAATTGGGGGGTAATAGATCTGCAAATTCCACTGCTGGAGTTCATCAGTCTCAGTCTAGGTGCTACCTTGCGTTCTTACAGAGATCCACTCTAACTTGCCACCGCATTCGTCTTCATGCTTAATTGATCTGAATGTCTTCATGGAATTTCAAGATTAATAAATCAGCAAAATACCGTATTCGGTACTTATACTTGATTGGCTTACCTGGTTTTGCTGAGATCATACTTTAAATCCTCGCAACAGAGTAGTAAAGTCTGTTGAGGCACGGGGAAAACAATCTCTGCATAGTAAAAACTAGGATGTTTTTAGTTAATACAGCCCGTAGCGTTCCTTTGCTACCAGTACTAATATTCTGGGGTACAGAAACCTCCGGTCTGGCTGCATTGGTTGTGATGGAAGCTTGGCTTTGCTGAAGCCTTTCAAAAGGTTATTTCCGTAATGAACCAGAATATCAAGATGGAATGAAAAAGCTCCTCCCAAGAAGCGTATACAAAATGATCACTGAATTGTTATGGGATGAGCAAAGGTGAACAAATAAATACCCTGCAGGGCCAAAGTTGGTTACTTTCTCTGTTACAGGTGTTTTCTCCCTCCTTTGTTCTTTCTGTGTCTCTTCTCTTTCTCCTTTCAGGGTCAGGCTGGCATCTGCAGAAGAAACTAAGTAGAGTTGCCCTCTGTTACAGGTGAACTTCCTTTGTGGTACTGGCTGCACAGGAAAACTGATTCGGAGCATATCTTAAATCATTTCGATTGTCCGTGAACTTCTGGTCAGCTTCGCTCTGAAGCTGGCGTCGTAACTAAAATCTTACTGTGAAGGAGGTCTGCTCTTCTCAATTTCTTCTACAGCTGCTGGTGCCAATTGACAGCAGTTGGGGAAGACTGACTCCTGTTTTGTTCGTCCCACGTTAATGCCTTTCGCATTCCTAGCATCCGTACACCCGAGCTTGATACGCCGAGTTGTGCGTTTGCGCTTTATATTCAGCCAGAGCACGCTTTTTTTTGTGTTCCCTCTTCTATTTTCATTCCTTTTTCAAAAAGGAACATCTGCGGCTTTCTGCCATAAGAGGCTTCGTGGACCTCTGAGCCCAAAGGCGTTAACTGAACGATGTCGAGCCTCCTTTGGCGCTTTGTGCTTTATGTTGGGGCGAATTATGCCTAGGCTGGTGGATCTCGGATCCAAGGATTTCAAATCCATTTCAAACCTCCAAACTGGCAGCTGTGACGTGCTCTAGCTGCTCAAAAGCACACCAGAAAAAAAGTACTAGCGTGTGTTCTTTTTCAAGGTTTAAAATTTATGTCCCTATTACAGGCTCTAGTCAACAATCCGAAAATAGAAGTTGTAGATGGGAAGTATGCTTTCAAACCCAAGTACAACTTGAAAGATAAAAAGGCTCTGCTCAGGCTCTTGGACAAGCATGACCAGCGAGGGCTGGGAGGAATCCTTTTAGAAGATATTGAGGAAGGGCTACCCAACGCGCAGAAAGCTATAAAGGTGAGTAGCGCGTGTCTGCGATTCAGCGAACCCGTTCCGGTTAGCTCCTCGAAGGGGAGGTAGAGGCTAAGGGAGAATTTTCTCATGAGTTGTTTCTGTTCTTTTGTTAACTCACAAGCTATTTCGGAAGATCTAATGGTGTCGCTTTGTCTGTATTTCATCCTTCGCTCTCAGATTTGGCCTGATGTCTCAGCGCAGCTGTCAAAGCTCTTTCTCGCAAAAGACTCTTGATCTCCCACATTCCAACTGTAGGCATTTAGTTCTGCTTTTGTACCTTGATCTCAGTCCGCCGTATCTCATCTTTGATTTATTAGCGTGCTTATCGTAAGCGTCCGCTTTGGATGCTTTTCATTACCGGCTACTTTGCTGCTTCTCTCGTTTGTTGCCCACAAGATCTGGGTCTGTCGTTCAACTTGGAATCCTTATTCTTGGAAACGAAGTGATTTTGAGTTGTTCTTTTGCATTTGTTTTCGAGGCTTTAGGGGACCAGATCATCTTTGTTAATCGTCCCGATAAGAAGAAAATTCTTTTCTACAATGACAAGAGCTGTCAGTTTACTGTAGATGAAGGTACGTGTTTTGTTTCCATGTATTTCCATGATGGTTGATTTGAATTCATCTTAAGCACCTGTATGTATAAGCAGTCTTCAGGTATAGCAGTCTTATAAGGTGGTAATGAAGTATTAGGGATATCCAGATGCTAGGAGAAGGGTTTGTATTAACACGAAGCTAGCAAGACTGGCGAGTGAGCTCAGGCGTAATATTCTCTATTTTATAATGGACACATTGGAACATGGCACCAGGAATTCAACAATTCTCTTCCAGTGTAGCGGTACAGAAGAGACTGAAAATCACCTGACGGTGACTAAATTGGCATCTAACATTTCGCTGTGTGAAGGGCAGCCAAAAAAAGCCCAAAATAACGGCTTCCGGGTGCAAGTTTATTGTTTTCTTTCCAGTTTATTAATTGTGTGCCTTTTATTGGCGAACGTGATGAGAAGCCGCAAACGGAACGGAAGGAGGAAGCCGACAGGGAGGAGATGTGAGCAAAAGTCCCGAGAAGGGTTAGTTTACAACTGGTAGGAGAGCGCAGATGTGGCGTAGTGCTGCTGCCTAGAGCTGGAGTGGATTTGGGACTTTGGAAGTTCAGCGTGTGTTTTCTGTTTAACAAATAGCGGTAAAATCCTCTGGTGCCATGTGCCTGTTTATGCACAGAAATTAATTATACAAATCAGGGTGTGTTCCAATAATGACATTTATGCTGACATCAGATGCCTGTAAGTAGGGAAAGGAGAAGGCAATCTGTGTGAAAAGATCTTCTTTTAAATGACTCAACAACACCGAACGCTTTCTGTTGTTAACACGCTGTTCTTGTAACATGCCACATAAAGCCATCCTATCATATTATGTCACTTTATGGTTTAAAAAAAAAGGGAAGAGTTTTGATAGAAACTTGAATAGCTCTATTAGGACAAAGCATAAAGCTCTTGTTTTCTTGGACTAGCTCAGAGAGACTCTTTATTTTTAACTGGAAATGTGTATCATTAACTTATTTGGTATGTACCACGCTTGTACTCTCAGTAATAATAGCTTTCTTCCACAGAGATAATTAAGTAGATGTGACGTCTACAGCATTTAAAAATAGAAAATTTGTTTCAAAATAATGAAGTGAATCTCTTTAAACCGTAATTTCTGTCACTTCTTGATAGTGACGATCGGAACTTTATGTGAAATGCAGAATTATAAGCCTTTAGTCTGAATTTCTAACCTCCCAAGTCCTCTGAGTTTACCGTTAACACTGTCATCCTGTTCAGATAGTGTCTTTTCAGTCCATCGGCCTACGGCTGTTAGGGATCCGAAAGTGGCCATAACATTTAGAAATCAGTGCTGTTGCAGTAACTGTTAAGACAAAGCTTTTAAGTTTTTAGCAGCTACTGGTTGTATTACAGTCAACGATCGCTGATCATTTCTTCTTGTGCAATTTTTTCCAGATAACTGGCACCCAACCATCCTAAAAGAGTTATCAGAGGGAGATCGCTACCTTGTTGCTCTTAGTTTGTGATAACTCCAGCGTTAACTGTGAAATTTAATAAAAGAGCCCATTTTATTAAGACGTAGCAAGAGACACCTGCCAACTCTTCATCAGGTAGCCAGTATAAATCCAAGGCTCTTCATATACAATACATTATATTTTAGCGTACCCAGCACTGATCTGTGTTTAGGAACGAGCAATGCAGGCGGGTTGCTATGGAAGGGGGGAAGAGGTTTAAAAAAAACCCCTCTAAAACACCTTGAAACAAAATGTTTAAGCCTTTTGGCTCAATTTCCCGATGAAGGAAGGCATTTGAGCCTGCAGCGCCTGTAGCGAAGGGGCCGTTAGTGTGCAGTGTGTGCGCAGTTCAAGGTGGCTTTGCTTTCTTTCATCCGCAGGTGGCAGCATGTTCCCATCTGATCAGAAAGTGATGATTTTTTTTTTTTTTATATTCCTGCTGGTTTTGGTTTTTCTTTCATGCAGATGATGATGCTTTGTTCTGAGAGGGCGTAAGAATACTTTCTCTTTTGTGAATTTTGTGATCTGCCTGCCTATGCCACGACTCTTAAAACATCCCTGGGTGGGTTCGCTTACTTATTGCAGCTGGAACGGGTCCTTTTTTCCAACCGTTGTTATCCTGTGATGAAGAAAACCCATCCTTCCCGAGCAGTTTTGCTTTACGATTCTTTCCAGAGCACCAGAAGCATGTCTCTTAGGGAGTCATCGGCAGAATTGTCTGCGTACAGGATGAGTTATGACACGTTTCTGCGTTAGCAGTGCTATTTCAGCTCGTTATCTCCGGCAGCGTTAAAACAAAGTTTCTAGAGGACTGCAAAATAAGCCTTGAAGTGTTGTCAGACTCTTTGATCTAGCAGCCGATGACAGTTCAAAATATGTTTCTAGTTTCATGTTTATCCCTAGAAATGAAGGCTCTGCGCTCCTCAGCGTGTGATTCTGCCGTATGACACTCACTCTCTGGTTTCGAACACATGCGAGCTGGGATTAAAACCCTCTAAAAGTTAGGCGTCCTCTCCCATCGCTGTCTGAGCTCCATTGGTAGTCAGTAGAGAAAGAGGAGCTGCCGGGGCAGTTTGGAGGTTGCTGTCTAAAGTAGGGGGAGGAGCTGCTTTCTGGTAGCGCCTATCTCTACCCTGACTACGGTTATTTTGATAGCAGAACAAGCTTTTGAAAATAAACCCCAAGGAACTGCAGCAGTAGTGCAGTACCTATATATCATGATCTCAAGGGTACCGGAGAAGGTTTTTGCAGTAAGGAACGGCTTTTGTTTTTCCTCTTATGCGATTAGCCAAGAAGGGTTCAGATTGCATGTGTTCCTTCTTGACTTCCTGACTAATTAATCTTCTGTCAGTAGTGTGTAGCTGAAAGCGTTTATAAAAGCCGGGCTAGATTTCAGGTGCTTCAGCCAAGGAAAGCGCTGCCTTTTTGTGCTGGGGTTAAGCGCTTTGCATGTGAACCAAGCTTTCACCCCGTGCCGGCTGACTGCTGACAGGCCAGTTTGATTGCTTAACTGTTAGAGATGGTATCTGTCATATCTGAATGCAATATAGGAAGTATTTTAATGCCTAAAAATTTGGATACTTCATTATACATGTTTTTAATAGTCTTCCTAAGCACCTTCGAAAAAATTTAAAGAATGGTCAAAGCCTCTTAAATTTAAGAGCATCAAAATTGCTTGGGATCAGTGATGACATGCAGCTCTGGCTGTGAATTCTAAGATGGTCCAAGGGCAGCACCGACTTAATATGAGACGCTTTTTCCTTCTGGTGTGGATCTAGTACCGTGCTCCCTGGGACTGTTACGAAGCAGGATTCCATCTTCCCCGCTTTTCAGTTGTTTATTCCCTTCCTCCCTGTTATTGTCTGTTCTTGTCCTGTGCTCAGATTCTGGCTCAGCTCAGTGAAGGTTTTTAAGCTGTTTTTAATCTCCAGCAGATTTTATTACCAGCGTGATAGAGCAGCTTATCTCCAGAAGCCATCTCAACTGTTTTACAAGAGCAGGTGAGGCAGTCAGAAGTGCGGGATAAGCTGCACCGAAGTCACCGTGCAGCCATTTACCCATTACTTTGTTCTCCAAATGTAAGCCTTTATAGAAAAGGGAGCGTGTTACAGTAAAATCACTCGGGGAATGTCAGAGCAAATTGGTTTTGTATATGAGGCACCCCGTGATGAAGCAAAGTTGAGGTAACTGTGCATCCTTACCCCTTGGGTATTTCGGAGAGAGAAGGTGTTTGCAAAATCTTTGTTACGCTGCCTCTGCTTTGCTGTGTGTTGGTTACTGCTGGTCAAAGCTCATTGTTTTAAGTGTGTGCGTGCAGACATCGTGATGCTGGAGATGTTAGCAGGCATCGAAACTGGCCTTTTGATGAGCTCGCGATCTCATTCCCTCCTCTCATTACTTGAAAGAGCAGAAGTTAGCTATCTGGAGGAGCAAGGGAGCAGCCCGTGAGTAGTGTTCATTCTGTCAAGCTTCTGAGTTAAAATATTTTAGTGATCAAATTGCCAGATATTGTATACAGGATTTGTTCATTGTCCAGGCAAGACACCAAGCACCTGCCCTCGGGTACCGGGATCACAATTTTCTGCTTCTTCTGGGTGAAATCTGCAACACTGGCATCAGGACTTAAAAGCCCCGCTGAAAATGTGTGTGTCTCCTTGCGGGTTCACAGCACCTGTGTTGCTTTGGCCAGAAACTCTTTGGAAAATTCTCCCCAGGGGATTTTTTTCTGGGTTCCGTCTTGTCATGGCAGCCTAAGCGGTAGAAGAAACTGTCGTCTTGTCTGAACGCAGCCCGCTGCGGTCAGGTGAAGCCTTACCCTCTTGGCTGCTGGACTTTTTTTTTTCCCTTCTGTAGTTGTTATATGCTTGTTCTGGCTGATCTATCAAATAGTTTAGTGGCTCTGATAGAAGAGTCTCTCACCTTCGCTGTGCTCTGATGGTGTACAGGTCACCTAGCTGTTGACAGGACGTGGAGAAGGAAAATGGGATGTGCTCTGTAATTGTAACGGTTACGTGCGCCGCAGGAATGCATGCATCTGAACCCGTGCTCCGTGCCTGGCTGAAGCAGGCCAGCGTGTGGCGAGCTTTCTGCTCCAGCAATCCCCTTCCCGCGCTGCACACCAGTACCGAGCTCCTTGCGCCCTGTCCACGGAGCAAATGAAGGCATTGTTAAAAAAAAAAAAAAAAAGGATCCGGTATATTGAAACCGTCTCTAGGAACTGCTTTCTGTTGTCGTTGTCCGCTCTTCAGACACATCAGCTCATCACAGTGTTCTTCTTTCTGTCTTCTCCCCTCCCCAGAGACAGGCCAGCCTGCCGCATCCTCCTGCCTGGCCGTAAGCGTGGACACTACTCCAGGGGTGGTGGAGGACAGGAATCGGGTCGCTGCGTGCCCTTTCCTCCTCCCTGGCCCCTCTCATGAACTGCTTTTTACAACTGGTGACCCCCTTTGTTTCTTGGAGCCACAGCAAAGGCCAGGGTGACAGTATTTCACATTCTCCTCAAAGAAGTTGGAGAAATCTCTTTCTCTCTTGGGCCAAGGGTATGAATTTTGAGGTGCAGAAATACCACAGCTACAAACGCGGACGGTTGTTTATTCAGAGCTGCAGTTATTGCTGGCTTTTCCCATAGGCTCTCGTATTTCAGAGAGGATGTCACAATAATTCAGATAGCGTATTCCCAAGGTCTAAACTTTCACTAGCTGATAGGGGCATAGTCCTTGGAGACTTGTGAATAAATCTGACAGGTAATGTGGAAATGGTTCAGTGCCAGCCAGCCAGCTGCTTTCTTTCTTCGGTTCTTGCATTTAGCTCAGTGTCTGGTGTTACACCGAATTGGTTTTGTGATGAGATGATGGATGTATCTCCTTTTCCCTTTAGATGGTACCCTAAACGCAGACAGCTAGTATGTCCAGCCGTCTGGAGGGTGGCAGCTCTGTATGCTTCTCCAGCTTTTATTTTATGCTTTTAGTTCTGAACCAAGCCTTTAACACAGAGTATTTCCATGGCGGGGGGCGGGGGGGGGGGCGTGGTGGTGTGACTCCCCCCTTTCCTAGGCAATAAGATATTTTAATGCCCTGTGTGGAGCTTCAGCATGGGAAGAAGGTTCTTTTCTAGTTACCGCAATCAAAGCAATAGCGCTGAAAGCAGCTTGATTTATGAAGGAATTTTTAAGTGGAGTTGCAGAATACTTTATAGTGACTCTGGTGGGGCCAATTAGTGCATTAAATTATCTGTATGTAAAGTCCATTTTAGCTCTGCGGTTTTGATTCTTGGTGACTGTTACATTCGTATTTCTTGGCCAGGTTTAAAAGGTGACCGTGAAGCTGTAATGATGGTATAACCGCTGCAGTACAAGAAATGCAAAACGCTGTGGTTAGATATTAACTGTGATCTGCACTTTTGTGCATGTTGATCCTTGAAGAGCTGACCGTTTATTTTCTAGTGTTTAATTTTTCACTTCTGTTCCCCAGAAGAATGTAGACTGGTTTAACCTTAAGCACCTATTCTTAGCCTTTTTTTTTTTTTTTGTTTTGTTTTGCACTGGGGCATATTTGTCCATATATCATGAGCTCTAATAAGGAGACACATCATCTGTGTTTGTAGCAGAACATTATAAATACAAGGACACTGCCATGTAACGATTCAGAGTTATCGAGTCTCTCATCTGCTGTCGCCTCGCGTACGCGTGCCTGCCGTGCATGTCGGAGGACTGACCTGCGGCTCTTCGTCGTCTGCGCAGGGCCAGGGGCAGCGTAGCACAACGCAACGTTAAAGTCTGTCTAACCGGAATCCGTTTGAGAGTCATGCGTTCACGTGCAGCCTTGTCACTTTGTGTGTGAACTGCAGAAACACACGATTTGAAATACGGTTACAGGGGAAGGGCGATACTGCATTTGCACACCCATCATCTGATTCATCTTTCCAAGCACCGCTGGGTCTCGGTGTCCAGCTGAGTCCAGCTTGGGTGTTCGGGACAGGGAGGGGACACGCACAGAAAGGAAATGGCTTAAAGAGCACGTTCTGCTCGGTCCGGAGGATGCGACAGGACCCTTGCGCAGGCTTCTGCTGTGAAGACTTAATCTGAGTGCTCATCGCTGAGAAATTTCTCTCTTGCGTGTTCAGCTTTGATCATAACACAACCTTCTCCACCTGCCGCAACAGGATTAGGTGAGAGATGATCTGTGATAGCAGGCACCGCGAGCTATGCCAAAAGCCTGGAATTGCACTCAAAATGGATGAGCAGGCGGAGAACGTCCGACTACGGTGTCGGTCCTTGCCTTAAGTTATCTGAAAACTGCAGTCTCGGTGATCCTGCTGCGCTGTATAGCCTGTGTGAGAAACAAGCTGAGCGCTATCTCCGTGGAACCAAAAGTGGTGTTTTGACAGGATTTAGTTCTCTTCAAAAACGCTGCATTACCAAAAATGAACATTGTTGTTCTTCCCTGGCGAAATTCCTTTCTTTTGTTTCCTGGAAAGCTTGAACAGCCCCTTACAGTTGGCAACGGGAAGAAAAGAAGGACCTGAGACTTAAAGCACGTACTTTCATAGAAAAACAAGATACATTAGGAAGGGAGCCGGTCCAAGTGCAGGAACCAAGTCTGTTACGTACGCCTTTTGTACAGCGCCGTTTTGTTGCAGCGTGTCTGTGGCCGACCGTCACTGGAGCGTCTCATCGCCTGCTGCATAGGACAGCTTCTTAAGCGTGCAGAAGTTGCGGTTGTTTTGACAACTGTATACTAAATTTATCTGGAAATAAAGGGAAAAATTTAGTCTTGCGTTGCTATGTGTGCCTCGTGTTTTATTTATAGTTTGTTAGCCAAACCTGCTGACAGGATATATCTAACTTACTGCCTGGGGAATGAAGGGAGGTAGGATTGTACCAGCCGCTGCCTGGAGAAGGCATTCCGGAGGCTCTGCGAAACTTCACATCAGGCAGAAAGTGTGCGGGCAGATGGCAGCTGCTCTAATTAAGACTTACTGTCTCTGTCTTTTTCTCCTGCTGCTGTGGCTTTTAAGGTATCTCTCTCCTTTTTAACACCAGAGGAATTTTAGTAATTTATTATCTGTGCAGCACGGTACGTATTAAATTACAGTGATAAACGAGCTTAAACCCACTGAAGTCAATGTCTTGAATCTTCAGTAAATTGGACTAAGATGACAAGTCTCCCAAGACAATGGCAGCTGAAGATGTGTAAATGAAGCTGCCATTTATGGTTGGTTATTACCCTTCACCAAGATCTTTTGAACTGAGGCTTATAAAACACATTGACAGTCTACGCAGCTATAGAGATGCTAGGCAAAAAGAGAGATTCCGTAGCAAATTCACATTCAAATCACATTGCCCGTGGGTGCTCCCGATGCTGGAGTGCAGTTAGCACAGATGAGAATCAGCTCATCTTTTTCCATTAAGCGTTTTGTTGTTTTGTCGGTTGGGATTTGGGGGGGGGTGGTTTGTTGGTTTGGTTTTTTTTTGGAAGTGCATCCAGCGTTTGGTAAAGGCTGTGGTAATTGGGTGCCTGCTGGCGGCGACCGCTGCATCCGTACGGTCACAGGCTGACGTGCCAGAATATTTCAGCGTTTGAAATTGAGTCTGTTTCTTTCCCTTCGTGCGGGGGCTTTGCCCAGGGTTTGTTCGTTAGGATATAAAATGAGGTTTTCTTTGGTGTTTCAGAATTTCAGAAGCTGTGGAGGAGCATTCCCGTGGATTCTATGGATGAGGAGAAAATCGAAGAGTATCTGAAACGACAGGGTATTTCTTCCATGCAAGAAACTGGACCAAAGAAAATAGTAAGAGATACAAATTACAGATCTTTCTGGGAGATTCCCCCTTCCCCACCCCGCAGTGTTAATTCCAGAACGTGTTGGTGAGCCTGTGCACAGCTGCTTTGTGTAGCTCGGGGAAGTGTGACCGATTTTAAGAAGTTGCAACAAACAATGCTGCAGCCAGCAGTCAGTGTTTTTATAACACGTTTGAGCCAGCATTATCCAAGCAGCATCAAGAAAAGGGCAAATGCCAGAAATCCCTGTGAGCTCCAAAGTGGAAGCTTCTGCTTGAAGCTGTACGGTACATTAGGAGTAGAAGAATAGTTACTTTTTTGGGAGGAGGGTGGGGTTTTTTAGCTTTCTCTTTTCTGCTAAATAGCTTTGAAATCCTGATGGGGGAACCATGTAATGTGCCTCCCACCACACGCACGCTGTTCTCTAGACAGGGTGCAATACGCTCCTGTTTTACTGGGAGGCCAAAATGGCTGCACGCTCTCCAAAGTTGCTTTCTTCCTGGCTTCAAACAATATATTTTTTACATTTATTTGTACGTGATATACCATGTCTTTTCTGCACTTGGCTTCACGCTGTCCCTTCACGAGAGCCCTTCCACACAGGACTTGTTCCTGGTTTTTGCTAGTCCCTGCACTAGATTCTTTAATGCCTGTCGTCACGTAGGCACTCCTCGTGGATTCCTTATATGCTAAATGCGTCTTTGAGGACGTAATTGTGGCTAGAATTATGGGGCACGTACCTGCCTCTGTAGCTGCTTGGGAGCGTTTGGAAACTTCACTTCTACTTTGCTGTCGTGCGTGGGATACTGAGACTCCGCTCCGTCCCCGGGGTCGTCTCCCTGCCTGGATTTGAATTGAATGCCGTTGCTTCTTGCAAAAACAAACCAGCACCTTTCCCGCCTGCCCACCCCTGGCGCAAGCAGGGTTCTTCTGCGCAGAAGTGATGACTAGCACAGCGTCACACAGCAGGTCAGATGTCGCAGCTGGAGGGCAGATCTTTTGACTACTGTTTATTTCTTCTTGTAGGCTCCTATTCAGAGGAGGAAGAAACCAGCTTCTCAGAAGAAACGTCGATTCAAGACTCACAATGACCACTTGGCCGGAGTATTAAAAGATTACTCTGATGTCGTTCCTGGCAAACAGTGACCGGTTGAATTCTGGAGCAAACAGGCATTTTTATACAGGCTTTTTGCCGTTCGGGCTCGGTGTCTGCTCGCAGAAAGACTGACTGTATATAGTAATGTGATGTGTTTTCCCCCATCCCAGCAACTGCCGAGATGAAACAGGTCAGTTTAAGAGCCAAATATGAACTACCAAATTTAGAGTTTAATTTAATTAGCTGAGGGGAAATGTGTCTTTAATTAAGAGGTTCTCACTAGCTGCCTCTTGACCTAGAGTGATAAATGGTGCTCAGCGTGTAATGCAGGAGTTCCTGGTCAGTGCTTAACTCTGCTTTTACATTGCTTAATGGGCATTTACCTGGAATTACGTACAGGGGGCTTTCTGGTAGAATGGAACCCAGCATTCGTTTTACCTATTTCAGGAAAACCTTTTCCTAAAATCACTGCAGGCAACTTGCTTTCACAGTCAAATACACCCACAGTTTGTATGCTTCTTCCTTGCCGTGGGACTGAGCTTTCCTGAACGTGTGTGATGTCTGAGGCTCCAACTCAGAAACAAACCCCTCCCAAACTCCCGGCAGGCTGCAGGATGGCAATGCGGCCGTAGCTTCCTAACGCTAAGCAGAAATCGCCCTCGGCGAGTTCTCGTCACTGTAGCGGATGCACGTGTGTTGCACAGTTCTACTCTATGGACAGGAGGGAAATAAAATGACAGTGTAATACTGAAGCGATGTTCTGGGTTTTTTTTAAAGTAATAAACTGACAATGCTGGTTTCCAGTGTTGCTTCCTTAAAGAATGACAGAATCAACGTCTTTTCAATGACTTACTGTTCTGGGCTAACGCTGTCATCTTTTTATCGTTCTTGGTTAGGAAGGAACCACCTTAAATGAAAGCTCCCTCTAGATGCCCGATGTTCCCTGCAGTACAGACTAACGTGGAATGCGGCCAAATTTATGTCCTCTTGATAACTTATTTTTATGTACCGAACCAGAGTCAATCAATGCCGATACTGTTTTCATGGCGCTGCGGGAGAGGAGCTGTGCCTCTGCTCTTCTAGGGTTAGGATGAAAGATAAAATACGTGACTGCGATATCCCACCGACAGTAGATTGCTGCTGCGTGCACGCGAGCTGTCGTCTTGCTCGGTGTATCGGGGGCTGAAGCAGAGGCTGTCAGATCTGGACACACAAACGGATGAAGAATAAGGCTTTGTTGCTGTCGCACTGAACAGGTTGTGCCTGCTTGGGGAAGCACAGGAAGGAGGAATATACTTCTGTAAAGTGTAACATTTATCCTCCTGATTTTAAAGACTGCTCTTTTGAGAAACAGACAATACTTCCAGCATTGCACGTCAGTCTTTAGAGTTGCTAAATGCCGGTAGGAGGTTTCTTCTATTATTTTTTTTAATGTGTGTGTGTATATATATATATATATAATTTTTATGCTTTTTAAATGTATATATATATATATATATAAAAACATGCTGCTCCAGCTGGTTTTGAAACTGCTTTTCTTTCCTGTATGTTCCAGGTCAGCACAAGCAATTCCTCTTGGAGCTTTTTAGTTTTCTGTTAAAGCTCTGCTTTAAAGCACCTGCGGCACGCTTGCAAAACTGTTCACCTCTCTTCTGTCATCTTCACTCAGAAAAAGAAGAAAAAAAAAAGTTTCCTTCCATCTGCCGCATTTTTGAGCAAATTTTTTTTTTATATTTTTGGTGGTGGTGCTCAGACAAAAGCAGAGCTCCTAGTGAGCTCTGAGTTGCCTTTCATACCTTTGGGGGTTTTTATGGGGTAACTTCCCAGTCGTCTTACGTAGCGTTACCCTTTCTCTGTGGACCAAAGCTTGCAAAGCAGACTGTAAGGTAGGCTACCTGTTTTGTTTCTCTGCTCAAGCGATTAAGATAACAGGGGAGCCTAAAGAAAACACCTTCAGCTACTTTCAAATATTAAAAATACGTTAGGTCAAAAAATAGGAGAGCAGGAAAGGAAGATTGGCTACCAGCGCTGTGTGCTGCGCTGGCATTGTCAGGCTCCAGTTGCGAAGACGGGATTAGATGTTTTGTCTTGCTGGAGGAAGTCTTCTCCTCTGCTGTACTAGCAGAGAGGGCATAATAAGTTTTACAGCTTGTTAGGGAGCAGTCTCAAAAATAGCTGAAGCTCACGTTGGCCCGTTAGAGGTGGCACGGAATATAGACAAGCAGTCGTGAAAGAAACGAGTTCAGAAAATAAGCGCGAGCTCCTCTCTTTTGTGTGGGTTTCAGGAGTTGGGTTTTGGTTCTCTATCGGAGATGCTCCCAGCTGTCCTTACAGGTTTTTCCCAAGACCTCTTAAAAATCAAATGGTGCGGCTTGAAAACGTCTCAGACTATATCAACGGGAGGCTGTTTGCTGAAAACATTTTAGTACCACTCCAGTCCACTTGAGTCTCTTCACAGCATAACGTCCAAATCAGGCTTTTCGCTGATGTTCAGCGTAAGAGTTCACAGCTGTTAAAAACTTAAACCTACTTCATCTTCTTCCAGGGTGTTCTCATGTATTCCGTGTCTGGCAAGATGGTTCTCCCAGCGGCCAAAACCATTATGCCCTCAGCTTGCTTTCTTTGGCAAAATCCTTCTTCCCTCAGTCTGGCAGTGCGAAGGACTGCTGAGAGGCGTGATGCTCTCTCCTGGGGGCCGTGGGCCTATTTCTCCATCTTCTCTTCCTTCCCTGGAAACGTCTGCTGCTAACCAGGAAGGTAAGGAGACTCGGGCTGCCCTCAACAAAGATAGAACATCGAATGAAATATTTCAGTTGGATGGGACCTACGATGATCATTTAGCCTATGGCAGGCATCTTCGTCTCACGCATTTCAGGAAGGCTCTTTGGCAAACCCGTATCAGCGCGGGTTTTCCCTGTGCCTGCCAAGTGAGGACTTGCCTCTGCCACTCTCCTGAGGCTCCTCAGGTGATGCATGTCCTGTCCAGCAAGGACGTCGTTCCCTCGGCTCCAGGATTCCCTGTGTCGATCTTGTCATTTGAGCCTTTCTAACCCTCTGGGGCCATGGAGGAATGCAGGCACTGATGAGCAGTTCTTCTGATCAGCATCCTTCTCTTCTTCCCCGTCCGTATCAGCCAGGAGCAGAGGGGCGTTCGGCTCCCACCCCCCGTGATGCCGAAGGACATACGGACAGGGCCCTGGGGAAAAGGAGGACGCTCTTTCTCAATGATGGGAGCTCTCCGAGATACATCTTGGCCATCTACATCATCCTTTCGCTTGCACAATTGCATCTTGAGCCTGTGGCGGCGAGGACAGTAGTCGCTGGAGCTCTTCCCAAGAGAACACAGCTCTTCTGAGGTCTGCAACCAGCCAGAGACGTGCAGTCCCGTTTCCCCCTCGATATTACACTAGTTCATCTTGTTGGGATGGAGCTGTGCCAATTCCCCGGGGATGAAACTGGAGGAGGAGGAGGAGGGAGGCGGTGGGGTAAGCCAGGCATCGCATCGCTAACAGCTTTTCCCCTCTAGCCAGGCATGGCTGGTCTAGGATTTGCTTCTGAAAAGGGATCTTTTCTGAAAGGGCATCTGTCAACAACGTCAGCATACCTGCCCGTGGGGATCAGGGGCTACGCGGGCCCTTCAGGACGAGCTCTTTAGGTCTTTTTGGGGTCTCTGTACGTGAACCCGACCTTTTATTTTGTCTGCTCCTCCTCACCCCCACACTGAAAGCACTGTTGTTTTTTTAAGGTACAAGTTGAATAGCCATGGGGTGTCACACCGCTAGACATGGAGCTCTACTGGCTCTCCTCTCCTAAAAGTTGCTCTAACTGAAGAGTTATTCCACTGCCTTCTCCTCCGTTACGATGATCATTCTGGAAGGGGATGGAAAACAGCAGGATTTTGTATGGTTGAATGAGAAAACTGACATTAAGGCGGTGGTGTACCAGAGCTAATCTATAATTCATCATGATCATTCAAGGCTTTTAGAGAGCTGAGGAGAGAGAGGCAAGAGAGCCCCGACAAACGGTATAAAGACCCCGCACGTGGCTGTAGCCAGCGAGGGCTGTCACTTCGCATGAGCACGGGCAGCGGTGCAGGGCCACCGGGGAGAGCCGGGCTCCTGGTACCTGCTGATGAGGAGGGGCTGCGTTTGCAGATGACTAAAGTAACTATGGCACTGACATCTCATTATTTCCAGCTTTGTTGCTTGCTTTCCGGTCGCTGCTAATGTACCAGGCCCAAATTCCTTTGTGTGTTACTGCCTCGGGGGCCTCTGGCAGCTACTGCATCTGGGGGAGGATGTCTAGTAGGGTTGAGTGCTTACCGTTGGCTGGTTAAGATCGGCAAGGCTAACCGCTAACAACCATCAGGAAGAGGAGAGCTTGGACCCCTGTCTGCTGGTGCTGGCTTTCTGCTGCTGGCAAAGTCAACGATACGGCTGGATCATCGAGGCTTACTGCTGAGTTGTCACCAAGAGAGGGAACAGCCTGAAAACAGCATTCCCGGCCGTCTCAGGTAGCTGGCATCGCTACGGCACTGCCAACCTGGCACTAGGGGTGCTTGGAAAAGGCAGCCAGGAGCCCTGGGCCAGCTTTTTGGTGTCGTGCAGAAGGCCAGGTGGTTTGGGGCTCAATCTCCTCCCAGGGGAGAGAGGCTCTGCTTCCGCGCTGCTTCTCGGGTCTTTCGTTCTGGCTCCGTAGGCGCGTTCCTAACTGTGTCTGTCTTGTCAGTCCCGCGCGGGCTCTCTGGCCGCTTCCCCGTAAAGCAGATAAGGAAGAGTGGCGGTTCCCCAGAAGAGACGGCTTGTCTGGACACAGCAGGGCTCTCGGCAGGAAGGCAGCTTCTCCGTCGTGCTGGGTATTGCATAGCCGTAGCTGCTCTCTTCCCAAATGAGGCGAATGCAGCCTGCGCCGCTCCAGCGAGGGCCAACGGAGTAAGGGAAGCTTTTGGCTCTCTGCTCAGCACCGGGGAGGTCACACCTGGAAACTGTGTCCAGTTTTGGCCTCCCCCCTCGTTCAAGAGGGATGCAGGGATGCTGGGGAGGGTCTGGTTGGGTCTCCTGGGCTGGCCAGGGCTGGGGGCAGAGCGCCTGGGAGGGGAGTGGGGAGCTGGGACAGCTCGGCGTGGTGAAGAGGCGGCCGGGGGCGTAGCTAATCTCAGGTACAGCAATGCAAAGGGCAGTTAGGAAGATGATGTGGTCAAACTCTTTTTGGCAGCCCTGGTGGATGACATAATAGGGGAATGTGGGAAGTTTGGCTGGGATATTAGGGAAAAAAAACCCCAACTGGTGGGGAGGTGTCTCCATCCATGGAGGTTTCATGTCTTCGCCCAGACAAGGCCAGGCTGCCCAGATCTCTTTTTGGCAACAGTCCTGTTGCAAGAGGGAGGTTGGATCGGAGACCTCCTGCGGCCCCCGTGGGTCCGAGCTCTGGTTCCTTCGGTGCCGCCCAGCTTGCTGTAAGAGCAGATCTCCTTGTTTCTTGCTGGTTTGCTTTCTGCTGCTTTGGTTTGCAAGTGTGTGCAGCGGCCTCTGTGTTACCCAGCAGCCTGAAAAAAAATCAGCCGTGACTCTGAAAACCCATCAGCGCTTCTGTGGTTGGAACCCACGTGTGGGACTGCACCAGCCTCGTGGGTTAGACGTTGTGCAGAGTGCAAGCACAGCAGGGGAGAAGGATGGTTAAGACAGGAGGTTGTCCTTCCATTAAGTTAATTTTTTGACTGTACCTGCACTTCTGGGCTTACATCCAAGGCCTGAAGTACTTGTGCGATTTCCTCCTGCCTCCATCAGTTACGCTGTATTCTCTATTCCCTCCTGAGCTAGTTATTAATTATGGAGACTGCAGAGATGAAGTCCAGACTCTGCTAATGGTTGACTTCCCCGTGTTTTAGAAGCAGCATTTCAGGGATCTGCTAATGGTATTTCTTAGGTCTGCTTTTTAAGCTCCACCATCACCTTGGTTTCTAGCCTGAGCGTGGCAGCGAGGCAGATAACGGTGTTTAAATGTTGGCCGAAGCCTGGCTTTCCGGGCAGCCTGCAGTTGCAGGGCACGCATCTGTGGCACTCTGCTCTTCTCCCAGGGCTGAAAACGTCTCCCTGGTGCGGGCGGTGCCTGGCCTGGGCAGGGCTGCCCTGGCTCTGGGCTGCAGGCACGGCCCCAGGGCAAACTTCAGGCTTTCAGGTGCGTCGTGCAATCCCCCCCCGCCTGCCGTTATCCCGGTCCTTCCCAGGGCGGTGGGATGGCCGATGCTCTACCTGCGTGCTTTCCCGGGCGTGCGGGGCCTTTTCGTGCTTGCAGGGAGCGCAGAGCAGCCTTGCCTGGCCGCGTTCGGGCGGTGCGGTGACCCTTGCTGGCTGATGCCACTCGATCTCCCCGAGCTTTGAGAATCAGGGAGCAGATCCACGGCGAGCGCTGTGCCCAGCTGTCCTCACCAAGCCACCTCTTTGCTCTTAGCCACCGGCTTCCCTCCCAGCCCGTGTGTGAGCCTCTAAAGCCAAACCCCAGCACTCTCTCATCTTTCCTCTCCCAGCCTTGCTATTCTTTCCCCCCTTCTCCCAAGGAGGCTGTGCTGGGCTCGCTGCTCCGTCCGCCCTCGGCGCCGGCTCCGTCTGCCCTTTGCTCTCCCTACCCTGGCTGGCCCTTCTCCGTTCCCGCAGCGCGATCCCCTGGTCCCTGCCACTGCTGCCTGCACAGGCTGCCTGCTCCCCCCCCAGCCCCGTACAATCCTCTGGGAGATACAGCTCTCCTTCTCTCCTGTCTTGTTCCCGTTTGTCCGCCACTCGGTTGCATCCGTCCGATGTGGGGAGTTAGTGCTGTGTTTTTCTCCGCAGACCCTGCCGACTTGTTCCCGGCCGTCGCTTCCAGCCTGCTGCCCCAGCCTCGGGCGCAGCAAACCTCTGCGCAGGGCTGCGGGGATGCGTAGGAAGGAGCTGCTCGCATCCTCCCCGAGCTTAGCCTTGGCATTAAGGGGATGGGGAGGGAAAAACTTGGGAAAGTGGAAACGAGGAGTGTGAAATTTTCTCATTTTGGTTTTTCCAGCTCTGCCAGTTCGTACCCCCCTGGGACTTATCCCTGGTATCGGATGCCAGCACTGGCCCGGGAGTCCCTGGACCCGTTTTGCAATCTCCCGATGTCAGCCAGCAGCTCGGGCCTTCCTGTAAGCGCCCCGACGGTCACGGAGAAGGAATGTTCTCCCGGCCGCATGGGGAAAGGTCACCACGGGCAAAGGGGACGCTGGGGCTGGGCGAGCGGCTCGCCGCTCCCTCCCCTCGCCGACGCGGGCAATGCTGATCAGCATGGAGCTGAAAACCTTTTGGTTTACGGGGGAAACTTATTTAAAAAAAAAAAAAGGTTCAAAAAGTGAAATATTTTTGGCAAGGCCCTGCTTCCTTTCGTGGGGCAGATCTCGGAGCAGATGCTGTGCCCAGGCAGAGGCCGGGAGGACGCGTGCATGTTTCGTTGCTTTCCTAGCTGGAGGATGTTTGCTGTTGAATCGGCTCCCGAAAGCATTTGTGCATCTCGTAAAGCGGAGCCTGGGACAGCGGTGTCGGCCAGTTACCGCCGCTCTGAATAGCAGATGGGCTGAGCAATACGTTGCGTTGCGCTCGCAACAAACCTCTCCCCTGAACGCGACTCACAAAGAAAGCTGTGACTTGCGGCGGAGGATTAGCATCCAACTTTAAGGGCTTAACTCCCCGGCTCATCCCTCCCTGCCAGCTGGGAGTTTCAAGTTAACACCACCATGGCTTTTTCTTCTGCCTTCCACAGTTTGCAGCTCCTGGCACTTTGTTTTGAGAGTCTGCCCCGTTGGCTGAGGCTCCTGGGGACGCTGGTCACATTTATTGGGGCGGGGGCGGAGCGGAGGAAGGAGGAGGAATTTCTAGGTTGGGCTTACGAACCGAGTTTTGTGAAATTCTCAGTGTGTTTAAAAAAAAATAATAAATAAATGAAAAAATCTGGCCCTTCGTCTCTAGGTTACGTTTGCTTCTGCTGTGGCTGAGCTCATGGAAAATCGCAGCTTAGCTCCTGCGCTCAGTGCCAAGATTAGTAGGTTTAAAAACTAACCGATAACATCTTTGTAAACTTGGAGTCATTTCTTTTAAAGCCTGCTGATCCCTCCAGCCTGAATTTTGGAGCTTTCCTAGAGATCCCAGCGAGCCGAGCAGGACAGTATCTGCCCTGAAAAATCACCGCGTCCCTCAGGAACGTCGCCTTTAAATTCCCGAGGGAGGAAGGAGGCTGCTGGTCCCCGAAGGGTGCGTGTTGGGATCCTTCTCCCTGTTCCTAACCAGATACACAGCACGCGACGACCCTCTGCGCGTAACTTAGAATCATCACTGGTTTTATTTTTAAAAAATTACAATAGAAAAGTACCTTTAAACATATTTCCAAAAGCGGAGTAGACAATGTGGAAGCTTTTCTCCTCTCCACAAGATAAAGTACAGGAAATAGTTTGCGAAAAGAGTTAGTCCGTCGCTTGGAAACGCTGGTATCGTTCCTTTTAGAGCCGCTCAGAGGTTTGTCTGGGAATTGATTTCTTCTCATGTCGCCTTTATCAATCCCACTTTTTACAGAAGCCCCCAACAGGACCGTTTCCCATTGCACCATCTCGCACCGCCCCCACCCCCCCGCCCTGGCTCCGGCAGCCGAAATCTCAGCCGTCTTATTTTGGCCCTCCCGCAGAATAAAAAGGAGGAGGAAGAAAAAGGTGATGATGTTTAACAAGGCCACGGGCGCCCTGCGTCTTCAGAGCAGCTGGGAAACCGGCTACGGCGAAGCCTGGGCAGCGGCCGAGCTCGGTGTACTCTGTGGCAGGGATGGGGTGGGGAGGAAAGGCAATGAAAGGAGAAGTTTTGCGTCTCCTTTTGCAAAAACCTGAAATCTGTTGGAGGTTTTGGTTTGCTTTGCTTTGCTCTTTCTTTTTCCAAATTCCTCCTGGAGCAAGGAGAAGGAGAGACCAGTATGCCAAGCGGTCTCTCTGCTGGTACGCTATCTCCGTAAAGGTTACAGATGCTGCCCCAAGGGCAGCCTCCCTTGTCTTTGCGCATGGAAACGTGAAAATGCTACACAGCGAGCCACCGGACCGGCATCGCCTTGACGCTAAAACCCCAGCTCAGCCCAGCGCTCTGGCGTAATGGTAGGCACGTGCCTGAGCCCCTCGGGACTCACGCCCAACCTCGAGTAAGCTGGCAAACCCAGGGTTTGTTGGTTTGATTTGGTTTGGGTTTTTTTTTCTCATACAGCAGTTTACGTTGCCCGTAACAACTTCAAGCAGTCACGGCAGGAGGAGGAGGCAAATTGTCACCTTGCTACATGTGCGGGCTGTCTCTGCCCGTCCCTGATCCGAGCCGTTGTACCATCCCGAAGCTTTGCACAGCAAGCTATTAACATAGCCCTAAGGTAAAAAAAAAAAAAAAATCCACCATAAGAAAGTTTCTGATTGTCCTGCCTGGTTGTCATTTGGTACAACTGGGAAGAAAACGGTAATACTGTAAGTGTCCGCAGGCATCTTGCCGATACAGCCGGAGCACAATTCCTACGAACCCAAATCGTGCCTCTCGACATCCGCACGCACGTGAACATCACGCCTTCGACATGCAGCTGACGGGGCGGCGGGGATAGAGACTCTTAATTACACGCATTCGGAAGTCAAGCACAACACTTGTGGTCCAACCCAGTGTAAGATTGTCCTGTTTAGGAGGTTTGGTACAAAAATACTTGCTCTCGTTTTGCTGCTTTTTTTTTTTTTTTTTTTTTGTAGTCTGCTTTCCTATGGTTCCATTTGAAAAGACGTTTCAAACACTACAGCGATGCCTGTCAAACCATGCTTTCAGAAGTAACACACTCTTTCTTACAAATATACAGTGTAAAAGAGGAAAATATTATTACTAGGTATGCTTTTCGTTTTTCTTCTAGGAGAGCAGATGTGTGATAGAGGCTGTGGGAAAGTCTTGGAGGAATCCAAACTTGTGCGAGGTTTTTGGGTTTGGTTTTGGTTTTGGTTTTTTTTTTTTTTTCAAGCCTGTAACAACAGAGAGAGGTGTTAAAAACGGGCTGAGACAAAGCGGAAAAGGGGCTGTGGTTAATCTCTCTTCCTTCGTGGGGAAGCTCCCGTGCCGCAGCCCTGGGGGCTTTTGGAAACGGGGCTCTCCTTGTTTTGGAAATGGGGCGAGGATGGGAGAGCAGCAGTTTTTTAACCGGGAACGGGCAAGGTGGGAGATGCCCGCAGGGAGAGCCGGGGCTGTCGGCACCCCGGGGTCAGTCGGCCAGGCAGAGGGCAAGGACCCCGCTGGGCCCAGTTTTGCTCCTCCCAATGGCTGTGGTCCCTGAGGGTTTTAACTGGGAAGCTGAGAGTTAAGTTTTGAGCTGAATTTTGCACTTAAGAGGAATTCGGTCTCTGTTGATCCAAGGCAGGAAGCGAGGACGGCAGCGAGATGAGATTACCGGGGGTAATTCAAAGCCGAGAGGCATTCCTCGGCTGTCGAAACTCTCGCCCCAGATAACAACGATAAACGCGGGAACGGCAGAGCCGCGGTTCGGTGCACCAGGCGCCGTGCCGTGCCGCAGCGGGAGCAGCAACGCCACCCTGCAGGGATCAATCCCGGGGACGCACCCGCCTCCCAATGGGGACATCGCCTCGGCTTCCTCACCCCTCTCCCCCCCTCCCCAAAGCAGCAAAGCCCGAGGAGCCGCGTTCCCCTGGCGCAGCCGGGCAGCCTTACCAGCACACTGTGGTTTCGCGGAGAGCACGCCAACCCAGTAGCCGCCTTGGAAGACTCCATTAATACCCACAAGACTGACTGTAGGCCACCATCACACACCTGAGACCTGCGAGGGGACACAGCGGAGGGTTAGGGACAGGGGCAGCCGGCAGCCCGGGGCTGAGCTCGGTGCGCCACGGGGAGAGGTTGTTTTGCCTAAGGGGACGGTTTGCAGCTTAGTGGCAAATAGGAGGAGGATGCAGGCGGGAGAGCCCGCGTTGTGCCGTAGCCCTGCCTGGTGGGGAGCCGGGAGGTCCCCGACCCTCCGTCCTCGCCGCCCGCTGCAACTACCGGGGTTGCTGCGGGCAGGTGGACCTGTTCCAAGGGATTCACTCATCTCCCCTTCCCAAATACGGCTCTCCGTGCTTTTTAGCTGGAAACATTGGCACGTTCCGTATTTTGGAAGAACCACCGGTTCCCAAAAGCCTCGCCACTCCCTATTTTTATCTGCTGGGCCTAAAATAGCTGGTAAATACTTCGCGGATCCAAGTTTCGGGTCAGCTCCAGCCACGGCCGGTCCTCCTGCCCTCCCCAGGTGAGCGAGCCTCGTGGCAGCACCTGCGGGCACAGGAGCACGGGCAGCCGATGCCAGACCCTTTCCGCCTCCTCGGATCCGCTGGGATTTCGCCGCAGGTGGGTGCGGACGTGGCGCAGGAGGTTTCCCGGGAGGCACCGGCAGCGTGGGGTGGTCGGGGCACACTGGGATTACGGGGCAAGCGATGCTCGGCATCAACTGAGTCTCTCTCCCCTCTTCCATTTGACCCCCCTTTGTTTATTTATCCGCAAAAAGCCGAGTTATTTGCCGAGCGTTATCCTCCCAACCTCCCTCGCAGGGCTTTTTCCGTCCGAAGAGGTCCCAGGCGTAATCCAACCAGCCCCCCCCCCCCCCCCACCGCTGGGTAGCCGGGCACTTGGTAACGCCGTGCTCCTCGTTTTGGCATCCCCGCCACCCCGGGCTGCCCGGAGAGCTTTCATTAAGCTTTAATGAGATGTTTGCCTTGAACCGGGAGGCGGAGGTTGCCTTCATCGCTACACCCCCCCCCCCCCGGGCACGCAACCTCCGCTGCTGCAACAGCACGGGCCGGCGAACCGCGGATCTGCCTTTCCATCCTGCCCCGGGATGTTTGGGAAAGCGCTGGGGCAGACGGGGGGCAGAGACGTCCCCCTCCCCGGCCCACCACGGCGGCGCGGGACGGGAGCGGGGAGGCGGCACTCACCCGGCATTCAGCAGAACTGACGGGACTTCCAGCCCTGAGAACCAGCCTCGGAAGGAGGGAGCCAGCGCATCTGCAAAGACAAGAGGGGCAGGGGGTCAGGGGGGTGCTGGCCGCCCACCCTGGCACCAGCCGGCTGCCTCTGGGCTCCCCTTTCCCGGCCTTCCCCGGGCTCGGGGCGGAGGGAAGGCGAAACGCAAGCGGTACGGCCATCCCGGCTCCGGTTCGGACATGACACCGGATAGGGTCGGCCCCCCCCACCATTGCTTGCGGCGGGACCGAGCCAGGACGGCAGCACCGCGGTCTGCCCGCGCAGGAGGTGGGCTCACCCCCCGGTGCCACCTGCAACGCCCGCTTGAGCCGGGGGGGGAACCGTCACACGCCAAAACCTGGCAGCTCCCGCCGCCTGCCCGCGGGCGCTCGGTGTTTTCCCGGATAACGCCAGGTCAGCCCCACCGTCCCGAGGTTCCCATCCCGCCGCTCTCGGTGGGACCCAGCCGATGCAGCCACCCTGCAGCCAGCAGCTCCGGTTTGGGTGGTGGCACCCCCTTCCAACGCCCCCCACCAAACCCGCCGCGCCGGCAGCTGCGTGGGGGGACGGGGACGGGCTGCGGCCCCCAGCCGCGGAGCACCGCCTGCTTCACCGCAGCACCCCGGGGCGGCGCGGAAGGTCCCACCGCCATTCTCCCCGCCGTGCTGGCTCCGCAGCCACGGTGCACGAGAGTTCTTCTAACGGCATCAGGTCCCAGCCTGGGTTTTCCCGGGGGGGCCCCCTTACGCCTCCATTTTCCTTCACCGGCCGTTTCCCCGGCGCGGCGCAGGTGCTGCCTGTTAGCGGTTATTTGACAAGGCAAGTACGTAGCTGCAATAATATTTACCGCCGCTCTTCTATAAACAGCAGGGCCCAAAAAGCCGGAGTTTCATCCAAAGGCTGCGGCTGGTTTGCACGCCGAGTGCTTTTCCTCGCCCTCCCGCTCAAACCGGCCCCCGGCTGCCTCCGGCTCCCCGTGATGGCAGCTCCAGATAACCGGCTATCCCAGCTCAATCCTGGTGGGCCGGGGCCAAAAGCCTTTCGGATGCGGCTTATCCGGCAAATCTGTTTCCGTGCGCTCATTTCCTCCCGCTCACCGCCAAGCCGGAGCCAGCAGCGAGGAGCGAAAGCCGGGACGATGTCCGGTGTCGCTGCTGGGGGGGGCGGCCGCCTGCTCCCCTTCCCGCGGCGGGGGTCTCTTCCCGGCATCCCCGCCGTGCCGTTCCGGAAACATCCCGAAGGCTAGCACCGCAAAGAAATCCTCCGCCATCTCCGTTTCCGCTTCTTCTCCTCTTTTCCCCGCTCGTTTCCCGGGGCGGGTGGTTAATTTTTAACGGCCGCGTGCCGCCGTCAGGGGCTTCGTCAATAAAAGATGGGTCCTCCATTTGCGCTTCGCTTGTCCTCTCCTCCCCGTCAGAATCGCTTCGCGTCACTCCCCGTTTCCCGCAAGCTGCATCCCAGCGATGCTCGAGGGGCGGCCAGGGGTTCAGGAGCGCCCCCCTGTCTTGTGCCGCGTTGGGTGCCGGGAGCGACGGGGGCGGTCCAGCCCCAGTGAGCATCCTCCATCCCTCCTTCCCTCCTTCCCTCCTTCCCTCCATCCCTCCTTCCCTCCTTCCCTCCATCCCTCCATCCCTCCTTCCCTCCATCCCTCCTTCCCTCCATCCCTCCGGCCCCGGGCGAGAGCGAAGGCAGGAAGGCAGAGAGGTGTTTGGGGAGAGGCAGGCGGTGCTGCCCGCACGTCCCGCTGCCGGCGCTCAGCTCGCTTTGGGTGCCGTCCCTAAATCTCGGGGTAGGAGACGGGGTTGGGGGGGGGCGGGCAGTGCCTGTGAGCCGGGCAGGGGTTAGTGGTGCTCACCGGAAAGGGAGCCGGGGGGGGTCCGGGGCGGTGAGCGCAGTGATGGTGGATGGATCTGAATTACCTGGGCGTGCAGCGAAGCGGGGTAGGTGAAAGCAGGAGGAGGTAGAGCAGGTGCTAACTCCGCTGGGTACAGAGGGTACGGCCCCCACACTTCAGGGCTACTGGGGTAAAGTGCAGGCACTGTGAGCTCATCTGCAAGGAAAGAAGAAGGAGAGTTAACGGCGACCGACGGGCTGCGGGCCCCCCCCCCCCCCGCCGCGCCACGCGCTGGTCAACAGCACTGCGGGTCCGTGCTTCTCCCCCCCACCCCGAAGCAGGCGGGAGCAGGAGCGGAGCTTCCCCCGGAGAGGTGCAGCGTGCCGGTGCCGCTGGCGAGAGCCGACCCGTAAAGCCAACGCCGAACTCGCCCGCGGAGGGGGGGAAATGCGGGGCTCGGCGGGCGGCGAGCGATGCCGTGGGGCTGGGTGCGTCGTCTCCGAGAGGCTTAATTACCCTGGGGATCCGGCGTCAGCGGGCACGAAGGAGAGCGTGTGGCTCGCGCCCGTGCGCAGCAGCGAGGCGAGGAACCCGCGTCCGCGCAAGAAATGATCTTCCAGTAGCGGGAAGAGGTACGGCGTGCTCACGGCAAGGCATCGCCGAGGTCTCCGCCGAGACCCCCCGGCCACGACTCGGAAACTCCCTGGCGCGGTGAAGCGACACCGCGGTCTCGTCCCGCTCCAGCCCGCCGTGCCGAGCCGGCCGTCACCTGCCCCCGCGTCCTCTCCAGCGCCGGCAGCCACCTTTGGGGACCCCCGGCCACCTGCCGGCACGTGCCACCACGCTTGCGGCAAGCTGGCGCTGCCGCTTCTGATCGGACCTGGCGTTGCCCATCGCCACCCCCCACGGCATCCCGCGCCGGGGTGCCCGGCATCGCCACATCCGCCCATGATCTCTGCGCGACACCGAATTGCCCGAACAAGGCGTTTTTCCCGAGGCAAATGAGGACGGGGGACGCCCCCGGCGCCTGCCACCCCAAAACCTGCGGCGGTGGGGCGGGGAGGACCGCGGGGGGCTCCGTCGGGAGAGCCAGGGCTGGTACTTACAGGGCTCCCGGGCGATGAACTGAGGTACGGCGGTGGGGAGAGGCGCGCTGGGGTTGGGGGTGCCCACCAGCTTGCTCTTGGCCATCTTGGTGTTGGCCTTGGCAAACTCCAGCCGCAGCGTCTGGGGGATCTCGGGGTCGAAGCGGATGCCCTGCGGGAGGGAAGGAGGCACGGCGGGTGGGCGAGCGCCGCCGCGTGCCAGCCCCTCAGCAAAAATAACTCCCAATTATTTTTTTAATTTCCCCCCCCCCCCCCAAACTTCCAGCCTTGAAATGAGCTAATTTGCCGGGCCCCGAGGCGGCTCGCATTCCTCCGGCATCTTTAGCATCGGCACCATATTTGGCAGTCGGCATCCCGCGCGGCCGAGCTCTTATCCAGAGGGATTAGCGGAGCCAAAAAAAAAAAAAAAAAGTTTGAGATTGAAAATGAAGACAGGGAAAAACAAAACAAAACCAAAAAAACCAAAAACCCAAACCCAACCCAAAACCTGGGGAGGAATTGGAGAACCGGCCCTAGGGCTCTGATCTTTGGGGTTCGAGCCCTCCCCGTGGCCCTGGGAAAGGTGAGAGGGATGCAGCCCCCCCCCACCCCCGGAGGGAGGAGGACGCAGAGGAGAAGCAGCCGAGGGGGCTCAGCCGGAGGGACGGGGATGCGATGGGGCCCGCCGGCGCGGGAGATGCACGTCCCCAGGACGGAGAAATTCAGAAAGTATCCGGGGATGGGGAAATGGGGGGGGGTGTGGAAAAAAGCTCCCAAAAAACGGAGGGGCCGGGCGCACTCACGTTCAGCGCGTTCTTCGCCGCCTCCGCCTCGGAGCGGCTGTCGAAGCTGACGAAGCCCACGGGCTGCGGAGGAAGGAGAGGAGGCACCATCGGTCAGGCTGGCGGGGAGCAGAGGGGGGACCCCCGCGCCCCAGAGACCGCGAGAGGGTTGCTCGCCCCGTCCTGAGCGGTTCCTACCTGCTTGGAGGTGAGCTTGATGAGGGACCCTTCGTACCCCTGCGAGAAACGAATAAAAAAGGGGCGTCAGGCAGGCACGGGGTGGGGGGGACACACCTCGCCAAGGCTCGGCACCGCCGCCGGATTTTTGTAGGGATGCTGGATGCCCGATAACATAATCCCTCGTGTTTGAAAAGAGCCGGCGTCTGAGCTGCAGGAGACTGGAGAGGTTTGCAGCCAACGCTCTTCCGCTGCTAAACGGGGTGCAAGTCAACGCGCAATTAAAACCCCGGCGCGATCCAAGCGCCCGATGCTGTTTATTCCTTTGGTTTATTGAGGGGGGGGCGGGGGGAAAGGCACAGAAACGTGTTGCTGTGAATAAAACGACCGGATTAGACTTGTTTGGGGGAAACCAAGGTTGGTGGGGCCACGGGGATGGGGCAGGGGGCCAGCCCCGCACCTCCAGCCCCCGTCTGCCCTCCCCAAAACGGTACCTTAAAGGGCCTGAAGAGCAGGTAAAGTTCCCGGGGTTTGATGTCCAGAGGCAACCCGCTGACAAAGAGCGTCCTCACCTAGAGAAGAAGGAAGGAAAGAGATTCCTGGGGACCCTCCCCTCATCCCTAACTCGGGGATACCATTTTGGGGAGGGCTGCCCCCATCTTTTGGGTGGCCGCGGAGGGAGCCGCTCGGACACCACGGAAAGGTAACCGAGACTCTCCGGGTTGGAAATGCCGTCGGCATCCCGGCGCCTTCCTACCCCGCTCTGGCAAACGGGATTCTCTCCTGGCATCCCCAGCAGAGCCCTGACTCTGCAGACAATGCCTATTGTCTCTGTTTAATTGGAGCAGCTCATTAAGAACGGGAGAAGCAAACCCCAACTCTTCCTTCTGGAGGAATGTCCCTGGTTTGGCAGGGGCTGGTTTTAAGCAGCTCGTCCCCGGTTTATAAAAGTCACCTTTTAAGGGGTTTTTAACACTTTTTGGGTGGATTTAGCGTTTGCTGCGGTGCGGCATCCTCAAAGCCGGGGCGGCTCGCAGAAACCCTGCTTCCGCCGACCCCGAGGGGGCACGTGGGGCTCCTCGGGGATGGACGAACCCCGCCTGGGCAAGCCCCGTGCCGGTACGGTTTTGTTTTACAACCAGCTCCTAACTGGGACAGCAGACCGAGAGCGGGTCCCCCTCGCCTCATCCCCAAAATCTCACCCAAACACTCTGGTGACCCACGGTGGGGGGGCGCCGGCGGGAGCCTGGGGCTGATGACGACCCCAACCGGCCCCACCTGGATCCCCCCACCCACGCACCCTGCCCACCGCCCCGGGGCTGTATTTAGGCTCAGCCCCGGTTGGGTCTGATCCTGGTTGCCATCCCCCCCCAGCTCTGCCCCCCCCACCCCGGGAAGGTGTCGGTGGGGTCCCTGCGTTGCCGTCCCCCTCGGCTCTGGGCTTCCTTGTGAGCCAGCTCGGGTCCTGTCGCTCCCGCAGCATCTTACCCGCAGGTAATCGGGAGGATTTGACGGCTGTAGCTGATTTTTTCAGGTAGCCAAATGCCTCGTGGCCAAGGCCAGCCACCCCTGGGTGCCAAGCTGCCAGATTTGGGCTGAAGGAGGGGAAAACCTTAATTTTTTTAAATTTTCATTTTTGGCCAGGCACGCTGCCCACCCCGTTCCCTGGGACAGAGACATGCGAAACAGCCAGAAAGAGCCAGCCCAGGCCTATTCTTCTGCTGACATTTCTTCTTTCTCTTGCAGATAAGCTATCTACCCCATCTCCCCGGCCTGGGAGCAGCAAACATTCCTGCTTTGTGGAACAAAACCTCTGGCTGACCTATATCTATTAAATAACAAAAGGGCCGTTTGCATATAGCCCTTGTGTCAACAGCCCCCCTGTCATCTCGCTGCGGGTACCCCGTCATCGCTGCGGGTACCCCGTCAGGGATGCTGAGAGCTCCAGGCTGGGTGGGCTCAGCGCGGGCTTGTCCTGAGCCGGGCTGCAGTTAGGCGCAGCCCGGTAGCCTGTCCCCTCCACTGGGACCATCCAAGGTGGGCTGGAACCGCCCCCCAAGGTGCCTTTGGGGACCCCCCCCAGTTTTCTGCCTGTCTTTGGAGATCAGAGGGTGATGGAGCATCCTGAGGTGTTTAATGCTGCACCGGCTCCCGATGGAGCCGCTGCCCGAATTTCTCCCGGCAGGGGCTGGGGAGGAATTCACCCAGAGGAGCTCCCCTCGTGTCCATGAAATTCAATGTCAAGAAGGCAAATTTATCCTTTCCTAAGCGGGGGGAAAAAAAAATTCCACTTCAAACCGGCTCACCGGACACATCCACCACGCCGGCTGGGTTTGCCTCCCGAAGAGGCCGAGCATCCCCGCGCGGTGCCCTCTGCCTCCATCATCCCTCGAGCCTCCGGTCCTCCCCGCCTCTCCTCTCCCCGGGGAGCTGCCCGAAACCAGAGGTGTCGGAGAC
The DNA here is from genome assembly GCF_028858705.1 of Grus americana. Lineage (NCBI taxonomy): Eukaryota > Metazoa > Chordata > Aves > Gruiformes > Gruidae > Grus > Grus americana. The sequence goes on along the minus strand of NC_072855.1, from coordinate 80,064,672 downwards.
GGCTCCGGGGGGAGAACCCACCACCGATTTATGGCGTCCCTGAAATCCAAACCCCTACGAGCCTGACTCGCCAGATCATTTAGCCCCATAGCAGCGCGGCGGAGAGATGGGAGAGATAAAAGACCTTGAAAAACCCTCCGAAATTCGGCCTCGCCAAGGAAGGGCTTCTCTTTGGTAATGACTTGTTTTCTTTAAAAGTTCAAACGCGGGTCGGCCAAGTTTTAAACCGTAAAAACTATACGGTGGCGAGAGGGAGAAGGGCTCCCAAGGATCCCCCAGCTGGTGTCCAGCCCCAAAAGGACGTTTGGGGGCCAGGGAGGAGATACGAGGTCATGGGTGCTCCCATCGACACCCTGCAAAAGGGTGCTGGGTGCCGGGGGGGGGCTGGCGTATCCAGCCAAGGGGATGTTTGAGTAGGTCCTACGTAAACAGCATCCTTTCGCTGGGCTGGGTAACGAGCAGGTGGGAGGTTTGGGGCTGGGTTAAAACGAGGTGAGAGGGGCAGAGAAAGGGAGCGTCCTCGGGGATAATTCCCAGCGGGCTGGACGGATATCCTTCTGCCAAGGGGAAGATTTTAGGCGGAACTATTACTCCTGCCCTTAAATGGAAGAGGAGCTTCAGCCCGCAGGGAGCCGCTCCAGGCTGGCTGTGCCGAGACATCCCGGGGGCTCAGCCTCCATCCTCTACCAAAAAACGCTCCCAGGGCAAAAATCCTACCCTTGAGGCAAGGAAAAAAAAAAAAAAAAAAAGCCTTATGGGATAAATGCCCAGCCGACAGGCAGGTTTGTGTTCTTCCGTAGGGAAAAATGACCCCTAGGGGAAAAAAAAAAAAAAGGGAGGTGGATCAGGCGAGCCGTGCGCTCCCAAGTGTCTTGTGGGACAGAGCCAGACCTACAGCTCCCCAGCAAGGGTCTGCAAAGGGCGCTGAGCACGGCGGTGGGATTCCTGCAGCCCCCCGGCTCAGGACAGCCCAAAATGTTTCCTTTCACTTCTGCGGCACAGACATTTCTCAGAGTTTCTTCTTGGCGGAGCGTTTCTCCGTCTCTCCTTCTTCTTACAATTTGGGGTGAAACCAAAGGGTTCTTGCGGGTCGGAAGTGCCGACGTTTGCTCCGGGACGCCGCTGGCCGTGGGTGCGGGACCTCGCGGGTGACCACCGCCTTGATTTCCTTCAGCGGCGATGACAGCTATGGGACTGCACGAGGAGCACCCCAATTCCCCTTTGCACCGCCCTCCGCTCCCGCCGCTGCGCCCCACAGCTCCCAGGTTTTCCAGGGATGCTGGATCCCACCTCCGCCACCCCGCTCCTGGCTTCTATTGTCCCCGTAGAAAGTCTTCTCCTAGGCTCTGCTCCTCTCCCTAGGAAGCCATCTCCATCCCGGTTCTGGCCCGTCCCTCTCCCCTCTGCAGCCCACCCCCACCTTCTGCTGTCCCCGAAAGAGCAGGTCCCGCCTGGCGCCAGTTTAAGGGGTGCTGGGGTGGGGGGGTGTTGCTGGGACGGTCGGAGCTGGGGACACATGTGGAGAGGTGGGGTCCTGGCTGGGGTCTCTGGACCACGGGTCAAGGATGGCCCCAGCACGCAGGGTCCATGATGGAGCGCCGGCAGCCTTCCTCCTCCTCCTCCTCTTCCTCACGTGAAGCTACCAGCCAGGTTTGAAGGTGAGCAGGCACCAGCGAGGCACCTCCCTGCCTTGGACCCCCCCCCCTCCCGCCGTCAGATGCTGGGCACCCCACCGACACGGTCACGCTGCCCTGCCCCTACACAAACCCCCCCCCCTCCCCAACCCCAAACCCCGGTAAACGTTAACAGAGCGGGGAGAGGCGGCTGGCGTCCGGGTGATTCATTCACGAGGCATTTAATCGCCTCCTGCAACCCCAGCTCCCCCGTCCGCCACCTTTCAGCGGGGGCTCGCTTTAATTCTCTACCAGCCGATTAACCGCTTGGCTGCCCGCCGCCGGGGAGGCACCGCCGGACCCTGGTGGGAGCAGGAAGGTGACCGCGCCGGGCTGCCATCGAGCCGTAAAATAGGGCAAACGGAGCTTTCTTACCCCCCCCGCCACCTCCTTCCCCGGCAAAGCGGGGTGCTGCTTCCCCCCGCGGCGGGGTGCATTCCAGCCCCGCGGGGATTAGTCCTTGCGTAAATATTCGCTCCGCTAATGGAGCGTCCTCCTCGGCTGGGTTTAGATTACGGAGCTGTGCGTACGCACGCCATCAACCCGCAAAACTCCCGGACATAAACAAGGGTGAGGGTGAGGGACGGTGGTTCCTCCACCCCTGGGATGTGGGAGGACCGGGCTCAGCCTCCGGCCCCCGCCACCCGTAGCCGTTTCTCCGAACCGGTAGCCAAACGTCCGGCGGAGGACGGGAAGAGACGAGCAGCCCTCGGGGAAGAGCGAGTCCGGAGCTGCCGGAGCTGGAACGAGGAAGCGGCGGAGGAAAAGTCAGCGAGAAGCCAAGGGAGCAGATGGGGGATTGCAACAGAGCGGAGGAGTGGCGGGCACGGGCGGGGGGGTCACGCGTGGCCGTGTCCCACTCGGGGCTCGTTGCCGAACCCTCCGGACCCGGCGCTTCAAGGAGGAAAGGAAGCAGCACGGGGCGGGGGGGGGGGATGCGACGCAGTGGCCATGGGAGCGTAACTTATCCATCCACTGGGCACCTTCCCCCTAGAAACCGTCCCTGGGGTCCCCTCCCCACGCCGCGGTCCCCCAGGCTGAGGGATCTGGCATGGGCTGGGGACGAGGGCCATGAGCTGGGCTCTCCGGAGCCGCTCCGCTACCAAATAAGGCCTCCGTCGAGCCTTTTACATGCCGTTCTCGCCCGGCCAGAGTGACGTGACCTCCTTTCCAAATTGCTCTGCCCCCCCCCGGGCTCCTCCGTGGGGAACCCCCCCCCCCCCCCCTCCAGCTCCCCTACACCGGGGGGTCTCTCCTGGGGGGGGAGGTGAGAGGGAGGGGGAGGCCACCCCGGGGTGCGGGGAGCAGGCGGCGGGACTCCTGCCAGCCCAGGGGGGGAGGCAGGAGGAGCGAAGCGGGCGCTTGTCCCACCTCGCCGTGCCCTGATGGACCTCCCCGGGACAAATGCTGCTTCTCCCTCTTTTTTTTTTTTTTTTGGGGGGGGGGGTTGCCCCGAGGCTGGAAGGCAAGCCCCAGGGAGGGGAGAGGTTTGCAGGGCACGGTAGCTGGGCAACCCCCTTCCCTTCGCTTAAGCAAATACTCCACAGCACCGGCTCTTCCAGACGGGGCAGGGAAAAACGTGCGCAGGGAAAATACCTGCCTGGCACCGGAGGAGTCCGGCTTGCAAGCACAACCGGCCATCGCCCTCCTAACGCGTCCCCGGCACCTCGCGGCCGTCCCCCCCCCAGGGACACCTCGTATCCAGCATCACCGCCCCCCCCCCCAGCCCCGGGCAGAGCTGCATCGTGAGGTCAGGGGGTCTCCAAGGGCCAGCGGTGCGATGGCCGGTGACTCGCCCCCCCGCCCAGCCCCAGATCCAGCCAGGAGCAGGACGAGGGCTACCCTTGGCCGGTACGGCACGTGCCGCGCCGTTGGGAAAGGCAACAGGCCTCCGTGGACGTCTCCCACGGCCGTGCCCATCGGACATCGCCTCATCGCCGGCAAGGACCCGGCGGCATCGTCTGCCCCACACCCGGCAAGGCCACCAGTGGGAAGAAAAAAAAAAAAATAATCCCCCATTATCGGAGCGCTTTGGGAAACTTTGGGAAGTTTCGAGCCAGAATCGTTTCTGGAATAAAAAACAAAAAAAATCAAGGTAGGCGACAGCAGGCGAGCGGAGCTGCGGTGCACCGGCGTTATCTATCAACCAGAGACCCCACCGAAAAGCCGGCGGGGACGTGCCGGAGCTGCCCGGCGGGTGAAAGGCCAGGAGGAGATCCTGTCTGCCTGCTCTCACCCTCCCAAAGTCCAAATTCCCATCTCAAGGTCACGGGCAAAACCAGGAACTTCGCGGCTGCAAGGGAGAAAACCTGCTCTTGTCCCCGTGGCGGGGCGTGGGGTTTGTCTCCCGTGGGGACGACAGCGTTCGTACATCGTGGGGGTGAGACCCACGGGAAGAGAGACGCCGAGCCCGCTGCACGCGTGGTACCCCCCCGCACCCCCCCGCGACCCGGGGACTGGGGGTGACGCTGTTTTGCCCCCCCCCCCCCCCAAATACCTCCCATTCCCCCGGGGAGCTGCATGTCTTGAGTGGGCGCCCCCCCCCCACGCCCGCAGGTCTCTCCCGGGGAGGCGGAGAGGTGTTTTTTCGGGGACACGCGGGGGGGATGCGGTGGCCCCGCCGGGGGGGTGGGAGGTGTCCCGGGGAGCGGGGGGATGCGCTGCCCGCCGTTCGTGTCGTGTCGTTCCCCCCCCCCCCCCCCGCCGCCACCACCGAGCAGCCCCGGGTACCTGGAACCGCGGAAGCCAACGGGACCCCCCCCCAGACGCGGACCCACGCCCCGCGTGGGGTGCGTGGGTACCCGCGGAGCGCAACCCCCGGGGATCGCGGGTGGGGAGGGGGATGCCGCCCCCCCCCCTCCCTCCAACCCCCCCTCGCCCCCCCTCCCGCGGCGGGGCCCATCCCGTGTCCCCCCCCCCCCGCTACCTCCTCCTCGGGCAGGCCGGTATCGGCGGGGCCGCCCTCCCGGTCGGCGGGGCCGCTGCTCATGGTGCGTCCGGCCAGGCTCCTCGTCCCGCCGGCGGCAGCCGCGTCCGGGGCGGGCGGTGCTGAAGGCTGGCCGGCGGCGGGCAGCGGGGGGGCCGGGGCGGGGCGGCGGGGGCCGGGGCCGGGGGAGGGAGGGACGGACGGACGGACGGGGCGGGGGCGGGATGGGGATGGGGGGAGAGGGAGGGGACATGGGACGCGGGGCCGCGGAGAGGGGATGTGGGAGGTGGGATGCGTGATGTAGGGCTGGGGACACGGGGCTGGGGACGTGGGACGACGTCTAGGAGATAGGGTTGGGGGACAGGATGCTAGGCTGGGGACACGGGGTACGGGGCTGGGGGCACGGGGTACAGGGATGGGGACATGGGGCAAAGCGCTGGGGACACGGGGCACGGGGCTGGGGACACGGGGTACGGGGCTGGGGGCACGGGGTACGGGGCTGGGGGCACGGGGTACAGGGATGGGGACATGGGGCAAAGCGCTGGGGACACGGGGCACAGGGCTGGGGACACGGGGTACGGGGCTGGGGGCACGGGGTACGGGGCTGGGGACATGGGGCAAAGCGCTGGGGACACGGGGTACGGGGCTGGGGACACGGGGTATAGGGCTGGGGATACAGAACACAAGGCTGGGGACACGGGACACAAGGCTGGGGACATGGGGCACAATACCAGGGCATGGGACACAGGGATGGGGACACTGGACACAGGGATGGGGATACAGGACACAAGGCTGGGGACATGGGGCACAGTACCAGGGCATGGGACACAGGGCTGGGGATACAGGACACAAGGCCGGGGACACTGGACACAGGGCTGGCGACATTGGACACAGGGTTGGGAATATAGGATACAAGGCTGGGGAGATGGGACACAGTCCTGGGGAGATGGGACACAGGGCTGGGGAGATGGGACACGGTCCCAGGGACATGCGACGTGGCTGCAGGAGGGCTGCGGGGCAGAGGGGACCGGCCATGGTGGGAGGGGGGTGACATTGGAGTGGGGGTCCCCACCGTGGCATGCCAGCCCTGCCCACCCTCAGCCCTGGCAGCACTCATTGTCCCAACCAGCCCCACCTGGGGGCTCAGCCGCCCACACCCCCTCCCCGCCTGGCCCCGGGGCTGCATTTAGGCTCCCATCCTGCTCCTTGCTTAGGATGGGCTTTAGGTGAGTTTGTTCTGGGCCTTGCACCCTGCTCGCTTGATTTTAGATCTTGGGTTTTGGGTTGCCCCCAGCCCTGCCGTGTCCCCACGGATGGGGCTGTGGTCCCGCAGGGCTACACTCAGCTCCGGAGCAGCGTGACGGAGACCATCAGGGCGAAAAGCGTTTGACCAGCGGCCGTGTCCAGAGCAGATGCTGCCCACACACAACATGCGGGGACCGGAGGTGACGCCGAGGACATCCTGCCGATGGCAGAGGGTTTGTATCGAACAGGCGTGTAAGGTCGCGGCTCGCCTTTCCACGACTCGGCGGCCAAACCAGATCTGCGGGCAGCTGCCTGCGTGTCCTGCTGGCTGCCCAGATGGATTCAGCCCTGCCGCCGACTTGGAGCAGAGGGTTTCCAGACACCCCGCAGCGGCGATTTACAGAGCAGAACCTCTCGTGCTGGGAGGGAGATGGAAACAAGCGGCGCCAGCCGGATTTGGAGCGGGAAGTGGCCGGCTATGAGGGCAGGTGGCCCTGAGAGGGCATCTAAAGCACGGGGACCGATCCAGTTACCCAAATCTGCTGGAGCCCCCTGCTTTTGGGGTAAATTCCCAGCAAAACATTGCCTTATCTTTCGGCAGGGGGAGAAGCTGGAGAGGAGGGACGTGTTTCGTCTCCCATCATTTTCCCCCTGTGGGCACCTCCACAAAAAGCTGCTGGGATGGGCTGGAGAGGCGACAGCGACCGGGACAATAGTCGCAGCGCTTGCTTGGACTCGGCTTTGGGGAAAAGCCTCAGTTTCCCGGCGGTGCTGGACCCTGGGTTGGAATTGCAAAGCCAAAAAAAAAAAAAAAAAAGGTGGGTTTTTATTTTTGGTATCCCTGCAACTCAACTCAGGGAGAAAAATCCCATCGGCTCAGTGGGCACTGCGTCGTGTTTGTGCCTTGGCCGGTCCCGCCTGAAACCCCCGGTCCCAAATCAAACCCCGCATCCTGGAGCCCGGCTGGTACTTGGGGTTCCTCTGCGGGCCGTGGTTGATGCTCTCCCTTCTCTCTCCCTCTCTTTCCTACAGGAATTTCTGCTCCAGCATCAATTTCCTCCCGTGCCGAGGCAAAACACCAGGCTGTGCTGCACCAGGATAGAAAGGGAAGTTGCACACAACATCCCTGGGGAAATCTCGGGGGCCGGCTGGGAAGTGCGGACGTGTCCGAAGCTCACCAGGAGAACAGCTGACGAGCGGAGGAGCTCCAGCTCCGGACCCTCTGGGAGGGGAAGCCGAGCAGGAGGCAGCCCTGGGGGTGAAGCAAAGAGGGTCGCACCGGCCCTGGAGCCTCTCCCGCCCCACGATCCGCATGGATTTGGGGGTGCGGGGCCAGGACACCCCTCCCTCCGAGGAGCCCGGCTCTCCCCCGGCGTGCGCCCATCTCCCTCTGCCGGCAGGCCGGGGAAGGAGCGGGGAGCCCGGGCTGTGCCCGAGGGAGGTCAGTGCTTGTAGGAGCAGGGTACAGCACCCCTGCGGCGTTACCCGGCCCAGAGAGGACAAGAGGACTGCATCCCCCCCGACAGGAAAGCGGGTGTCATTTTATTCCCAAAAGAAAGCACGTACAATGGAGTCAGCGCGCGACAGACGACAGATCCAAAGCTGGTCCGAGATGCTCAGCAGAATATAAATACAGGATGCAAATAAGCAAGGCTTTTTTGTTGTGGTGGTTTTTTTTTTTTTTTTCCCCTTCACTCAGCTCTTGACAGGAGTGGACGTGGCCTTCATGGTCTTCTTTAGGTGATGGTAGTTTGGCAAGATCTTCATCAGGAAATCCAGCTGCAGCGTCTGGGGCTGGAAACAGAGGCAAGGGAGGTCAGGCAGCGTCCCCACCGCGAGGGAGGGGAGGGTGACGGTGACGGTGTGTCCCCCGTGTGTCACACTCACCTGCGGCCGCTCGGTCTGGACACGGCGGAGGCAGTCGGCCCCGTAGATGACGGTGTTTTCGGGGATGACCTCGTAGGTGTTGATGTTACAGCAGGCCCCGATGATGCAGCCGCTCGTCAGGATCACGTTCCTGCCGACGAACGCTGCCAGAGAGAGAGGGGCATCCCCGTGAGAGTCGTGCCCACAGCACCGTTCAACCCCACGCCACCAAACAGCAACATCACAAGCTGCTCGGAGCCAGCTCCCACCAAGGCGGCGACACGCGTGGGTTCTGGGTGAAAATCACGGCTTTGTGACAAGCTGCAGTTTGGCCTCCGCTAGAGCAAGACACCACCACGTAACCCTTCGCTGTTCCCAGCGCCTGCAAGAGCAAAATCTCACAAGGGCCAAGATAATAAGCCGAGACCTACCTTTGGATTCGATGACGTTGTTATCTCCCACCTTCATTGCTTGGGAATCTATGGGTCTGTGTTAAAGAAAACTGTAAAATGTTGTGCTTTTATTTCAAAAGGTAAACCCTGACGCCATTTTCAAACCCAGATCCTGCACCTTAAATAGCCCTGGGCTGTGTAAACCCCGACAGAGCCGCCACGTGCTCCCCCTTGTACCGATCGAGAGCGCGGTGTATCAGAGGGTCTGTCTCACCGCGCAGCAAGGATACAACACCCCACTTCAAAAACATTGTTGGTGCCAATGACCATTGGTTTGGGCTCTACCTCTTCGGTTTCTGGCGTAATGTTTTCTGGATACCTGCAAGACGGAAGAACGTATTTCAAATTTTGAGATCACCAAGCCGCTGACCTGTTTGGCAGCTCAATTTTCTGAGAGGCTGAAGTCAGGGGTATCCCAGCCCAGCGAGCGGGGGTTGTGAGTCTGCTCTTGCACGCGGTCCCTCGTTCCCAGGATGAGGATCCTCCTCCTCTGTCAGCGGAACGATTGAGGGAGGGAGGACTTCTTCCCTAGTGCCCCACAGCACAAGAGTTGAGTGTTATTTTTCTGAATCCTACCTCCCCAGAGGTTTGGAAGCTAACGCCCCGCTCTCTGAAGAGCTGCAAGCACGAGCTCCCAAGACTGATAGGGGGAACGGTGGTGAGATGTATCACAAAACCCCGACCCGGCGATACAGAGCCCGGGAAGGCCAGGCCAGGACGGGGCTAGGCTCGGAGGGACGCGGCTCCCAGCAAAGCTGCGCCCCGGGGAGGGTCAGTGGAGGCGGGCGGCCCTCTCACGGGGGTACCGGGGGCAGGGGAAGGACCCCCCCCCCCAGGCGGAGCCCTGCCTGCCCCGTCGGGCTCCGGGCTGACCCGTTGATGATGAGGGCCTGCTCCTCGATCAGGTTGCCTTCCCCGATGACGATGGGTCCCGCTTCGGCGATGATCCTGGCCTTGGGGTGGATCACGGTGCGGGGCCCTGCCGAGGGACGCGACGGGACGGTGTCACCCCGGGGCCCGCGACGGCACCCCGCGGGGAGCGGGGAGGAGAAGGGGCGAGGGGGCCCTTACCGATGGTCACGTCCCCGCGGATCTCGCTCTCCACGCACACCACGGCCCCCGGCGCGATCTTCACGCTGCGGGAAGGGACGGGGGTCTGTGAGGGGGGGGGAACGGCTGAGGGGAGCGGGAGGGAGAAGGCGGCGCGGTGCGGGCGGGGAGCGGTGCGGGGGTGGGGTGTGGAAGCCGGGACTCACCTCTTCTGCCCCTTCTCCGCCATGACAGCGATGCCGCCGGCGGCGCCTGCGCGGTGCCGGGCGGAGAGGGCCGGGGCTGGGCCGAACGGCGGGGTGAGGAGCCGCGGGGCTTGGGGCCGTGCACCTCGGCCTCGCGCTCTTCCCGTCGCGGGGATCCCCCGTGGGCGGCGCGTCCCACGGCCCCGCGAGTCACAGGCACACGGGGTTTGTCCGCAGCGGCCCCGCTGCTGCCGGGGGCGGGCGGGCGATAGGACCCTGCGGCCGCTGGCCACGCCCCGCCCTGCCCGCAGGACCCACCCCTGCGGAGCCCCCTCCCCTCGGGCGGGGTCGGGCCACAGAGCGCCTGCGCGGGGCGGGGCCTCGGGAGTTTTGAGCCCTGGCGGCCGCCATCTTCTTTTTCCGCCTTCTCCCTCAGGGCTGGGCGGGAGGTGCGGGGTCGGGACCCCGGGCGGGGGCTGCGGCTCTGCGGGCGGCGGGGGCCTGGCCCGGTCCCGCAAAGGGAGCCCCGGGCTCCTCGGAGCCGCGAGGCGGCGCCGGGTCGGGCCGGGTGTCCGCCCGCCCCAGGTGAGGAGGAGGGATCGGCTGGAGGAGCCGGGCCGGGAACAAGGCTGAGAACGGGGAGGGGCGGCGCGGCCTCTGCAGGCGAGTTGGGGCCGGGCTGTGCGAGAGAGCGGCGCTGTTCCATCCCGAAAGCCGAGGGGCGTCCCCGGTGGGGCAGTTGCCGCGGGGACGGGACGAGGAGCAGCTCCGCGGAGGAGCGGGCAGAGCCGCGGGGCTCGGGGCGCTGGGGAATAAAGCCTGGAGAGCCGGAGCCCGGCGTCCCCCGTCCTCGGGCGGGCTGCCCGCGGTCACCCGGGGCCGGGCCCGGTCCGCGGGTCCCCCCGGTTAGTTCTCAAGCACCGCCCGGGCTCCAGGGCCCGTCCCGACATCACACGCGGGGTCGGGGGGTTCGGGGCTCAACTCAAGGGGTCCGGGGACTCGCAGCCTTGGGTGGGTCGTGGGGCTCAGCAGCGGGTGCTGGGAGACGTGACACCCGGCTCGGGGCCTGGCCTGAGGCTCAGACCTGGGACCGAGTGCGGGTTTTCCCACAGCAGGAGCTGGTGAGATGGAGAACAAGCTCCGGGGGTTTCAAAGGGGAAAGTAACCCCTGGGGTTGGGGAGCAGAGGCAGAGCCAAGGGGTTTGGCAGCTCACAGCCAGGCTCACCCGGCTGGGAGGGGGGGGCTCAGGGACCCAGTCGTGGGGTCAAACCCACAAGGTCTGTGTGTCCGGGGCTTTAAAAGGAAGACAAGCCAAGTCCTGCATTTTTGGGACTTGAAAACTCATTCAGAGTCTCTGGGTTTGAGCCTAAGTCCCCCATATTCAGGGCCAGGTCCTGCATTTGTTGACCTTGAGAAAAAAAAAGCTGAAGGGGTGGGGGCTGGAAAATGGAGACTAAGTCCTATGTTTTGGGGGCACAGAGAGAGACCAATGCATTCAGAACATGAAACTGAGACCAAGTCCTGTGTTTTCCAGACTCGGACCCAGGCTTGGGTAAGCAAGCCCCATGCTCACTGGATGTGAGGAAAAGCGAGGGCAAGCCATGGGGTTTGCTGGTCAGAAACAGGCACATGGGGGGAAGGCGGAGCGCCCGCACACAGAGATTAAGTCCTGCATTGTGGGGCTTCAAACCAGGGTCCTTCAGGCAATTTGGGGTCTCTGCAATGGAGACTAAGTCCTGCGTTTGTGGAGTGTGAAACCAGGCTCATGAGGGCAGCTCAAGTGCATGAAAAGAGAGACTAAGTCCTGCGTTGTGGGGCTCAGAAACAGGCACTGAGTCAGTGGTGTGGTTGGTTGGGGGCTTGAAACCAGGCGTAGGGCTCTGAAACAGAGTGCTGTGCTGTGGTACTTGAAAAGCAGAGCCCAGGTCCTGCGTTGCTGGGGCACAGACCCAGGCTTGCTTGGGCAGCCCCCAGGTTTGAAACAGAGACTAAGCCCTGCCTTGCTAGGCCTAGCCCCTCGGCCTTGTGGTGCTGCGGCTCATGCGGCCGATGTTTGGGAGCTGAGACGCCCCTTCCCCTGCCATTCCCGGGTCGGTGCTCAGGGGCTCGAAACCGGTCAGACCATGCCCGGGCCGCCGGCGGTTCTTTCAGCCTTTATTCGGTGTCTACGCAGAACCGCCGGCACCCGTTGAGTGACACCGACCCGGGCAGCGGGAGAGCCCCGGCGGGCAGCGTGCCCGAAGCCCCCGGTAGGAGCGGGGAGGTACAGCGGGACTGGGGCCGCCCGTTCCCGCTCCCGGCCCAGGGCAGCTCCCATCTCGGGCCCGGAGCACGGCACCGAGACGGGGGCTCCGGATAGCCCGGTGCCGGTCCCAGCGCTGCCACGACTCTCCGGCTCCACGGGGCGGGAGAGAGCCCCGGGACTCGCGTCCCACTGGGCCGGGGAGAACCGGACATTGGCCGAGAACCCCCGCCGGCTCCGCGCGCCCGCGAGACCCGGCACCAGTCCCGGTCCCGACCCAGCCTCACCGCCCCCAAGCTCCACACAACCTCAGGAGAAGACGCCGGGACAGACCGGAGCCCCACAACCAGCGTCCGCCACGCTCGGTCACAGCGCGGTTCTGGCGGCCGAAAGAGGCGGAGCGGGCACGAGGCGTGGCGGGAGGCGTGGCGTGGCCCACGGCGCCTGCGCGGGGCGGGGCCGAGCACAGGTGCGAGGGGCGGAGTGAGTAGGCGGGGCCGCGGGCACAGGTGCGAGGGGCGGGGCCCCATGGCGCGTGCGCGGGGCGGGGAGCGGCAGGGCCACAGGGCGGGGCGCGAGGGCGCGGCTGGGCGGGGCGGGTGCCGGGGCGCGTGCGCGGGGCGGGACCGAGCAGATTTGAGCCCCCGCGGCCGCCGTCCCCCTGCATTTGCTCGTTCTCTGCCGGGGGCGCCGCCCGCCGTCCCGGGCCGGCAGCGGCCGGGCCGGGCTCCCCCGGCGGGGCCCAGGTGAGGCTTGGGGGGGCTCGGCCCGGAGCGGCCGGCGGGGACCGGGCTGCGGCGGGGAAGGGGCCGCGGTACCGCTCGGGGCCGCGGCCCCGGGGCAGGGGGGGTTGTCGGGGCGGCGGGTGGGGAAGCGGCGGTGGGCGGGCGGCCGCGCTGTGCCGGTGGCTCCGCGGAGGAGCCGTCGGGGCGCCGGGGAATAAAGCCCGGAGGGCCGGAGCCCGGCGCCCCCCTCGTCCCCCGCGCTCGGCCGCGCTCCCCCGGGGCCGGGCCCGCTCGGCGGGTCCCCCCGGCCAGTTCCCAAGCACCGCCCGACACCGCCGGGGCTCCCGGGCCCGTCCCGACATCACACGTGGGGCCAGGGGATGGGTTGGGGGCCTGGAGCCCAGCTCCCGGGGCCGGGGCCGGGGCTCGGCCGTTCCGTTTGGCAGCCCTGAGAAGGGAGCCCGGGCCCCGTGTCCCTGGGGCCGGGGCCGAGAGGGAGTCCTGTGCCTTCGGGCCCAGAAACGGAGCCCCCGTCGGCTGTTTCTGGGCTCGGGGCCCGGGGCTGGAGGGGGGCTGGGGTGGCCGTGGCTGCGGGTGGGGGGAGGCAGGAGGGCGCTGGGCTGTGGGGCTGGGAGGGGGTGGGCAGGGTGCGTGGGCCCCCGCCGGAGGTGGGGGTCCGGTCGCGTTGGTCCCCAAAGTGAGGGAGGCTGGCATGCACCAGGCCGAATTAAACGTCTGAGATAGTCTCTGGGCGAAAAGGCACTTTTCACACCCTCTGCCTTCGTCCAACTCTTTATTCAAGGTACACACGTAATAAACACTGAACACAAACCACTGACTCAACGCGCGCGCAGTTATGACAGGTCATATTCATATCCAAGAGGTGACAGTGATTGATTTACGGCCTGGCCAAAAGCCAGGATCGCTGGAACAAGCATGAGCTGTACGGGGCTGGAGCCACAGACACCCCGGAACTGGGAATCAGCTGGAGCTGGAGTGGAGCTGAGGCACCAAACAGAGCTGGAGACCAACTGCACTGGAGAGGAGACGAGCTGGAACCGAAACTGAGCTGGAGCTGACCAGGAGCTGGACCTGAAAAAAAGGACAGAAACAATGAGCTGAAGCACCAAACAAGCTGGACCAGAAACCATCAAGGTGAAGCTGCAAGTGAACTGGAGCCACAAATGAGCTGGACCTGAAACCAGACCAGAAACGAACTGGTACAGAAACAAATGGGAGCCAAAAGTGAACTGGAGCCATCCACAAGCTGGACGTGCAAACAGACTGGAGCCAAAACTGAACCAGAGCTGGCCAGGAGCTGGACCAGAAACAAACGGGCAGAAACAACGAGCTGGACCACAAACAATCCAAGTGAAGCTGCACATCAGCTGGAGCCACAAATGAGCTGGACCCAAAACCAGACCAGAAACCAACTGGTACCGAAACCGCCCTGGAACTGGGCAGGAGCTGGTGCAGAAACAACCAGGAGCCCGAACCAACAACCGGAACAACCAACCAAACCCCAACAGGGACCCAAACACCCGACCTGGAGCCGTGCAGTCCCACAGATCAAGCTGCACCCCGACAGCGCCCGCTCCCGTCCCACCAAACACACGGCACCGACCTGCCCGGCCCCGGCTCGGGGTGGGCTGTGGGGATGGGAACTACAGGGTCCCCCAGGGACACCCCACACCCACAAACAGCTGACGGTCACGGGGGGAACCAACCCCCCTGGCAAGCGCAGGCCCCGGCCCAGTGGCGCTGAGCTCCCACGGTGACCCACGGGTGCTGGGACCCCTCCTTCCCCCCAAGGGCCCTGCAGAGAGCCCTGCCGGGGTACGGCACCCACCCTCCCCGGCCCCCCCACCGGCTGTGGGAGCCGAGCGTCCCGGTCCCACCGCCCCGCTCCGCTCAGCCACCGCCTCGGGGCTCTCACCTCACCGGGCACGTCCTCATCCTCCCTGCCGGTGTCCCTCGGCGCTCGCTGCCTCGGGGCCGTGATCCTCACCCGGGCACCGGGATGAGCCTTCCCCCGCGTCGGCACAGCCACGCGGCATCCCCGGTGCCACCAACGCCTCCCAGGGACCGGCAGCACCGGGACGGCCATGGCACCCCGTGCCCGGCCAGGCCGGCTTCGCCGTCTCACCAACGAGGCTGCAGGAGCCGGTGCGGATCCCTGGAGCGGCCTCTGCTCCCACCGCAGCGCATTTTGAGCTGAAAAAGAAGGTTTTCAGTCAAAGCAGGGCTTCGTGCAGGACTCAGAGCCACCCTGAGGCCCCGCCGTGGCAGCGGCACCCGACGCTGCCAGCTCCGGCCCTCGGGCATCCATCCACCCGGCATCGGGCAGGGCCGAAGGGCTGAACCCCAGTGGAAACCAGTTCCCCCAGCAGCAGCTCCCACACTCACCAGTCCCAGCTCTCCCCAGGTCCAGCAGAGCCAGCGCCAGCCCGCAGGGGTCTGTCCTGCCGTCGGCCATTCTGGAAAAGAGCTGGGGAGAAAAAACCGGTGCCTGCACTGGGAGGAGGGAGCCCGGCGGCAGGAGGGGTCACCGGCCGCCTCGGGAGACCCCCCGGCCCCCCGTCTCCCCCAGGTACCGGCTGGGAGACGCGGCGTGCGGAGCCCCCACGGCCGGTCACCAGGTCACGGTTCAAGCAGGGGCTGATCCCGTGGTGGAAATCGGGGGCTGCTGGGGACCCCCAGCCCCACAGGCCGAGCTGCAGCCGCTGCCCCCCGAGAGGGGACCCCCCGGGACGGTCACCAGCCCCGGCCGGGCACCCCGGGGGGTCCCGCAGCAGGGGAGAGGGAAACAGACCGCTCACCCGTGGCTGCCGGGGCAGGCAGGGCAGCTCCTGACGCTGGGGAACCCGGGGTGCCGCAACCAGCCGGCGTCTGCCCACGGTCCCCCGTGGGTCCCGGCCTGAGCTCCTCGCCGAGAGCCGGGGGGTCCGGCCCCGGGAGGAGACGGGGGCAGCACCCGCTGCCTGCGGCGAGAGACAGGGCTCGCCCCGCCGCCCCGGCAGCTGCCTGCGGGCAGGGCTCGGACCTGAGCTCCAGGCAGCACCTACCGGGCAGCGGCCGGTGCCCCCGCTCCCGCACCGGAGCCCGCCAGCGCGGGGAGACGGCGTCGCCCCCGGTTCCCACCCGCCGGCTGCGGCCGCCCCGCGGCGGGACCGTGAGAACCGCGGCCGGAGGAGCCCCGGGGAGACTAAACACCTGGGCTCGGCACACCTGCAGCCGGTGCTCGGCTTAGCGGCACCCTCGTCCCGGTCGCGGCCCGGAGCACGCCCGGGGACGCCGGTATCCGCTGGACCCCGGGCGGGGAGAAGCGACAGAGGTACCGGCAGCAGCCATGGCGGGGAAGCCGCCCCGGCACGGCCCCCGAGCCGCCCGCAGACGGTCCCCCGGTCCCGGCAGAGCCCCCGCCGCCCCCAGCCCCGGGAACCCCCGCCGCCCCCGCCGCCCCCGCCGCCGCCGCCGCGCTTGTTCCCGCCGTTCCCGCCGCTGCGGCGCCCCCTGGCGGTCGCGAGGGGGTTTTGAAGCCTCGGGGGGGGGCAGCCGCGCACCTGTCCCGCACGGCGGCGCCCCCTGGCGGACGCGGAGCTGCACGGCGGGGCGAAGCGCCCCCTGGTGGCCTCAGGGCGACATCGCAGCTTCCCGGTACCGGGGAGAACTGTCCGTGCCCCGTTCGCCCGGCGGGGAGGGGGGGGAGGAACGGCAGTGGGGGAAATGCCGGGCCCCCGCATCTGAGAGGCAGGCAAAATGGCGGGAAAATGCCGCTGGTGCAGGATGGGCTGGGGGTGTGTGTGGAGGGGGCGGATTTGGGGAGCGCAGCGGCATGGCCGGGCCTGACCCCCACCCCGCCGGTGGGGGCTGGTGGCGAGAGGGGTCCGTAAGGACCGTGGCGACACGTGGCCATCTTTCCGTCACCCCTTTATTCAAGCCGTTGTAGGTTTTAGCCCTCGCCCATCGAGCCAGCCGGTGCCGCCGTCTGGGACCCGCCTGCAGGTACCTGGAGCTCCTGCAGAGAGACGGGAGGTCTTCAGCCTCGGCGGCCGCCCCCAACGAGAGGTCTCCCGTCACCCCCCCCCCCCCCAACACGGGGTCCCCCCCATCACCCCAGGCTCGGCCACCCACCCCCCCAGTCCCACGCACCTTCACGCAATGCCCGTCTCCAGCACGTCCTCGCTTTTAGAAGGCAAATTCTTGTTTAACGTCTCCATCTCTTCTGCCTTTCTCTTCCTACGCTGCTTCCGACAGTGGCTTGAGGGAGGGGTAGGAATTAAAACAACAAAAATAGAAGCAGAATGAGACGTTGCAGCGATGTTCCTCCTCCTCCTCCCTCTGCTTTCACCTTGCAGAAGCTCTGGACGGGGTCGCACGTGGTTCCCGGCCCCAAAGCGATGCCCCGTGCGCCTCCCAGCACCCTCCGAGGCCGTGTCCCCCTGCACAGCGCAGCCCAAATTCAACGCGCCCCAAGCTGGCAGAGGCGGGCAGGATACGCTCCCGATACGGGGCTGCCCCTTCCCGCCACGTACTGACTGCAGAGGCAGGCGCAGATGATGAGGATGATGAGGGTGACGATGGCGGCGATCAAGGAGATGACCACGATCTGGCCCCGGTCGCCTCGCAGGTAGAAGATGTCCACTCTCTCGCAGCGAGCCCCCGTGTAGCCTCGCTCGCACCTGCCCCGCGGCACAGGGGGAGTCCGAAAAACCGCCGCGGTGCCCGTGCCCCCTTCCCTCCTGCTTGCCTGAGGAGGATGGGCACGGCTCCCTGTCCCCCCCCCCCCAGCCCCGCCACGCCGCCATGTGCTTACACGCAAGCTGGAGCCTTCTCGGCCACGAGGAAGCGACATCTCCCTCTGACGCAGTAGTGCTTGTACTCCTCGGGGCACCTGGAGAAGTGACCGTGCCGCCTCAGCTGCGTCATGTTCCCTGGGGGTGACAAGGACAAAGAAATCCCCCCCACACCCCGAGGGTCACAGGGAGCATCCCGCAGCCGGTCCATCCCCACGGCAGGTCCGAGCCTGGCCAGCTGCAAAGAGCCGCCGGCACGCGTGTCCTTGGCCGTGGCGTGCCGGCCCTGGCCGCTTCCCAGCCCGGCGGATGCCACGCAGCTAAGCTAGACAAAACACCCCGCCTGCCCTCCATCCCGGCCCTCTCCCCCGCACCCACCCAACGCCGCTGGCTCCCCCGAGCATCCTCGTGCCGACGCTGCCGCCTTACCCGTGCAGCTCTCGGCCGTGCCGCAGGCGAGCCCCTCCGTGCCGTGGCCGGCGGTGACGTTGGCGTCAGCGCCCACACAACTGAAAAACGCCAAGCCTGAAACGCAGCGGAGGCGGCTCAGAGGGGGAGCCCGGCCAAAGCCCCGGCATCACCACCGCCGCCCCACCACAGCCGCTCTCCCGGCCCTTGCTGCAAGGGAGGGGACCGGCAAAGGGCTCCGCAGCTGCGCCCACGGCCCCCCCTTCCCTGGCAGCATCAGCTTTTCCCCAGGGGCGAGGAGAAGGGAAAGTCGGTCCCTGCCTACCTCCTCCACCCACCAATGCCCCAGCACGGGGGATCCGGGAGCCAGCGGGGCGGGTTTTGGGGGGCACAGACCTGCCTGCAGGCAGCCAGCAGCCCCTCTCCCCGGGGAGGATGGAGGGAGGGATCCCCAGGGAGGTCCGACTCGCTGCACTGCCCTTTTTGAAGAGCCTGGGTTTCAGCAGGTGTTGAAAAAACGCACCGGCCGTGGGAGCGAGGCGACGGCAGCGCTGCGATTCGGCACCCACCAAAGCCCAGCTGTTTCCAGTGTGCAAGCGCTAAATTCCCATTGCAACACCGCTCACTGCTGCACCGGCGCATGGGACGCCCGGCACAAACCGAGCCAGGAGAGGGGCGACCGTGCTCACCGTGGCCACGGGACGAAGCCGAGGGCCGGCTCAGCCCCGGCACGTCACGGTGGCCGTAACCGGATCGCTGGCATACCAGCACTGACTCAGCACGGCCCTGCTCCCAGCCCGGCCCTCCTGAGGGCTTCACCCTGCTGCAGTGGCACCCAGGGGTGCGGGGACAGGTCCCGCCCGATGGGGCAGGGTGCCGGGTGTCTCCCGTGGGATTGGCATGCCGAGGTGAGGGGTGTTTCCATCCCGAGTGGGTGCACTTTGCAGCTCAGCCACATTGCAGCTTCCGGGGAGGGAGGGGGGGGGTGTTGGGTTTGGGCAGCTGAGCCCAGGCAGCCTTGTCCCCCCCCGTACCCCTGTATCCATCCGGCCCTTCGGCACCCTGCCAGCCTCTGGCATCCCCCGCATCCCACGGCAGAGATGTTCCCAGCACACGCTTCCCTCCTGGCTATATATAGCCACCGCCGTGCTAAGGACGTGCTTTGGGGAACAGAGCTGCAAGGAAGCAGGGGCTGAGCCTCTGCGGGGGCTTCCCTCCCCGCGAGCATCCCCTCCCTGGCTGAAAGTGCCCGGCGGGGAGGGAACGGATCCCACCGCCTGATCCGGCCCGGGCAGCGGGGTGGGAGCTGCCCAACGGGAGCCAAGGGATGAGCCATGGGGTGGTTGCCCCCTCCGGGAACCAGCTGCGGGGGCACGTGGCGGTGCAGGGAGGGAGGCTGACTTCACCCCCGGTGACCGAGTTCGCAGCTCAGCACGGAAAGATCCCCACCAAGATGAGATCCCCACCCTTATTGCAACCAGATGCAGAGCTTTGGCATCCTCCAGGCTGGCAGCCCCTTGGTGAGGACCGCCCCAGCGACACCCGGGGGGTGTGTGTGTGTGTGTGTGTGGGGGGGGGTCCCCGACACCCAGATCTCAGCACCCAGGAGCTGTGGGTGTAAACAGCCTCATGTCTTTGATGCACGGAGAGCCTGGCTCTGCTATCTAAGGCTGCACCCTTTCCTGAGCAGCTGGAGATAACCCAGGAAAGCATCCCAAACACCGGATTATTTTACCATAACACCCCCCCCACGCTCCCCTGGGAAAGCCCGAACTGCAGGAGAGCAACCACCCGGGGCATTGCCTTGGTCCGATGGGCACCCCAGCCCCAAAACAGGTCGGCCACCCTTGATTTCCTCCTGCCAGCACAGGTTTGGCAGGTTTTGCTGAGCCCTGCCAAAGGGCCAAACCCAAACTGCTCCCGGCAGAGGGGAAGGCTCCCCCGAAACCCCGGGGGCTGACACTCTCTGCTGGGCGGGGGGTATCGCCGAGCCCCGCTGCTGTTCAACCCTACCTGTGGTTACCTCCTGCCAACCCCGAGGGTGGCTTTGCCCGTTCCTGCGCACTTAGGAACTAACGTGGGGACACTCACGCGCTCGTTGGATAGCTGCTGGCCCCCCCCCCTGCATCCCCCATCCCTGTGCTGTCAAGGGTGGTGAAACGCAGGTATTTGGGCAACCAGGAGCCCATCAACAGGTGGTAAAAGCATCCCAGCCCCACTCCAGGGTCAGGCCAGGACACCCCAGCCCCGCGGCTTTCAGGGATTCGGAGCCAAGCCGGCTCGGGCATGGGGGAGCGCTGGGCTGGGCCGGTGGGGAGTACCCGGACGGGACCAGGGGGCACATGGGGGAGAACTGGGATGGGTGCAGGGAAGCATGGGGGAGCACAGGCACACCAGGCTGGGCATGGGGGAAGGACTGGGATGGGATCGCTCGGGGGACACAGGGAGTCACTGGGATGGGACTGGAGAAACACCAGGGTGGGCACAGCGAGCACTGGGATGGGATGGGGCAGCACCGGGATGGGGGGAAGGATACAGGGGATCGGCAGGATGGGACCGGGGTTGCAGCGGGACGGGATGGGGTAGCACCAGGACAGGCACGGGGGAGCAGCGGGACGGGACCGGGAGGCAGGTGGAGGATCACCCGCGTGGGACCGGGCAGCACCGGGACCAACCCGGGCTGGGACAGAGAGAGGACGGGGCCGGGGGAGGGGGGATGGCACCGGGCCGGGACAGGGGGGAGCACCCGGCCGGCCCCGGGGTGCATCCAGCCGGGCAGGGGCAGCCCGGGACCGGGACCGCGGCGGGGCAGGGGGACCCCCGTGCCGAGCCGCGCCGCCTCGGGTGCCCCGTGCTTACCGGAGGCGAGGGCCAGGCAGAGCAGCAGGGTACCGGGGCCGCCGCCCGGGGCCGGGGCCGCCTCCGCCGCCTCCATGCGCGCCGCCGCCGCCGCCTCCGCCTGCCCGGTGCCCGGTGCCCGGCCGCTGCGGCGGGGCGGGCCGCGGCGGGACGGGGGCGGCCGCTGCCGGCACCACCGCCCTCCTCCTCCTCCTCCTCTTCCTCCTCCTCCAGCTGCCCGGCTCCCACCCCGCCGGAGGCATCCCTTGGCGGTCCGGGGGTGAACCGCCCCCCCCTTCCACGCGTGTAACCCCACGCGTGTCCCACCCACGCATTAGCCACGCCTGGCCCCCGCCTGCCCGGAGCAGCGAGCACAGGAGGCGTCGAGCCGATGCACGCCTCACCCCAGCATCCCTGGGGATTGGGGGAGCGAGAGGGACCCCCCATCCCTCCCCAAAGGGACGGAGGGCGTGCGGCCGGAGCGCAGCCTCACCTCCCCCGAGCCATTTATCCCTGGCCGGCCCGTTACGAACAGGGAGATTTATTCATAGCGAGCTACTAATAAAACACCCTCCCAAAGCCCTTGGCAGGGAATGACGGCAGCTACAAATTATTTTGCGAGGGGCTGTGCCTTGGCACAAGCCTTCTGCACGCCGGCCTTGGGTTGGGTTTTTTTTTTTTGCTTTGGGGCAGCTGGGAGGATGTTTCTGGTCCCCCGAGCAATGTCCCGAGGAGGAGGAGGAGGAGGAGGAGGGGAGCCCCGGGGGGGGTGAAGGTGTCCCCCCAGGATGCTGGCGCGTCCCCTCCTGGCAGCTGGGGATGTTCAGTAGGGATGCGATGCCACGCGCTGATGCTGTCCCGGCCCCAAGGAAAGCAAAAAGAGCTTTGCCCGGCAGAGAGGAGCGCAGGCAGGGAGGGCTGGCAGGGCTGCTGCCTGCTCGGTGTCGTTACAGGCATGAAATAAGGTGGGGGGGTTGCGGGGGGGAGGCGGGAAATGAAAGACTGGAAAGTACGGGTGACCTCAAACCGCAAGCTGGCAGCTATTAATGCAAGGGCTGGCAGCCACCCAGCCATGCCATTTGGCCGCCGGCCACGGGGTGAGCGAGCTCCCGTGGCCCCCAGCCAGCCAAAAAAACCCAGCCGCAAGCTCCGGCACGCCGGTGTCACCGGCCCCTCGGCTCACGGCCACCCCAGCTCCCAGCCGGCCGAGGGGGAGAGAGCCCAGCCCCGGCCCCCCGAAAGCAGGCAGGGTGTGCTAAACCACCGGAGGAACGTTGCAAAGCTCCGATGGGGACAGCGAGGACTTGGGCAAGACCAGGGAAACCGGCAGCTGGCACCTGGACGCGGCACGGGGCCACCCAAGAGAAGCCGGCTTCATCCCGGTGGGGCGGGCAAAGGCAGGGAGCAGGCAGCAAAAATTCTCATGCCCACCTAAAGAAAACAGTCTCCCTTCGGCATCCTTCATAGCCGGATAAAATTGAGGAGGAAAAAGAGATTTTAAAAGAGCTGGAGGCCCAAGGCAGATGTCCCCAGAGGCAATGGTTTCTGTTCTCCAGCAGGAATGGGAAGGGCTGGAGGAAGGTATCTCCAGGCAGGGACCTCTGGCAGGGCATGTGTCCTCCGCTCTCACTGTCACCATGAGCATCACACCCGCCGTGCTGTGTTGGGGTGACCCTGCCCGGCCACCGGGTGCCCCCCGGAGCCGCTCTGTCATTCCCCTCCTCGGCTGGGCAGAGGAGAGAAAATATAATGGAAAGCTGGTGGGTCGGGAGAAGGGCAGGGGGAGAGCACTCACCAAGGACCGTCACAGGCAAAACAGACTCCTCACACTCCGCCCTGCTCCAGCCTGGGGCCCTCTCACAGGAGACAGTCCTCCACCAACTTCTCCAACGTGAGGCCTTCCCACGGGCTGCAGTTCTTCACCAGCTGCTCCAGCGTGGGGTCCCCCACGGGGTCACAAGTCCTGCCAGCAAACCTGCCCTGGCGTGGGCTCCTCTCTCCACGGGGCCACAGGTCCTGCCAGGAGCTTGCTCCAGCGTGGGCTTCCCACAGGCCACAGCCTCCTTCAGGTGCCTCCACCTGCTCCGGCGTGGGGTCCTCCACGGGCTGCAGGGGGAATCTCTACACCCCCTCATCCTTCCTCCCTGGGCTGCAGGGGGACAGCCTGCTCCATCATCATCCTCCCTCCCTGGGCTGCAGGGGGACAGCCTGCTCCATCGTCATCCTCCCTGGGCTGCAGGGGGATCTCTGCTCCGGCGCCTGGAGCACCTCCTGCCCCTCCTTCTGCACTGACCTGGGTGTCTGCAGAGTTTCTCACATCTTCTCACTGCTCTCTCTGGCTAAAACTGCTCTTGGTGGGTTTTTCCCCCCCTTCTTCACTCTGTTATCCCCAAGGCGCTGCCACCATCGCTGATGGGCTCGGCCTTGGCCAGCGGCAGGTCCCTCTCGGAGCCGGCTGGCATTGGCTCTGTTGGACATGGGGGAAGCTTCTGGCAACTTCTCACAGAAGCCACCCCTGTAGCTCCCCACTACCAAAACCTTGCCACGCAAACACCTGGGGGAGGCCCAGGGACCTGTGTGGCCAGGCAGATGTCAACCCCAGCTGTGGCCAGAGCTGGCCATGCCACAGTCACCAGGCAGGTATGGCCCTGCCAATGAGAACAGGCAGAGGTGGCCTTGCCAATGAGTCCAGGCAGAGGTGGCCATGCCAACAAGACCAAGCAGGGGTGATCAAGCAGATTTGACCATGCAGAAGTGACCAGGCAGGTGTGGCCCTACTGAGGTGGCTATGCAGAGGTGACCATGCCAACGAGACCAGGTGACCAGACAGAGATGGCCATGCTGGTGACACCAGGTGGAGGTGACCAGGCAGAGGTGGCCATCCTGATGAGACCAGGTGGAGGTGACCAGACAGAGATGGCCATGCTGGTGACACCAGGCGGAGGTGACCAGGCAGAGGTGGCCATCCTGATGAGACCAGGTGGAGGTGACCAGGCAGAGGTGACCAGGCAGAGGTGGCCATGCTGGTGAGACCAGGTGGAGGTGACCAGCAGATGGCAGCTGGAGCCCGAGGATGGTTCCTGGCAGGGGCGTTCAAGACCTGCCACAGCCCAGCCCTTGGCACCCTGACACCCAGCTCCGGCGCGGGGTTTGCACCCAACGCCACGGTGGGGAGTGGCGGCTGTGCCCAGCCCTGCCCTCTCCTCGGAAACCTCCTCCTGCCCGTGGAAACACCCAGCACCTTCTGCAAAATAAAGTCAAAAAAAGGAGACCCGCGGCAGGGAAATGATCACGCGGTTCCCACGGCACCAAGTGCCTGCAGCGATAACAGCATTATTTTTCCTCCTCACAAGCGGAGGGAAGGTTTCAGGGAGAGCTGAGGTGCTGATGCCACCCAACGTATAGCAAGGTAGCCGGCATCCCGGCCGCTCCAGAAACGCCAGCTGACTTGGATTTTGTGTCCTGCTGCTTTGGGCCTGGAGCCAGGACCCGTCCTGAGAAAACGCCGCACAATGCAATAGAATAGATGGCTGCGTAACCCCAGTTAAAGATAGCTCGGCCACAGCCCGGGTTCAATGACATCCTTTTCTGGAGCAAGCGTGCGAAAGCCCGGAGAAGATGAGTTCAGCCTGAAAACATTTCACCCGCAGCAAAGCGCTTTCTAGAAGGAAGGAGGTAAAAAAAATGGCACTCGTACCTCTCGCTGAGCCGCAGGTGTCTCCTGCCTGGGTCCTTAGGGCACCGGCTGCTGCATTTTGGGAGCTGCGCACGCCGTGGAAAGGCAGAGCCCTGGCTCTGGCCCGGCTCCCCTTGATGCACGGACCCGGGGCGTCCTCCCCCACAGGCCCCGGACCCCCTGGATGCGGCAGGCGATGCTCAGCAGCGAGGGCAGGCAGGGGCGGCCCCATCCAGCCACGGCAGGCGAGGATGCCCCGGCAAGGTGCACACAGCATTTCTTTCTGAAAAAGCACGGGTTATCTTCAGGCGGGAGCCGGCGTGGTCCTGAGGAAGGAGGGGGACAAGGGGTGGCAACACAGGGCACCCCGAGCACTTGCCCGATGCCGCCGGCTGGGACCAGAGCATCCCATGCCCGGTGCGCGATGCCGACGTGCCGCGCTCGGCGCTGGGTCCTGGCACGGTGCTCGGCACCCAGTAGCAGTGCTGGGTGCCCAGTGCCTCATCCCAGGGCAGGGTGCCCAGTACGGAGCACCCAGCACCCCATTTCCTGACCCCCCCACTGCTGATGCCCTGTACCCAGCGCCCGGTGCCCCGCATCCTCTGCCCGGTGCCCCGTCCCGGAGCCCCGCCGCGGTCCCCGGTGCCGGCAGGTGCCGCTGTGCGCCCGGCGCTGGATTGGGGGGAGGTGGGGGGGCGGCGGCGGGGGCCGGACCGGGGCGGCGGCGGGCGGGCAGCGGGGCCGGGCGGTGCGGTGGGGTGCGTCCCTCCCGCCGCGGCTGCCAGCGCCGCCGGCACCATGGGCTGCTGCTGCTGCTGCTGCCGCCTCCTCCTCGCCCTCCTCCTCCTTCCCCTCCTCCTCCTCCTCCCGGCAGGTAAGGGCCCGCCGCCGCACCGGGCTGGGGGGGTACCGGGGAGTACCGGGGACTCCCGTGCGGGGCTGGGAGCGATGCAATGGGGACGGGGGGGGGTGGGGGGAAGGCAGCCCCCCCCCCTTGCCGGGGACAGCCCGGGCAGGATGCCCGGAGAGGGGCTCCGCAGAGCAACCCCCCCGCACTGCTCCCACTCACGCCCCCTCCCCGTGCCCACGGCCCCCCCGACCCCAGCGGGGCCGGGCGAGAGGCGTTTCGCCCCTCTTTTCCTCGCCCCCTGCCCCGCAGAGGGGTTCCCCAGCTGGCCTGCAGCCGGGGCGCAGGAGGACAACTTCAGGGGACCACCGACAGCATCTTTCGGGCAGCCCCCCTGCCCGGGCTGGAGCTCACCCCCCAGCCTTGGGTCCCCCTCCCCAGCACCGTCCCTGCTTTGAAGGCGCTTTTATCACTCGCCCCAGCCTTGAGCAGAGGCTCTCGCCCACCCAGCACCTGGCGCTTTCCCCGAGCGGCAAAAAGCATCTCCCTCCTCCCGCCCCGCAGCGATACCCGCATCCCCATTTCCTAAAACCACCCCATTTGACATCTTCCCCCCACTAACGCCAGCCAGAGGGGACGGTTCAGTCCCTGGCCGATGCGACAGCGAGCGCTTTCAAATGACAGCACGCGCAGGTCATCCCTCCGTCCAGGCTGGGTGTTTAATAAACACCACGAAGCACTGCTTGCTCAGAAACACGAAAAACACACTTGCATAACCAAGCGATGGGGACACACGCAAGGAGAAATACATCGGGCGAAGCTGTTATTATCAAACCACTCTCGGCGCGCGGCAGAGCGGCAGCGTGAGGGGACGAGGCCGGGTGAGGTTTTGAGCGGCCGCCTTCTCTAAACCGCAGACTGGGGAGGCCGCGTCTGCAGGACCAAAACCATCGTCCCAGGCCACAGCAGCTTGTGGGAGAGTTTCCCCCGTGAAGTGACCCCGCTGGTGCAAGGGGAGGGAGAGCCGGCTAAATCCTTCTCCTTGGAAAGGAGGACTTTGGCAACACAATCCCCTTTCTGTGCTTTCCAAGCAAGAGCATTAGGGAGGGGTGGGGATGAAGCTACGTTTTACACCGCAGGGATGCTAGGGATGCTGCTCGCTTCCTTCGCGGGCTTCTGCCTGGCTCCAATTCGGCTGCCGCCTCGAAAGCGGCCAGCTTCTGCTGGGAGTCAGCCCTCGGCCGCTTCGGGGTTGGGAGGCGGGTTTTTCCCAGCGCCCGGGCCAAACCCAAAGCTGTTCCCACGACCATCCCTCTCCACAGCACCAACACCAGCGGGGCTTGGCAGAAGAGCCGGGAAAGATTTCCCCAGAGTGCCGTCTCGTTGCTCTCAGGCTGCTCCTAAACACCCCTAAAGCCCCAAATCTGTTGGATGCTTCCTATGACTTTTCCCCCCCTCCCATGGAAATCGTACTTAAAGATAGAGCTATTTCTCAGCCGTGAGAAAACAAAAAGCATGATTTAAATACGCTTCGAGCTCATTCTTCAGGACTTACTGATAGAGAGGACGTCACTGGGCAGGACTAAGAGAAGGCTGGGCTTTGCCTGGCCACAGAATGCAATAATAGCATCTCTCAAAAGGAAGTTTTATCCTGTTAGTAATTCTCATTCTGGATGTAAAGTTGAACCTGCTTTACTCGGCTGATGCGATGCCTGCCCCTGTACAAACCCCCGGTTGCTGCAGCCCACCTCCCCCTTCAGCAACTCACCCCACTCCCCGAGAGGGAGCTCCTGGCTTGACGTGCTTTGGGTGCTTCTGGGGAAGGCAAAAAGCTGCTTTTTTAGGGTCTCCCCACCTGGCACCGTGGGCTGCTTTGAGCTGCCACAGAGGAAACCAACTTGCAGTGCTTCCAGCCCTGCTCCCCCCCACAGGGGGTGAAAGGCAGGGGAGCTGGGTAGTTCCTTATCCCCCTCTCCCAGCCAGCAAAAGCTTTGGCCTCTGATACCAGAGGATGCTCCAAAATTCCTCTGCTGAGCCCAATTGCTTCCCCTCGCGGGGAAGGCTGGGATGGGGCTGGTGCATGTTGAAAGCTGCGCCTAGAAACAGTAATTAGCAGCTAGCCAGGAAAATTATTTAGCTGATGTGTTACCACTTGGGCAGAGCTGCTGTTTGCAACATGCCTGGCCAGCTTGAGAGCCATATCCAAGAAATCCACCTGGGAAAAAGGCTTTTGGGGGTCCGAGCCCAGCTACACAGGCAGGTCCAGCTGCCAGCCTCCCAGCCCACAGCTGACAACTGGTTTCTCCTCCCATGGAGGAACTTCCCAGGGAAATAAGCACAGCATAACACATAGTTGCATGTTTCAAAAACATAATATGCAATATCTAAAGTATTTTTTTTTATTTAAAACAAGCAAAAAAATCATTTTAAGAAAGAGCTGGTGCTGTAAACTACCGCTGCTAACAAGGGCAAAGCTCACACCAAGACAAAAAGTTCCCACGCCACCCAGCCATCGGCTACAGCCACCATGCGAGGTGACAGCCTGCCCACGCACCCCAGAGGGGACACGGGGCCCTGCCAGCCAGGGGCTCTCCAGGAACACGGAGGCTTTTCCACGCCGGGTCCGCAGACAGCTCCGGCTGCACAGGTTGACCAGTAGCCACAGGTTGTTTTGTGACTCAGAAGGAAAAAAACCTCTAACCACTCCCCTTCACCTCCTTTTCAGCTGTAATTTCACTGCAGCTTCAGAATAGAGTGCTTCATGAGTTGAATAATTAGGCAACACCAGGCAGTGGGGGAAAACATCATGTTTTCTTTGCAAAGGAGCTGGCCACAGGGACTACGGAGCATGAAGGCAACCGTCTTCATTTTTGAAAGCTGGCATGAGCGGACACTGCAGGGTGGTGAAGCTGTCCACCTGGTTCCTCAAGAGCCATCTGCCTGCAACAGCTTTCCTCAGGGTCTGAAAAGCATGCAAGAGCAAGCCAGGACCCCCCACCTTTGCTCCTCCCTCCCTTGCAATAGCCTGGAGAAGAGCAGCTGCTGCTCCCAAGCCAGGCCACAACCCACCAGCCACTGAAGACCTCACTTGAAGCCCTTCTTTGCCCAAAGCCCCCAACTTTACACGTTTGCCCGCGTGGATTTTGCTCTTGCCTTTTGCAAAAGGCGGGCCATGCATCTCCAAGAGATGCTGGCACAACCCCTACACCCAGGGAGCTGGGTACTGATGGGTTGGCTCAGCAAGCAAGCCCCGGGGGCTGCACCCTCAAGGACGGCTGCCAAGGGACATGCCCAGGGTGCCCTGCTCAGCTGCACCTTTGGGACAGCCTCTTCCACAGGGATGGATCCTCTGGATGGCAAGGGACACAGGGACAGCACATGCATTTCCAGTGCATAGCTCTTTCTCTGAGCTACAGAAAGCTTCTGGCTTCGGAGCAATTAGACCTAAACCATCTAATGACCATGCAGCAGACGAAAACTAATCATGCAGGAAGCCAGCTTGGCTTACCAGTACATCAGAGCAACTGCAGATTTATTTGATCTGACAGCCTCGACTTCTTCATGCAGTTGGTGGATAGCTTTGCTTTTGACCTCTTGATGTTTCTGGCCCCTGATTTTCTCACTTGGTTTCTTCCTCCTCTCACAACTGGTTTTACACCCTCACAAACGCAACCTGGCACTGAGCAGCGAGGTGATGCAGCAGGAACCGAGCAGGCAGCAAAGCAGCAGCACGTCACCCAGGGGTGCTCCTGCTAGCATTACAGGTCACCAGCAAGCACACGTGGTGCTAGAGGGTTGCTACAGCCCTGGAGAGCCACTACGTTGGCTCCGGTTTGTTGTAACCTCAAAGGTGTCCCGAGCATTGCCATTGCCCACGTGGGTCCCTCCGAGATGGCGTGAAAAGCTGAGCTGTTCCCACATCCCCCCATCATCCTCGTTTCCCAGGGAGAACGAGGCAGGGCTCTGCAGCGGTGCCCTGGAGAAGCAGGGACAGAAGCCCTATAGTTCAGACAACCACTGCGTGCTCCTTCTTCCTCCTCTTGTATCAGTACAGAATTTAGTCAGAGCCTTATTTACTGCAGAGAGCAAAGAGGTGAGCAACATCAAAGCCAAAATTACACAGTGACAGAGAAGGTGAGGCAGCCCAGTGCTGAACAGCTTGAAAAACAAGCCCAACCCAAAGCAAAAACCAGTTTTATTCAGTTATGGTCATCACAAGGAGACCTTTAACCATCCATAGCTAGATGCTACCAGTTTTATAACTAAGCAGTAGTAACACAATCAAAGTTACACCTGAGCATCAGCAAGGGGGAAGGGAACTGTGAGAAAACCCCCACCAGGCAGGGAAATCTGTAGCTGCAGAAACCCAAACCAAGCCAACCAGGTCATGAACAGGAAGTCCTTACCCTATATTGAAACAGAAATTGTTTTACTGCTCTGCATCACTTTACCCAGCAATAAACCAACACAGGCTGCAGGACCAGAGCAGCCAGAGCTGCTCTGTCATTATTACTCAATTCAGTACTAGCATAATTGATGACCCCCAGAAAATATTGTGCGCCACCCAACGCCAGCCACACCAACTCACCTTAGTTTTTAGGGTCCAATTGCTCTGCTGAAAAAATGAAAAAAACCCTTCATCCCTGTACAGAAGCTTTCCCTCACCAACCCCCCCATTTAAAATTAATAACCCCCAAAGTTTGTCTTCCAACCTCAGGTACCCTGTGCAGAAAGAACCCAGCTCCAGGCACCAGCTTTTATAGCGGAGCCCCAGGTGTGCTAAGAGCCCCTGCCCACCCCGAGGAGCCTCACCTGGCACCCCCACCCACGCACCCTCAGCCCATTGGGCCGGGACCTCCACTTAAGCTGGGGCTCAGGGTCCCCCTTCTCGTGTCAGCTCTGGGATAAATACATGTATTAGTACTATTATCTCAGAGTTGGCTTGGTTGTGGTGGCTTTTGGGGTTTGTTTTGGTTGGGGGTTGGTTGTTTTTTTTTTTTGGGGGGGGTGGCAGAACTGTGTTGTGAGCAGCTTATATTTAATTTTTTTTTGTTGGAGCTGATATTCTAATTTTGTTTTTTCTGATGATCTGGAATTTAAGGAATGCCTTAGTTTGGAGCACAGAATAGAGCTGTATTCAGCATCCTTCTTTATCTACCCTGGGTGCACCTTGTAGGTATGCAGTGAGCTTTGCGTTGACTTTTCCTCGGGAAACAGAGACCTGTAAGCTGGATATGCTGCTTAAATGTAGCTTTGTTCAGGTTCTTGTATTAGCAGCTGCTGTGCTGGCATGGAAGGTGGTACCCTCACCTGAGCAAGGTATGCTGTGGGTTATTCCCCATCTGTTGTTGTGTTTCTGGTTTTCAGAGAGGATGGTTGGATTCTGCGTGGAAGTACAGTGAGGACAAACTGGTGGGAGGTGGAAGAAAATAATATTGATGTTACGGAAGGCTGGGGTATCTCTGGGGCCGTGGTTGCTAGAGGAGCATCGCTTAGAGCGGTTGGGGTAGGGGTGCCTTGGTTAATTCAGGCTGAGAGCACTACTGTGTGTGCTGTGAGGGTTAGGTCATGGGCACCTTCTGGTAGTTACATCAGATGCTGTGAGTCATGAAGTGAAGCTCGTTAAAAGCTCCATCAGTGCCTTATCAGTGGATGTTTGTTTGCTGTGGCATGGCTGCTCCATCTGATGTCATTCACTTGGACTAGAGATCTTCTCTTGTTGGTTTTTTTTCTGTTGTAATGCTGCGTTTCAGCTGGCAGAGCAACTCAAAAGCCTGCTGGGATGGCTTCTGCAGTGCTTGAGAAACGCATCGGTTGCTGGAGAGGCTGCCGGCACGGGTCTGGCAGCGGTTTCCCAAGCAGAGCATGGGAAGCGTTCAGCTTCTGCAAGGCTGAGACCTCCACCTTGGCATGGCTTGCAGAAGCCAGGAGAGCAGCACGCAAATGGGAGAGGGAGGTAATTTGTCAGGGGGATGGTGCATTCCTGGGGCTGGCAGGTGATTAGGTGTCGTAATCCCCGAGAGGAAGATGTTTGTGGGATGGGGATTTGGGGTTTTGTTTTTCTTGGCTGGTTCCTGTGCTCCTAGGGAAGACAACGTAGAAAGAAGTCCTTTCAAAGCTCGTGTGGGGCTGCAAAGTGCCGCTGCTGTTTTCCTTGGGGTTTACCTTGGCCTCTGCTCTGAGCTGGGCTCCAGCGGGGTGGTCAACTGCCTTAAGTGAATCAGATGGGCAAATTCCTCAGGGCTCACCTATGCTGGGCATCCTTTGACAGCTAACATCCTCCAGTCCCTCTGACAACCCCTGTCTGAGGTTGTTTTAGCCTTGGAAGTCATGTGGTCTTAAAATAAGGTTTCTAGTGGGTTTTTTTGTCCCTTATTGCAGTGCACTGCTCGGGTTCCTGCTCACAGCTGCAGCTCCTACAGACCAGATGTTGGAGAAACAAGGCAACCCCAGCTTTAGCTTTTCTTTTCCTTTTTTAGGTGTGTTGGTAGAGGTCTGGGCTTGCAGACAAGCTGGGTGCTCTTGTGGCCACCCAGCTCCTCGGGGACAGGCTGTCCATGAGCTGGGTGCGGTGGCATGAGGACATGTGGAGCTATCAGCCAAGGGGTTCTTCAGCCGGGTCCTTTTTGTCCCCTCATCCTAACCCCATTCCGAAGCAGCCTGCATTGCTTCTGGGAACCCAGCTGGGATTTGCCTGAGGTGCCAAGGGGGAACAGCTTGTGGGTGAGAGCTGCGCCCCAGGGTAGCTGCCGGGTCCCAGATCCTCCGATGGAGGTGATGGCTCGGGGGAACAAGAGGGTAGCAGGGGGCTGGCCCAGGCAGCTATCGGAGGTTAATGCAGCACTATTGATCTGGAAACCAAAGCTGGGCTGGCAGTGACCACGCAGGGGGAGAAGGGCAAACCCTGAGCTGAGCAGCTTGTTCTCCTGGGAGATGTCCCTGTGACTCGTGACCTGCTTGGCTGGGAGCGCTCAGCCAGTGCCCAAGGATTGTTCCTGCATCCAGTTTTGGCTCACCCTCTGAATTTATACCCCTTAGATATTACCGGAAACATCCTGACTCATCCTGGCTAGCAGTATTGCCAGCTTCTTGAGGTCCCTGTTGGTTCACCTCCAAAGCTTAATCAGATCATGCGAGCTCTGCTGACCCAAAGCACAAGCAACATGGGATGCCAGGGTGGGTTTGCAGAGAGGTGGTAAGCTGCCTGTGTCCAAGAGAGGCTGGAAGCATCTATACTTCCAGAGAGGTAACCAACTTGGAGGGTAGCTACCGGCCCTGGGAGGGTCCTGCTGCGCTGGATCTAACAGCAACGTGTTGTGCTATGGGCTGCAGGGGCTGCCTGCGACCCGTGGGATGAGTCACCCGTCTGAAACGCCAAGGTGCGATGGAGAAAGGATTATTTTGCAGATAGATGTTGAACCTTCATCTGGAGACTGTCTGGGGATGCTCAGTCTGGGTTTGTCAGCGCTTCCAGCACCCTCTGCTACCACATGGCAGCTGATCGCTGCCCTGGCTTCGTCATCTCCAGAGCAGACCTGGTAAAACAGTTGATGAGCGCTCTGCTGAGGGCATGCATGAGCCGCAAGCTGCTCCTGGCGATGCAGCACCAGGTCAGCTGGGCACCTTCAGGCAGCGCCGCAGAGGCTGAGGGGCTTGCTGTCGCAATAGCGCTTGCAGCGATGCCGCGTTGCGTCGCTGCTGAGGCCGACTTGGCGGTCGTGTAGCTTCTGTGTGTGCGTGTGGAAATAATCCAGTTAGCTGAGGCCAGAAGTGCGGGCGCGTGGAGGCTGGTGGAGCTGGGGCAGGATGTGCTGGGGTAGTTGGGTTCTTTGCTCTTGCCTTTCTAGCAACTTGTATTGCTGATAGGACTTTCCACCCGTGCGTCTCCAAAGCAGAGACCGTGCTTCCTCTTGCGTAAGGCCCAGGATGGCTGCACGGTGTTAAATCCTTGAGAAAGACCCTGTTGCTCAATGCTCCTCCCAAATCCAGCCAGGGATTTCGTGTCCCACCCTCGGCCATGAAAACCAGCGGGCTGTGCTCTCCTGGGGTTGTGGCCGATGGCGCCTTCAACTCTTGTGATGTGGGAGGTTGGGGACTAACAGTACCTGCTAGAAATGACACTTGTGCCTTCTTTGCCTTAAAAAAAAAAAAATAATGCATGGGACCTGCCTGTGGCACGTCAGCCTGGAGAGCTATGCAAGCGGATGGAGCAGCACAGGGAATATTTGGTTTTATGGTGGTGTGGTCCCTGAACTGAAGGAGGAGCCACCAGCCTCTGCAGGAGGAGTGGGGACCCATCAGGTTTGTTGGATGTGGGCAGGCTTTGTCCTGGTGAGATGCTGTGGTTGAAGCCAAGCTGTTAAACCCAGTGCTTTCATCTGAACTAATGGCTTCTAAGCTCAGGATTATCACAGCAATGCAGCTCAAGGTCACGTGCTGCTAACTCCCAGGTATTAACCAGGAAGCCTGAGGTGTAGAGGTCTTGGGGTGATGAGACATCAGAGTGCCCTGTTGACAGCAGGAGCTTTGCAGAAGCTTGGTTTTGCTTTGGCAAGCTGGGAAGGAGGAGGTGGGATGTCTGGGTGCTTCCCCGCTGCTGTGGCGGGGCTGGGTGTGGAAACCATGGGTGCTGAGCCAGGCGGCTTATTCAGCAGCCAGAGTCCATCTCCTCTCCCTTATCCTAAGGTCCATCAGCCTTGTGCCTCAGCAGGACCGAGAGCCTGAGGAGGGTGGAAGCTCAGAGGCATCTCCGAGTGCCTGTCCCTGGGTGAAGAGCACCCATGCCCTCAGTCCCACCTCCCAAACCCTCCTGCTTGGGAAATGGGGTCCATCACAGGGCTATCTACAGTGCTGGGGGAAAAAAATAGTCAAGTGTGCCGGGGACTTGGGCTCCTAAATACCTTGGCCTCTAGTAGAAGCCATGCCCCAGAGCTGGCTTTAATCCCTGGCCAAGCATATGTTTGCAGTTCCTAGACAGAAAATGCCTTCCTGAAAGGTGTGCTACGTACCCAGTGCTCCCTGCAGCGAGCTGGAGGTCCTTAGCTGACATGTCTCTTCTGCTGTCCTCCTCCACTGAAGGCGTGCAGGTCGAATGAAGCTGGATTAGACACCAGCAGCCTTCTGTTTGATTTGATGGCTGAAAACAACCAAAAACATGGTTGAGTGAGTCCCTGCCTATCCATGTTACATCCCACCACTTCTACACGAAGGTGCGAAGAGTTTCCATCTCCCCTTCAGCATGGGGTGCTGTCTGTGCCCCGGGAGCCTCGTGACTCTCCTGGGCGCTCAGCGGCAAGGGGCTTTGCTGGAGGAACCCCATGTTGCACGGCCCCTGCTCCCAAATTGGAGTCCCTCCCATGCCGCTGTTTCTTGGCGCAGCTTTATGTGCAGTAAGAGTTGCACGGTGGGCCAGCAATGGGTCTGTTGTGTCTAAAGCGCATGGCTGGTGCGGGTTGGGTCCTTTCTTGCTACCTTGGGTGTCACCTATGTGGGTGGCATTTCAGTTTGACTTGGAGGGGGGGTGTTTAGCTGATTTGGCTGTAGTGGTTGACAATATCTCCTTGCGGGGGGCTTGGTGATGGGGAGGAGAACGTTATGTGCCCACCAGCGATGTCCAGCCATGTGAGATCTCCAAGTGCCTGCTCACAAAGAGATACCATGATAGTTGTCTGTGCTCTCACTGCTGTTGCTCACTTAAACAAGCACCAAGCTCCTGTTTCTGGAGTTGAGGTGGGAGTTTGGCTTCAGGGTTCCTACAAAATCAGCATTTTGCTGAGGCTTTTTGTCCTCCACACTCATAATTACTTCATTGTGGCTTGTTTGCACTGGAGCAAGTTCTTGCTCTTCCCAGTGCTGGGCTTGGGATGCTCTGGGGGGTGTAAATGAATGAATGCATGGGTATAAATATCCCTCCCGATGTCACTTAGCGTTGGCACGCTCTTCCCTTGGCCCAACCGTGCCGAGGGAGCCAGCTCCTCGTGCTGAGTTTAGTCAGCAAGGGTAGAAAGGGGGGGGGAAGCCCCAGCAGTCTGCTGGTGGGGATAGAGGAAAAAATGACTCATCTTCATGCTCAGAAATGGAGACGAATGAATGAATGCACAAGGAAATGGGGGGAGAGGAGAAAGAGGCATCTTGTGTTATCGTTCCCAGCTGCGTGGCGGTTGCTGCCGAGGAGGAGCTTGCTCCCCTGCTGCTGCGCTGGCTGCTGGGAGGAGATGCTGGGAAGGTGGAGGGGGTGTCTGGGGGTGGGGGGGACCCCAACCTTGGGGAAAATTGGTGCTGACCCATGGCGGGGCAACCGGTCTGGTTCAAACCTCACCTGTAGCTACACAGGGATATTTCATCTCTCTTGATTTTAGATGGCATTTTAAAAACAATAAACTTATTTCCAGCTCCATTCCCAGATGCTTTAGTGCTCACCCAAGCCCCAGGCTGTCCCAAGGATTTCTTGGTTATGGTTCCTTCTTTATCTCACTCCTAGGGCTGGGCGATGACTCCACAGCATCGCCCCTCGCCCCTGCCAGCCCTCCCTTCCCCGGGGAGGGGACCCCAGCACAGCCGGGCTCCAGGGCTGCGGACGTCCCCACACCGGCTCCTGGCCAGCCCTCGCTGCCCGTGTCCGCGGGACCTGCTGGAGATGAGACATCCTCTGGGCTGGCAGAGGAGGGTGGCCACAATGCCACCCCCGTGGCGGTACTGCCCCCCGCTCCTGCCTCCGTCACCGCAGCCACCGTCACCATAGCAGACAGCCCCTCCGTAGCCTCCAAGCCCAGCTCGGTGCCACCAACCTTGGAGACAGCCTCAGGTCTTCGGACAGCAAATACTGCCAGCTTGGCAAGAGGCACGATGGATTTGGGGACAGCCCTCAGCCCCACGGGTATACCTGCATCATCCTCCTCCTCCTCCACCCTCCCCACCAGCGAAGGGTATTCATCCCCCGGGACGGTCTTGTCCCCAACGCCTGTCCTCAAGAGCCCCGGCATCACCCAGCCACCGGCACCGACCAAGGACGTCTCTTCCCTGGGGACGCTTGCCATGTCATCGAGCCTGGCCGTGAAGCCAACGTCTCCCCCAGTGACTGTGATGAGCCCCACCGCGGCCGAAGCCACGGACACCGGAAAAACCACCCTCTCCACTGGAGTCACCATGGAAGAGGTCCCGCGCGCCTTGAGCGCAGGTGAGCACCGCTGCTCTCCATATGCCTACAGAGATATAACATCAACCTCGAGGTGCTTAGATAAGAGGGGCAGACTCCCCCCCCCACCCCCAAATCAGAAGGGGAGAGGTGGTTGACCTTGTGAGAGCACCGTTCAGCAAAAGCTGAGCTTTCCTGGAGGAGCCTATGGCATCTGCTCCGCCGGTGGAGACAAGGAGTCGTAGATACCAAATCTCCCTTGCCTGGAGATGTGAATAAAATCCTTAGTTGCAAATTTGACTTGAAACACTTCAGGATGAGAGGAAACACGTGCCTGGGTGGTGGGTGCAGCCTGAGTTAGGAAGATGTAGGTTTTTCTTCTCCCTCCTGGAGACCTCACAGAGCTGACACTAGCTTTCACCTGTCCTCTTCTGCAAGCTCGGATAGCTTCCAAGTGCTTCGTAAGGCCAGAAAAGGGAGGGATCTGGAGCATTTATAGCTTTGGCTCAGCACTAAATGCTGCCTGGTGCTGGGAGGAGCATCGAGGAGCAAGTTCATAGTCCTCCAGCAAAGCCCAGCTGTGTTTTATCCCAAATCCACCTGCCCTGCCTTGATGGGAAGGGAGGTCATGGCAAAAACATAGGGGTGCCCAGCGTCCTCCACAGGAGCTTTGGGAAGCAGCGAGGAAACGTGTCCCCCCACAACCAGAGATGGCCGGCATGGGTGTACCGGGAGCAGCGGGGGTGTGGGGTGGGGGCGATGGGGCTGGGACTTGGGGGGGATGCTGAGCGCTGTGCTTTCTGATGGACCCTCCGCAGGGAGCATCGTGGCCATAACCGTGACGGTCATCGTGGTGGTGGTGGTGGTTTTCGGCGCAGCGGCGTACCTCAAGATCAGGTAAGGCTGGTTTTGGGGCACCTGCCGGTGGGGTGCTCGAGCTGTGCCCCCTCCCCCCCAGGCTGCAGCCCCCCTCACCATCGCAAGGGTGATGCTCAGGGGCAAAGCCCTGGGGAGATGCCGTCCCCGAGCCCGGCGGGGCGATGTGCAGCCTCTAGTCCCAGAACAGCCGCGTTTTCTACCACTTCTATACTGATAAGCAGAGTGTTTTCTTCCTCGTTATACAACAGCCTCACTCAAATGCCAGAGACGCTGTTGAGCAGAGTCATCACCAGTAATTATTATCCCTAGGATGAGCCGCTGCCGTGGGTCTCGCTGTGGCTTAGCCAACGCACAGCGGCGCGGCCCAGCGCCGAGCATCCGTAAGGAGGCTTTGCCGACAACGGAGTCGAGCGAAGCTCTTGTTTTAATGCCCTGGCATGTCCCAGTTTGGTTCAACGGGAGCAAAATCCTGCCTGGGCTCATCTTCCTTCTTGGCGCTTCCTGCTAAAATATCCCAAAACTTGACCTAGTGAGGACTGGCATGCATTGTTTTGTTTTGTTTTCGCCTCATGGTAAAATAATTAATAAGCCAGCAAAGCAGCAACCGGTAACGCTGGGCGGTTTGCTTTCCCCTGGCAGGCACTCCTCCTACGGCAGGCTTTTGGATGACCATGACTACGGCTCCTGGGGCAACTACAACAACCCTCTCTATGACGACTCCTAGCAGGGATGAGGAACAACAACAACCACCAAATCAAATCTGTAATTTATAAACGCTTCTGCAGCAGAGCATCCGCTGTCGAGGAGATGCCCAGGCGCCGAGCCACGGCTGCGGGCAGGATTATGGCTGGGCCGGCGGATGACGGGCAACCGGAGGGCGGGGCGTGCAGCGCCCACAATAAACCTGAATTTTGGCCTTTGCGTAGGAAATTCTGGTTTCCTGGGACATGTCGGCCAGGTGGTTTGTAGGGAAGGGAACCCAAGTTCCCCAGGGGGAAAGGATGGGTGGAGGTCAAGGGAGAGGACGGAGGTTCAGGCCGTGCCATGGCATCCTTTGAAATGGTGCTGCCCCACGGCTGGGGGGGGGGGGCACATGGGGGTGCTGAGCCACAGCCAGCAGCGGGCGGGGGTCTCCCCTGCTTTCATGTACCCCTTCCTCCAAAATCACCTCCCTGCCTTGCCCGGCAGTGAAATCCTTCACCTCGCCTCGCCAGGGACCACAAGCAGTTATGGGGCTGCTCCATCGCTGCTCCCTTTTTCTGCAGGTGCTTCTGTGCAGAAGCTCATAATTTCATTTTGTTCCATTTAATTGTGTTTTTCCCCCCCAAACACAGCCCGGGAGCGCGGGGGAAGGTGCATTGACCATGTGTGCTCCTGGGCCGAGACGTGCCCCATTTCACGTGGGCGGGTGCTTGCTCTGCAGCTTTATTTTTAATCCTTGAAAAACTTGGCCACTAAAATAGAGTGAAGAAGGGTTTTTTTTAATCCTCGATTTATGCGTTCAGCTACTAGCGTGTGAAGCGGGGGGGGTGGCTGATGGCAGGGCTGGTTTGGGGAGGGGAGGCTCCCCCCTCGCTCCGCCACTTCTGCCTCTGGCTAAATCCCCCAGCAGTGAAAAGCAAAGCCCGCAGCCCGCGTGGCCTTGACAAATAAATTGTCGCTAAATGACGCTGAAAAGGTTGAGGGCATCCCAGCGACCCCCCAGAGCTGGTCACCGTCACCGCGGAGGCTGCTGATCGGCCGCTTCCCCCAGACCCCCAGCAACACGGTGGCACGACCGAGTTCCTGGAGGGATTTTGGGGAAGGCAGCAGCACCCCTCCGCAGGTAGAGACGTGCCAGTTTGCAGCATTTTACGTCCCTGCTCTTCATTACCGACTGTTTTCTTGCACGGGGAGGGCGTGAGGTTCGCCAGGGCATCCCCCCAGGTACCTCTTTGCTCAAGCCGCAGCCCTGCAGCAGGAGGGCGGCTGCTGCTATAGGGAGGGCGACCAAGAAGAAGCCGCTGTTCCCTACGGGATGCAACCAGGTGAGGCGGGAGAGGCTGGAGCTGCCATCTCACCCCAGACGCAGCTTTGCTGCAGGTTAATCGGCAGCGGAGGCACAGGCTGGGAAACAGGCCCGGCTGCTAACCGAAACGTTCTGGGGAACATCAAAGCACGGGGCGTTTGCATGATTGCTTCCCGCAACAGATGCATCATCTCTTGATTTTCATCAAGCAAGCGTCATAAATGCGCCCGGCACCATAACAGCCACCTGGAAAGGTCGGGAGAAACAAGGACGTGTCCTCCAGCTCCGCTTCCCAAAAGGAAATGCAATCGTTCTGCATTGTCCTTTTCCTTCCTAGCCTTTTTTAGCCTCTGCCGCGGCCCGTCCTTTCCCCTCCCTTTTTATATGAGCGTTGGTCGGGTGGCTGAAGCCCGGCTCAGCAGCCAGACTTCAGCGTGAGATTTGCTGGCACTACGCCTAACCGCTAAGATGTGGAGAGCGAGCTGTTCCTCACCCTCTTGTAGTTCAAACGGGGTGGAAACAGTGAATAAAGCAGCAAACAGTCGCTGCACCTTCAAACCACAGCCAGCCCGGGAAACTCTTGGGGCTAGGATTATATACGGGGTGAGATTTAGGGAAGGACCGCTCTGGGTCCCGCTCGCCCTCTTCCCTAGGACAGCATCCTGCCAGCTATTCCCAAAATGCTCCGCAATGACGGGATGCGCTTAGGGAGGAAGGGGAAGAGAGGGGAAGGCGATGCCCAGGCAGGAAGCGCAGCAGCGGCGCAGGCTCCGAGGATGCTCGGGATGAGCAAAACTCCCTTTTGCCTTTTTGGCAGCCGAGATGCAGCAAATTAGGCCACCTTGGCTAAGAATCACACACTATGTGAACAAAACCCCCCACTCTTCTCCCTTCTTTTCTTGAAATAAATTGGATGGCATGGCGCCGTCCAAAAACCCACCCAAACTATTAAAAGAAAAATCAGTCGCTTTGCTCAAACGTTGCTGCTAAAATAAGTGATGGAATAAAGGGAGAGGAAAAGCCATCACCTTCACTTAAAAAATTTATAATCCCCAGGGGAATAAATTCCTTTTTCATGAAGGAGAAAAGAAATCGGGTGTCATCTTAACCCAGACCTAATTTCACACGCAAACTCACACTTTGTCTACTGCACCAGCGGCGAAAACCAGACGCCGTCTCGTCCCCGGCGCTGGGGAGCTGTGGGTCCGCACAGCTGGCCCGTGGGCTCCGCTCTCCCGCTCGACCCTAAGCTTGGATGCTTAAAATGAATCAATCTCTCTTGCCCACAACGCAAGGAAGAGGTTGTACGTATTTTGGGGGATATCTCGGGACGAAAAAGAGATTCCTCGCTTCCCGCAAGAGCCTGGGACCAGAAACCATCCCCAGGGCTTTTTCTTTGCTCTCTGGCATGGAGTAAGCAGCAAAGCCAAACCTCTGCCCTAAAGCACTCACCTAACAGGTAAGGTAAAAGAAGAAAGGATTTATTTTCTTCTTTCCTTGAAAAAAGGCTTCTTGCAAAACCCCTTGCATTCTTTTTTAACGGCGCTCACTGCTGGGGGCAGAGAGGAAGGCGTGAGGACATCACTCACCAACTCCGAGCAGCAAATCATCAATGAATACAGCGCGTTTGTTCCCCGAGGCTGGCAACAGAGCCAAAAACAGCAGGCAGGGGTACGTGGTGCGGTACCACCCCCACGCCTCAGAGCATCCTCCGTAAAATGACAGGGGTAAGCGAAGGTGAGCCGGGCTCCCAGCTCGGGGCCAAAATCAGCTGGGGAAGGGCTCGCAAGGCTGGGTACCGCGGGATACGCCCCAGGTACAAGCTACAGGGGTGGAGGCAGGGACCGTGACCGAGATGCCCTGGCCACACGAGCACGGTGCAACTCAGCCCTCCGCACGGGCGTTAAATACGTCGCTTCGCCAAGAATAAAGAGCCGGGAGTTATTTCAGCTAAGCCCACGGAAAGCCCAAGCCTCTGCAAGGCACACCGGCCGCTCCACCGGACTCGGCCAGCCCCACCAGAGCCTGCCTGCTCAGAAACCCACGGCCACATCCAGCTGCCTGCTGGGTTTGGGACTTCAGGGGGACCAGGAGATGGGGTCTGGCGGAGGAAAGATGCTGTGCAGGCGCAGCTCTGGTACGGGGCAGAGGGAGCTGGGGCTGAGACCGCATCAAAGGGCTTTCCTGGGTGACCACCCCACAGCTAACGCCAGACTTTATACATCATTTATTCATAACGCATCCACCCTGAGACAGGGGTGATGTGTTTATGTCTACAGCACTGTGTGCCAGCAAGGGCCAAGGCGCAAGACAGCCTAAAAAATAACAGATGTGCTTGCCAAATGAAAAAAAAAAAAAAGCACTTATTATGGGGGATGATGCCCCCGAAGGGTCAGCCTTGGGCAGGAACGATGCCTGCGTTCGAGATGATGGCTGCAAACACCCTTCTCATCTTCCCACCTCAGAGCCTCCAGCTTACCCAGGGATTTCTGTCCTCCCACACTACTATGGCAAGGAGGAACA
Source organism: Grus americana (assembly GCF_028858705.1). Taxonomy (NCBI): domain Eukaryota; kingdom Metazoa; phylum Chordata; class Aves; order Gruiformes; family Gruidae; genus Grus; species Grus americana. Next base: position 80,023,198 of record NC_072855.1, on the reverse strand, counting down.
GGAAAAAAAAAATAGCCAAGACATGCCATAAAAACAAAGCCTTTCCCCCCCCCCTTTCCTTTTCTTTTTTTTTTAAATGAGGATAATTCTCTGCCACCAGCTTGTTTTATTTACAAAACCAGCAAAATCCCATTTTTCCCCAAGGCTCCCCCCCTCCTCCCCCCACCCCTTTGGCTCAGTTTCATCTCAGAGGTATTTTATTTATATAGAAGAAATAGTTCACATAGCTCTGTGCAGAACATCCCATTCCCCCGGCCTTTCGGGCAGCAGCAGAGTCTGGCAGCGGCGCTACAGATGACGTGATCCCTCTCCAGGTTGGGTCCTTGCATTGCTCTCGGTTGCAGCCTCCAAGAGCAATAATGCTCATTAGATGAGTTAATTACCCCCCAGGTGAGAGCAGGGCCCATTAAGCACACGGCAGCTCAGACCAGAGCTGAAGGCGTCACCTCGTCCTTGCACCGCACGTTCCTACGGCTCCAGCCTCCAACAAGTGACTTCCCACCAAAAACCCCCTGGAAAGCTTGCAACGCAAAGGACCAGACGTCACCGAACCCGTCGCCGTGGCCCGCTGAACACGCGTTGCTGGATGGCTGTCGTCTTCAGGTGCTGCTCCTATTCAAAGGTCATTTCTCAAGCAACAGGCAGCTCAGGGAAGCCCTCTCCTCCTTCAGCTCACAACCACCTCCAATAAAACCACTTGGCCTTCAGCCTACCCAGCTTGTTTTCCTGGATGCTACAGAAAGATATCTACTTTTTTTTATTTATTTTTAGGCTTTGATTTATCAGCCAAGAGCAGCCTTGGGTACCCAACGCAAGCTAAGACCCAGCTGGGGAGGTCTTCTGCTCCCCTCAGCACACCCAGGGCAGGGTGAAGGGCTGAGCTTTGGCAAGCAAACAGCAGCTCTGCCTGCGTCAAGGGGCACAACCGGGAGCCATCAGCTTCTGGTGGGACTTCTCCCTTGGGTGGGCAACCTCCCAACGGCACGCTGGAGCCCAGCCACCCTCCTGCCACCTCCACTTGCCAGCAGCTACCAACAGCCAGAGGCTCCGGGTGTTTAATTTCTTTGATTTGCCAACAAAGCTACTTGCAAGCACAACCAGAAGGCCTAACCATTTCTCACAAGTCTTCAGACAACCCAGTATTTTGCAAGCGTTTCACACGTTTAGAAAGGGTTTTTTTTTTTTTCTACAGAGCACCAAGGCGTCTTCCATCCACCCTATCCCATGTGCTCAGCTGGGCAGCAGCTGTATTACAGGGACCTGGACCTGCAATTCCATCAGCCCTGAGGGACTCCTGTCCTCAAAAGCTGTAGGAGATGACCAAGAGGAGCCAAGTTGGCGGGGGGGAGCACCCCAAGGTGCCCCCAGAGGCTCTGCTCCAGCCTCCACCACCCAGACCGGAGCCAGCTCCTTGCAAAAGATACAGGTTCGGGTGTCAGCGAACAACTATTTCATGACAAGTGTAAAGGACAAGTTACGAGTCCCCCGTGGAAACTCCCCCCTAACTCCAGCTGGGACCATCAAGGAGAAAAAACAAGGAAATCACCGCGTTTCCAGCACAAAGAGGTCCCGGCACAGCCCTGGGCTAAGCTAGCCCTGCTTGGAGCTGGAGAGACAGATGCTCTGCTAGCCCTCCGAGTTATAAATAGCACGACATGATGAGCCTTTCCCTAATTGTGTTCCTTCCAGTTGGAAAGGAAAAACAGATGGCTTCTCTGCAGCCGGGCAGGGGCAAGACATCAGCCTCGGCCCCGGGGAAGCCAGGGCTCTTCTGCTGCAGGACAGGGTTTTTTCTAAGCGTGCAGAAGCAAGGAGGAACCCGCACACCTTCAGAGAAGGGTCTTCTCCCACCCAAGAGGTGGGGGCCAGCGGCAAAATGCTCCCTGTCTTTCCCCAAGCCCTCCCAGGGATGCAGATGGAAAACACACGCTGCTGCTGCTGCTGCATCAGAGCTTCGGGTTGAGCGTCACGGCCACCAGCTCTGGGGTACCACTCCAGCACCCCTCCAGCTCCAGCCTTGCACCCACACACCCATCCCCGGGCACGCAGCCAGCTTGAGAGGAGCCCGTGGGAGGGGAAGGCTGTACGGGAGGTTTAATAGGCAACATCCCTACTTCCCCCCCCCCCCAAATGATGTTATCGGACCCAAGGCCATCAGATCACACTCACCTGCTTTCTGCCAGCAAGTCAAGAACCACAACAGAGCCATTAAACCCATCCTTCCAGCCCAAAATCAGGGATTCCCCTTTCCCCACTGCTCCTGAGCCATCGCTCTGCACCTTCCCACGGGAACGGAGGGCTCAGCCGAGCCCCCTGGTCCCGCATCGCTCCGCTCGTTGGCTTAACGAGTCCCTCTCCTGAGTTAACACGTACTTCAGCAGCACCTGGCTTTATTAATAGCTCCGCTGACCTTGTTTGTGCCTGCGGCCCTTGCGCCTGCCGGAACACTGCATTTTTCCCCACGAGGCAGCAATAATCCCATCTGCTCCCAATTTTTGCCCTACACCAGCGAGCGAGCCTTGATTTCGGGTGGCAGGCAGCGCGGCAGCTCGCTGCTGGGCCCTGCGGCGTGAAGGACAGCTCGGCGACAGCTCCCTTAGCCAGCGGGCAAGCCCTGGCTGTGCCGCCACGCTGCCTTCATCCCTGGACCATCGCACCGCTCCGATCCAAGCATCCTCCCCGCAGCGCTCGGCTGCTAGGGCACATTCGAACACGGTAGGATGGAGATGGGGGGGGGGGGGGCCGTGCCCGCCCCAGGGAAGCACCCAAGGTCAATACCACGTCTCTCCGCTTGACGCCAGCCCACGGCAAGGACGGAAAGCAGCACCAGCTCATCCTTACAGCCCCGCAACCTGCCCTGCGCCCCCCCCTGCAGAAGCTGGGCAGACCCTCCCGCTCCATCGAAGCAAGGGAACAGCCTCCTCAGATGCACCAGTCCCTGGGAGGATGAGATTGAACCCCAGGATGTGGGAATGAACCCCGCTTTGCACGACAGCACTGCTAGACAGGACTCTTCTCCCCACGCTCCCAAAAGGGACCGTATCCGCCATCTTCGCGGGACAGGGCAGCAAAGCTCAGTGCAGCACCTTCCATCCCATACAGCAGCTCCTTGTCTGTCTTTATCTCCTACATTTGTCTTTATCGCCTCGGAAAGCCGTTTGTTTTTCTGCTGCGCAATGCAATTTATTTCCCTGGCAAAGGGAGTTAAGGGCTCGGTGCCAAGCTAAACGCATGATACAGAGGTTCAGCCGGTGGCATCGGGTTCCCCGGCCGCCCCCCTGACTTTGCAGAGGCAAACACCAAAAGCAGGAGAGCAAAAGGTCAAAGTCAGCTGGATCCCATCCCCAAGATCGTTTTCCTTTTCAACCCAATGCAAAAAGTCCAGCTGGGGAGGGAGCTGCTCTCCCAAAGCTCGGTTCGACTAAGGGTTTTCTTTCAGCCTCCTCTTGTGGTCAGAACCCAAACAGGAATATTTCCAGCTGGGGTAAGATTAGCTTCCCATTTAGCATCACATTTGCTTGGTTGTGGACTTGACCAGCACGGTTTTACAGTTAGCAACACAGCCAAAGGCTACTTCGCTCTTGACTTTTCCAAAGTTGGCTTCCCAGCTGCACCACGATAGTATTTATCAGCTAAATAAACTGATAGTATTTTTGTAAGGAAAAAAAAAAAAATCCACAAAAAACCCCCAACCAAAAACCCACAAACAGGAAACACTTTGCTGGTAATGAGCGGAGCGCTCTGGAAACGATAGCTGCAAGACGCACGGAAATTCAGCCTCGACCTTGGCAAGCCACAAGCCTGCGTTGTCCCCCCGTGCTCCCCAGCAGCAACGCCCCCCCGTCCGCGCATCCTTCGGCCCTGGAGTAACATGTCTCTTTAAATATATACTTCATCCAGTTAATGAACTAATTGCTGCATCTGTTTCTCCCTAGCAGCCGCTCGCAGGGAGAATTTGCCTGCTCTGGTTTTTTAATTAAGGCTGGATTGCTGCATCTGCTGGCTGAAGAGGTTTGAGTCCTGCGTGGCCCACCGTCACCGGTGGCCTTCCTGCTTTCACGGCCACAGTTCTCCTCTCGGAGAGACAAGGCCTGCCAGAAGGAGACAAGAGGTCTGTTGGACCCGGTGGGATAACAGCATCCTTGCCCAAAGGCTCACCAGCACAGGCGTTGGGGTGGCAACGTAGCTCCTAGCTGGGGTGGGCAAGCCCAGCCCTTCCCGAGGAGACGGTGCGGACCTCACAGTCTCCATTTCTCCACCCACCAGCGCAAATCCCTAGAGACACGTACGAGGCAAGTTACTCCACCTCCAGCGGCACTTCAGATGTGCTCAACATCTCCCCACCTCCTGAAGGCAACAGCTACCAGGTGCCGATGAAGCCAGGCTTGAGCCTCACAAGGGAGCACAGGTAGTACCTATGACAACCCCGTGTCACCAAGACTTGCTTGCGAGGAACCCAAAAGAGTGTTTTATCACCTGGTTACAGAGCAGCAGAAGGTGGGGGCACCTCTGCCATCAACCCAGAGCACTCATCGCCTAGCCAGGGACACCACCACACTCATCTGCAGAGACAGCCCGTCCTGATTTTGGGGCACACGAGGACTAGACACAGCTCCCCAACGCATCTCCGTGCCATCTCTGCCTCTCCGGCCACCATCCAAATCTTGGCCCCGCTACCCAGCATTTGCCATCAGTGGGCTTCTCAAGCGTCAACTAAAACTGTGGTCAAGGGATTTTTTTTTTCCTCCTCTTTGGGAGGAGAAGGACTATTACTGCTTTAATAATACAGCAAAACCACATTCCTCACATTCATCTCAAAGACATCGCTTGACATCACATTTTTATCCCGTTCACAGTTCATTGAACCCTGCCTGTCCTTTTAAAGCCAGAGGCAAGTCACTTCTCAAGCTGTAACGCACAAGCAAGAAGAGCAGCTTGAAAACATTTAAGTGGCATCACCTGAACTCTTTTTATCCTGCTTCTGGGCAGCCAAAGCCACCGTGCTGGTAGTCACCACGGGGCTGGAGGTCTTTGGGCAGCAGCAGCTTCTGAGCAAGACTCAGCGCAGCAGCGGCGGTGGTCAGAGCTCGGCTGGCATCAGGCACCCAAATTCCCCTGCGCACCCAGAGCTGCTGCTTCCTCCTCATTAAAAAAAAAAAAAAATAATACCATGCACAGCCCTGTTGCCCGAGCTGGGCACGTCCTTACAAGACCGCAAAACCTTTGAGATGACAACTCCTCCGAGGTGATACGAGCCCACAGGACTTACCTGGGAGCGGGTCTCTGTCCAAGGAAGGTAGCGAAGCCACCAGGTGACGGCGCACATTTGGAGGGTGCTCCGAAGCAGCAGGAAATCTTGCTGGCAGCTTCCATGGAGGAACCAAAACCATCATCCGTAAGCAAGAGCAGAGTCCTTCTGGCCATCTACAGGAGCTTCAAGTCAAGCGGAGAGGTCAGCCCTGTGAAACACCTCAATATGCCCGTGGCAGCATGACTCACGGTCCCACAGCCCAACCAGCCCCTTCCCCAGCCCACAGCCTCTCAGAGAGACCTTCCCCAGGTGTCCAACCCCAAACGCCACTCATGCGAGGATGGAGAAGACAGCGAGAAGCCAAGCCGTGCTCCTTCTGCACTTTAACTTCCAAAGACAACGCAGTACCCCCAGTTTCCCTCATTCTAACAGCAGCCCCCAAGGGGAAACACCAGCTGGTGTCTAGCACAGCCCATAACACCCCCCCCCCATCTCCAAAAAGCACCTTTCCCCAGAAGCACCCCCAAAGGCCGGGAGATACTCCAGCAGAAGCCAGGACAGGAGCCCCACCTGCTCCCTCCCCAAGCACCCTTCTCCCACCCAGCACAGCCTATTGGTGGCTCTGGATGAGCCGATGCAGCCCACCTGGCCCCACGCACACCTCCCCACCACCCAGGGTGGAAAAAACCAGCTTCGACCCACAGCGCCCGTTCTGCCGTGCACATAGCCGCGGCCCACCGCATCCCCCGTACCGCGGCCGGGATGGAGTAAGGTGGTATGGGCAGGTTTGGGGTGGGAGAGGCGAGCTGTGAGCTGCACAAACTGAGCTTCGGCAGCTCGCTGGGCCCAAACGAACAGCTCTGGTTTCATGTTTAACGGGGACTCCCCTCCAACTCACCGCTCCCCGTAAAACAGCGCAGCGAGGGAGTAAGGAGACAAGAGGTTTGGCGGTGCCGGAGGGGGCTCTGCTAAGTCACATTTAAGTATTTGTGCCAAAATTTTATTAAAGAGTCTCCCGTCTCAGCGACAGGTAATATGACCTCATCGCGGCGGAACGCATGGGTACGCAATATTACGGTGCAGGACTGACAGACCCTCCAGGCCTGATCCTGTAAAACCCATTTTTCCTCCCGTTCTGCTGCCCGATGCCCCCAAGGGGTCTGGCTCTGTCCTGCCCCCAGCACCACTGCGCAGGGCAGGGAGAGCCCCCCTGCACCCAGCGGCGCCGACCCAGACTTGGTCCAGCTCATCCCAGTCCTTCCAGTACAGGACAGGCCAAACCAGGACCAGTCCCGCTCCTCCCCTCATACCACAGAAATACAGGAGCTGCCAAAATCACTATTTTCATAATAAAGCCCCACAGGTCACCATCCAGACACCTAACTCTCATTTTTCAGTGTCAAATTGTAGTATAAAGTCAGCCGGGAATTCCCAGAGCACGTCTGTAAAAGGAGAGCACGTCACACGTAACCTGCTTTAATAGAGACATTATTTTATATTTATTTATAGTAGTGAGCAAAGTGCTTCAGAAGAAGATACTCCAGTAAAGGCAAGCTACAGTAACGCTGTCGTCCGAGTCCTCGTATTTCATACAGCAAGGGGCATGGTCAGGTTAAGAAAAGCTATTGTTTTACTGTAGAACAAGTTAAAACCAAGTAGTTTTTATGGTGTAGAGCAACTGGGCTTTTTTTTTTTTTTTTTTTTTAATATTTTTCATTACTGAATACTATTTGCATGTTCTGAAATTCTCAGAAACTAAGAACTTCCTGTAATATTTAGACTGCAGAACACCTTGGGCAGGATATTACAAGAACTAGATTTGATTTTTTTTTTTTTAAAAAGCACTCCTCCATTTTCTGATCTCTCCCCATAGTGAAATTAGATACTATAAAAAAAAAAAAAAACAAACCAACCCAAACCATGGAAAATTGGTCCCTGCACTACTCGAGTGCCTCTGAACTGTTACTTTAGCAAACATCTCTGGCTCAGCCCGATGAGACGGCCCGACGTCAATCCTGACAAGACAAGGGGATGCGCTTCACTCTGTGTACTTCAGCATCAAAACATCAACCTACGCACGAGTCTACAACCCTACGACACCTCGGCCTTTCTAAGAAAATAAAGCAAAACGAGGGAGAAACGGGTGTAAACGCGACCATGCACGTCGGCAAATCCAGCCAAGAGATGCTGTTTCTGCACGCTCGCCTGCTCCGGCCACTTGTGCCGATGGCTCCGAGGCCCGAGAACAAACACGTCGTTTAAAAGGAACAAAACGTACTCACGTAAAACTCTGCGGATGTCACCTTTATCTAAAAAGGCCACTCTCAAGAGCTACCCATTTTCCCCAACAGCTGCAACCGGAACAGCTATACCTCCACCTCCTGTTATGCTCACAACCTTCAGCTGCCCCAAAACATCTTCTGCTGTGTCAGCTGCTTGTCGTTTCTTATTTTGCATCTTTAAGTTCTTCTTGTAGGCTGTCTCTTCTCTGACACAGTAAACAGCTCTTTTAAAGGGCTCCCTTCTCCCTAAAAACTAACCATCTGGCATCACACGGCTCCACGGGGAATTTCCTCAAGGGCCTGACAGTGCTACGCCCCAGGTACTAGGGAAGGGGGCATAATCAGCAAAACCCCTTTGCACCAGCATTAATTAAACCTTGGAACCATTTCACTGGTGCCATGACAACTTGGAACAAATTTTTTACTGACAAGTGTGTTTTTTTTTTTTTTTTTTTTAAATAGACAGTCTCTTCTGTGGCAGAGCCTTCCTCATCCAGCCGAACGCCGCGCCTGTCCCGGTCACTGCTCCTCCAAAGACAGCCGGCATTTTCCATCTTGGGCTGTGTTATAAGATTCACAGTTTTTGCACTTCATGCCTAGGAGATGGAACTGCACCGTAGACCGGGCGTTGCAGTCATTGCAAAGGATCTGCATGCGTAGGAAAGAGAGATAGAGAGGCTTTCTCATCAGCAGGACACGAGAATATACGACAACCGTGCTTCTAGCAATCACAGAACTGGTTTGCCATCGGGGGACAAAGCAGGAAATATCTTCCGTTTAAAGACAGCAGAGGAATATAAATATATAGGGCTGATTTAACTTTTCCTTTTGTACTCAGATCACACTGTATCATCACAGAGAGTTTACATTTAGTGCGGCAAGGTGACTCGTTGCCTAAGTCGGAGAGAGACATGCTTTGGCTTCTTCTCTCGATGCAGGAAATGACCAGAGAAACCCTCAAGTGAAAATAAGGGCAGATTAACAGCAACTAGCAAGGCTAGCCGGTCCGCTGTGCCAGGCAGGCGAGGGAGCCTTCTCCCCAAAACAGGCGGTAAAGAGATTTTTTCCAAATACCCTGACGCAAGAGTTGGCAGGGTGGGTTGTCTAAACCGTAACAGATGCAATTAAAACATTAACCGCCAGTACCATTTAATTCAGGGTTACCTGCAAACAGCACCACTTTCACAGTTCCGAATTAACACCAAGAAACAGAAAGCAAACACAAGAAGTCTCTGTGCGCTAGCCTTCACAAATCCGTACCTGAATATTTTTGCAGAAAACCCACGGTGTTTAGTCCGGAACACAAAGCTCCAAGCTGCTAAAACCCAAACGTACCTCCTTTTCGCTATAACAGCGAGAAAGCGAGATACTTCCCAAGACGAAGTCACTTCTCTGCTGTGTGATACTGCAACGCTAAGACTTAGGCTGTGGTTTTGGGGATGGTAATTTTTTGGAGTGCAGGTGGGGGGTGCTTTTTTTTGTGTGTTTATAAAAACCCACACCCAGTGGATGAATACCATAAGCCTACAACACAACATTTCTTCATCATTGCCTAACCGACAGGTTGATTTCTGATCCAGGACGAGTTCCTGGTGCCCTCTACTGCCCGTAACGCAAAGGGACAAACCCGCCAAGAACAGAGACACTGCTCCAAGTCTCATCTCTTACCTCCACCATCATGTTCTGATACTCTGTGGGCATAGGAGTCTGCGCTACTTCGTCATCCAGCTGACGCCAGTACCTCGTCATATCTAAAGCCGAGTGCATGCACAAAGGACACCTGTAACCTCTGTAGTAAAGGGGGAAAAAAAGTCTAAATCAGAAGATGGAGTGGGGCCGTGAAACAAGCCCACCCAAAAGGACAAGTTTCCAATCATACCAAAAATAAACGCCACAAATCAAGACGTCCTCGCCAACAGAACTGGAAATTAAAGCCCCCCATGCCTTTAGGAGTTGGCTTTAAGTTATTTGGCACAGGACTGGCATCGTGATCTTTCCCTCTCCAAGTAATCCGTGGGGACTTCAGCAATATTAAAAGATGTTTAGAAATACTTACTCCTTTAGCATGTCTTCGTAACATGTTCTGAAAAGAAAATACAATGAGAAGTTTAGTAAGAAGAATGCAATTACTGACCGGTAACCCATTTGGACTGAACAAAGGCAAAAGGCACACTGCTATCTCCAAAATCAGAAGTTAAAAAATATCCTGAGTCCAAGGGAGAAGAAAGCTTCCCAGCAAAATTACCGGGTACTTTGGCAAAAATCCGGAGAAAAAGCACATTTGATGGCATTCTAAGGTCTCCTAACCTAACACGAGGGAATCCTACGACAAGAATTGTGTGGTTCAAGTGTGATGCATCACAAGGTAAATGTAAGATGGGCAGGAGGCAAAGGAAGATTCGGTCCGGAAAGACCTGTGTCAGACACAGAGGCCCTTCACTTAGCACACAGAGACAACGGGGAGGGGGAAACAAGAGAGCCAGCAGAATAACAAAAAGCTGCATCTGTAACACAAGACAGAAGCAGAATGGGAAAATGGAAGGGAAACGTGGCCATTATTCCTCCAAAGGCACCCAACTATACATATCACATCACTTTAAAATCCCAATAGAGCCCAACAGTTTTTGTAGCACAACAGAGCACTCCGTTGTCTTGGGGGGCTGTCTTATGGAACGAATCTAAAACTAACCCATGAGCTGCCACCAACCTCTTAAACCCACCGTGCAACTGGTTTCTGCACCAAGGAGGAGCCTCTCTACAGGATTCTCGAAATTTAAGTACTAACAGAAAGAAATTCAGCATGGGAAAAATTACAATTTTACCTGTGAAGAAGGTGACCGCACGGCAGAACGTGAGCTCCGACACGAGATGTGTGAATATCCTGTTTCGAGGCAAGTATCAGACAAACAAACAAACATGAAAATTAATTCAAACGCAGTCAAAATTACAGCCGCACACAAATCCAAGAAATGAAAAGAAGCAGCTCACCTCCAAACATATCGGACAGTCCTGCCTGGAGACGTTTTCAATACACTTTGTAAATACAAACAAAAAAAATCCAACAGTTATTCTACCGCACAGACAGCTGCATTTTTCTAAATTCTAAAATTCCTTTAGATTGGTAAGAACAGATGTACAAAATGATACTGTTTGCATTTAGGTTTGAAGTTCTGAGAATTAACAGATGGCTTAGCATACTAAAACCCAAACAGCTTGAAGGTATAAATAGGAAAAGGGCTCCCAGAACTCCCACAGCAATAAGCAGCCTAGCTTTTCCTATACTGCAGGAGCTCTAACACTGTCACATGTGCAAGCAACAGCTCCTTTTAAAAGAGAAAGAGACCAGAATGTTTATTTCCTTCCACTGCTAGCAAAGGCAGCCCAGAAGCCCTCTGCGTTGCTGTTAGGTGCACTGAGAGAACCTGCCACTCCCCCGTCCTATGGCCTTAGATGGAGCCGAGGTACTGCCAGCTTTCATTTTTCAAGGCATAGTGGCTGGTTTTTTTATAAGATAAGGAATTAACTGGTGTATTCTTACCTTGTGCTTTCCTCGAAGACTCAAGCTTAAGCATAAATTGCATTTTGAACAGTGGAAAAAATCCTCCTTTGGACCAATCCTGAGGAGAAAAGCGTCAGAGGGCAAGGCCGGTTCTCCCCCCGTTCCCCCCCACCCGAGCAGAGCAGGGCCCGGGCCGAGAGACCCGCCCTCCCCTCACATACCTGCAAATGCCGCACTCGGCACAGTGGTACTGCTTCTTGTCGCGGTCGAAGAGATGGCAGATACCGCAGTAATACTCGCCGAAGAGGCTGTGGCAGCCCTCGCAGCGCTGCTGGGCCTGCCGCCGTACCGGGGAGAGGAACCGGAGAAACGACCGTTAGGTGCGCGGCCGACCCCCCCCCCCCCGCCCAACATGGCGGCACCGCCCCCCCAAAATGGCGGCGCCCTCTGCTTCCCCCCCCCTCCCCACAGCGGACCTACCTTCTGGAGGAGGCGGCAGCGGGTGCACTGCACCTCGGTCACACGGAAGCGGTCCAGCCGGTGCTCTTCGGCGGCGTCGTGGCACAGCCGGCAGGCGTACAGCTTCCCACAGCACGGCGCCTGCAAACGGCACGGTACAGCGCACCTCAACGCCCGACCCCGGCAACCCCCGCGTCCGCTTAGCCCACCCCCGCGTCCCACCATCGCCACCTCACCCGTAGCAGACAGCCACGCCGGTAGTGCTCGCAGCCCTCCTCCCCGCCTGCCGCCATGACCGCCCCCGCCTCGCCCGGCCCGGCGGCCCCGCCGCTTCCGCTTCCGGCCGGGTGCCGGGCCCAGCTGGGCCGGCTGCTTGCTGCGGCGGGAGCTGGTCCGCTTCAACTCAGCTCCCTCCTCTGCCTTAAACCTTCCTTTCTTCCTCCCCTTTCCCCTAAACCCTTCCTCCCCTCCAACCTTTCTCGCCCCCAAATACTCACCCCCAAAGTCTTGGCCCTCGCATGCAGCACAGGTAAATCTCGGGGCTCGCCCAAACCCCCGGGCTGCTCCGTTCGGTGCCTGGGCTGGGGCGGAGCTGAATTGCAACATGAGCAGAAATTTAATTTTTTACTTCCTCTTCCAGGCCCCCTTTCATGTCCAAAGAAGTCTCCTTTCAACTCAACAAGGACCCCGTGGTTACAATTAGTTTCCTGCTCTCAAGTCATTAAAGGCTGGCTCATCTGAAGAGCACTCAAGAAAGTGGGAAACGCATCTAGCTGAAAAGAGAAACAAGAACTCCTTGCAGCAGCCAAGGGGCATCTTCTATTTCCTTCCGCTCCAGAACACACCATCCATCAGATGTGATCTGAAGAGGCTGCAACCAAGGAAGGATGAGAAATAGCTCTGGTAAGCACCAGAAAGCAGAAAATGGATGGGTGGTACCACAACCATATGGCTGTTAATTCTCAGGAGGTCAATTTTAGGCAAGTAGATTGCTTGCATTTGCCCACGACTAGCAAAGTGACTGCTGTGGCCAGCTGGGAACATGCCCTGTGGGTACAACTGGGCCACCCTGGAGCAGTTCCTGCTTAGCAGCGAGTAAGAAGCAGGGCAGCGGGAACGGAACAGCGCTATTGTCCGTCAGGGATTAGCACGTCAGCTACACGCTGTCTGGATGCTGCTGAGGGATGCGAAGAACCCGTGCTGGTCAATGGTTGCAAGAAACTTGATGTCAACTATTAAATAAAACTGATTGAAAAGCCCTGTTTTTCAGGGCAGGTAATGCCACCAATACAAATAAGCAGATAAAACACCGAGTCCACGGAAGGCTGGGGGAGCACCTCATACATTTTTAAGCATGCACCAGTACCAAGAAATTTGGAATTTGAATATCCTTTTATTGACAAATTTTAACGTACATGTCAAAAGACAGCCTAGCCACAAAACTCTAAATAAAACTACATTCATGCTGTATTCTACCATGACACATTGATGGCAAAGGCCATGTTCGGAGAAAAGACAAGTTCCAAAATTAACTATACGGTACAGGGGTGTGAGCTGTGATGGCAGCCTCAGGCTGCCAGAAAAAGTTATGAGCAACGCAGGGACACCCGAGAGCTGGCTACAGCCAACCTGAGGGCAGTTAGGCAAAAATGGTCTCGTAACAGTCCCAAGATAAAAGTGACTGTTGAGTCTGACACTTTCATGTCCCACTCCCCTAAGGGACATAAACAGTGACTTAAGTGAGTTACTGAGTGCTCACAGAAGGCATTTCACATGCTGCCTGCATCACAGTTCAGTATTTTACACCCATGTTCTTCCTCCATCAGTAACAGCAGCCAGATATTCACCCGGTGCGGCCAGACAACAGCCTCACACCCAAACGACAGCCACCCAAAGACAGGGGGATGAAAACATGGAGGGAAAAGGAACCTAATGCACCGTCACACATGCTGCTGAGTGTTAGCAAGGGTTTCAAGCAACAGTGGGGAACATTTACACGTTTAAATGTTGTATTCCTTGCACAAACATTTTCTTCACTGAGGTTTTTGTCAAGACAAAGGTGCTTTCCAATACAGATCAGGCAGGTCACCAAAACACGGCAAATTCAGCAGCCATCTACTCTCTTCCCTATTCATTTAAAAAGAAAACCCTGAAGAGGGCAGCAGTTAGACAAAAGAGAGCCCAGCTTCCTTCAAAATCCTCCCAACTAGCTTCTGTCCTTGTCACACACCAACCACCACTTATTTTTCTTCTGAGCAACCTCAGACAAGACCTGGCCCTGCGCCAGAAAGTCAACGTCCCAGGAGCAGTTTTGCATGCAAGAAATCCAGCAGCAACAGTGGCGCGAGCTCTGTCCTCCGACCGGACCCTAGCCACTTCCCACGGCAGTCCACTGCGCTAACGAGAGAGTAAGGGATCCTCCTCTCGCCTGCAGAAACCTTGCAGCTTTAGCACCTGGAAACTCAGGTGGATTGTTCCCACTGTTTCAGCCACCTGCGTCAAGAGGAGAAAAGCAGAATTATGTTATGGACAGGCTAATGAAACCACAGAGTTACTCCCTGATGATCTGCGTCCTTTACTGTGATTCATTACACATCCTTACCTTGCAAAAGCTGTGCACTTACACCTCTGTGCTTCACAGATGAGACAGCTTTAGTAAGGTTTCTTTTCCCCCCACTTCTGCCATCAGGATTGCTTCCCACCCCAATGGTTTTTTCTTCCTTCTTCCTAGCAGTGTTAAGCCATCACATCCTGTGAATCTAAGTGCCAAATGCACTCATATAGATTAAGAGCATGTGCAGCATTTGCACAGTGATTTCAGAGTCCACAGCTGCTCCCTCTCCTCCAAAAGTAAACACCAGAGCCCAAAAGAACAACCTAAGATGCACTATTTGCACCCGCACGTTAACAGTACCACCATGCCACGCTCGTGGCTATCTGTAACAAGCACCGAGTAAGAGAGGAGGGAGGCTGCGGAGCCTGGAGGTCCTTGCGGCCGCAGGGAGAATCCCCGCAGGGACCGGTATGCGATCGCATCCAGGCCGGCAGCACCAGCGTACCCAGAGCATTAACTCCCATCTATGCGGGATGGGTTCCAACAGAGCCGGCGAGATTTTGGAGCGCAGCCTCTGAAGACCCTTCCAGAGCACCTTATCGCCTTCCCTCTTTACTCTCCCCAACTTCCGCTGCCTCCGGAAGGTGGAATCCTTCTGACCAGCCTCAGTGAGGAAAGAAGGGGGACCGTGAGAGTAAAGCCCCTCGGCTAAGCACTGCAGTTCTCGCTTTCAAGAGGATGAGACAAATTCCAACGCACACAGCAGGTTCCCCGGAAAATGCTCAACAACAAGGGGTAATGATACTCCAAGATTAAAAAGCAAAAAAACAAGCAAAACCACACAATTTTTTCCATGAGTTCTCTTTCAAACAAAATGACTTAGAGAATCACATGTCTTTCAATAGGCAAGATGAGAAACTATTAAAACCCTATTTAAAAGCCTCAGCTTCAAACAATCTGGAATGATAAGATGCAATGCTAAGCAAAAGTGCAAATAGAGTGGCAGAGTTCAAACTTAGCACCTTGATCTTAAGACTGCATGTCAACTACCCAGCCAGGACTTTTCCTAAGCCTCCTTCTCTCCCAGACTCCTATCTCATGCTTGGAGAGCACCGAGGTATCAACAGCTACATTAAATTAGACTGCATGACATCGTTACTTAAAATTTTCCCTAACATTAAGCTTGACAAGCCCCCCAAAACGCTTTTCTCCCTTCTTGCAAGAAAGCCCAGTTTCCGCAATGCACCTGACAGGACTGTACACACAACACGTTTTTTTCCGCTCCTCACATGAAGGCAGCCATTTTCCCCTTTTTGTTATTCTATCGGTTTGCTCAACCCCCAACTTCACGAGCCGCTTCATTTCCAACACCAACGCCCAGCACCTCAGGAGAACCATTCACCTGCCACGGCCAGCTTCAGTATCCATAAAGACAGCGGTAACAAGTCCGTCGTAGCTAGGTGTCCTAACCGGGAACGTAAAGTCTAAAAGGATTTTTCCCATGGCACCTCCCAACTAGGTAAGCGTTCGGGAAACTATCAATTTGAAAGACCCCAAAGACTACACGAGGAAATGAAAGCCCCCAGAAGGCTACAGTGCAGAAATGAAAGCCTACCTTTTAGAGGCAGGTGGGATCTTCTCCTTAAGGCTAGTGCTCAACCCTGGGGAAGCTGGCTTCTGATGTATCAGGCACAAAGGTCCCCGACAGCTATAAATTGGGAAAGAAAAAAAAAAAGAGAGGGTCAATTTCCAAATGTTGTATAAATAGAACTATCAGAAACTGCCTTCTAGGGACATATACAATGGAAATATGTATCTTAAAACAAATTCCTTCTTTGATCAAATCAAGACTTCAAAAATGCTTCCCTCCCTGCCCAATACGGTTTACCAAATCTGAGCTGGAAGCAAGGTAGCCAAAGTGACTACCTATTGAATTACCTACCTCTCAAACAACATCTCAGTGTTACTGAGGAACTAATTTTTCAGAGTTCCAAGTTTTTGCCTTCTCTCCCTACGCCTGGCTCCTACGCTTTCTCCCTCCTTATTGCACTCAGCCCCTCAACATCTAACACAGCCTCAAAACACGCGTCCCTCCGGTCTCTCTTCAACTCTGGTAAATCAGGCTTACTTCCACCTCGGTCCAGCCAGCTGAAACAGCAACAATTCACGGTGCTTGTCTTAGCAGTGAGAATCTAATACTTAGCTCATCTCAGAGACAAATAGAGCCCCATGTTTCATCCCTGACCCTCCTCTCTTCCCCTAAGTCCTTTTACTTAGATAGTTAAGAAACCAAGGCAACTTCTGCTTCTGTCAAGCGTCACACTGAAAATTTGTGGGTGGTGCTGTTCACAAAGTCCCGAACCAAAAGAATACAGAGCAGCGCAAACTATTTTAGTGCTTTGTTACCTGCTGTGAGGCCAGACTTGGGTTATGGAGGTTAATAGCAGCAAGGGAGGGGACACGGGACTCTGAAACTGGTTTATTTTCCTTTTTCAGAAATCTGGGATGCCATGCTGCAAAACACAACCAATGCATACCATGTTCAAGAAGCAAGAGCTGACTGCCCTAATGCACGCTGCTTCCTACCACTTATTTAGGATCCAGGTTTTATTTACAGGACATCAACACGCATACCTTCCACTCCTCTCAGTTCAGGGAGATGATTTAGTTCCGGCAAACGCACTTCCATCTTGGAGAATTCCCATTTTTTCCTATTTGCTTGAAGGATGTTTTTTTCATTAGTAACCTGTAATCGAGGGCATAAGTGCCAGCTCATGAAGATATAGAAAAAGCAAAGCTATTTTCAGACTTAAAAACACATCAATGCAACAATGTCCCGCTGTGGTTGGAACTCGTGCAAGAGTAATACAAAAGACTAATGCATGAGAAGGAATCCCTTCCCCTCGAGAGTCATTTATACATTAAAACCGACAGAACAGCCACAGCAAAACCCCCCAATCATCTAAGCGAGACCGCTTGCAGAGAGACAAGGTACAGCACTTGGGGAATGGCTCCGATTAGTTGCCTGTAAAAAGGCCAATGTTCCTGCTGGCATGGAAAGAATACTGCCTAGGTAGCCAGTGCAGTGGAAAGCTTTCCATTTCACTTGTTTTCCTTATGAATTTTTAATGCATTGATGACATGACTAAGTAAGGCCCTAACCGTGTTAAATCCAGATCCTAAATTACACTTCGGTAGTGCAGCACATAAAGTCTGCTTCTCCTGGCCAGGCAGGAGGCCATGGATATATTCCATGTCTCACAGAAATCCTGTGTTGGACTGCTCCCCTCATCTAAAATTGTCCTGACACAAAATATGTTTCCCTGTAAGATAACTATTAGCAAAGGAAAACAGAGGACACACCTGTAGGAAAAAAGCAGTAAAGAAAAGAATATTGCTAGTTGGAAGTTGTGGTGAAGGCTGCAACAGATGGGATTCTTGACAATAAAACACATACTTGAGTTCAGAATTTATTTTTGCTTTGCCAAGGGGAAAAGACAGATGACTTACTGACGTCAAGCTTATACTGTAATGGCCCGCTGGAGAATGCTTCCGTTGCTTCAGAAATGGGTTCAAGTATTTTTTACTCTTTTCATCAACTCTGTAATCAAAAATGCCCAAAACTTTGTATTAGCTGGGTAACGCGGTGAATATAAAAACCAACAAATGCAAGACCACCAGAAACACTGTCATGAAATGCTTAGCAAGGCTCACGGGGAGGATACCCTTCGTGAGCTCAGTTAACACAGAAGTTTGGTCCAAAGGACAAGCCGTGAGGCAAAGAAAAGCCAGTGTCACAGCAGCTGGCAAACTGCTGCTGTCCAGTAGCGCTTTGCTACACAGGGAACCTGCATCGGGCTTTCTCATCCACGTACAATCCTCCCCTCCAAGAGCTGTTACTAGCCGTGTCCTGTCCCAGCCCCACAGCATCACCCTGCACCTCTTTCAGGACGTTACAGTTCCTCGACCACAGGGACGATGATGATGGATACAAGCTCTTCTAGCTCTGCTCTTGTACCTGTAATTGAGGTTTCCAGGCACAGGACCCATCCCAACCGTAGTGGGAGAAAAGTTCTGGTTGATGGGAGGGATAACTATGCCTGCGTTCTTGGTGTAGTCCAAGCTGCTGCTGGAATCTTTTAGGCTGGTTTGAGGGCTTATTTTAAAGGAGTTGATTGCACTGTCGTAGAGGGAGCTCAGATTGGAGGATCGGTCTGCTTTCTCTGCGTCAGCTTTAGAGCGCTTCGCCTTTAATAGCTTCGCATCTCTGCTCTTTGGGTCAATGCTGAAATCCTGTTTGGGAAGACAAACATTGTCTTTCTCTTACAAGCATGTTTAAAAAGTAGCTTAGAGCAGTGCTCTACAAGTTAAAAGTCTACACCTGCATGATTCTGCAAGGATCTGATGGAGATGGAATTGGTTTTAGTAGAAAAAGCTCTGTTTTCCATCTGACAGGAGGAGACTTGTCAGGGTTCCAGCACCTTCTGTAACTAAGTCACCTTAGAATGGGATTGGAAATGAGGGAGGAAGAACAGCCACATCCTGTGTCACTTCCAAAGAAATGAATTAACTGAGCCCGACATCACCTGAAAGCCTCTACTCCTCAGTATGCAATGGAAAGCAGAAGACATCATTTTGAAGCCAGGACTTTAGCACAGGTAAACAGCAGCATACAAGCATGTTTTCATGATCCAACACGACTTAGCTTCCCAACTGATTCTCCCTTCAGCTCCGTATTTGCCAGCAACAGCATCATGATAGAGTTTACCTCCAAGGGACCGGCCAAACAGCCGCTTGCAGACTGCCACACCAAGCGCCCTGTAGCGGCTAGAATCAAAGGCCCAGAACTTCTACACAGCAGCCTGCAGGTTGCATTACACCGAGTGTCAGAGCTGGCGGGGGGCACAGGCCTAACGTACTGCCTTCAATCGGGTGACGAGGTCTTTGGCTCTCTTTAGACTCGCGGTGGCCTCCAAAGGTGAGCTTCTCTGGCACTGTGTTGGGTTTGCATGGCAAGGTTTTGGTAGCCAGGGGGGCTACAGCGGTGGCTTCTGTGAGAAGCTGCTCAAAGCTTCCTCTGTGTCTGACAGAGCCAATGCCAGCCGGCTCCAAGACGGAGCCACTGCTGGCCAAAGCTGAGACAATCAGCGCCTCTGTGATAACATATTTAAGAAGGAAAAAAACAGAGAGAGGTTTTTGCAGCCAGAGAGAGGAGTGAGAAGATGTGAGAAACTCTGCAGACACCCAGGTCAGTGCAGAAGGAGGGGCAGGAGGTGCTCCAGGCGCCGGAGCAGAGATCCCCCTGCAGCCCGTGGTGAAGAACATGGTGAAGCAGGCTGTCCCCCTGCAGCCCAGGGAGGGAGGATGATGATGGAGCAGGCTGTCCCCCTGCAGCCCAGGGAGGGAGGATAATGATGGAGCAGGCTGTCCCCCTGCAGCCCATGGAGGAAGGATGAGGGGGTGTAGAGATTCCACCTGCAGCCCATGGAGGACCCCACGCCGGAGCAGGTGGAGGCACCTGAAGGAGGCTGTGACCCTGTGGGAAGCCCACGCTGGAGCAAGCTCCTGGCAGGACCTGTGGCCCCGTGGAGAGAGGAGCCCACGCCAGGGCAGGTTTGCTGGCAGGACTTGTGACCCCGTGGGGGACCCCACGCTGGAGCAGTTTGCTCCTGAAGGTCTGCACCCCGTGGGAGACACCACATTGGATAAGTTCGTGAAGGACTGTCTCCCACGGGAGTGACTCCATGTTGGAGCAGGGGAACGATGAGAGGAGTCCTCCCCCTGAGGATGAAGAACCAGCAGAGACACCGTGTGATGAACTGACCCCAACCCCCATTCCCCATCCCCCTGTGCTACTGGGTCCGGGGGGGGGGCAGGGGGAAGAGGTTGAAGCCAGGAGTGAAGTTGAGCCCGGGAAGATGGGAGGGGTGGGGGGAGGTGTTTTAAGATTTGATTTTATTTCTCATTCCTCTACTCTGTTTTGCCTAGTAATAAATCAGATTAATTTCCTCTCTCAGTTCAGTCTGTTTTGCTCGTGACGACACTTAGTGAGTGATCTCTCCCTGTCCTTATCTCAACCCACCAGCGTTTCGTTACACCTTTTCTCCTGTCTGGTGAACGACAAGAGTGATAGAGCAGCTCTGGTGGGCACCTGGTCCCCAGGCAGGGTCAACCTACCACAGGCACATAGCACTTACCTAGTCTTTTTGAAACAAAAAAAAATTGAAATGGAGAATTATTCTTATATTTTTGCTGTGAAAAACTGCTGCACATACTTATATAGCGATTTTAAAACATGAAAAAATAAATAAATGCAGGTTTGGAAAACAAAGATGGACCAACCTGGACACCAAGCATTTTTCTTTCTTCTAAAACATCATCTTTGTCCCTTTTGCTGATTTTTGATTTTTTTGGTAATTGATGGTCTCTGGCATCTTTCTGAATCTTTAATTTAAGCTCCTGAGCAAATCTACATTCCATATTAAAAAAAAAAGAAGAAAAAAGGGTTTCTGTTACTATCATCACCAGTTGGTGTGACACTGGGTGCGCACACTGATGAATTCACGTCATGACAAGGCAATGAGGCAAATGCATCGCTGAAATGCGTTCTCTTCTTTCAACTGTTCCATTTCCAGCACAGGCTTCCACAGCCTTTTAAGTAATAAAACAAAGCATGCCTTTTTAACTAATGAGAAGCCAGCCAAATATGATGTATCTGTTAAAATAATTATCATCTTAGAAGCACACTCTTTACACACTAGAGCAATAAAGGTGGTCGCATCCCAGCCTGGTGTAGATGCAGACAGTGAACTCAGCGTAAGACTATACTACCCGATATGGGGTGACACTGAGTGCGCACACTGACGAATTTACCTTGTGACAAGGTAATGAGGCCAACATGCCGCCGCAATGAGTTCCTTTTCAACTGTTTTATTTCCAGGAAGGCTAAAACCAAACAAAACTCAGTGGCTGTCAGCTCTGCGGACTCAGCATGCAATCTTCAAGCATGACTGCTTAACTTCCTTCTAATATTAGCCTGCTTTGAGCAAGAAATGAACTGTTTACCTTTCAGCAAATCCATCCTTGTTAAAGAAATCGCACTGCAAGAGTTCAGCACAGGATGGTCTTTTGTCTGGATCAATCTGCAAACACTTCTGTCAAATCAATGTAAACATTAGAAGCCAAATACATTAGAAGCGAAGCAAAGGCTTTAGCATTTCTGGGTGAAAAGCTGCAGAATTCCCCCTTCTAGGGCCTGTTATATTGATGAGTCCAAGGTTGTTTTAATTAACCAACGTAACAGTGCTCCAAGATTACTGTGTGAAAGCACAAAACCACTCCCTGGAAGGATTCTTCAGAATTTATTTCAGAGTTGTAGGTTTCGTAACTCCCACGTAGTAGACAGGTAGCTCCAAGAGCAAGGGATGCAGTCTCACCCAAGCCCACTTGCTTGCAGTGCCTCCACCAGCAGGTAGAAGGAGGCTTCGCACAAAACACTGTACCCACGCAGCTCTGCTAGCAACTAAAAAGCAAGTGGCTGTCTATTACCTACAAAGCATCCATGTAGGTGGCAGATGAGGGGCAAAGTTTGTTGGGATACCTTTCCAAAGATCAACCGCTCATAGTAAGTGATCGTTTAATTACCTTGGCTAAATCTAGCACTGCAGCAGAGAGCTTGGGATATCGTTTGTCCAGAGATTCAGCCTCCTTCACTTCAGGTAATCTCATGCCAGCAAAGAGGGGATTTTTATAGAATAACTCTTGGTGTCTCGGAATTAAATTACCTGGAACCACACAAACAAAGCAACCACATGGAAGAAATACAGAACAGTCCCGTGAAACATTTGAGAGGGTGAAATACTGGGTCAGCACTACTGCAAAAGCTACAGCCTGGGTCATTCTCGTTCCACCTGCACGCCATGAACTGATGCTGTACTCACAAGCTCCTAGCTCCCCCTTTGTAAAAGGCACTATGAGTACACACACTGTCAGAAACAGTTCAGCACACACCACAGGCTTTCTCTCCACACCCCCTCATCATAATGTATTTGACCCCTTCATTACTAAGCAGGCGCTAGGAGCCCGACAGGCTGTTCTTACCCAGGCACTTGGTGATGTGGTAGAGCTGGTCAATGTCTGAGTCTCCAGGGAAAAGGGGCTCTCCCGTAAGCATTTCTGTTATCAGACAGCCAATAGCCCACACGTCCACAGCCCTATCAAAAAAACCGAACAAAACAACAAGACCCCAGCTCAGCATGGCTCGATTCGTGTCTCTGATCCAAAGGCTGAGCCAGGCCAGCGCACAGCATGTCTTCAGCAGGTTATAAGCCCCGAGGGTAGTTTTGCCCTCCTAAAAAGCAGGACAGCTGTTTTCCAAGCTTACAAGTGCTCTAGTGAATGACAAGGATTCAGCTCTTGAAGCAAGCAAATGCTAGCAAAAGCCTCACATGTAAAATCAGGTTCTAAAGCCTAATGCTTTAAAAATACTAATACAATATTACACATTAGTACAATCTTGCACTTCAGAGAGCACAAAGGTAAGCAGCTCCTCGTTCTGCAGGTACCTGCTCTTCAGGCACATTTACTGAAAATTAAGTTTAGCTAGTACAGGGACACACATAAACCTGCACAATTGTACTAACAGACCTGTGAATAACACAGTTTTAAGTTCCGACCTGGTTTTGCAGCACTGGGGATCCCAGCAAGACAAATCTCATTCATCCCACCTCCTGCCTCCCCAAATGTCTGTCTAGAATTGCTTGAAGGGACTTCTCTGCCTTCCCTCCATGACTTCAACTGCACAGGAGGGAGGTCTGTCATTGCCTCCTCAAGTGAATCACCAAGAAAGGCTGAACAGCATCCCTTTAACCTGTTTGCCAAGCGATAGTCCCCTGCCTCCCCAAAAAAACAGAGCACCCCCCTCCATGCTCCTCACAAGCCCACAACTCTTCTGCAGCCTCGCATGGGGTCTTACTTGCCATACTTGATATCTCCCACCAGCAGCTCTGGCGCTCTGTACCATCGGGTTGCCACGTAGTCTGTGTAAGCTTCCCCAGAAGCTGCTAAGGTACGGGCAAAGCCAAAGTCACACAGTTTTACAACTCCCGACTGGGAAACTAGGATGTTTTCTGGCTTAATATCCCGATGTATTATCTGCACAGAGAAAAGCAAGTCAAGGCAAATAAATTTGCCGCTTTGACACAGTAAATTGACTGGCTCACCAGAAATAATAGCTTTCTCACATCCAGGTAGAAAATGACATTTTTGCAGGCATGGGAAACATACCGAGTGTGTAAAAGACAGCTGCGCGCACACAGTGGATGAACAAGTGCCGACCCAAGCGCACGGGTAAACACAGAACCTCTAATTTTTGCACACAGAAGCATTTATTTTATGTAGCTCTCTGCATATGTTCTGCAGGTATATTTACTATATTGACGGGCACAATTTATTATGCTTGAAAATCTGGCCTTGACCACAAGTTTAAAAGCTGTTAAGTACTGCAAGGGCCACAGGCGTGTCCTGCAGTTCAATGGAAGAGTATTTTAAGAATTCATAAGAGACACTGTTTTCCAAATGTAAAAACAAATAAATGTGCATATGTTTATATAGACAGTTACAAAACTACCATGAAATTGGCAAACCTGTCAGAAAACTTTAAAAACAGCCAAGAGAAAAAGCAAGCCTACCTGTTTACATCAACACTACCAGGATCCAACTTTCTCCCTCTGCAAGACAAGCCAACCTACAATAAGGTGCCACCAAGTACTGGATCCCCACGGACGTCTCACAAATCAGACAGACTTCCGGGGCAGCTGACATCAAGCTCTGACATTTTGTATGAAATCCGGTTCGGCCCTTCTGCCCTGCCTCTTCCTTTTCAGCCAAAGCTTTATTTCTCTACGTTTTAATGTATTTAAAAAAATATACACTTCTGTATCTACTCATCCCAGGTTAACTGCAGAGCTGACTTCTCGTGAATACTTACATTGTGACTGTGACAAAACGCTATTCCTCTCATAATCTGAAATAAGTATTTCCGAACCCTGCTGTAGTCTAGTCCATTTGGAAATGCCTCAAGGTCATCGAGCACCGTGTGATCCACAAATTCAAACACCAGGTACCACCGTTTCTTCTTCTTACACACTTCCAGCAGGTTCACGAGATTCTCATGCCGGAGTTGCTGTTATAAAACAGGAAATATTTTGTCAGAGTGTGACAACATGTAATGGGTAAACTGCAACCAGATACTTTTAACTGCGCCCCAGCCGGTGCACCGCCCTGGAATGCTGCTCTTGTCATGGCGCTCCCATTCATTTGTTCTTAAAATCAGCTTACTGATATTTTAGAATAGGTTTTATTTTGCCAATTTTATTTTACTTTTTAGCATGATCTGGAGGATTTCCACCACCTCATATATGCAGACGCCCGGTTTTGTAACCCAAAAATAAATAAAACACTAAGGACATTTGTTTTTAATGGGGATGCTCAAAATATACTGTTCTGTCATGCAAACATCTCATGCGTCCTGCCTCTCACAATGCTCTCCTCACCTAAGAGGCAACACTAACTCGTGCCCTGATCTTGACAAGCTTTAGAGCAAGCTTGTGTTCCACATGAGAGAAATCTTGAGAAAGTCCAAAAATTCCAGAGGAGCACACGGTTAACACGTGACAGACAGCAGGCACCTAACAGCCTCTCCCACAAAGACTTGCCACAGCAAAGGAAAATCCAGAGGTCCTCGAACTAGCCAGAAAGACAAAGCAGGATGGTTTGCACTGCGAAGTTCAGCACGCCACCACGTATGTCTCCGAGCATCGTGAGAAGAGCAGAGCATTTAGCCATGACTGCTGAGCTGCAGAAATCCCTCCGTAGTTCCCCAGGTTTGCTTACAAACAGCTCAAGTACCAATAAACACAGCTTGTTCCCTAAGGTTGGGCTGGACTGTGACTCAAACTTCTTTAGGAGATATTCTCATTGAGGTGACCAAGTAACACTGTGCTACCCCTGCCTGCTCCCTCAGGGCAGGGCACAAGGAGAGGCACAAAGGCTTTAAGAAAAAGCTTTTTCCCTCTCCCAACAACCCAAAGCTGATTCATGTCTTTTCTCCCACATTTCCAGGAAGTGTTACTCTTCTCCTCTGTCATTCCTTTCTCTAGCTCCTCTTTTTAAAAAGCTCTTACATCCCCATTTAAAAGAAAAACAAAAGCAGTCACAATACCTCTGTGTTCTACCTGGATGCCAGTTCATCGCCAACTACTCAGTATCTGTATCTTAATTTTTTCTAGTAAGGCTGATAGAAGACTTTCCTTTTAAATTTCTACCATACCCAAAGCATTTCTGTTGGCACTGCCAGCTTATACAAGTTTACAATAACTAGCATGTCCCAGAATAGAAGCACATTGAATGGATAAAAGGAAGGTTCAGCATTCTTACTTAAAACAGTGTTAACTGTTAAACAGCTTCTACTAAACTGTGTCTAGTGGATTCAGAATGAAAATTCACAAGCCAAGAATTTGAAGAGTTAGGTGGTTTTTTCTAATATTATGTGGAGAGGAAAGCTGAAGACTGCTTAGAGAACAAGACTGCAATGTAAATGAAAAGAAAAAAAAAGCACAGCTGTATTTTCTAGCTATTTTGTCATCACATTCTGACCAGACAAGAATCCACCTCCAATTCGTTACACATTGTAACACTGGTTTATCACGCACTGCTTTAACAAAACAGGCCATGCTACAACGAGCAGTTATTTATTAGCTTGGAGCCTAGCAGGGAAGTATCATCAGAGGCTGCCTGAAGGCAGCACCGTAGCCCAGGGATCGCCGCCAAGCAAGATGCAAAAGGACTGCAGAGCACAGGGACTTGTAAGGGACCTTAGAAGGTCTGAAAAGTGAAGATTTTAAAAATGTTTATTAGGAAAAAACCCTCTTTGGTCAAGAATAATTTCGTCACAGCACAGGAAACCTGAAAAGGTTTTGTGTTTTCAGCAAAGATTAAATTTCTACCCAAACTCCAGAACAGGAGAGGAAAAAAGATAGGTTCTCAGGGAGCATGCAAGTGAATAAACTCCAAAAAGATTAAATCTCTAGGTATGTATTTACACTGTGAGAGGCCACATTTATTGAGCTACATATGGAAACATTCCCCTCGCTAAGTTGCCATTTCCCCAGGGAAAACAAGTTAATTCCCAGCACACCTGGGAGGCAGTACATGCTTTGACTCAGTAACTAAGCAAGTCTGGCCAACAGATCAGGTACAATCCAGACTCACCCAGATCTGCTTTAAACGAGTTTGGGGGAACAACGCTTGGAGCCGCTGGCTGCATCTCAAGCTCCAGCCCATACACTTCTATTAACTCTAAGGGTCTGTCACTCTTGTGGCGATGGCAGAGTTCGCTTTTTTCCCCTTTACAGCACAGGGACTATAGTCTGGGCGATTTGCAAAAAGACACTTGTGGCAGCCAAGAGGAAACAAGACAGGCTTGCACGTATTCCCACCTCTAGAACAGTCTATCAGAGGAAAAGCCTAGATGGACTTGAACTGTAATAAGACTTTTCTTCATTTCTTCACCAGACAGATCACCCACATCCCAACACTTTAAACTACCACGTGTGCCCATGCACAGGGACAAGCATTCTTCTGTGCGAGCCACCTCTGGGACAAGGGAAAAAGGAAAATGGTAAAATTACTGCTAGAGGTCATAGTGGCAAACACAGGGGCTGCCGGTGGTCAAAAGAGCAAGCGCAACAAGGGATGTATGTCCTGGCACTGAATGCCACCCTCCATCCTTGGCATCCTATTCACGAAGGAACATAGCAGAAAAAAACGGCAGGGAAACAGATGAGGAACTTGCAAAAACTTCTGTAGGAAGAACAAAGCCAAGAGAAGCAGAAGGACCGTAAGACAAAACATTGAAGAGCGCACGCACAAAGCCCTGTTCATCTAAAGCTCCTGGGTATTTTCCCAGACACACTATCTACAGCCCGTGAAGAGAAGTACCTTTAATAAACCAGCCCACACAATGAGGCTGCACCACATAATGCTGCCGATAAGAACCCAACAGGCTGATGTACGACTGGACATTTAGGTGCGTATAAAGCATCCATGACTGATACCAGGCAAATCACGCACTCAAACAGCAAAGGACATGATGCCAGCTGGCTTCAGCCTAGCAGCCAGCCACTGATTGATAAGGTTCAGGGAATTCTATACCTGCTCTCCTCCTGCTTCAGTACAATCCTGCCAGGAAAGTGCCATTAATAAAATAACATAAAACATTCCTAGAAACACACATCTACATCTTATAACACCAGTACCCAGTCTGTTACACATCCACGTCATCACTCACCTGCAAGTTTTAAAAATACAGCATTTCTTTCATTTTCAACAAATTCACAGCAGCAAAGTACTCAAACTCAATATACAACACAAGGGGACACAATTACCACCAGGAGGCAATGGAAACCTCGTTGCTCCCTCGTACCTTTTCCTGCTGAATACAGGGCACGTAAACAGACCAGTTTCTAATCAAGTCAGGCTTAGGCAGGTCAATCCGACACAGCACCCAAAGGGAAAAGCAGCTCTGCAAAACTACAACTCACAGGCTAAATGAATCAACCGTGGCTTGGCTGTTCCGAAAAATACAAAGGGGGCACAGTCAAAGTCTCTGTTGCTTTGGACTTTGTTAGTTCTACTTTGTAAACCATGCTCAGAAGCAACTCTGTTTCCCTTTTACAACTGACCCAACAGCTGAAATTTACACCTATCCTGTAACTTCAATGGAGAAACACCACTCCTTAAAAGATTATTAAGGAGTCCCAAGAGGCAGTTTCTTCCCAAGAACACATCAACTCCCTGCAGGTAGCTCTTACTCATACACTTCAGTTCTAAAAAACTCACACCTTTTGCTGCAAGAAAAGCTCAGCCAACAACCACCAAGGTTACTACTTTGTTTGAAAAAGAGGTTCACCTTCCCGAAGATATTTAAATACCCGACTAAGATTCAAGACACACCGTGAAGAAGCACCCCTGCTCCCTCTCCAGGGAACACCCACGCTGAGCTGCATCCATCCCATTACACACAACACGACCAGTTACTAAATGCCTGACAGATGCTTTACATTAACCACCTCAGTGCAGCCTTAATAAATGCCTCCCAGGTGAACAAAAAGCTATAAATTTAAGCCCAAAGCCAGCAGATGGTTACTACTTTGCTGAAAAACGCCTGCGCGCTCTCCTTACTCTCCACTCACCTTCAGCAGCTTGATTTCTCTCACGGCGATCTTCCTCACCACCGCGTCGTCTTCGCTTTCCAGGAACTTCTTGACGGCGACTATCTGCCCGCTCTCCTTGTTCCTGCACTTGGTCACCACCCCGTAGCTGCCTTCCCCCACGAGGCCCAGCACCTGGTATTTCTCCATAGCCGCAGCTTTGCCCCTACGGGAGGCCGGGGACGGCGGGAAGCTCCGTTAGGCCGCGGTCGGTTGGAAGAACTGGGGCTAGAGAGCAGCGGGCCCGGGCTCAAGGCACCGTCGCTAAGGTAACGGCCCACCGTAAGGCGCAGCCGCCGCGCGCGCCCCACCTGTCGCAACAGCCGCTCCGTACCGTACGCCCGGGGCGGGCGGCTGTGAGGGAAAGCGGGTTACCGTAACCGGCGGTACCGGGAAACGGGCGACAGCCCCGCCGCAGCGGATGGAGGAGGGTGGGCTGGCCGCCGGGAGGGAGGCAGGCAGAGCGGAGGGTGGTCCCGGGGATGGGGCTGCTGAGGTACCGCGTTTTCCTGGCCCGGTGAGGGGCTGGGGCCCTGCAGATCTGAGCAGGCAGTAACGCTGCTGCTCTTGCTGGAGAATATAACCAGGTATTTTACACTTATGAAAAAATTGTAACTTCTGCGGAGAAGCTCGATGGCTCTTCTCCGCTAAGGCAAACAGTAAGGTACAGGTGTCAGCTATACAAACTATGCTGGAAATCTGCTTGGCTATAAAGAGTAGAAAAGCGTTATGAAGTATTTTCTTGTGAGATTCTTTTCTTAAAGGCATTAAGACATGTGAAGAACAAAGGACTAAAGGATCCCATCTTGGTGTGAAAACGTGCAGTGGGCAGAGTGCCAAGATAAAAAAAGAAATTATGAATTCACGTAATGAATGCTCTGTGCCTGAGCAGCTCTGTGTGGTTCTGAGACAGATTATGTTGATGAGAATGTGGCAGTGAGAAAGGTGGAATAACTTGCTATAAAATGGATGCCCGTATCAGTGCCCTTGCTGTGCATTTTATTTTAAAAATGTGGCGGTTTCTGCACACATTACGTGCAACATAACACCAGGAGAAGCGTTGGGAGAGGAACAGTACGTACTTTGCCAAAATGCCAATTCCCTGATAAAAAATAGCATCGTGAGGCATCCCATATTCCAGTAATACTATCTGAAACCTTCATCATACTTCCCTCGAGTCATGGTGATATGTGTCACCTTCTGCAATTCATTCCTGGTTGTTTTTCTTTCTCCTTCACCCTCATTTTCGCTTCCTATATGCCATCACTGTAATGCACCTTTCAAGGCTGACCTTGTATTTCCAGGAAAAAAGAAAAAAATCGGAGCGCAGTTGGCATTAATTTATTATATTCCTCCCACCTCCTACTGCTAGTCGTTATTGCAGCAAGTGCCTTCTCTGGGTCCTGGCATGGGTTCTGTGCTGCTAGTTGGTAGCTAACTTGGCAACCAATTAACTCTTCCACTGCCAATATACTGCTTTTGTCCTCATTAAATGAGAGGCACAAGCACACGTGCTCAGCAGACTTCAAAACCTCACTTTGTTGGTGCAGATGGTTCTTCAATTTTATTTTAAATCATAGCCAATATGGGGAGCCAGCCTTTCTCGCTTCTGGACAGTGGCCGGTGTTAATGGGATCTCTATTCATCAGAGATTGCAGCTGCTTCACTGCTGTGTAATGAGTTCAGTCTTGGTAATTTGAGGAAAAAAAATCTCTTCTCTTATAATGCCATGCCAAAAGCCGACAGGGGCCTTGAACTGGATCCATTTCCTCAAAAGTGTAATTACTTGCTTTTTCATATTGGCCTTTGGAACCATGGAATATTTTTCTTCGGTGAAGCTCCTCTGATCTTCCATGACCATGGGAAAGGACGTCCCCCAGGTTAATGAGAAAGGGGCAGGAGAGTTTTAAAGTCAATAGCTAGAAGAGTTTTCTTTTCCTGAGAATTAAATTTGTAGTCTCACAGTGAACACAGCTCTGTATCTAAACCAATGAATAACTGGGTAGTTTCATTTTCTAAGTATCTATAGTACAAATTAGACAATTTCTGTGTTCTGAGCTGAGTGCAACTGATTCGATTTTATATATTGCTTAGCTTTTTGTACCAAATAACACGTGGCTGTGCTGTGTGCCTTCCAGATCGTGTTTGTCTTGCTGCAGCTCTCAGAAATGTTCATCTAGAGAATGTCAAGGCATTGTCAGTTCCAATTTTGTTTTGTTTGATATTGTGGTATCTGCCAGAATCATCCATCAGAGTTCTTGTAGTTAAACCTCAGGGAAACAAGTAACAATAGGCCCTGTTGTTTAGATGCTGGGTGTTAGACGAGTCATCCAAACAACTAGTTAATTACTATTTTTGATAATGATGTATAATTTCATAATAATTTTGGAGAAGTCAGCGATGAAGTAGTCTGGTGCCCTGAATGATCTTTTAGGGCTGAAATTACAACAGTGGCTTTTGTGGCTTTGTATTTTTTAACTAAGGACTCTTTGCATACAGTGTAGAAGCTGTAGCGAACATATGCCAAGATGCAGGATTTCACAACATACCCCATTTCTCCTCATGGCACAAAATGGAGGGAAATTAAGTAAATAAAATGACACCTGTGGCACGTGGTGGTGGATACACTTGTCCAGGAGATGTGAATGCCTTGATTTCAAGGCAGTTTTTGTGGTAAAAGTGCCTTATTTTTTTTCACTTGATGACAGAACCTGAGCACCCGCTGGGGTTTCATTTCACACAGGCCTTTCCCTACCTAGCTGACACCCGCAGAAGACAACTCAATCACCTCACCTTCCCGTTAGGTTTCTTCCCTTAAAACAACACCTGCAAGGGAAATAAATACCTTTGCCGACACTCCTTAAGGAGAAAAAACTTCACAATTTCCAGGTTTCACGGGATACAGCTTTTTTTTTTTTTTTAGGCTGAATTAGGCGGTTTTAGGCGAGCGAACGGGCTCCGACGCCGCCTTCTCCTCAGCGCCCGGGAAGGGGCGGGCCGGTGCCGCCGGGGCGGTGCCAGCGCTCGGGGCATGCGGCATCCGCCTCTGCGCAGCGGCCGCGGCCATGAGGCTGTCGGCGCGGAGCCTCCGCCCGCCGCCCGGCCCTTTGTTTTTTAGGGTCAGCGGCTGCCCTTCCTCTCCGCCTTCCTCTCTCTCCCGCGGCCCTTGGTGGCAGGGGCGGTTTGAACCCGCCTGAAGGGAGAACGAGGAGGAGGAGGAGGAGGAGGAGCCGTTGCCGTCGCTGCCCAGGATGCGATGGGGAACTGTTGGGCGCAGTGGTGCTGCGGGCTCTTCTTCCGGAGGGAAGCCAGCCGGCTCCAGCGAGGCGGAGGGTAAGCAGTCAGCTCGGCTACCCCTTTCTCCTCCCCGGGGCGGGGAGGTGTTGGGCCCGCCCGGCTCCGCCTTTCCCGCCCTCGGCGGGAGGTGAAGAGAGGCGGTCGAGCTGGCCGGGCCCTGAGGCGGCCCGTCCTCGGGGCGGCGAGACCCCGTTCCCCGCTCGTTCCCGTCCTCCGGGGGCTTTGGCAGCGGGACGTGGGTTGCCTCGGGGTAGGAACGGGGGAGACAAGGCCGGGGAGCTGTGGCGGTGCCCGGTGTGGGGTGGCGGTGAGGTGGGGGACACCCGCCGCCTCACGCACGGTCTGGGTACGCCCGGGCCGCAGGCCGCCCCCTCCCCGCAACAACAGCGCGGTTAGATGGGAGAGAGAAAGAAAACGCGTGTTTAATATCTGCCTTGACAGCTGGAGCTGATGAAATGCCGTGGCAAGGTTGCTCGGCTTTGTGTGGTTTGCAGGGTGGTGGTAGTACGCTGTCCAGGGATGGCTTCGGTTAGCTGTCTGTGGGGACATTCTTAGTCCTTAGCCCTCTTCCAGGGTTGTGTTTCAAGAAGCAGCTTAGAAAGATTTTGTTTCAGGTCACTTGTTAAAAATCTGTGCAGGCTGCTGTGTTTGTGCAAAGATGGAAAACCGCCGTATTTTTGGGAATAGGATCTTGGGTTCTCTGTGTCAGAGACTGACTCTCTGTTGGGATGAAGGTGACTATGACAGGAAATAAGAATAATCAGAATAAACTTTCATATATCTTGTAAATGCGTTATCTGTTTTTTGTTCTGCAACAACCAGTTCATGGAAAAGCAGTATACAAACAGGGGAGGGATATGTTACCTGTAGAAGAACTTGGTTTTCTTCCATATGCTTACCAGTATTTGATACTTATATATCACTTAATTTTGACCGATGTATTAGGATTGGAGTCGTTCTGGACAGATATGCTGAGCGTTTTACACGCTACAGACTTGCAGCCTCTTGTGTTGCATCAGCTCTAGACAATCTAGAGTCTGATGTTCTGCTTATCCTGAAGACCTTTTAGGAATACTTTTCAGAGAAATGGGTGAAAGACCAGGACAGTGTGTGTGGAGGATACCTGTTTTTATTCTTAGTACTATCTGGCAGAGGATACGAGAACATCGGAAATATCTGAAATGCCTCGACAGCTGGCGCTTAAGTATCTGTTTCTTGTGCTATACCCTGAGAAAAACAAGTAATACTTGAAAGGTTCTTGCTTCATGGGTATCTTTTGCTGAGTCTCCACTCATAGGCTAATAATTTTTTTTGTAGTCAGGGGTAATAACAATAAGTCTCTGGCAATGTGTACTTACCTTTTAAATTATTGCTGTGGTTGTGGATCTCTTTGGTCTTTTATTTCCCACCCAACTACTTTTAACTGACTTAACTGATTTACGAGCACTGGATAGGAGACAGAGTCCAAAAGACCCAAGATTATCTTGGCTCCAGCAGCAAATACATGGTTATTTCTTACTAATCTCTCTGGTCTAAAATGACTATGACATATAATTTTTGTTGTTGTTGTTTTTCTTGTATGTTAGCAATACTCTGTTATTGTTATGTATAATCATTGGTGCTTGCAGTGTCATCTGTTCTAGTACTTGGTTTTCATACATGTTTGACTCAGGAAGCATCACTTGTTTTCTGCCACAGTGTCTGAATCTCCAATTGTTTTTCAGAAGGCAGTTGCTGAAGTTACTGGCTTAATTGCCAGACTTTGTGTTTCGGTGCCTTTCATGTAACTACTGGCTTACTACTTGCTTGGGTTTTAGAATGGCAAATATGAGTGCTGACACACCAAATAATGAGAAATGCCGTTCTCTTAAATGGCAGGGACTTAATGAGGAAATTTTTATGAGCGTACGCTGAAAGGAGAAGCTTGTTGGCCATGATGGCTTAGCTACTCCTACGCATGTGTATGGTTTCTATTAGTCCGATATCAGGCTGGCCTTACCAGTGAAATAAATCTTACTGTCTGCTGTTGAAAAATTCAACTGTGATGTCCATTTCTTTAGGTCTTGCAGCAACCGCAGTGACAATCTTAGAGAAATGGAACAGTACAGAAAACAGACTTTTCCAGCTGAAGGGGCTGTACCTGTTTGGATTGGCTTTTGAAGTCTGAACCTGGAATATTGTATACAGGGATAGAATTATGAAAAAACATCAAAAAACCATCATCATTGCCACCTCTTGCAGATAGCTGGCACCTGTCTCAGATTACCTTTTTTTTTCTGGGTGTGCTGGTAGCTTACAGAAGGATATTGGAGTGTTGAGCAATTTGGGTATTGTCCTTCTGCTCTGTGGTGGTAGGGGCAGGGAATTGTATTAAAGGCAAACCTGTAAAATGTGTCTTAGAAATTTGGTGAGATGGCAAGTTAGATTGCTACCAAATTCTGCAGGTTTGGCGACTTCTGGAACAGTGTAATAAAATAATGCAGCTTATCAAGTTAATTGTGTTTATTTTAATCACTCAGATGGGCCGCACTCTGCCCAAACTAGTGCTTCATTAATCTTAGATCCTCCAAGATTTAACTGTAAGAAGTAAGCTCTGAATTTAAGTATACAGTTTTTAACAAGTGCTTCAATATCCTGTGAGATTACAAGTTGCCTTGGCTTGGAGTTGTGCTTAAAATCTTGGCGATTTACGTATGAATTGCTGCAATGATTTTAGAGTTCATGTTGAGTGTGTGCAGAGAGAAATGAAACACCAAAGCCTTCTTTAGTAGTACGTTTAACTTTTTCTGTAAAAACACAAACTTTCAGTTGGTGATTTTTTTTATTAGGGAGTCTCCTTATGTTTCAGCTGAAATAGTTTTGCTCCAAGTACTACAAACTGCAGCTGTAATTAGAAAGTAGGCCATAGCTAATTTCTCACTATATTCTACTGTAAGTATTTCTTTTTACTCCTAGAGGAGTGTTTAAAGGAAGGGGGGTTGGAAAGAGAAGAGTAACTATAGTCTGTCTCTAGGTTATTTGGTTAGCTTGGGAGGGTTTATCACGTAGCAAAATTGAAACAATCCTTCTTGTCACTGTTGTGGAACAAGTGGTTTTAACTCATGCCCTGATTTGTATAGCTTAAATGTCATTTTTAGTAATCTGTATAAGTTGGTTAGTTTTTCAAAAAATAAAAGGTAATAACATGACTTTGCATGAAAGGAGAACAAAGCATATATATATATGGAGTGCTGAAAAGCTAGTGTCTTTAATAGCTTTAGATCTTTGAAGATTGATCTGACAGTCTCTATGGGTCCTGTGGCCTATTAGCTGAACTCTTTTCTCTAGTACCTATTGAACAGAAATGTTTCTTGAGTCTGTTTTAGAAAATAATGAAACAGTAGAGCTTAAAGGAGAATAATAAAAGTTGTAAGCATTTTAATAGGTTAGTATTTTATTTCAATTGAAGCTGTTGTGTATAGGAGTGCAGTTGATGGGGCTTCCATTTCTGTCCCTAATGGCCTCCATCTTCCATCGTTAAGAGCTCAAACTCTGGCACAGAATGGGGTCTTCTGTTACCGAGTCCCTCTTCAGCAGCCAGCAGAAAGCCAACATCTCCCTTGAAGTGTCACTGTTGTTGGCCTATTTGTAATTACATTTAGTAAGGTTGTGCTGCATTGTCTTCTTTTTCTATAGGTTCACTGTTCAATTCTTGCGGCTAATCTGACTGCAGCTTGTGTGTTTGTAAAATCGAGCATAATTTAGTTAGACCCTGATGCTGTAAACTGGAATTACGCTTTGGTTAACAACACGGATAGTTCTGAAACGATTTCCTTTAACGGTTGTATTTAACTAGATTCTTAATGGTATTGGCTCCTAAACACCAAAGTGTTACGCAGAGGGATGGCAGTGAAATGACTTGAAGCGTGTGTGCCACGTGTCCCAATTATACTGGCGATGTAGTGCATGAATCCAAGTGGCCTTTCACCTCTGGTTTCATAGCGATGAATCGACTGGGAAACAGTTCTTTAGCGGCAGCTATGCGCTGCGAGGTACATGAATGTGTAGAAGGAAAGGTTGTGCAAGAAGTTGCCAGGAGACGCGTACCCTAACTGACTTCCGAAGAAAAGTATGATCAAATACGATTAAAATAATTCGGGCTTTGGCTGCTGTGTTGCTTTTAGTATAGTAGAAGTAGGTGTTGGTTGCAAGTACAGAACGATCTTTTGTACAAGTATAGAAATGCCTGAGGCACCGGGCTGGTTCCTGATATCAGTCAGCACTTGCAACTGGAAACTCTGGTTTTTAAAATAGTTTGGTGAAAGGGGTGTTGTATCGAAGCGCCAGTGTACATTTGGATATTTGTTTGGATGGGACCCAAACTTTTTTCACTAGGTAAAAAGCTGCTTGGGTAACTTAATAGTCTATTGTGTTTTTTTTAATAGAGGACAGTGTTAAGATAGTTAAAAAATCAAGGAGGAGACTGAGTCCCTGTATAAAATTACAGACTGTGAATAATTCTTTCTAGTTGGAAAGTATTATCTTGACCTCTTTGTAGATGTTTTTCTCTGATGTTCAATCTTCCGACTGTGCCAAGCTGCCAGAATAAAATGTATTTTTTAACACTGAATTTGTACAAGGTGTTGTGCTAGCGAAGAGTCAAGTGCCACGATGAGCAACAATGTTTTCAGAAATGTTCAGAAATAATGTTTTTTGAGAAAAATGTATTAAAGGTACTGCAGAACATGCCAAATGTCTGTAAATGTCAAGTCCGACATCCTGATAAGTGATTTCTTCTCGCTCGAGGGTGTTTGTCTCTTCTGCAGTTCCACAGAAAATGTTTACGTGCTTTTGCCTCTCTGTGCTCTGGTAGTGATGCAGAGCACAGGTTAACGAGTAAATGTGCTTAATATGTGAAGATTTGATGTTTATTTTATACTTATGTAATTTTAAAGAGCTTTTGAAATGTTATCTGACTTGTTTTCCTTCTGCTGTGAATTGAAAACTATTCTGTAGTGTAACTGTAGACTTACTTTTTCAGGTCAAAGTATTTTAGAACATGTTCAACAGGAGAACACTTCACTATAGAGGTGAGTGCTTATATTTCTAGGGATTTAAAACAAACAAAAGTAAAAAAAAAAAAAAAAGAAAAGCTGAGTTCTAGCAATGCCTTTAACATGTTTTGCAGTTTATATAGACTGAAATATTCTGAGTTATTCCAGACCAAATGGATGCTGCACTGGGTGGCAAGATAGCGGCTCTTAGAGCACCTCGGAACATTAATGCGTCATCTCAGTTGAATCGATCAGTTGGAAAGAAGAGAAGTATTTGTTGTGATCTGATACTCTGCACCAGAGCTTTCTAAAGTCTGCCTGTTGCACCTTTCATCACTGCTGTGTTGGGAGTGATTTTTCTGCTTGTGTAAGTGCAGGATCATGAATCTGATTCTACAAAAAAGCTAGAATCTGATGAGGTTGATCAATAGTTGCATTTGTAGTCCACTTTGTTCACTACAGGGGTGATATTTGATGGGTGAGAAAGGACCTTTTTTTGCCGAGGGTAGTGTAAGGTTAATTTGTATGAGTTTAGATTCTCAGAATAGCCTGGCTTACTTTCTCTGACTGTTCCTCACGGTCTAAAAGTCCTAGATGCTTCAGGTTGCCCCCATTACTGAGAACAACGTTAGTAACTGTAATCACTGCTTTGGCTTTCAAGAAAGGGGGCAGATGTATATGGGGGTGGGGAATCTGTTTTAGCGCACAACTACCTGTTGTGAGAGTGTGTTTCTGCAGCAGAAATACGGTAGGGCAAAGAAGGTTCTGTTCTCCCAAATTGTTATTTGTAGTCTGCTTACAGCAATTAGTCAGTGTACAGGTCAATAAGGACTCTTGCTGTAGGGACTGACCTGCATTTGATGTATCAACTGTGTGTAAGATTACTTAAAACAGTATGGAGAATTTTCATTTGCTTTGTTTTTGTGTGATAGTTGAACTTTTGGACAAGTTTGTGCAGCTTAGAATGCTTTGTGTATTCTTGCTTGGTTTGGGCTATTTTTTTTTCTTCCTATCATTAAACATTACACTGGCTTTATTGACCTTTAGTTTCTTAAGTGGAAAGCTGTGAGGGGGGTGGTTGTTGCTTGTTTGTTTTTAGAATTCTGGGTAGAAAGTAACTCTGTTTTCTGTAAACTAAACAGATCTTCAAATACTTTTTGATAAGCATCACAAGTTGCCATGGGAGGTAGAGGTTAGGTGCACTATACCCCTTACATCTTCTGTTTTTTTAAATAGAGTGCTTTGGTGTGTGTCAGAACTGTCCCATTTCATCCGCTGCTTGTATTATAATGGTTTAGATACGCAGAATTATTAACCATCTTATAAGCTAATGAGATCTCATTTTCATCAGGGCCTTCACCTAAGTTGTAGTGAAGTATGTGAATGTTCTTTAATTTTGACTCTGTTCAGGAGTGTGTTGTGTTTAAGAAAAGAAACGTTGGTAAGAAGATAGGTCCTACTCTAAAAGTAATGCTGCTTTCTCTGACAGTAGAGGCTTTCATAAATGGTATTACAGACCCACTGTTACCACTGGAGTAGTGTTTTTACAAGGGGCATTAAATCTGTAATCACATTTGCTGTATGTGTGTAGTGACTTGTTATATTGAATTGTAAAGATTGTTTACTTTTTCTCTGCAGTTTGAGAACCTAGTGGAAAGTGATGAGGTAGGTACCTGGACCATAATGTGAAACCTGCTGCTAGAACCCTTAAAAATGGTTCCAAGATCTGTATTGTCCTCCCACTGCATGCTAAGTTGTAGACTTAAATTGCAGGGTTTTTTTACTTGGAGTTTTGCTTGCTCTAGGAATGAATATTTAACACTTTGGGAGAGATGAAGACCTAAGAGAAAACTGCTTGGGCAGAGTATGGGAAGTAACCCTTTCAAGAAGAGAGCTCTGTGGCCATCAGGAAGGCAAAAAGAAAAGAGCAAAGGCGGGGGGGAAAGGGGTGAGGGAAGACTTGAAGGAGAGTTTGCTCCTGGTATAACTCTTGGATGAGACTCAGGAAATGCTCTGAGAACGTAAATGAACCTGGGTTGCTTTGCTGAGGGAAGTTTTGGGAGTGCTCTGTCTTTATAATTATAGGTAAACTGGCTGAACAGTACTTGAGAAAAATAGAAGTTGGCCTTAAAAATTCACTCTTATAAACTTAATACAGCTTGATAATGGGCGGGATGTGCAGCACACTTCCAATACCCAGCCTGTGTTTAAAAACATGGGGACTAGTAGTTTGCTTCCTGAAATAAACCATGGGAATGTTTATTTTCAGTTAGAAGTACTTATTTGTTTTACTTAGTCAGCTGCTTCAGTTGATTGCATAACAAGATTTAATTTAAACTCCAAACTAAACCAGGGGATTTCCCCCCAAAATTCTAAAACCAATATATGGGAGAAACTGTGATTTCATATTGGGGTTTTTTCCACCTTAAAATTAATTCAGATCTCAAACTTGGACTTTCTGTTTTTAACAGGGGGAGAGCCCAGGAAGCAGTCATAGGTAAGACTTTAAGATTCGGGACCTCTCCTTCCCTCTGCTCTGCCCCTCTGGCTATTAAATTTTTCAGAGTTCCTGTAAAATCCCTTTCTGTCTTTTTAGTTGTCAGACACATGAAAATAATGTATGTCAAACTAACCTTAATGCCTAACGATGTCAAAACAGTTTAGATAATGATGTAAAACTCTACAGGACTGTTAAAACACTATGTTGCAAAGAGAATCTTCATTCTTGTTCCTGGGGTATGCGTTTAAAGTTATACTGGTGTTAGTGCTACAGCTCCAGTGAATTTGTTGTGAGTGTGTTAGTATTTACGTAAGCAGTAGAAACTTAGAGGTCTGCTCTGTAGGAAACATATGAAGGCACCGAAGCGTATGCTTTGGTTGTCTAATTCTAGACATTTTGTATTTAAATTTGATAGTTCCCAAAAATGTTGTTCCCTGTCAATGGTCCCAAGGAAGCGATACAGCAAACATTATAACTAATAGAATGTTTTTGTGGTCTTGTTTGTTAGATATCTAAAAGTAGATGTGAAGTAGGCCACAAATGAGAGAGGAACAATTTACAGCTAGGGGACCAAAACAAGCAAGAAAAAAGTGAGGTTTACACTGCGATGATATTAACGGTTCTATTCCAGTAGTTCTGTTAGCAAACAGTGTTTTGAAAGTATACTTTCTGTAAAGATCCAAAAAAAGCTTTGTAAGATTAAGGAGTTGTCTTGAGTAAACTGGAACTTTGGAACTCTGTTCTCAGGAGGAGCAGGCCAAAAGTGCAGCTTGTTGAACTTGCATTACAGGACTGGTCAAGAAAGACTGTATGGATGTGTTTAAGTGCGACTTAGGGTTGTCATGCATAAATAATAGATGGTGTCTTTTTGTGGTTCTCCCATGCTTTTAGACCTCTGACTGATGAAGAAATTGCTGACTTGAAGGACAGACATTATGACTCCATTGCTGAAAAGCAGAGAGTTGTTGATATGAAACTTCAGTCAGAGGTAAGCAGTTACGATGACTAGTAAGGTATGGATAGTTATTCTTTTAAAGTAGTTGAAGGTCAACTGTGAACACAAGGAGATTCCATTCGCGTGAACGAAACAATTGGGTTTTGTTCATCGGTTGGTATTTTTTAGACTACAAGAGACACAGAGATTGCTGCGCAACAGAGTTTGCATCAGAGATTGCTTCTTTTTAATAGTCTCTTAGCTGAAAAATTGAACGATTAGGCTGGTGCTGTGACTGAGATCTGTTAAATTTGAACTTTTTTATTTTTTATGAAAGGCAAAATTCAATTTTTCTTGTGGTCAGCTTTTTCCAGAGCTTTTCTTAAGGGGGAAAAAACCCCCATAATTGGTCATTTTGTTTTAGTGTGGTGCAGCAATCAATGGAATATGGTGTGGAATACAGTGTTTAATTTTAGTAAAGTACCAATGAAATACGCAGCTGAAAAGATTTATGTCTTTCACCGTGCAGTTCGTAATAAAATGCCACGTGCGTTTACAGCAATTCACAAGTAATGATATTTATTCCACAGGGTAATGTTTAGTTATCTAAACTTCTTGGGATGTTTGGTGGGCGGGAAGCTGTTAGATTCAATTAACAAAGAAAAATGTTTTGGCTATAGTCAATTTTATTTTATGTTTTATTTTCTAGTAGTTCTTTTGTTTTATTGAACTTATGCCTTTATTCGTAGGAAGATAGATAGGTTCTGCTTTTGTTAACCATTACTGTTTTGTTCATATACAGTTAGCCTTACAAGAGGAGAAGTTAAGAATAGAAGAGGAGGCTTTATATGCTGCACAACGTGAAGCAGCCAGGGCAGCAAAGCAGAAAAAGCTCTTGGAGGTGAGGGGAAAAAGACCCCAATATATATCAGAGCTTCTGATCTGTCTCTATGTATGCAGACTTTCCTAATATCCTTTACATCTCAGGAAATGTAATGAGGAAATTGCTTTGGCTGGTAAATTCCAGTAGAGAACAACTACACGATTTGAAAGTACGGCTGATTGGAACAGCAGAAAATGAGCAGAACTGTTTGAAATGGCTTGTGTTGCCAAGTATAGATATTGAATGAGATGTATGACTTTAATCTATAATGAGCTTAAGAGACTTCTTATATTATATAGAAGTTACTGATTTTTTAAGTCATCTGTGATGGTTTCCTAGTTGAAAAAAAACCCCTGAAATTAAGTATGCAATCATGATTTGGACTCGTACAATGTACTTGATATATTTGTGCACTTAATTGTTCCCGTGGTTTGTGTTAACATGAAGATATGTGTTTCCAAGTCACCTGAATTTACTGTTGACCCCGCTTTGAGTGGGAGGTTGGACTAGATGACCTCCTGAGGTCCCGTCCAACCTGAGTTGTTATAACATTTTGTGATTTGTATGTGTTGTAGCCAAAATGCAGTAATGTGTTAATAGGAGTCTTTATTTAATATATTTGTGCCTGCTTTCAGATGTCTGGTGCCCATGCTTTCGGAGCTTGGTCAAGCAAAACAAAAGCCACGTTATGTTTTCCTGCTTGTTTTGAGAACAGATGCTGTTCTGTATTCTCATAGCATTTATTACTGATGGTTTTCATGTTGCAGTTCAGAGTTACGTATTATCAGTGCATTTATTATTTTTGCCATCTTAATAATCATTAAAATATGTGGTGTTACACAAATTCCAGCTTGCCACAAGTGTGTGTTCAAAAGAACATTTTCATGTTTAGCTATCTGTTCATCTATAACGTGTAAGGTTGCAGTTGTAGTGTGTTCAAGGAAACGGTCTGCTAGCTGTATGATACATGTTCAATTAAAGTAAATTTTCAAAAGTTCCCGCTAATTGGAGACTAGAGACTAATTGGAAAAAGCCTAAAATCTACACTAGGTATAGGGGAGATCTTGAGCTTGGTGCATTGTCTGTAGTCAAAAGAGTGAGTTGAAAATTGTTACTTCCAGATTGATAGCAATGATGGAGTTTTCATCTAATATTTATGTTGCTGAGTACAGGTCTCACTTCACATTTCTCTTTCTATCCTCTTGTCTTTTGGTATCGAAGGGTTAATGATTTCTGACCTTTTTTTGCCTGCTTTTTTTAACACTTCTAGTCTATATACAGTCAGCAAAAGTAGATTATTTTATGGCTTTGTTTTTTGTGGAAGTTCTGTGCAAGAAATGCTATCTTTCTTGTCTTTTTGCATTTTGAATATGCACCTCTTAATCAGGACCTAAGATCAAATGCATTATAGAGATTTTAATTTCCTCCTCTCCTAAAATTAGTACCACTTATCTCCTTTACAAACAACCTCCTTCAAAACCCATAAGGATTTGTCAGGACACATTTACATATAGATATGCATCAAGCATTTAACCTTTCTAAATAAACTAGAAGCCATTTCTGAATATGTAACTCATCTCTTTGCTATTTGTGGAGCTGAGTCTTCTAAATGAGAAAATGGCTTTTTTGTTCAAGTGTGGCATCCCTTGAAAACTAATTTGGCTTGCTGATGTTGCCCTACTAAATGTCAGGGTTTGTAACAGTGGAGAATGATAATGTATGTGTGTCCTGGAACTTAGAGTGGTAGATAGTTCTATGTGACCTGGCAAAATGGATCGATGATTTAAATTGGTTATGATGTGGGTATATGTATCTTAAAATAAAACTGTTGCATATGTCAGGAATTGACTTTTACAGACTTGTTAGCTAAGTTGGTGCCAAGTTCTTGTCTCTTTTTTTTTTTTCCCCCCGTCTACTTAAGTCTTTGCACCTATAACCACCATTATGTGATACTACTTCTATGCTTCCCATTTCCTTACTGGTTTCAATCTGCTTATTCTGATACTTTTTTGAATACCTGAGATGGAAAGTGTGCCAAGAAATGAAGCCATGGTTGTCTTGGGATTGAAAAATACTAGCTGATCCAATGCAGTTAGCTCACAAGACTATTTACCCAGCAAAGAGCAGTTCTTAGATGAAGTTCAAGTTGACATTAAAGATTCTGGTTTATTTACCCCTGCTTTTCTTTTGCAGGGACAGATCCATTAAGGCTGAGAATAGATTTTTTTGGAAAACACGGTAGCTAGATAAATCAGACTTGTCTATAAAACTAGCTCATTCATTTTTATCTTAGTCTTTGTCATAATTGGTGAACAGTTAGTCCTTCATAACTGATTTACCTTTAATCACGTAGTTCACGTGCCCAGTTCTTATGCTTGCATTTTTTCAAGGCAGGGAAAAGAAACTTGAGATAACTTAAGTTGCTTAAGCCCTAAAACTTAAGCAGAGCCCCACTTCCATGACAGCTCTTGTTTCTCTTGGAAATGCAAAGGAAATGCATTTATGGCTTGTCTTGCATTTTTCATTCTGTTTTTGCCTAGCGATACCACGAAAGCTT
This sequence comes from Grus americana, assembly GCF_028858705.1. Taxonomy (NCBI): domain Eukaryota; kingdom Metazoa; phylum Chordata; class Aves; order Gruiformes; family Gruidae; genus Grus; species Grus americana. The sequence goes on along the minus strand of NC_072855.1, from coordinate 79,979,679 downwards.
TCTACCTTAGGAGGGTAGAGGTATTAATACTTTTGGCCCAGCAAGGCAACAAAGCTTTTATTAATATAAATGAAGCACTTAGTGCTGATACAGCCAACCTGAGGAGATGGCAGTATTGCTTTCTACAGGGATAAAAGGACCTGTAGGAAATAATTCTTTTAGAGTGGTAGGCTGACTGTTCTTGTGCACAGAGCAAAACCAATCGAACAGAACCTAGGTGGTAGTTGTATGTGGAAAATAGCTGCGGCTTGAGAAGGGCAGACGCAATCACGAATGAGGTGGTGTTCATGTCTTTCTAGCCAAATTGATGTTTGTGAGGGGTTTTCTGTGCATGAAATAGGTTAAAATGTTGATAGCTCTTTTCACAAAGCTACCTTCTTTTAAGTTGAGACATTTCTGAGATTAAACCCGATACCGCTTGCATGTAACGGTCCCTTCAGTATGAATGATAAAATTTGATCTTTGAATGAAAGTCAGTCTTTTGCTGAATTGCATTTAGACTGATCCAAGGACCAGGACAATGCTCCTTCTAATGTCCCAGTTAAGGGAATGCTTAGTGTGTTGAATATATTACTCCTGAGTGATTGCATTCAGCTTTTTCAACAATTTACTTCTTTCGATAGCAACGTAGACAGCAAAGGATAACACAGAGAGCCCATCCTGTTAATAATGGAGATTATCAGAGGTAAGATGTAAAATTTTATTAATGGTAATGGAGAACCATGACTATTTTACTTCTGTCCTTCATCTCCCCCTCCCAAAAAAACATTCTATGTTTTTCAAACCTTACGTACGCAGGATTTTTCAGAGTTGTTTTCATTCATTGCAGTGTTCTTCACACTGCATAGTTACTGAATGCAAACTGGTTACTACTGTTGATGTGCAAAATCAGAGGGTAGACTGCATTCGTTCTGGTTTTCACTGTAGTTATTAGACTGATGCATACAAAATTGAACCTACTCCCAGCTACTAACATATATATATATATGCACACACACAAAATCTAGTGTTTAAGATTAAAAGGGGGTTTATACATAAAATCTTGGTGAATATAAAAATACTTTTATTATTTAGAACCCTGTTTGAAATGCTGAATAAAAATGCATGCTAATCAAATGAGGAATTGAATGGTTTATATAATCTGCCTGTTTCTTCATTAATATTATTAATTGTCTTCACTCCCACCTTCTGTGTTCAGTGTTTGGGGGGGGGGGGGAGCCCAAAGAAATTTACTGTGGAAGGATATTTGAGTTGAAAAAACAGCTAAAATTGAACACCTATTTTGGAATGGAAGGGAAGAGGGCTAGGAGGGATTTTCAGTTAGGGAGGTACAGTTAGAAAAGGAGCCGTGAAAACTGAGCTTTCATGGCATGGGTAGAACCTAGCCAGATTTTAGATATGGGATTGCAGTAGCAGGATTTGAATTCATTAGTTAAAAAGGGAATTGAAAATTAAGGAAGCATTACCTAAAGTGACAAAGGATGAGAGGGGCAGAGTTGTTTTCTGACAGAAATAAATTATTTTGAACTGAAAATACTACTTAAAATGGAGCAGAAGCTCAGACTTGGGGGGAATGTGACAAATAGGAATGTTAAGGCATTTTGTAGATCATGTTATAAAGATGGTAGTCAAAGGTGTATGTGCTTTGTAGCATAGAATTTGGGGGCATGTCGATTCACGTATCTTTTATGGCATCCTTCGAGGTTTCTAAAGCTAAAACCAATATGTGCATTGATCTTACAGCTCTGTGGCAGAGGAAGATATTGATTCTTTCTTAAGAAACACAAAATTCCAGTATGAAGCTTTTAGAAGTAGTAGTAAGTCTTCCTTTTCTTATGCATGTCTTCAAATGTTAAGTGACTCTGAGGAGCACACAAAGTGCTATTTCTAGATAAACGTAATTGATTTATTTTTTCTGTACACGCACATATATAAAATATGTATATCTGTATAAAAAAGTCTGTTAGAAACTTCTTTTTCTAATCCCTGATGCTTCAAGTGTTCAAAACCCACAGCATATACAACTTGTGCTACAGACGTTCCGGTTCTCCAAAGGGAGATCTGTAAGCAAACAAGTCCCGCTTGTGGATTTTATTTTACTAAGGCTTTCCAGCTGTCTTTGTGGAGGCAACATCAGTGCAGTGAACTCTTCTTGTAAAGCCTAACTGTGTATTAAAGATGCAAATGTGTGCATGTAGCTTTTAAAATAATTTCTTAGCAAAATAATTAGAATCATATTAAAGGTTATTTTTTTCTAATGAAGCGCGGGAGAGGATTTGTCTGCCTATATTTAAAAATTCCACTAGCAATTCAGAGGAAATCAATTTTATAAACTTATATCCATAAGTTTTGATGACAGTACGTGATAGTCACTAAGAAGTTGGAGGACTGATGGTAATTCTTGGGAAATGCTGCCTGTCGTTCGGGTTTTTTTGGGAGGAGGGTTGGTTTTTGTTTTGTTTGGTGTTTGTTTTGCAAGTCTTCACACAGGTCCGGCTTGCAGCTTACTAAATTCCTCTATATTCTAATTAGACAGTATTACTAAATGTCTTCTTGTAAAAGCTGGGTGATGTTGGCTATTAAAAAGCTGCTGTATCACTCTTTGAAGTGATGGATGCAGTGCTTTTTCAAATGTTCTGGAGGTTTAAAGGCTGCAAAGCACAAGAAAATCTTAATTTTGCACATTGATCCTCAAATTCGAGTATGTTTTCAAATTAAAAATACTTTTATTCTTTTTATGTAGGACTTTCATCTGATGCTACAGTGCTGACGCCCAACACAGAGAGCAGTTGTGACTTAATGACCAAAACAAAATCGACGAGTGGAAATGATGACAGCACTTCGTTAGATTTAGAATGGGAAGATGAAGAAGGTATTTATTCTGCCATTTGGTTTCATTCTGAGCTTACAAGTTAAAAATGCAGACAGTTTAAACTACGTTGATTTTGTTGTTTTCAAAAGGGAAGGTGATTTAAAACTTAATTCTGATGGAATTTCTGTCAAGTGTGTAATGATTAAACTGTAAATTATTCTTCCTAGAAAATTGCTTATTTAGCTAAATGTGGTTATCTGTCTAATAAATGCGTTCATTTCTTTGGATCCTTCAGTAAATGTCTTTTCCTGCATTTTGTGGAACTGACTTGTAAACTCCCAACAAAACTGATGCTAAAGAAATGCTGCCCTCTTGTGAGCCAGGAGCAGAAGGAGCAGCTGGTTCTTTGTTATAAAATGGGGAAGTTGCTCAGGAGACTCTATATTTTGGGAAATGTTTTTTTTTTTTAAACCCTAATTACTTGTAGCTTCTACTGGAAACTTAGGTCTGCATTCCTAATTGCTGCCGCAGTTTGTTATCTATCTTTCCTGTTCTCTTTAGTAAATCTGCAAAAGCTCTTGTTTTTCTTTCAAAGGTAATCCAAAATTTTGAGACCTTGACTCTTGAAAAGCTCACCAAAAATAAGCTAGGATATCTTTTAGCCAATGCATAGCAGACTTTTTTGCTTTAATAGACTGCTTTTTGACAATCTGTGTGCAGTTTAAATGTGCAGCACTGTCAAGAGCATCAAAACATGCAGTTCAGAAACCTGTTTTGAAAGACTTACCTTTCACGGATTTCCCCGGAAGGACCCAGCATCTTTTTCTTAGCTAGTGTGCGCAGGAGCTATTGGTGTTCCAGAAGAACTGAAGCCAGGGCAGGATTGTGTACATCGAACTACGCTGGATTTTACTTTGAGAGTAATTAGCACCAGTGCAGAAAGAGCGTTCTGGGAACTCTGTATTCTACACTGTGCTTAAGAAATGGGAAAACTGCTTCTTTGGCTTGTTTACACATTGAGTTGCTCTCCCACTCTTAGGTGTTAATGTAATATCTTTCTAAATAACTGTCAAAAACCAGATGAGAGCAAGATTGACTCATAGTTCCATTTCAGACTCCTACTAACCTGTGCTCTACAAAGGGGAGTAACTTGTAAGAGTTGGCCATTGCTGTTAGTGCATCTCTTTTCCCTATTAACCTCAAGTCTTGAGCGGAGGAGATGGTGAGACGACCTCTAGAAGATTGTTTACTCTTGAGACAGTAACTTGTCTTCATGGCTGTGAAGGAAGGAACGTGGTCATTTGAAGGAAGTACTAGTTGATATTGCGAGGAGTTTGAGTAGTATTTAGCATGTTCTTGGTAGATCTGGCCCAAGTTAAGTGTATTTCCCTGAAAGGGCTGACCGCTTGCTTGGGATAAGAGCTTTAGTTACTGCATGTGCTGTCAAAAATCTACTGTGGAGACCGAACGACTCAAAAAAAAAAAAAAAAAAAAAAAAAAAAAAAAAAGGAACTGTGTGTGGGTTTAGTGATCTGGGATGTTTGTTTATGGTCTTGGCACACGTTTTTATTCCTAGTAGGCAAAGTTGGATGGGGCTGAACACCACGTAGAGAAGAACCGGTGTTTTGAAATGGGAATAGTAACAAAAGATGGCATTGCTTGACTGAAAAGTTGCCAAGTTAGGAGGTTCTTGACAGGGAATGCCTAGATCCTGAAGTAGGCGTCATTATGTGCTACTGCTGGTAGTGTATGATCATTATGTAATGGTAGTACTGAAATGGGATCGTGGGTCGGAGCTGTCCGTGGGTTGTGCCCTGCAATGTTACAGTTTATAAAGAGTATTATACAGAAAGACAAAGGGTGTGAGGAGAAGATGGAAATGGTAACTGTCCTGGATTAAATACAAATTTTTGATACAGTGACTCTGTTTTCGTTCTTTGTCATGTACAGATAACAGGCAAGGAACTTGTAGTACCTCTTAGATTTTTTTTTTTCCTGTGGCTCCCTGCGGAGTTGTGTGTTTCATTTGCAATATGTAACTTTTTACTTATAATCAATTAGTTAGCTAGTTACTCCAAATTTAAAGGGGATTTTATTTAGGAATGTAGGAGAAGTCCATGAGTAAGAAGAGTATGGTAAATTCTCCCCTCTTTTCTTTCCGGTGGTGTGGGAGGGTTTTGATAAACCATGAGAAAGTGTATAATTACTGACAAAATAAACAGTATCTTGCGATGTCTTTGTGCAGTTTTCTGACCAACTTTTTGCCTTTATTTTGTGTGAAATTGAATAGACCTTATCAGACAAACTGAAGACCTTTGCTAGACAGATGCACCCAATATCTTATCTAAATTTTAGCTGCTGTTAAAAATGTTTCGCATGATGCTGTTTGATCTGTTTGGCGCTAAGTTACAGGAGTATTACAGGATTCCCCAGACCTTTAGCTTTTCTGGAAATGGCACAGGACCAAAATATCTTCTATATTTATGTGCCCATAACATAGGGGAACAGGCTGTGTATATAGGAGAGCTAAACACCGCCAGCGAGTTGGTTCACTGTTGTCCATCTTCCTCGGAACTCTGAAAAAGAGCATCACTGGCTGTTGGGTTCATTTGGGCCAAAACTGACTGCGGGCTTTGGGTTTCATGTGAACACCAGCACCAGAAAAAAATATGGTGATGCTCAGTAGTGAAATTCCTGGAGTCTGGATCTCTAAAGGATTCCTGTTGTTTGTTGTTAAGTTCTAAAACAAATGTAAAGGTACTCCCCTCAAAATGATGTCTTTCTCACGAATGCATCTTAAATCGCAGGCATGAACAGGATGATTCCGATGCGAGAACGTTCCAAAACAGAAGAAGATATACTTCGAGCAGCGCTGAAATTTAATAGCAGGAAGACGGGAAGTAATCCGGCTTCGGCCTCTGACGATTCTAATGGATTGGAGTGGGAGAACGACTTTGTTAGCGCCGAAATGGATGATAATGGCAATTCAGAATATGCCGGATTTGTAAATCCTGTATTAGATTTGTCTGCACCGGATGTAAGGATATCCGATTCTGATCGTCAAGACAGATAGTGAAACTGCGTGGCCCTTGTTTGCGACCAAATGTTGAAAAGTGAAATAGAATGTACAAAACCAATTTGCTCTTTTATAACGTGGTTCCCTTTCTCTTACAAATTGATCGGCAAGGAACGGGAATGACTTGCTATCTGAATTAATTCAGAATTAAGTGCAATTTTATCATCTACCTTCTGAGCTTTTATGAAAACTGGGATGATTCTATTGTGTATATTTCTGGATATCTGGATTTAATATGAAATTATCTGCACTAATTTAAGCTTCATAGCTTGACATATCTATATTTTAAGTAGCCTTTTTTCTGGATGATGTTTCTACTGATTTTGTTTTTAAAATTCATCATCGGCCTAATATTTATCTCAGAAATGGTCTTATATAATTTATCTAATACTTGAATATAGAAAAATAATTTAAAAAAAATGTTTATTTCCAAAATGTGCTTTTTGACTTGTTCTTTAGCTATTTAGAGGGTGTACTTACCCAGCTGCAAAACGAATTTCACCCGTGGTAAACTGCAGTTTTTCCCTGTCTAGCTGCTTATAGTCTTCCTAGCCTTGTGTTGTCCTCGTTACATTTATTTTATTTTTTATTGCTTTATGGTAAGCACAGTTAACCTCAAACATAGTATAATCATCAGGTTAGGTAAGGTATTGTCTTGTATATTACGCCAGACGTAGCGTGTGCTAGATAGAAGAACAACTATAAAAATTCTTTGTATGAACTGGGAAATTTTAGTCGGTATCGAGGGGAGAACTGGGAGGACCAAAGTCTTGATTTTCCTGCCTGCTCCCAAACAGACCAATGTCTGTCACTACATGGTCCTTAAAATTCTTTATTTGTGGAAAACGTATAATTCAGCTCGACCAGAAAAGCAATGTTTTCTGAGCAAACCGGGGGAGGGATGATCGCTCTGCCGCTGGAGCAGGAAGAACAAGAACCTCAAGACTGAATTACTAGATCTGCCTTTTAAAAAGGGAAAAAAAGAAGTTGAAGTTACAAACAGTATGTTTAAGTGCTCTGGCTTTCCTGTGCCTCTAAGCTAATACGGACTGAAAATCAAGGAGTTGAGTTACTGCAGATCTGGTGTAATGTATTGTGTGGTTTCCCCGGATATTTAATGTAAGTTCTACTTTATAAAAAAGAAAAAGCTCACTGAAGAGAAGGTGCAAAACCCTTGTAGATCTCAAGCTTTCCCCAAAGTTTCAGTAAAGCCATTCTACTCTACTGTTCTTTTGTGTAGCTGTCTTGTTTTTCCCTGAAAAAAGGGGGACAGGGTGTAACTTCACCACTGCGGAGTAAAAGTAGTCAATCTGCATTGTCGGAAGAACTGAATTTGTGGGTGAAAGTTGTGTCACTGTTTTAGATCGTCTGAGCCTATAAGTAATAGCAGGGCTGTGACAGTGTGGCCCTTTTCGTGATAATTTGAACAAAACCACTGCACACTTGCATTAAATATGTACAAATATCAACTCTAATGAACAGATAAATCTTGTTGACAACATTCCATTTCTTAATTTAAATCGTAGGTATGTCACGGAAAATATTTTAATGTAATTATTTACATTTGCAATGCCTGTAATAAGCTTTAAAAATTTGTACACATCAAAATGTATATTTTGGGTTTGGCATAAGCTGCTACTGTGTAACTTCTGAACATTTATTTGTATAATATATTCCTACTGAAACAAGACAACTTTCTCAACATGTAAATAACATGTTTTTTACCTGCTGAAACTGTAACTTACCCTGTGGTGGTCACTACTTTTCCTGACCACTGAACGTGAGGTTATTAATTGGTTGTGACTGTGCTTTGAGGAAGGAAATTAGCTCATAGTCCTGCTTCTGGAATGAACAAGTGCTTAGGAAAAAGGAAGCTGACTCTAGCTAAAGGCTTTTACTGTGACGGGCACGTTCTGCAGCCATGATTATAATATACATTCTGCTTTTCAGAGCTCAGTGCACCAGAGTGACTTAAGAGATTATGGTCAATGTCTGTGGAAATTTTAAGAAATGGGAAGCTTATATGAACAGCTCATGTGAAACAATTCAACGGTACTGTAAAATGCAGATCTGTACAAATTTACGTCATTAAAATTTTCAGTCACTCGTACGTTTGGCAATGTTTTATCTGTTGCCGGTTTGGTGGCTGCTGCATCGTACGCAGCAAAAACAGCGTGTGAAGATGAATTGTGAAAAAGTTACCCAAAAATCACCCATGCGTCAGCTAAGTGAGGAAGGTTTTAATAGATAATTAGCTGTATCTTTACTGAATTCCATAGCATTTTTCTGGAGACGTGTTGTTTTGGAAAGGAAACTCTGACAAGCTGTGATAACAGAGAACTTGAAGAACTGGGAGCGTGGAGCCCTTTTTCTACCAGAATCGAGCAGCTGTACCCTCGTGCTTCAAGGGTAAGATAACCTGCCTTGTCTAATGTAAGAGCTTCCCTGTCTTGGTGTCTGTCTGAGCTTGACCTAGCTGATGGTGTCTGTATGTAGGAAATACAGTGGTTTTCACAGAAAAAAAGATTATTTTTGGTATGTTTCTATGCTGAAGCTGAGCCACTGTCAAATATAAAATCATTTGACGTGACAATTTGGGCAGTCTGTTCAGAGTTACTTGGTTCAGGGTAGAATTGGTGTTTCAGCTATTCTCTTTTAGTATTCCATGGTTGTGAATGCTCAGCCAGCTGAGCCAAGCCAAAACTTAGAAAAACGTTAGCTGCCTTTGTGTGGTGTATTTCTCACAGTTAAGCTGGCAGCATATGACTAATGGCAGCCTCGGGGTGGGGGGAAGCAGAAATAATGCTGCTTCTTCAGTCAAACGAACTTCTGCTGGTCAAATCAACCCAATGATAGGATCCTTTAGGAGAGGATTCACTTTTTAAAGCGTATTTTGGAGTTGATTTCCCCCCCCCCCCAGGTAAATATAGCTGTAGCAAGGATTAGTGTTTGTAGACCATTAAATTGCTGGGTTTTGGATTTTTTCCCATTCCCAAGGTTTTCTCTTGGTACCTGGAGATGTGCCTAAGGAATGCTCCGCTCTAGATCTGTGGATATCCATAGAGCCTCTCTGAACAGAGTGAATACAAAATCTACTGAGATCCAGCGCTCCAGACCAGACAGAAGATTTTTCTCGGGTAAGTGCTGTTTGTAGACGCTTCTGCTTAGCTATTGCACTTGGAAATTCGAGATTGAGATGGTTACTCGTTCTTTAGAAAATAGCTCAGAAAGCGTATGCGAGTAATATCAGTGTGGTAGGTGAATGTCCTCTGTGACAGGGCCAGTGAACAGAAATTGGGTAACAATACTGCTTAGCGGTACTACTAGCAACCTGGTTTTTAAGGCCAAATCAGTACAGAACAAGAACTTGTATGTCATCTGAAATAATTTAGGAGCGCTAATAGGAAGAGACCTGCTTACTGGGAATGGAAAACTAACCCTCCCTCGCACACGAGCTAAATTAGCGAACGTAAGAAATCCCGTGCGTTTTATGAGACTGATTTCATGGAAGAGCTTTTATGTGTAAGAGCTTGTTTCAGATTACATTTGCATCTTGCTCTCTTTCTCTAGACAGCTTTTCATATGCAGGTATTAGCCGGTCTCTGTCTAATTGAAGAGTAGGAAGGCTAGGTCAAAAGCGTGTAAAAGCTGAGCAGCCAACAGCTACTGTAAATCAGCAACCGGTAGCATCGTGTCTGGTGACACACGGAGATACCTGCTCAGGTTTGTTTTGTTAAGCTGAGGGGCTGGGTGTGTGACAGAGGCGTTTGTGCCGAGGCGGTGGCTGAATTGCATGTCTAAGCCAGGGACTGTAAAAGTGAAGTAAGTACTGGAGCCTGGCTCAAAGAGCAGTAAAGATGGGAACAAGGTATTTTTGGCAAGGATGAGATGAAGAGAGAAATGAAATCTTACAGAAGCCTGTGTTTGAGTTTTGTTGCCACCCCTGTGACTTCTTTCACTTGCGGTTGTTCGCCTTAATCTCAGGTTATGTTGTGTAATTCTGCTGTCCTCCCCTCAGTTATAATTCTGTTTTTCTTGTAATGATTAATGCTGAAATCCATCCTAATGTTTAGGGATGATAAGGTGGGTAACTCTTACCTGTGCTCCATTCTGGTTCTTTCCAGTGTGTCTTTCGAGCAAACTAAATTACTGGACAAAAAAACCCCGAGCTGAGCCCCTAGCAAAGAAAAAATTAACTGAAACAAGCTGAGAAATACTTAAGGTGGGGGGGGTGGTGCGTGTGAAATCTGAGAGAGCTTGGGGTGGGGAGTAGAGGTAGAAAACTTACTGAAAGTATTTTAGTCAGCTCTTATCTTGGTGCCATGCTGCTTTTAGAAAGCCCGGAATAGTGCCAGTGAAAATTTCTTACCTGGTTTGTCCTGGAAATAATTTTATTTGCCATAAGTGCTTTTAGATTGTAGGTGAAGATCCTTACTAGGCAACCAAAAGCTTTTATTAGAAAATTTATCTGGATTTTTACATACTGTGATTGCTGACACTGCGTGTTTATTTACATTCACAAGCATAAGTAGTTAACTTGAAATTAACTTAAAATTGAATTTTAGTTCATTTTAAAAACAGAAGAAAAAACTCACTGTGAAGTTAATAAAAACACTAATGCAAAGCTAATAAAAACATTAACTTTAAAGGACTATGCTGACAAAGTGGTTCTAAGCTGCAAAATTTGGAAAATTACAACCTAGGCTTGAAAATACTGTTTGGAATTTCATGTCAAAAGCAAAGCACCAAGTATTAACAAATGCAGCAGGACATTATGTCCCTGCTTAGCTTAACCTCTGCTGGGCGGCTAAAACACTGTTCTGCATGCTCTATATTAATGCCTTGAAATTAATATAGTGCCACCTGCAAGGCACGTGGTCACAGTTGAATTAAACCTGCTGCAAATGGCTTTGAGCGGCCCTCTGTGTTTCCCACACGTTGATGTGGCGAAGAGTGGTGATCAGAGAGCGCGTATGTCCCGGTGAAGACAGCGGCAGGAATCTCTTTGTGTTGAACAAAGTATGTTGTGCTATGCCAATGCTGAAAACAAGGAGAAAGAAGACTGATGTGCAGCGGTGAGAGCCATTGAGAACAATGGACTGAGATGACAGCCTTCAATTTTGGAAGTTGTGCAGGTTACAAGTGATCAAAACCTGCTCCAGCGTCTTTCTCCCCGCTAGCATGACTCGTTTTCATCAATCTCTATGGGGCTTTTACATTGGGAAGGAAACAAGGAAGAAACGCCGTTCTCGGGTGTAGGCTGTAGCGATGGCAGGCATCTTTCTTGTAAGATTGGCATTTCAGCCAAGTGTAAGTGAGTCTCAAAATAATCCACGGACTCCCCTTCTTGAATCTCTGCTAAAATCTGGTAGTCCCCAAAACAAATGATGCACTTCAACGGCAGGTCAATTTTGTTTAAGTAACCCAGTTCTGTTTGGTCCACCATCAGTTTTGTTCTCTTGCTCATGTTCTTTATCTCAAAACAAAATTCTGAGCTGTTCAGTTTTCTGTAAAACTGCAGTGAAAACTGAATCCGAGAAACACGAGTATCCATTAAGTTATAATGGCAGACAGTAGAATCGCGGCCAAACTTGGCCATGTCATCTGCCCTGACCTGTTCTCGCTGACAGAAATTCAAGCAACGAAACATCATCTTGTCGTCTTGGCAAGGATGATAAAAGGTCATGTGGAGACATGTTACTGTTTCTTCAGTTTCAGCTTCTTCAAAAGAGGTCATGATGAAATGAGTCCTCAGAACTACAACAAAGAAGGAAAATCACAGCATGAAATCGCCGTAGTACCGAAAAAATTGGCTTCAGTGTGGCCTTAAAATACTTCATGTACTGTTGTATAGTGACCGTATGTAATTTATAGCAACCTGGCTGACCGTAAATGTAAGGAAACCACCAGAATGAAGAGGGAGGTGAGCCTGCCTGGTCCACGATGACCATCATTCCCCACCACTTGGCCACAGCAGACTGACAGCTCTGTGCTGAGCTTTTCCCAGCAGTGGATCTCCCACCTCCCGCAATGGCTGCCTAGCACTTGGGAACTCTGAAGAATGCCAACGACTGTAAATTGTTGCCAGCTAGTTCTTCATGAGGGTCTTTGCAGGTAGATTTGTCTTCGGAAGAAATCTGTCACTTAGCAGTGATAGTAAGGTTTACTTGATGGAGCATTAAGTAGTGTTTGGGCTTGCGCGCTCTGTTTTACAGGGCAGCCTTTTGACTAGAAGGTATCGGGCAAATGACTTCTACAAAAGCAGTCTGACCGGAGGTGGTAATATTTAAAATGTCTATAAAGTACTCTTTTTGGCTCTTTACTCAGAATTTACCTTTTGTATGAAACAAAAGACAGTGTTTAGAAGCAGCTGATGTGACAGTATGTAAAATGAAAGCAAAAGCTGGAATATCAGCGAGCCCTACAGGAGAACTTGTCACCAGCTCTAGGTATTTCCCCATTGCCTATTGGAAAGTCCCAGCTGTCTGCTGCAGAAATACTTCACTAAGCACTAAAAATAACTTTGGTTTGGTTTTGTTGGTTTGGGGGTTTTTTTTTAAGCTTCTCATGCAGTACAGAGATGCTTGCTTATGAACTAAATTCTGTCCCAAAGTCTGAGGGACTGCAGTGCATCCAAATAAAATCTGAGACACCTTAGCAAACACTGTGCTCTGGTCCTCTATGCATGCAAGGCCAGTGTTTTGCTGCCCTGAAACTTAGTCTCAAGAAATAAAAGGGTGGGTATGTAAAGTAGGACCAGGCAATGAGTTCTCATTTACTCACCAGAGAAACATGTGAGCAGCCATTTAACTGGACTTGTACAGTGCAGATATTTGTTGTGTTTCTTCTTGGAGATTGCAGTAAGTTCCAGACGTGTCACACAAGGATCAGAGCTTTCTCACCAGCTCTAATCTGTGAATGATGCTGAAAAGCTGCTTACAATTTAACCTGTGTTTTTATGGCTAGGTGAATCATCACTGCAGTCAAGTTGGGTTTTTTTAAGGCTAAATTATACCACTGTACATAAACTCTAAGGCTACAACAGTGCTTCTACCAAGCTTAGCTGATTAGAGAAACAGACAATTTCAAGTAGCTCTGAGCTCACTTTAAAACAAACTAGGAAATATCATCTGTGCTTTTGACATAAGTAGAGATGCCCTGATGGCAGGTTATTCCTTTGTCATCTGTAAGACAAGCCGCGGGTGGCATTGCTATCAATCCCTCCTCCTCCTCAACTCGGAGGAGCTGGAAGCAGCTCTGTGAGCGGGACGGTGGACCGTCTCTTTTCTGCGCTCAGCTCTGCCCTTTGCTGGTTGGCACCAGTAAGAGGATGTGAGATGTTACTTGAGGTCAGCTTTGGTTACAGGGGAAAACCAAGGCATTTCACTTTGTTCCAGAGCAGCATACAGAGAAAGTTTTCTGTCTCGGGTTGAACTTGATACCAACTTAAAAGCATGTTCTGCTTCCATTAATATCTTAACTGTTTTCTGAAATTGATCGGGACTGGGCAGAACATATATTTTGAGAAATATGGGGTCTACACAACTGTATATCACATCAAGGCAAAATATTGGCTTTATTCACATGTTGATGAATTTTACGAATGGCTACATTAATTAGGGAAGGGGAAGAAGGGCCACTGATGGCTTCAGCAGAACCCACTGAGCCAGGATCTCAACAGCTCCCACAGACCCGGTGTGCCGGGATAACTGTGTTCATAGTAGCTAGTACAGGGCTGTGTTTTGGATTCGTGCTGAAAGGTGTCGATAACACAGGGATGCTTTTGTTATCGCTGAGCGGTGCTCGCACAGAGCCAAGGCCTTTTCTGCTCCTCACGCCACCCCACCAGCGAGTAGCGGGGGGTGCCCAGGCAGCTGGAGGGGACACAGCTGGGACACCTGACCCCAATGCCCAAAGGGATATCCCCTACCATATGAGATCAGGCTCAGCATATGAAGCTGGGGGAAGGAGGAGGAAGGGGGGAGATGTTTGGAGCAATGGCATCTGTCTTCCCAAGTAACTGTTACTTGGGAAGGAGCCCTGCTTTCCTGGAAATGCCTGCGATGGGAAGTGGAGAATGAATTCCTTGTGTTGCTGTGCGTGCATGGCTTTTGCTTTCCTTGTTAAACTGTCTTTATCTGAAGGCAGAGCTTTCTCACTTTCACTCCCCTGAGTCTCTCCCACATCCTGCCGGGGAGAAGCGAGCGAGCGGCTGGCCAGGGTTAAACCACCACAGTCAAACCACCACGGTCCTTTCTAATGCCCAACGTGGGGCTCGAAGGGGTCGAGATAATGACATGTTTGATGGGAATGTGCTAGATGGAATTTACAGGCGTTATTGCTGGTTTTAGCTATTAACTGGCAGACTCCCGTGCTTCCCACAGGGCTTGCTGGTATAGTAGAGCGTAGTGCTGGTTAGTGGTGGCTTTTTGCCTTGGCCGCTCGCTGCAGTGAGATCTCTAAAGCTGTCATCCTGCTCTGCCCGTACCCGCGGGCCCGGCCCGCCTCCTTCCCCGCACCTCGGCCCGGCCTCCCCCTCACCTGTCAGCGGGCGGCAGCGCCCTCGGCCTCCGGCCGCCTTCCCTCCTGCCCGCCGCGGGGAAGCGCGTCTCAGGTACCTGCCGGAGGGTCCGCGCTGGCGGGGGCTGCGGTTTCCAACGGCTCCTCACACACCGGTACCGCCGGGTGGGGAGGCGGGGAGCGACCGGCAGCGCTGTGGGCCGCTGGGCCGGCGGCAGGGCCCTCCCGCCAGCAGGGCGCGGGCCGGCTGTGAGGGAAGGCGGGGGCCGGCTGTGAGGGAAGGGCGGGGGCAGCGGGCCGCCTCAAGGCCGGGGAGGGTGGACTTCGGTTATTTTTCCAAAAAGTATACCGAGATCTTTTATTATAGTGAATAAACCGGAAAAAAAAAAAAAGTAGCCTCAGCTCTGGCTGGGATTTTACGTGGACATCTAAAAATCCTGCGTCATAACTTCAAAGCAGTAGTCGCAGGGAGGGCAAGGATATATGATGCAGCGTGCCCAGGCTCGGGTTTCAAGTAAAATAACTTCAGTTTTATTCTCCACCCTCAAATTAACGCTTTAAAGAGTAAAGCACTTTAGTAAGCAGCATATTATAAGCGTAGTATTTGGCTGATGATGTTCTTAAATATTTCAAAGTAGTTGGTTATTTGCTTTAAGGAATGGTGGTTCAGCTTTATTATGTTGCCTTTGCGTGGCGGGGGGGAACACCTGGCTGCTGATGTAAGTTGAGTTGAAAACTTTCCATTTTACTAGAAATCCTGAGGCAGCCCTGCCATCTGGTAGGAAAAAATGAGCAATTCTCTCTCAACTGCTTCATCTTTCATATTAAGCAAGATGACTTCATCTTGATCTGAATCCCAGATACTTGCTCTTCTCCCTTTGCTGTGCTTAGCAAGGTGGTGTGCCTCGATAAGTACTGTAGGTTTGATTGCTTTGGCACGGGCCGTGGAGGATTGTGTTGGTTCATATAAATTTATTTTTTCATTTGTGAGTTCCTTTTATTTATTCAGCAAACAGGTAAATTATTCGTGGGTTGATAAGTTCCTTTATGGTTCTTGTAAAATGGCTTTTATCCGTACACAGGCGAATATGTCTGCTGCGTGTGCCCTATTCCCCTTAGATCAGAAAAAGAGAGGTTAGACTGTTTTTCAAGAAGTTAGCTTGAGAAGCAGAGAGAGGAAAACAGATTTTTTTCCAGGTTTCTCCCTTAGCAGAATACTTTTCCTGCAGCAGGCAGGGATGGGCGTCTGTGTTCACACAAAAGCACTTTGCTGCTTTCTGGAAAAGCCAGAGTTGTGCAACCTTGCTGTTTATTGCATCTGATGGTGGTTGTAATTCCTGTCAGCCCTTTGGTTCCGGAAACAGCCTGCTTCCCAGGCAGCGAGAGCGCTTTTCCGATAGGATTACTTTATACTCGTACCTATTGAGGTATGTAAGTACCCTTCTTATTTTTTTTCCTTAGGATTACGTAACCTTATATTAACTACATATTCCTTATTAGTTTATGATTTAAATATAGCTCTGCGTGCTTTCATGCAGGAGAGGACAGGAAATGGATTTACTGCCTCTGTCTCTGGTAAATTTCTAACTGGTTGAAATGCTGCCAGCTTCAGGAAAACAACTCTGTGTTTGCCTTGTATGAGGAAAAAAAATTCAGGCACTCTGTGCTTGTGGGTTTTTTGGGGATTTTCTGGCTAAAATGGTTCCATGGTTTACCGGAGTTCGTTTTTGTATTCCACCAAGTTCTCTTTTTTTTAAATTGAAATTTCTGCAGTTGAAAGCGAAACTCCAAATAAACTTGTAAAGCTCTGCAGGGCTGAGCTGTCCTGCGTGGTGAGCAAGCTACTGGGACTTGGGCCAGGGGAGCTGATGTCAACATTAACGTCGTTGCTCTTGCTGCTGTCCTGTTTTGTGTTGCCTGCACAACTCCTTCTCCCCTCGAGGTTGTGATTGTTCCCGGACGTGCTTTCCTTTCCGGAGCGTGAATCTGCTCTGGTGTCCTTGGAGATCTTCAACGGATAGCGGGGGTGATGGAAATTTGAGCCTTCCCATGTCGCGCTGTGAAGCCGGTGGCACGTGGCGTTCCCTTGTATTACGAAGACAGCGTGGGATATGAAGATAAAGGTGGAGCAGAACCATGTTTTCTCCTCTCAAGTTGCCTTCCAGCTGACTGGTTTTCGGACACCTGTATTTGTTGCCTTGCCAATCCCTAGAGAAGAGGAAGGCCTAGGAAAAGTCATATTTGTTACTTTAAATGGATGTTTCCTGCGTACGTATTCCCAGTGTGGCTTCTTGATCTAATTATTGGTGACACATTATTGACGCTAGTCGCTTGGGCTAATTAAGTATTTGTGATGTGTAGGCTGAAAGAGTCAGGTGGTTTTGGCTTGGCTGTGGTGGTGTATTGTTTTTCTTACAAGTGATTTGTAAGGCTTTGGGTAACTCCAGAGCCTAAACAAGCAAATCTGGAAAATAGAAGAATACTAGGAACTCTTACATTGCTTTCAGTCATGACTGGCTTAGAAAATCTGAGAGTCAGTGAGGGCAAATATGTGGTGTTCTCTTTCTGGGAAGTTGATGGTACGTCAGAAGAGTTATAGAAAGTGTATTCTGGGTTAGTGAAGGGAAGGACTGTTTTTGAGTCATTCAGAAAGAATTCACTGGAACACAAATATTCAGTGTGAAAGCTTCTTTCCCAAGCTTCCTCCCTGTGCTTTAACACACTGTTAGAAACCTTATCAGAAGATCCCTGGATTTTTTGGGTGCTCTGGCACATGGTGCAGTTGGCATGGCTGTTAATGGCCTGCCTCGCCGGTCACGACTTGGGAAGGCTGTGATAGCTTTTCTCGGACGCTCAGGAATCACGTCCTTTATAGTTCTGTCTCTCTTGCCGCATAAAAGCTGTTCTGCGGACATTTGAGGTGAGGTACGAGACCAGCAGTAGTCTGGACCGATCTGAAACTTTCTATTTCCCTCTGCTATTTAAACGAACATAATGAAAGTATCCTTATCCTGTTGGAGCAAAAGCAAGTCTGCCCTGATTTCAGTGGCGCTGAGATTTCACCATGGTTCTGTCCTTCCCTCTTAAGGCCAGGTTTTACATGTGGTGATCAAAACTGCTGATCCAGTGCTTAGGTTTGCCAGCTGTGTGATGGAATGGATGCAGGTGTAAAGGTTGACTGCACTTGTAAATGTTGTATAAGAATGATTTCTGTGGTTTTTCTGGTGGCCTGTTTTTGGCTTACCGGCTTTCCCACTCACTGGTACAGCTTGCCAGCAGCGAAGCAGATGCTGTGACCTCATGAGACCTCTTACAGCAAACTTTGCATTAGAAATACTTGCAGTGGATTTGAATGCATTGGGGTTTGGGTTTAAGGCATATATGCAGAGATGCCGTTTTTCTGCAGGGTTGGCCTCTCGCCACAAGAGGACATAAGCAACACGCTCATGTTTCGATGTCATACGTGTGAAAGATGTGAAGTGCAATCTCCGGAGTGAGGTTAGCAGAAAGCCTGCGAAGAGCGCAACGGGTCAGCCCCCCAGCCCTCTCCGTATTCCCGTGGTTTGTGCAGCCCCGCGGGCACGGCTCCTGAGGGACGTGCGCTCTGTCCGCTGACTTTCCCCACTCTTAAACGCCTCGCTCTGCATCTTGCTACTGTGGGCGCCTGGCTCATGGGGCTGGGCGTGCTGGGTGTTGGGGAGCACGCTGCACTTATACCTCCTCTGTCCCAGGGCTTGCTCTCCTGGGGTGGCCCAGGGGTGACCTGAAATCGTCCTTCACTTGTTGTGGGATGTACGGAGACACAGAGGGGGAGGTTGGTGAGAGCCAATTGCTGCTTTAGAGCCATAAAGTCTGGGCTGGGGGATGTGTTGGTATGTGTGTAGACGATGCTAGGGAATAATAATAATCACTGCCTACACCTCTAATGTGTCTTTGGTATTTCAACCCACCTGTGCCCTGCTGCTGCTCTTCCTTTCTGCTTCACAGCCTGACCCAAACCACCTTAGTGCTGTTGAGGGTACAGAGGTGGGAGCCGGTAGGTGGCAATGTGTGGCCAGACATGGGGAGCCACCATTTGTTGTGGGGTTTTTGGTGGTTTTTTGTGTTTTGTGGTTTTGGGGTTTTTTTAAGTCAGAAACTTCACTTTGATATGGCAAGAGCTGTTGTGTTACTTGTAAGTTAATGGTGAAAATGGCAGTGGTAACTTGCTGGAGTTTGTTTGGGACACGCATTACAGAGTATGCAACGACCTGTAGGTGGGTTCTGCAATGAGTTGTTATTACTGTACAGCAATCAAGTGCTTCATGTTCAAACAGAAGAGAAATAGATGAAGCTCAAAGACACATGTATTCTAAAGATAAAGCAAGATAGTCAGCTGGATCTCAGAGGGAGAGGGAGGAGAGATGCATGGGAAGGAGGTGCGTTCACTGAACTTTTAGATCCCGGTGCCAAGAACAGCTCTACTCGATGAAGCAGAGAGGAGGCTTTCCAAAGGAAGGGGGGAGAGCACAGTTCACTCTGTTTATTTACTACTTTGCTCCTTGTTTACTTGGGGAAAAAGAACTTCTCCATTTCCCATCTCACCTGACTGGAATAAACTAATGAGGAAGCTCACCTTGATTACTGATGAGAACTATTTCTTACAAGATGGACTTTGTTTATGGCACTGTCCAAGTTTATGCCACTCTCGACATCACGGTCTGCCCTTGATCCTCCTTCTGAACGCCTCCTCCCTTTCGCTTCTTTCTTGCCTGTCTGCTGTCTCAGTTTCTCTTCCATCTTCGTGCCCTTCTTGCTGTCTGTTGTTCTTTGCTCTTGCCACCCCCCTGATTGTTTTTCCTACCCCCTCTGTCACTCCCTCCACCCTTTGTTTTTTCTCTGGGGCCTTTCTCCTTCTGTCTGGATTTTCTCCCTTTCATCCATCCCACTGCCCTTAATTCCGCTTTCTCCCCAGTTTGCTTTCGCTGCTCAGGACTAGACACCTGTGGAGTGATTTACAAGACAAGTGAAAACACACAGTCACGGGGCAGCAAGGAAGCAAACACTGGGAAGAGACCAGGAGGTGGAACAGACTGTTGGCATCATGCAGCAAGACCCGGTGGTGGGTCCTCAGCATTTCCCTCCTTATTCTGTTGAAAGGATGGCTGCCGTCTCTATAAATAACTGGTAGAGATCCAGGGCTAGGAAAAGAAAGCACAGCAGGGGCACTGTGGAAAGAGGAAGAGGTGTTCCTTGTCACTTGGAGCCCCTTCTTATTGACAGCTGTGTCTTTGGAGGAAGGTTCATGCAGCTTGGTGGGAGAGAAGCTCCTGTAATTCCAGCTTTCGTGAGTCAAGAAGTGGAAAAAGAAGAGTAAGGGAGGTTCGATGCCTCCCTGTAGATCAGGTGGGGCTTGCTCAAAAGTAAATCATCTTTAAGCCCTGATACAGAAGAAAAATTGTCAGCTCTTCCCTGTTGTCTTTTTTTTTGAAGTTGGAACAAAGCCTGGAGTCTTAAGTATGTCAGAGCATTGTGTTTCTCAGAGAAGAGTGTCTTAATGGATTTCAGTAGAGTTGAAAATGAAAAAAAAAAATTGTGCAACTTAAAAACATGTTGGGGATGAGTAGTCTGTGCACAGCTGCTGATTGTAACTGTGTTCGTGGGGTTCCCCTGTGTCTTCTAATAATAGTTAAAAAGCTGTGGGGTTTTTGTTGGCGAGTCCTACTGGAGTTCTCTGTTATTTACCAATAACTGCGAGTCCAGCTTTCAGTTATTTGGTGATCTTCTCCCATCTTGGTCTGTGGAAGTGCTTTACCATTTGAAGTTTTGCTCCCCTAGCTGTACTTCCCTATGTTTCTAGCTGGCATATACATCTCCCTACGTTTGTTATTTTGTGGAACTTCTCTCAAACTCTTATCAAACAGATAAGGCTTTTCCTTCTGTAATTGCTTCCAAGTATACAATTCACGTGTGATTTATTTTTTTTATTCCCTCCCTCCCCCTTGATAGCCGATGGACTTCCTACGTATGACCTATAATATCTTGATGATCTCTCAGTTTTTGGCCTTGTCAGATCGAGTGAGGGTTTATCAACCTTTATAGTCCCACTGATCAACTGTGACGGGTAGGAGACCCAACAGCATTCTTTGCAAGAACTGGAACAACCGTCCAGATTTCCTACAAAGATTACAGTAGAGGTAAGTCTGTTCTCCCTAGGTGATCACCGTCAAACATTTCAGTTTGTTCTCTGCTATTTCCTCTTCTAGAGTACTCAGCTGAGGAAACTGCATGCTCTCAAAGTGGCCAGATACCAGCAGTAATCAAAGGCATCACAATACATAGTTCAGCTAGTGGAAAGTATTTCAAATACTGTATTGGGAATTGATAAGGTTCTAACAAAGATGAAATCTATTTGCTGCATTAAAAAAATCTGTTTCCTCTTGCTCTGAAGCAAGTCCATTGGAGCGTAAAAACTCTGAGAATTGGTACAGGCCCCCCAGTGAAGTGGTTTGGCTGAAAGCAGAAGCTTCACCGCTCCAGCACGCCTTGGAATAGCCTCCAAAACACCATCTCTGTACTTCTTTACATCCGCCACATGAGGGACGATGTGGTCTTGTCTCCTAGGTATATAGTAGCAAGCCTAAATGTGTTGTAATGTCAACATTTTGGATGAGATGGTATTTTGATAGCAAGGACCTTAAACACTGCCTTCACTGGCACCAGGATTTTTCCACAGAGACTGAATCGTCTCACTCGGGTTTGACACCATTTAGATGGGGAAAATTTCATGTGTACAATACAAACTGACCAGAACCAACCTTTCCAGCTCCCTTCAAAAGCAGTCATTGAACAAAAAAAGTTATTTTCAAAAGTTAAAGATAAGCACTAAAACTGTCTTTTGTTGATACGTAGCAGGACCTGCGAATATGGTGGGTTTTTTCCCCCTTTGAATTTGTATAGATGTTAAGGTGTTAAAGATTGCCCATACTGTGCTGTGTGGCAATAAAAACTCTATTATCTCAGTTTATAGTGTTTAAGGGCACCCAGCTGAGAGAGATGCAGCCTGCCTTGGAGGTACAGGACCTTTTTAGTTTTTTTTAATCTTTAGAGAGATATATATACACGACTGTTTCCCAAACTGCTCTACCTGTGGTATCGTCATGTTGTGGAGCTTATTGGCACAACACATCCATTTTCCTCGGATGTAGGCTTTATTTGTAGTTTCTAGTGAATCAGTTTGGTGTTGCTTTTGCTTTCTAGCTGGCAACCTAAAACTAAGTGACCTGAAATAAATGTGAACCTTGCTGAAATAAATGTGAGCCTTTCCGCAGAAAGGGATCTAAGGTGGAATAGAGGCAGAAAGAGAAGACAGGAGGGAGCCACGTTTCCGTAAATATTCTCACTTAGGCATCTTCTGTCTCGGTCTGGGTTCTATCGGCTGGCGCCTTTTCAGTTTGAGCCACTGTAACCTGCTGTATTTCAGAAGGTTGTCGCTGGACTGAGAGAGAGAGGATTTGCCCAAGGAAGCAGGTGCCTGGTTCATCTTCACCTAATTTATTGTTCTGGTAAACCCTCCCTTGGAGCAGTTGCTGCCTGATGTTTAGAAACAAGGCATTTGTATTCCTGTAGGCGTAGAGGCTCCGGTTGTCAATAATTGGCCTTGAGAGGCGGGTGAAGGCAGCCCCGTATCTCTTCCCTCTTGTGCAGCCCCTTGCTTGGGACTAGGGAGGGTCTGTCCCTTACAGAAACTCTTGGTGATGAAAACAGTAGGATTTCACAGCGCAGGGAGCATTGGTTTATGGCTCTGTGTATAGTTTCACAAGGGAACACTGTTCAATAGGCTTCAAAGCGATTCAGCCGTGGCAGAACCGTGGCTGTGGCCACATGTAATATAGCCTGTAGCTCTTTAAAGAGGATTAGCCTTAGATCAGGGACAGCATTCATTGCTGGATTTCATGTAAAGTAGAATATGCTAATGAAATGGAAATGTCTACAGCAAACATTGCATAATATTGTAAACCACAAAATTGAGCATTGTGTCTTGGTATCTCTGCTGGAAGTCAAACTTTCGTATTCTGCTTGTTACTCGGAGAAAAAGTGAAGTTTTTAGTATCACCACAAGCTCTCTAGTAAATTCAGATCTAGTTTGCAGTTGTACAAGCAAAGTTAAAAAGATAACCATTTGAAGGTAATTTTTCAAACACTGTGGAATGCTTTAATGATGTCATAGCTCTCAAATAGAGACAAAATCTACCACATCTTAAAATATCTTCATTTGGATTTTCTGCAACAGGCGTAGACTTAGTTTGATCCTGTGTTCTCTCCCCATCTGCCCTTCTGTTGCTTTAAACACCGTGTTTGGGCTTACAGGAGTCTCAGCATCAGTCCTGCAGAGACACAGTATTTGACGTGTGTTTCTGAGCCATTTCATCTTTTTAAGGCGCTTTCTATCTGTATGTCAGCCTCAACTGGCAGTCCAGTAGGCTTGATTTGGCTCCTCTTCTATTTCAGTTTTATGCCAGTCTTTTGAATGCTTGAAGTTTAATATTGTATATATGGTTTTTTTAAAAAAAAACAAACAACCAAACTCGAAGGGGACCCACAATTCAAACTGTCTGACTTGAGATGTTGTGAAGGATTTAATTTACAGAAGGTCATGAGCATCTCTTGGAAAAAGATCTGTTTAGTTTTAAAACTGTCTTTATCTTTAGTGTCATATATTTCTAAGCTTCACAGGAAACTTGTTACTCTGATACGAAGCTGTCTCGGTGCCTGGACTTGAAACCTTTGCCCAGGGAAGCGTTTAGACCTGCTCTGGGCGCTTTCCTCCTTGCGCAAGTAAGCAGGCATTCGTGTGAGGCTTCGTCTTACCAGCCCAGCGGTGTGCGTTCCTGGCCCTGGGGTTTGATGCCCACGCAGCGCGTTCAGACAAATGCTAGATATAGAATACGGTGATAAACGTTGTATACCCTGATGGGCCGTTTTGCTCTTGGGTACTTACAAGTGATGGGTTGAAGTGCCTCATCCCAGTCTGCTGGGGAATAAAAGTCCAAAGAAAGCTTTTGGGAAGAAGATCCTTTTGGCTCCGTTTCTAAAACGTGCACTTGCATTACTTAGTAGGTTTTTTCTCCGCATAGCTCCATATCTTAGGATTTTGTTGTTCTGGGATTTATTTTTTATGGTGATGGATAGGTTTGTGGGTTGTTTTTTTTTACTATTTTACCGTTTGGAATGGTTTTTTTCTGTAGACGTGGAGGGTGGTGATACATATTCATGAAAGAAGTCTTTCCAGCCCCTGCTCGCATTGACAAAGACTTAGCTGTTTCACACAGCAAGCTGGCTGGAATTGTGTGGGGCCTGCCTGACCAGATTAGAGCAAACAGCAAGCTTATTCCTCCAGTCGTCAGGCCTCCCTTTCCTAACAATTTCCCCAATTGTCATTTTGACAAGGCTGTCATTAGGTGATGGCTTCTTTTGGCCATTTTCAGATAAAGATAATTTCCTTAACTTCCATTTTATTTGACAACAAGTAGTTTGGGAGAGAAAGGAAGTGCTTCAGTAGTTTATGGATTAAGGGTTTGTCACTTCAAAGGCATCTTTGATCTAAAAATATGTGCTGTACCAAATTCATTATGTCTTTTTTTCTTTTTTTTAGAACTTTTTTAATTTATTGATCTGCCCCTCAATTATTCCCTTTTTTGCGTCCCCTAGTAGCACGAGATAGCAATGGTGAGGGGAAAGTGCTGAAAAGTCACGACCAGGCAAAACAACAGGTGCTTTTGTTCGGCACTCGGCGCCGGCTCCATCGCAGATCTGGTTTTAGCCAGAGGTCCTGCCCGCTCCTGCCATGGGAGGCACGTGCGGCTGGGCGTAGAGCTCGGTTACAAACCGGGAGACAGAGAATGTGTTTCGTAAGGAACGGCTTATCGCACATTTTGTATTTGGGTCACTCTGGTATAATTGAGTGCCTAAAAGCATGGACCTTGGTCAGCGAGCGTTTAGCGAACCGGAGTTTGTAGTTCGGTGATGAGTTTGAACTCCCCCGGTATCCCCTTCTGCCAGCTCTGTGCGGTGGGCAGTTGCTGTGTGGTTTTGGCTTATGCAGCTTTCTGTGGGTGATTGGCACCCCCCTGAGCCCCTACACCCTGCCTGCTCCTACAAAAGTGCTGGCAAATGACCTTGTCTGATTAAGGGTAGCTTTGAAGTCAAGCTCTGGAGCTCTTTTTTTCTTTTTTTTTTTTTTATAGGAGTAACGTTACTGAACCTCTGTTCTGTGTCCATGCCGCACTAAGAAATCCCAAACCTCGTTCTAACAAAACCAGAAAAGCTCTTTTCCTGGTCTGTTTGCAACTTAAATGCTCTTCCACAAAGCACTAGGCTCAGCTTTGGAGCAGGCAGGTGCAGCGGCTGTTGAGTACGTTGCTTACCCAACCCCATCTACCCGAGAGGCACACCGGGAGTTGGGCTGGATGATCCTTACAGGTCCCTTCCGACTCAAGATATTCTGTGATTCCTAAGGGCAGGTCTGCACAGGTAAAGTTTCTCTTTGGGTACTTGGTTTGCACCGCTGCGGGGAGAGCGGGATGACTATGGATCTAGAGCTGGGCTTTTGCAATGCCTGCCTTAACTGTATCAGGCACTGGGCTTCACTTTGTCCCCTCCTCTGCTTTTAGGACTGACAAAACTCTGTTCTTAGCTATAGCAGCGTAAATCCATTGCGGTAGCCCATTACAAGCTTAGCTGAGGCTGGGATTAGTTCTGTATTAATATTAATATCTGTTCTACCTAATTACTTCAGCTTTTTTTGTAACGTTACCTCCGTATTATACTCAGCTGGCTAACCACCTCCTTGCTGCTGGAGGCTGTTCTTGATCCCATTTCTAAACAGAAGCACTTCTGCTTCAGCTCTGGCTGGGGTAGCTGTGCAGAGGCTGGCTTTTTTTTTTTTCTTCTCCCCTTTTGCCTGCTAATTGGCTGAGACCACCAGAATTTGGAGGACACAGATGTCACTGATAGTTTGCCTAGGGAGCACATTCATGCCCATCTGTTGCAGTCTAGAAGGCTGTTCATATATCCACAAGGCCTTCATTTAATTCTTGTCAGAAAGTAATGTAAATCCAGTTTACCTCAGAGGTCACAGCCAAGATTTATGCCAATGAGCCCCCTGCAATTTACACACACTGTAGTTGTATAGGATGAAAAGAAAGCCTTTCATGTTGGTGCATATTAACAAGAAAGCTTGCCTTAGGAGAGGCTTTTTGATTGAGGTTCTTCCTTATTTTAATACAGCCAATGCCATTTGGTATATCCAGCTTTACCAAAAGAAAACATCTAATCTTTAAGCCAGAGAAGTAAACTAAATAAATAAAACCCCTAGCAAATCGATTTTTTTTTTTGTTGTTTTTAAAACCATCTTTTCTCTTTCATGTGGCAAAGCCTCCGTGTACTGAAAAGAAAGGTAAATGCTCTAGGAAAACACAAGCATGTGTACATTGAAATAGTAAGGAAACAAAATTTGCTTTTCTGTGGAAGGTGATGCTAACTCAATCATGGAAATGTATGCTAAATTATCATAAGCATGTTGTCTTTTCCTATAGGGTTTTGGAGGTTTTTTCCCCTGAAGCTGCTAAATCTGAAAATAAAGTCGAGCCTGCTATTTTTGACACAAAAATATCATAATATGGAGTGAAGATGAGGCCACAACTTGAACAGCTGCAGGAGGGGATGCAGATAGGATAGATCCAGCACTGCCTCTGTGTCATGATTTTACCTCTCTCCTCCTTATTTAGCAAGAGGCTATACCAGTTTAAAAAGTCGCCTCAAAAATTAGTGTTGTTCCGTTGACTTTAGCGAAGCTACCTGTAGATAGGCCATGGTACGCAGTGAGCTGCTGTGTGCGGTCTTCGTGTCGGGCAGTTAATTACTTGATTAGGACAAGGAAACTGGATTTCACAGAGTTGGAGGCACGGATTTCTACCCCAGCATGCACAAAAAATGCTGTCCCGCTACGTGGTATTGGCACGGGAAAGCCTGTTGAATTCAGCCAGAGGGAAATCTAGAAGCGCAAGAGATGCGGATGCTTGAATTAAAAAATAGCTGTTAAAAAAGAAAAACTCTGAAGTACTTTGGTTATTAAAATTGCTTGTAGGAGCACGCAGAGAAAAGTTGCACAAAAAGATGGAGCAGAGTGCGCCAACATGATGGCAAGGGGGTTTTGGAGTTGGCATCTCTGCTTCTTTGGGCCCAGCGTAGTTTGAGGGTGCTCCTCTCATAGCGGCTCTGCTCGGAGGGATCCTCCTCCCTTTTCCTCCTTCCTTCTCCCTAGTTTGTCTGGCCAGTGGGTTTTTATCTTGGCAAACACTTTCAAATGGTATAGGCGTGAAAATCAGTATCATCTGCACAGTGTCGTAATGACCGGAGTGATTTGGGATTAGGAGGGAGGAGAGCAAGGCATCAAAATGAAAACAGGGCTCAGAATCTAAGTTCCAGTGTAGCACTTAAAATAATTAAAATGTTTATCTGAAAGTCAAAAAAGCCTCAGTCATAAATAACTATCCATTCCTCTATTGATTGTGTCGAGTCCCGACCGAGAGCTCTGGGAATAAGGTTTATTTGCTCCCTGTTGGGATTAATCCATAAATGTAGTCTCCGCATGGAACTCATCAGGTCTTTGCTTCCTCTTCATTAGTCTCCCTGGAACTGGAGGGCAGCCTGAATAAGATGAAAATTAGGACAATATATTTTCAGAGAGAAAAGGTCTGGCGATCTCTAATTTGTGTTTCAGGACCGTAATGCTGCGGAAAATTTCCCAAATGATGTTGTCTGAGAAACCAATGCTTGTTATGCTTGCTGTATTTGAAGTTTGAATGTGGCAATTACATCTTCTTTTTCTTAAAGCCTCCAAAGCTAATTGCGGTCTTAAACTAGCTAGATTGACTCCCAGGCTTCCTTCTATCCGCAGCAGAACTTAAAATTCCTTTCTCTTGACACATCTTTTGGTCTTCTAGCCCAAGGGCTCTCAAATGTCACAGTATGGCCTGTTTTTTATTAAAGAGATAATTTCCCTGTAGCCCACCCAATTCCTCCCTCCCTCCCTCTTGTTCCGAACCCCAGCTCCAATTAGAGGACAATCACAGAAATACATTTTCTCATCCCCTGAGACCTTTGTAATTTTTTTCATTCTATTTGATGCAAGGAGTTATTTTAATCCAGGCTCTAACCAGAAATGGCACAGAGTTTTTTCATCACTTTTGTTTTAAAGTGTTGTCACAATTACATCAACCATTGAAAAACGCTCAGTGCCCAAAGCTGGACTCAAGAAGTGTTTTCTGGTGACAGTGAAGATGAAGTCCTTGATCTGATGCAAAATTGTCTTTACTACGTGTTTTGAAAGTGGTGGCTACAGCATTTGTTTGTGTGTCCTTAGAAAGCATTTTTATCTAGACTGTTTTGCAGTATATCAAGCTGCAGTTTTTATCACTTCAGAACTGTAGTTGCCTTAAACTACTGTTTGGTAGGATTTAAGAAAGCTAATTACTAAACACCAAAAGGGTTCTAAAGGCCTCTAGAAGTTTGTGCTCATTCTGCTGTTGGGCTTTAGTCTCAGGTCCTGCATTAGCCCCAGGTCCGTATAAGCTGTGTGCTTGGTTATTTTTGCGTCCCAGCTGTCATTCAATGCTACAGCTGTCACAAAACACAACTTAAAGTGGCATCTGCGTAAAGGATGCTGCTAGAGTTTAAAGCTCTTTGGTGCATTTTAAGCTGATTTTATGATGCGAGTCATTGCCCCCAGTGATGGGTCTCTAAAGGCTATCTTCCTTCTGAGTAGTAATGTACAGTTTATTGCGCTTTTCTATATGGTTCCAGCACTTTGTTGTCGCTGCTGTTATAAATCATTGTTTATGACTCTAAGTGTCCTTGCTGTTTATTCAGTTCTTTGGAAAAAAGTACTTGAAGAAAAATTTCTCACATGCTGACTTTCCTATATCGCTGTTATAGATCTGGCAGTTTCCCGGTGAGTTAAATCTTTGCGATCCTAGGAAGCAGAGTGCTGTACTTGGACACTAATTTAAGCTTCCCCGCTAAGCCCCGTCAGTTCTTTGTGAGACTGGCAGCCTGTGTGGCTCACAAAGCCACAGGGCCCTCCTGCTTACAGTAGAGACCCAATGTCATCTTCCAGACTGCAGCCCTCCAGCCTTTCTACGAGCTGGGTTTGAAATACTAATTTTGTGCTCTGGACTGCAACGTAGATAAGTTGGAGTATATCTGTAAGCTCCCGTGGACGCTCTTAATGCGATGTTATTTTTGGTAAGGCAAGCGTTTGTTTGCTTTAGTGCATCTTCATAGAAAATTGTGTTTATGAACTGCGAGGTGGCAGTCAAACGCAGGCTTTCTCCAACATGCTTCTGCATGCTCTTGAAGCAGTCTCCTCCGCTCGCTCGGACTAATGTTCACAGTGGATCTGAGATACGTGTACGTGCGCTCGGCGGTTGCTAGAGGGGACTCCGTAGAAGACGAGATTTTTGAGAAATCAATTACACAAAGGATCGGAGTCAGGGCCAGATGGCAGGGATGCTTCATCCCAACCTGGGAGGCACTCACGGACAGCCGCACACTCGTTCCCACAGGGCAGGGTAATCAGATAAATCAATTAGCAGATGTCAGTGCAGTTAACAGAGCAAGCAACGCTAGCATAGGTGTGTCAGTGTGATTATAGCAGAGGGGACTGCTTTTTTTTTTTTCCCCGATGGATAACCAGCAACTGGATCAGCTTTTCTAGACCTGGCAGGGTAGGAGGAGAGGACTCTGCTGTTCCCGAGAGTCTGCTTTCTGGGTGTTGTTACCAGGTTTGGATGTCTGTCCTTGCCAGCCAGGAGGTGCTTAGGGAGAGGGATCCTTTGTGGACTAGGACCTTGTGCTGCGAGCAAATCCCGTCAGTGTGGTGGCCTTTTTTTTAGAATGATCTTTGTTCGCTGACAGATAGTTCAGCCCATCTCCTGGGTGGGCTTTGGAGCACACTGTAGCTGTGTCGCCAGCCCTGTCTCTGGCCTCGTCTCCTTTTGCTCCCAACAGGAACCCGTAACTGTGCCCTGTGCTTGGTTGTCCCTTTGCCATGTGGGGCTGATCCCAGCACCCAGCTATGCTCACCTGGCTCAAACCCTGCAGGATGGTGCCCCGTGTGGGGGGGCCCTGCTCGTTCTTACTTGGAGCTTAAAAAGATGGAGAAGCCTTTCTGGGTTTTCCTACTGCTTTGTTTCTTCATGTCCTGTTCCAGGACAGAGAGAGAAGCACTAGGAGAGGCCTTCAGCTATACATTCTGCTTTTGTGGCTTTCTTTTAACTTTGCTGTGCTTAGGACTTGTATTCTTGGACTGCGTTGATACCTGCATGTGCACCTGTTTTCTGGAAACACCTCTAATCCTTTCCTAGGAAGGCATTTATAATACAAAAGCAATGGGAGAAAAGGAAGGTAGAAATATCAACTTGGGCAGAGCTACGAAGAGGAGGGAAAACAGCGGAAACCCCACCTCAGTGTTTTGTTGGAGGAATGGGAACTGAGCCTGAGTGCAGACATTAACCTGCTCTCATTATAAGAGCTCTGACCTGTATTGTACATTTTATTGGATTGTTTTTCCTGGTGGGTTAATTTTTTAACAGCTTTCCGAGCACAGAGTTGGTTGGCTGAGAGTCACAACCACAGCAATGAAACCTGTGCTGTTTCTCAGAGCACTTCTTCACTATATGGGCTTTTTATTTGTTCATATGGTGGACGTCTCGCAAACCCTGCCAAACTTGACTTCACAGCACCCGAGGTTTCTAGCTGTCCGTTGAAAGGCCCAGCAAACAAGCCGGATCTCAGATGGCATCTTTGTTCCTCTCTCGTGTACGTGACGTGGAGAAACGAGGCACAGCCTATGTGACTTGACATCAACAGCAGCCTTGAGAACTGGAGCGAGCTCCTTTGTGTCTCAGTCTGACGCTGTACTCTTGAGACTCCCTACAGAGGGAGTTGGACTCGATGATCCTTAGAGGTCCCTTCCAGCTCGAGATACTCTACGATTCTATTCTGTGATTGTAGTTTTTTCTAAAGGATGTTTTGTACCCTCCAGAAGGTGAAGACTACAGTCTGCTTTTGCAGCTGGTTGAATAGCGTGCCGGGACCTTCTTGTGCCGTGCTCTGGAGTAGAAGGAAGCCCTGCCAAGGTGCTCCACGGCGTGGGTTGCGTAGAAAGAATCGATACGAGGAAAACACCACTGCGATCACAAAGCCAAGCCTCAGACACTAGGAAATGTTGAGTGTCTAACAGTGTTAGTCTTGCCTAAGTTTTTATCCCTGGCTCTGCATCTAGCTGATCTTTTGCTTATCCACTTGCTCTCATGTGCCTGTGCTCCTGTCCTCGGTCTCTCTGTTACAGCTACTTTTTAAATTTCTTCTTTCTCTGACATTTGTCTGCAGAATCAGTCACAGCCCCACTGACTAGCTCCTGCCTCCAGGCTCTTTGCTGATGAATCCCATCTTTTGCCCTGCTCCACCTGCCCTTCCACGGCAGGCTCTCTGATCCTCTCGGCTTTCGCATGAGTGCATCTCTTTTGCCCTCTGCTTTTCAATCTGGCAGCTTGCTCTTGGTGCCGTTGAGAACACAGGCTGTCTGCCACCAGCTCCGGGATCCGGTGATCCCAAAGCTGCAACAGAAAGGAAAAAAAAAAAAAAACCAAAACAAAAAACCAAAAACCTGTCTGGAAATTTAGCTGCTGAAATATAAATTGTTTCTAGTCAGCAGAGCAAACTGTGTGTGTGTTCCTTTGCACTCCCCTTCCTCCTCCATAGGTTTGCGGTTTCCCCAATTTTAGAAATGTTTTTACAGAGGCTGTTTCTGACTATGTTGCTTCAAACTGTAGGAGTAGTTTTGCAAGTGAGGCTGGGGGGATGATGACCCAAACTCTCTTTCATGCTTCATTTTTGAAAGCTCCTTGACTGTTTTGGCAGATGCTGAGCCAGATACCTGGGATGGAAATCGTGGGGGTTTTTTTCTGCGTTGCCATTGGCAACATCATAAGCGCCTGAAGGACTTGCACTGGAAAAGTTGCGGCAGGTCAGACAGCCTGGTGAATAAAAGCAGTGCAAGCGGCCCTGGCAGACCTCTGCTACTAGGGACTTCCCCCCAAATGACTGTAGTAACTGGAAAGGATTTGGGGTTGGTACCCTGCACATCATGTGTGAGCTGGTCTACAGCGTATCCGGAGCCGGCCCCGTGGTCTGGTAAACGCACGCAGCGTCCTTTGCGAGTTCAGAGCGCGCACGGCTCTGCCATTCAATCCTGGCGAACGGCGTGCGACAGCCTGAGTGTCTCAGGTGCAAAGGGCTTTGGCGCAGCTCGGCCAGTCGCTTCCCTGCTTGGGCTTTCCCAGCTCCGTTGAAGACCCTGTCCTATCTCCCTGGCACGTCGGAGATGTTTGCCTCGTGCAGTTTGTCACCGAGACCCTGCAGTCATTTCACACGCTCCTCTAATAAAGTCCTCTGAGGCTGTCATGTATTTTCATGTATTTCCCCTATTATTTCTCCCTGCTTGAGCCTTTCAGATAATTGATGATACTTTAGTTAATCATTTTCTCCCTCCTTTGTTCACCAGGTACCTCAGCCTTGAAGGGATCCTCTTCATTTAGAATCCGTGTCTTCTCTTAAGTAATTGATCACTGTGCACCCGGGGACACCCAATTCACAGACGAGTGGGATCAGCCTTCATGAATAATCAAAATGCCGTGGCCACGCTGCTGCAGGAGTGCAAGCGAGCTCTGGACACGCTCCTGTCGGCAAAGGCTGACACGAGCGAGGAAGACGAGCGGGAATACCTGCGGTGCCAAGGTGAGAGGCGGCAGGACTGCGGCAGCAGCGGCTGCTCCTCAGCCCTGCCCTATTTTTCTTCTCCTGGCAGATGAGTGTCAAGAGATGCCTGGATTTCGAGGCCATGAATGGGATGCAGGCTACAGGCAGGGAAAGAAGCCCACTTTGTTGCAGTGAATTGCTGTCAGTTCTAATTTTAGGCTTCAGTAAACATGAGGCTGTAAGGAACAGTTTAGTTTGGGAAGAACAATGCCTGAAAGTTTGCTGATGCACATAAATTTCAGTTATTAAAAAAAAAAGAAAAAAGAAAAAAAAGGATGCAACTTCTGAATAAGGGCACATATTTCCTCTCCTTTCATAGGATCTGGGGGAGGGCCTTTTCTGTTTGTCAGCTTCTCCTAATATATTAAAGAGCTCATTGCCTGAATCTTTATCTTGTAAAATGTGTGTGACCTCTATAAGTGGTGTCCAAAGAAAAAAAAAAAACTTGCAATATCCCTCTTGAAAGGAAAATCCATGCCAGCTAATGGCCGGAATAAATAACCGGGAAAGGAAGCGGTATTAGTGAGAGCTGTAATAGAAAGGTTCTTCATTTATTCTAACGCTGGTGTTCCAAGCTGGAAACCAGTGTTTATTTTGGTATTGCCATAGTCCTTTCAGAATGGTTTGTGTAAAAACAAACAAACAAACAAAAAAACCCCAACAAAAAAAAAACCCCACACCCAACAAAAAAACCAAACCAACAAAAAAACCAACCAAACAAAAAAACCAACCCCCCCAAAAAGTATTATTTCCTAATTCTAGTGTAAATCCAGTTCATGTCAATCATGAAAGGATCTAATACACTTGGTTAAGTTTTGTCTAGGTTCAGACTTCGAGGGTTACATAACTTCATTGCCACAGCTTTTTTATTCATGAAATAAAAGCCACGTTTGAATTTCTGAACTTGTTTGAATGACACCTTTTCGGTAGAGGGTAAAGAGGTTATGTTCTCCTTTTTGCCACACAGAAAAATAACTTCAGCAAGTACGGAAGAATATAATAAAGGATGAAGCTGAAAATTCTGTGAGGGGGAACAAAGGCATTAGCAAAAACCCACAAAAAAAAAAAATCTATGTGCAGGTTTTCCTTTGCGTGACACATCTGCAGTACTGTCCGTTTTCCAGTTTAGTGTTAATAATGTTTAGTTTTGCTTTGCATGAATGACTCAGCCATAATGTTAATTTGATCTTTAAAATCCTTTGTTTGTCTCAGAGCGTGGAGCCGTTGAGAATGTTTTTCTGACCATCCTTGTTCTTGCTGGGAGGTCAGCTGCCTTTTTCTGAAGCACCTAAGTCTGTTTGCGGTGGAGGGTGGCGTATAGGTTTCTGTTATGGATACTGGAAGATTTTTTCTCTTCTTTTTTTGTTTTCAACAAAGGGTACTTTGTTTCCTCATCACAAATTCTTTTAAGCTTTGTTATGGCTCCTTAGAATAGGCTCTTGAACTCCTAATCAGGTAGTGCTTTTTTCCCTCATCCTCCTCCCTCCTTTTCTCCTGTTAAATACCACAGAGTATGAGAAATAATCGGTTTAGTTCCAGATAAGGTAAATCAGTGCCCTTATAATCACTCGATTAGACATGGTCCTTCAGGTAAACTGCTTCAGGAAATGGGCGATCAGAGCCTGAAGTGATGCTCGGGCTTCTCCGAGGAGGACGGTATTCCCATCAGCTGAAAGAAAAATACCCAGCAGCGAGGCGGTGACAGGGACATTAATAACTGCTGGGGCTCTCGGCCCAGGGAAGGCAGGGCCTCACAGGTCGGGGGCTCTCAGCTTTGGGGGACCCTCCCAGTGCAGAGATGGAGGGGGTTTCTTTGCCCCCCTCTCCTCCTGGGGTTGCCTTTGTTCGCCCCCCGGCTTGCTCAGACCAGGTGCAGGAGAAACTGAAAGCCAAATATGTATAAATGGTGGGAGAGGGAAAAGGAGGAGCGCATCCTTATCTCGCTTCAGTTGAAGGGGCAGAATGGGTGTGAGATGGGTCTGTATTGCTTTGTTATTTATTTTTAGGCTAGAAATGTTTCCAATCAACTTCTGTGCCGGTGCAGCCTTTGTTAATTAATGGATTTATACTGCCTGCAGTGAGAACAGCTGTCTGTTACAAGAGTAAACTCTTGGCCTGCAAGTTGGATTTTAGCCGACAGCTGTACGAGCTCCCCAACTGATTGGTGTGGTTCTAGTGGATGTTCGTGTGGTACAATATCATTTTATTGTCATAACACGCTAATCGTGTTTATTTCCATGCGGTGACAACTACATGTCACAGCAAGACTCGAAGTGGTATCCTGCTAGGCTTACAGGAATGCCGAACCCCAAAGATGACTGAAGACTCCTAGACTGCCAAATCTTTCTGAAAATGTTGCCCTGGTTTCCTTTTCTAACCAGCTTCTAACTAGTAGTGACTGCTGAGGACGTCTCTCTCAAAATCAAAGTTCAATATTGAAGAATTTGACCGTATTCTTTCTTGTTTAGTGTATCAGGTAGGTGGGGGATTAAGGTTTGATCAAGGATAACATGGAAAACAGGAACAAGAGGAGAGCAGTAATACCTTCATGCTTTAGAGAGAATACCAGTGTCCACTGATGATTTTCATAGTTGCTGTCACTCATTTTTTCTTCCCTGTTGTAGTGTTATTCAAGTATGTGTGAGTTTGTGTGGGAAAGACAGAAGAATGTAGAGGAGGAGACAGAAAGGGAATCTGTGTAAGCATCCTATTTCTCTAGATCCCTCCCCAAAATGTTAGTCCTATGGGATCATATGAGCTAGTGTGTGCTTGCTGCAGCTGCCTTCAGGCCCCTCAAATCTTCCTTTGGAAAAGATTTTGGGAAGCCTGATCTTCCCTCTTCTACATGGGAGATAAACCCCTCTGTCCATCCTTTTGCGTTCCTGGTGATGAGGTGGGTATCCCTGCTCCTGCACTGATTTTGCGGTGAGAGGCGTGAGGGTGGGAGCATGACCTCCTCTCCCCTCCAGCTCTGCCCCATGGCCGCCTTGCCGTGGCACGGAGGGCTGAGCCCCTACAGACGCTGCTTCGGAAGGGCAGGGAAACGTGGCTGTGTGGGAAGCTGGGATGTGTAACGGGAAGCGTGTCCAGAGCTGCAGCAACAAGTGAGAAAATGTGGGTTGGGAAAAGTGATACCTTTTTAAAGGTGACTTTTTGGAAAAACGGCCCTAAATATCTAACTTCCTACTTTTTCCTAGGAAAAACATACCAGTGAATGCGCTATATTGTGAGCATGAAATGGACTTTTATGTAGTGCATTTTCTACAGTCATCTGTAAAGGCTTGATCAAAAAATATCTAGTAATACATTTATTGCATTGCCTTGTTAAAGCAATGATGGTCTCTGAGTGGGGTTTTTTTCCTGGGGATTAATGGCCAGAAGGGGCTAGATCTGCAGCTGATGATCACCATTAACCCCATCTGGTCAATAATCCTTGTTAATCCACATTTATTGGCCAGAGAGTCTGCCCGGCCGAGTGGTTTGCACAGCACGCTCAGGCTGCAGCTTCACCCCTGTTGCAAGGAAAATTAATGTGGGCTGCAGCTGAAAAGAAGGGACAAATCCAAGCCCAGATCTCTAGCTGTGTGCCCCTACTAGCAGTTGCATCCTTAGTCGGGTCAGGTTGATGATCCAACCGAAGCCGATGGTTATACAGGAGGCGAAGGGCCAGCCTGGGGAGGGAGCAGGGCATGGGCCGAACTGCGCTCTTGCCTTGCGAGGTCTGGCGTGTCGCTGGAGGATCGGGGGCCCGGAGTGGGAGCTGGGAGTACTTTGCCCCCATCTGAAAAACAACAACAACAAAAAAATCTGTCTTTTGACTCCTTTGTGTTTGGCCTTTCCAGTTGGAAGGGATGCTGTGCTTAGGGTGGGGTTTGCAAACACTCAGGTGAAAGGGGTTTCTGTGAGGCTCTGTACTGGTTGTGCCTTGACCGAGGGCGCCTTCTCTTCATGTCTTCTTTCTAACTTCTCTTTCAAACTGCAAGAGAAATGCAGAAGCTCAGACCAGCTGCTCAGCTAGTGTGAATTACTCGGCTAAGCCGGCTTTTAAGATGCATTGGCTTCAGAGAATCTTGTAAGGCTTCAGCTGGTATCTGCCACGTGTCTGTGGGCACTGCCGTGTTCATAGCGGTTCCCAGGCATGTGGCTTAAACCGTTTTATCTTGCTATGGCAGTGAGCTCTCGTGTGCTGAGGGAAGTGTGTCCTGTAGTCTCCGGCTAGTGCTTTGAAAGCGGGTTGAGTAACTCAGGCCAACAGCTTTTTTTTTTTTTTTACTGAATCATCAGTCAAATAATTATGCTGAAGAGCAGATGCTCTTCTGTGCTGCTGGCCCCGTTTGCTCCGGCACGGGGAACAGGTTTCCTTCCTCCTGTCTCTCTTGGAGTAGCTCTTCACACCCGGCCAGCCGACAGCCAGCGTGTCTTCCTGCTAAAAGCCTTTTTAATGGCTGATGGCTCCCATTTACCTGGAGGGCAGAGCAGCCAAGGGTAACGGATGACTCCTGATGAGACTGGTGGCAAGAGCTAAGAGCTGGTAGCAACTGGGAGAATGTCCGAGAGGGAGGGGAGGTGTGCTTTTTTGCAGGGTAGGTGCTCTGTTGAGTTGCCGCTGAACCCACTGCAATATCTTTACCTGCTCTTTGACCTTTTCAGCTTTGCTTCCGGAGGACTTGAGGACCCTTCTGGAGGAGGCAAAGGAAATGAAGTGGCCCTTTGTGCCAGAAAAATGGCAATACAAACAAGACCTTGGCCCAGAAGACAAAACAAACCTGCAAGATATGATCAGCGTGAGGCTCCCTGATTTGCTGGTATGAAGTTCAACACACCTGTTGCATAAAATGTCTTGCTGAGGTGCTTGAGGGTATGCAGAGCCCTCGTAGGTAGTATCACCTCTGGGTTCAGGGGCTCGTTTTTCTGCATGCTGGCAGGAGCAGGTGAGGAACTGCTTGGCAAGCAGAGGAGAGCGAGTCTGCGTTGGGACGGGGCCCGCTTACAGAGGCCAAAGTGCCAGAGATGTGACTTTTATTTGTGAGAGGGACAAAGACATTGCAGAGCAGAGAGCACTGGCTCTGCCTTATCTAGAAGTGATCCCGGAGGTACGTAGGGATTGTCCGTGCATCGAGCACCTTGCAGAACATGCAGCGATGACTTTGACTGCGTTGATGCAGTTTATGCTCAGTTTCGTGCTCAGCCCAGGCTAGTTTGGGCGCTTGCTTTGTCTGTTCCTCTGGTTTCACAGGGCAGTTCTGTTTCTGTTTCCATTAAGGTAATGCTAACCCCTTCCCTGAAGAACTGGCATTATAATAGAACTAAAATGCCGAATGTTTACATAAAATTTTTTAAAAAGCTATGAATTTGAAAAGAACGCCGTGCCTTGTTTAAGTCAGCACTGCTAGGAGGCAATGAGGATTACTCTCTTTAGTAGGGCTTGTACAATTCATCGCCTACTTTTATTGTTTTCGTGAGAGTTACTTGACAAGATCCCTTTGAGGACCAAAGCTAGGCAGGAAAGGCAAGAATTTAATGTGACTTTTCCTGTGAGTAAAGGATACATGGCTGTGTAAGGACTTGCAGGATCCAGATGGTGCTTGGGGATCCCATCCTGTAAGGTGATGAGTTTTTGTGCTTAAAGATCAGAAGGGGCAGGAAATGCGGATTGCTTTCTGATTTTCTCGGAGGCATGTCAGACATGACTTGTAGTAAACAGAGGGCTCCCTTTTCAAAGGCAAACGTAATATCTAGGCTAACGAGTATCCCTTTGGCAGGACGGACATAAAGTAAAGATGAGGTTTGTGAGGTTTTGGGGATTTTTTTTGCTTACTGTGGTGCATATCTGAAGCCAACGCGGTCCTATTCCTCGTGGGAAGGGGTAGTCCGGCCTGAAAATCTGGGGTTTGGGGCACGGAGGTCTCGCCCAGCTGCAAAACTGCTGTGAAGTCCAAGGTAGCCAGGAGATTTCCCCTGTTTCAGAGAGTGCCCTGCCCAAGTATGGCCAGCAAGTCTTGTTTGAGTAGTACTGAGCAACGAGAAGCTCAGAAAAGCCAACTGCGGGGCTGGGAGGTGTCAGCCCCAGCGTCCCCTCGCCAGCATCCCACGTTGCAGGGATCCTGAATTTGCTTGGACTGGGGGGGGGGGGCGGCGGGGAGCGGCTGCTTCTTGGGTATTTATTTTCTTTTTCTCTTTGGTGTGTGTGGCCTCAGACAGAAATTTATGGCAGAGGTTGACCTCCTTTACAATCCCCACACAGCTCTCTAACTTTGGAGCGTTTGTCTGCTCTCTCCCAGGATAAACACCTGCAGTAAACTCCCTGAGAGACCTGGCTAGATGGGAGATTAATGTGGCTGTAATAGTGGAGCAGTGTTTGCAGCATTATGCCCTCTCCCCAGGTAGATGGATCTTTGCTGAGATGATACCAATTATTTATTGCTGAAACATCTGTTGATAACTGCAGCTGCCCTTGTTAAACAAAGCATATCATGGGGTCATAGACTATAGGGACCTAAAATCCTACCGCATGCTAGTTTTAGACTATTCACCGACACCCCCTGAAGTCTATTGGTTACCGTTGTCTTCAGTGTTCCATCCTGCAGTTGAAAATACTTTGTAAACGTTGTGCTGCCTTTCCCCATGTGCTTTGAAGTATTATTTCATCTTCATTGGTAATTTATATTCCAGTGCCATTGTACCATGGGAAAAAGGGAAAACCTTTTTTGTTTTCCATTTAATTGTAGATAGACTGACATTTTGACCTGTATTATTAGTATTAGTCAGGAAAAGGGATTTTTTTTCCCCCTTCATCCATTCCTTCCCCCCTTTCTCCCCCCCCCTTTTTTTTTTTTAAATAAAATTTCAAGGCAGAGCAAAGGCTGCTTCAGTTCTTTGGATAAAAAGCTGGGGGGGAAATGAGGCTGAAGAGAAGTGATTACAGTGTGATGAGGAAAGATAAAAGTCTCAGCAACTTTTTTTCTTCTCTTTTTATTTTTTTTTTTTGGCATGAGGGACAGAAGGATAATATAATTCCCTGGAGGAAAAAAAAGTCTTTGTCAATTTATTGTTCAGAAAAACCTTTAAATTTTTTTCATCTCTGTTTATTTTAATTTGCCATGCTTAGAATAAGCTCATAAACCGTAATTCATTACATTTAAAAAGTGCTTTAAGATCCACGAATGAAAGGCACTTCATTACCATAACACACTGATGGTGTTACGAGGAGGCAGTGCTGGCTACTGGGGCTCACCATGAGGATGTTTTACTCTGTGAGTAGGCTGAAAAGCTCCATGAGACCAGCACAGTGAGTAAGCGGATTAGGCTTTGGCTTCAAGGGTTTGCCTTAGTGTTGCACTTTAAAAAGTGGGATACCCGTTGCTGGCGGCTGCGTGCTAGTTTGACGCATCGAGAAGGCAAAGCCACCTGCAGCATTTTAAAGCGCTCTTCTTTGCCTTGGCTGTGGGATGCTCATTACTTCTGCATGCTGGCCGAAGCAATAGGAAGGCATGGCAAAACCAGCTTGGGGGGGACAGGGGGTAGCGGCAAGCCAGGCTTTCCCTGATGCTCTCTCGCTGCAGTTCAGTTTTCGGTTCAATGGGAGCCATGCTGCTGCTGGAGCAGGGCTCAGGGCAGATTTTTGGCAATGTACGCGAAGTTTTCTTATTTTTTTTTTCACCTTCATTTCTCTCCACTATATGAAATCACTAAACCTCCATAGGGATTTTAAAGCAACAGATTTACTGTAATCCTTGAGGCAAACGAGCACTTATGGTTTTACAAAATCTTTGCATCTTATAGAAGGTGGTAGGGTTTGTTGTTTGGTTTTTTTTTTTCCCTTGCCGGGGATTCACAAACCCATGCAAAAGCCACCAAAGTTCAACAAGCTCAACATAATGTTTTCTGCGTTTTCCTAGC
This sequence comes from Grus americana, assembly GCF_028858705.1. Taxonomy (NCBI): domain Eukaryota; kingdom Metazoa; phylum Chordata; class Aves; order Gruiformes; family Gruidae; genus Grus; species Grus americana. Next base: position 79,939,510 of record NC_072855.1, on the reverse strand, counting down.
AGGTTTTAAGACAGCCTCCCTGTGAGCTGCCATCAGCTAGCAAACTGAGCCCGTCCTGCAGCCCTCATCTCAGCCTGAGGAATCTGCCCGAAGGTTTGAAGGGCGATAACCAACATCTGTATCCAGAGCAAAAAGTGGGAAGCAGTGGGCTTTCTGTTTTTAACAAACCAAAGCAAAATCAGAATTGTAACAGCATCCTTGCTGACAAGTGTAAATAAGGAGGGATTGCTTTTTCTCCTGAAGTCCTGCATGCGCTGTGGGGTTCGGACTGGGGCTGCAGACCCAAAAGGGGGGCTGCCAGGCGTTACCCTTCCTGCAGATCTTGGCTGTCCCGAGGGATGGAAATTGCCTTATGCTCGGTGACCAGCCAATAGAGGGCAACATGCCCATGTACACGTAGGCTTTGATCCCACAAACCCTGCTGCGGGTTTCCTTGAAGGACAACTCTATGCACACAAGTAGTTCTCTTGTGGGATGATTCATGCCACACTAATTTTTTTGTGTCAAGATCGGAGCTTGTTTGCAAACCCATTGTAATGATGTGGGGCCTTACTTCATTTTTATTGTACGTATTGGTATTTCCTGCATCCAGGCTCTGGCATTCAGCCATGGACTGGGATCTGCTGGGGTAGGTACAGTACGACTACAAAAGGAAAAGCCCCCAAGAGGAGGGCTCTCCTGCAGGTCCCTCTGCACCCGCTGTAGGGAGCTGTGCAGGCTGGCCCCGTGCTCCCTCTTGGGGATGGGGGAGCGTGGATCCTGGGCTTGCTGGTGCAGAATCTCATGGGATTTAATGGGAATATTGAAAAGAGGAGAAAAATAAGGCCCCGCAGCCCTCGCCTGGGCTAATTACGTGCTGATGTATTGCTATTAGGGAAACCATTCTGAGGGACATGCTGTAACTACCTTTAGGTGTGTGTGTGGCACTTAAGAGCTTGGAAGCCTTTGAAAAGGAACTAAAGAGGGGGCTGAGGATTTAGTTTTCTCCTTCTAACTATTGGTGGGGTAACGGGAGAATTAAAGCTTTAAATCGTAGCCCTGGGATCTTGGTTGTTCGCGCTGACCTTTTGCTACCTGCCTCATAAGCGCTCTTCTTGGGTGATCCCAGTGAAACGGAGGGTGACGTAAGGGAGAGCTGCCAGCTGAATTCAGCCCGAGAGGGAATCCCTGGCACCCCAGCCTCCCTTACGCTGTGCAATCCCTGACGCTTTGTAAATAAGAAGTATCAGAGATCAGGTGCAGGCAGGGAGCTTCACCTGTCCACGGTGACAGCCCTGATGCTGCCAAGTCCAATAGCGCTCGGTCTTCCGTTGCCGGTGTGGGGAAAACTTCAGCAGCATTCATGTGGAGCACCAAATAAAAAAAAAAAGGAAGTCTGATCCTGGGTACCTGTAGGACTGTCAGTTCACTTAACTCACGGGTAGGATTTCCTGTTCTCAGATGCAGCTGCATGGAGTATTTCCTCTCTGGAAGACTTTAAATGTTGTCTTACTGAGATTGCTATGTTGTTTGCCTTTCAAATGGAACTACTTCTCAAAAGGATTGATGTTTTGAGGACTCAGATTTAGGAAAGACTCTTGGATTTTTAGCTGATTATACTGGTCTCGATGCTGCCCTCTCGGGGGGTCCTATCACTGGTACTTAACTATTTTTAAGTATTAAAATATCTCCTTCAACATAATATTTTAATGTACCACAGGGAATCGCCACAGTAGTTTACAGATACTCTCGAGCTTGAGCACAGCAGGACAAATCAGGGCCAGAAAATGATCATTGCATCTATCCTTGGTAATCATTAACAAGTGTTCCTGCAGATGACTGGGGTGCCCTGGACCCCGGCTGCCTTTTCAGGTACACGAGACCCCCAGGAACTCCCCCTCGAGGAGCTTCCTCAGCACTTTAAAGGGTTCTGCTGCTGTCCTCACTCCAAAATGCTGCTGTTGAGCAGGCGGAGCTGCCTGCTGCTTTCCTCCTGAGACGGCTCAAGTTCACGGCGCAGATGGTTCTCACGCTTTGCTGGGTAGGTGCGCTCCCGTCGTTGCTGCTACCTGGCGCTGAGCGCTACGTGCCAACAGCAGCTTGGTCAGGGATGGTGCCTGGATTGGTGAAGCGAGATGTGGTCGGTTGTATAAAAAAAACCTGACCCATTCTGTGGCGTTTTGAGCTGCTGATAATGGATCTAATGCTGCTCCCATTGAATCAACACCCAACTCTCCATTGCCTTCAGGATGAATAACTTGAGCTAATTAACAGCTTCAGCAGCTCGAGCCATTAAACAAGGTTCTCTGCTGCTCTGAGCAGAGAGGAAAGCGCCCAGGAGCTTCTTACTCCTCAGTCTGCAGCTATTTACTGCATGACTTGACTGTCCCCTGTTTCTGCACCTCGCAGACACGCTTTCTGCTGCCCATCACAGAGGTGGTAGGAGGCTTAATGCCTTGTTGTTTGTCGAGTGGGCTCTGATTGCCAGCTGAAAGGCAGAGATTGATAGAGAAGTCCCGTGCGGTGACAGCAGCTTTGGTCTCTTGGAAAGACAGGCTTTGCTAACAGCGCGTGGGGTAAAAGGGTGAAAGACTTCAGCCAAATCCATTGGTGTTGTGACTCTGTGTTTAATCTGACAGGGGACGAACGTAGGGGGAAAGAAAACCGGGCAATTTGTTAGGGTTCAGTGAAGTGCTAACTAGGAACAGCTCTTGGGAGAACTAAAGCACCTGGAAGTATGCGCCACTGAAACTCCTGCCTTGTGCGCAGAATTAGAAATTCTTTGTTGACTCCTCTTGGTGGTTTTTTTTTTTTAAGATTTTAAACCTCAGCTGCAGTTCCAAATGAAACAAAGCCTGAAACGATCTGAGACAAATGGGTATAAGCAAATACAGAAATCCAGAGCGTCTGCAAAACTGCAGGTACACTCTGAAAATGAAATGAATCCTGCCCCTGCTTTCTAACCTCACTGCTTGCAGGGGCGTTTTTCCGAAGGGGACCCTCCTGATCCCGTGGGCTGGGGCGGGGAGGGGGTGCCTCTGGGATCTTTATAAAGAGGGCAGAGAGAGTGGATTAAATCAATATTTCATTTATTTGGGCTTGTAATTCCTCTTACATCAGCTGCCACATAAAGATTTTCCCCTATTTTCTTCCCCTCCTCCTCATCCTCATTTACTATGCACCAATAATTTCCCTTTGACGCTTTCCTGCCAGTCCTAGTGCCAGATGGCCCCGGTTCTGAGCTTCTCCCCTCTCTTGGGAGCGGCCCCCATTGTCAATGCAAAGGAGGCGTTGTGGCTTTGAACCTAAAGCTGGGACCCAAACTTCGGACCTGGTGTGAGGAGGAGCTAACCCGCTAATGCAGGAAACCATGCAAACAGCACACCCTCCCACTCATTGCCATTAAGGAAAAAAAAAAAAAAACAAACCACCCAACCCTTCACTAAAGGCTGTTTTGCATTTTTCCCCAATGGTCTATGTATAGAAATCTGGTGCAAATTTAATTCTCTCGCCACCTGATTCCACTTCCCAGCCGCGAGGTTCCCTTTGTGTCATAAACTCAATTAGACATATGCATTTCACATCACGGACACAGATGTGAAAACAAAGTGCGCATGTACCTCGCTCTTTCTCTCTGTGTAGACGCGCCTACGTCGGCTTTAAAGCGACAAAGAAAGTGAGTAAATCTGTTTAGGGCGCTAGCTCACTATGCAGAATAAAGCGTCCGTCTCCGGCGAGCGGCGCCGAGTTTCTGATTGTGTCGGGGTAGGCTGTGACATCTTGGAAGTTAATAGGGTTTTCCCTGGGAGCCGTTCTCCGCCCCGTTTCATTTCGGAGTGGCACGGGGAGGGTCTTTGGGCATGGTTTGGGTGCGTGCCCAGTGCTCCGGTGCACTTAGATGTAGGTGCTGAGGAATTTTCCAGCCACACGAGTTGGCAGGGAATGAAAGGAGCGGGTATGAATTTCTCGGTGTACTGCGTGGAACAGGGGGGACGTAATTGCAAAGGTTGACATCGAACCGTGTTTCTGTGTGGCACACAGCATGCAGCCCTGCCTTTTTTAAAAAAAAAAAAAAAATTAGCCGAGTTTCTCTCCCTGGCTTGACTTTTCTACATTTTGTGTCCATTTGGGTTTGGAGAGGGACACAAGAGGTTTCAGCATTGAGCGGAGAGTTAAACTATGCAGCTGCAAGACTGCCAAGCCCTTCAGAATAGGATGCTTCGTTTAGATTTTCCACAATGCTATTGAAGTGCTTATTTTCCTCCTGAAGAGACACAAACAGATGCAAACTTCTGTAAACACTTTAGAAATGAATTCAGTGAGTTTGGCCTCTCAGCAGTGCTCAATAGCTGACAGAAAAATGTCTAATTAGTGCAAGTGGAAATAATAGGGCCACTTGGATTCCTTCCATCCTCCTCCAAGTCTACTTTTCCTAGGAACTCAAAGGCCCTTTTGTTTGGTAGGTCACCCTCTCTCAGGCTTTTGTGCTCCGATCTATTAAAGGAAGAAGGGGAGGAAAAAAAAAAATAGATTAGGCGATGCTCTGTGCTTAAATATATGGCGTGTTGATGAGCATTTCGAATGGCTGGTTTGCAGTGTCAGTTTACAGGTGCTTGGAGAAGGGGATTCCTCCATTGTTGGCCGGCACAAGCGGAGTTGTGCGTGCCCGGCTCCAGGAATCCTTTTCAAGTGCCATCCTCTTAGAAAATCTAACTCGGGCTCAGGGGGGAGAAAAAAAAAAAGGAAATTTGTACAAATCTGCCTCGCTGAAGTGCAAACAAGCTAGCAAATACTCGTGACGGATCGGTGCTGCAAGCCAGCCTTCGTGCCGTATACCTCAGGCTCTTCTCTAAATGGTTTGACGTGGTGGTGATGTTGCTCAAAAATCAAGAACGAGTCGTGCAGTCAGATTGTGGGGCTCTGGGCTAAAAGCAAAGAGGATAGAAATGAGGCTGCGGAGGAATCCAGGAAGCGGTGTCTAAAGCTGTTGGTGGACATTGCTGTCTCTCTGGCTCTGCCTGGGCATTTACACAAGGAAGGCATGGGAAGGAGACTGATGTGAAGACAAAAATGGGCAATACCTGCCAAACGATGTTCTAGTGTGAATTGGGACAAAGTTTTCTTGGCGTGCTCTCAGGCTCTGATAGTGCTGTGGGGCCTGATCCTCCCTCCCCGTGTTTCTTTTGCTCTGTCACGAGTCGAGTTGCTCGCTGACATGAATGAGATGAGAAACACATCCTTTTTCTGAGGAGGCTTCATATGGTTTAAGGTGTTTTCTTTCCTCTTGTGACTGACCACAGTGCAAAGCAGTGTTTGACCGTTGCTGGCTCTCAGGTGTTTGAGCCAGTAAGCCGGGCTCTCCGTAGGCAGCGTGAGACTGCGGAACGGCTGGTGGCCATGAAGACCAGACAGGTCAGGGCCACCCACGAGGCTCCGTAGCTGCAGAGATGGGTCCTTCCTTATAGCTGATGGCTGTATTTGAGATGGGCGTTCCAGTGAAAGGATGGCCGTGAGCCATCCTCCCTATCCTGTGTGACAAACCTGTAAAAAGGGAGTCACCTGGATGTTGGCGTGTGGAGCACCTCCTTGCTCCACCGGGCAGGGTTTGGTTTTCAGCAGATGTCCCCAGGTCCATGTGGACTTCTGTAACCACGATGAGGCTGTGTGCCTCCTCATGGCTCTTTGCTGGCCTCGTGTCCTCCTAACAGCATGCTGTCTCAGGAGCTCAGGCTGATTCCTGGTGTCAGTGCGGTGGCTCGGCTGCTGTGGGAATCCAAAAGAGTTCATACCGACTTAGTGGTCATCAAAGATGACCTGCAGGGGAAAGCTTCCTGGCCTGTTTTTGTGGTGTACAAAGGAGTCAATGGCTTGAGCTCCATCTGGGACAACGGCCATAGCGACCGTTTCCGGTCTTCCAGACTCATGTCCCCCTTTTAAACTAATTGTTATTACTGCTAGTAATTTGTTGGGTGTGATTTAAATTTGTTAACAGGCCACTGAATTATGGGGTTCCAAATACTAAACAATAATTAGAAAGACTCCAACCCAGCACCCAAAAAAATAAATCAGGAATGATACCTACAGCTCAAACGAACAGCTGGAACCTTCCTATCTTAAAAATCCTATCCTGTGATCAGGAATAGGTATAATTATAGGTTATAATAAATCCTATCTGATCCCTGCCACAAAGACATTCGCCATTACGTAAATGCCTAGAAACATAAAGATTATAAGGCGAGTAGAAATTTTGAGACAGACTTTTAATTGCTAGTGAATATTTGCTTCTCCTAACGTTTGGTACTTCGCTTGCTTTAAAAACTGCATCACCACCTTACAGCGAATAACTCAGGATATCTCATCTGTTGTAAAGTGTGACGTAGGTAGCACCATCAGGCAGAGGGTTACTAAAGCTGTGTATTTTCTGAAGACAGTTGACTGAGCCTTTGCGAGGTGAGTTTCTCGGAGGCTGCTCATGGGGCTGGTGTTCTTTTCAGGTTTATTTGAAAGCCTCCATCATGGTCAAGGACTGCGTAACGGCAGCTGCTATTGTGTTCCTGATTGACCGGTTCCTGTATTGGATCGATGCCTCCAGCAAACTTCTTCAGGTTGCCAAGGGTCTGCACAGGCTGCAGCCCACCACGCCGATCGGTCCTCAGGTGCTCATCCGCCAGGCTCGCCTCTCCGTCAACGCAGGTACTGCTCCGTTTTCTCAGCTCAAGCCCAATTAGGAACTACTTGACTTTGAAGAAGATACTTTGTCCCTCGCTGGGGATGACATCCTTACGGCCCCGGTGCCATCTTTTCAAACGCACAGCCTACTCCCAGCCCCCTTGAGCCCTCCCAGCTCTTCTCACTAGCACAAAGGGGCTGGTATAAAGGGTTTCAGAGCCAAAAGCAGGAGAGAAAATTGTGAAAGGGTGTGGAAAATACTAATTGGAGCTTTTGTTCCTTAACAAATCTTCCCTGCTGGTTTCAAACAGGGATATCTGAATTGCTATACTTCTGACCGAGGGCCTTTAAAAAGTAAATTAGAATCCCGGCATATTCTCTGCACCATCCCAGCTGCTTTATTTTTTTTTTTTTCAGTGGGACCACTTGACTATGCAAACAATGCAGCTTACAACCCCTCGAGGATAAATTGATTTAAAAAAAAAAAATTCCATCATTCCTATAACATGGGCAACACCTGAAGGATTTTTAATGTATCTTCCCACTGTCCCATTGGGGAGAAGAAAACAAAGCCCAACTGGTCTGAAAAACATTTTATTTGTAGAAGGGAGAACTTTAAGTTCCCTGCATAGCTATTTTTATTTGTGGCTGCGGACTTCTGCTCCCATTGCTGTGGTGTCTGAGTACTGGCACGCTCCAATTGATGAGCTAGTTCAGCAGCTTACACTGCTTCGCAGGCTGGAGCAGCCTTCTTGAATTCAGTCAGACAATTGAGACAAAAACCAAAGTTCAACATGAATCAAGCTGATCAAATTAGACCTTCAGGCGCCTCCTGCAGCCCATCAAGCCTGCCACGGGTGACTTGGGCCATGTCACAAAATCTCTGAGCTGTGTGACAGGGGGCTGAAAGGCAGAATCGCCACTTTGTGTTGCATGCTGCATCCTTTCTATGTGTTTTTGGGCTATATATTCTGTGTTTAGGTAGAGAGTGACAGGGAGGCAGCACAGCCCGCGCCTACGCTTTCTGTGGTGGGATGTCAAGTCGGCTGGCTTTGAGGTGCATCCGCAGAGCTTCCCTTCCTGGCGAGCTCCCCAGTGAGACCAAAACGGGTTTCCAAACCCCGTGTTTCCTTGGGACAGAAACCTGCTGAAGGAATCAGGCTAGACTACTTTATTCTGGAAGAGAAATAAGAGTGGGGAATCCCACCCGGTGGGGCGGCCAGCAGCTCTGTGCCTGCCCCAATCTTGTTGCCACCTCCCCTGCTCTGAATCCTGCAGCAGCCCAAGGTACGGGAAGGAACAGAGGGAGAAATGAGTGCTTGGAGCCACCTGCTTGCACCGCAGAGCTTGGCTTTACTCTAAAACCCATGCGCAGCCTTAGCCTCCCCTGTAAAGGAGAGGTATCTGTTGTGTTCTCCTTGCAGACCATTTTTTTTAAGTCCCGCTGTAGAACATAGACAGCATGCACAGAAATTCCACGGCAATACCGGAGCTTGACTCGAGGAAGACTTTCTCACATTTTAAGATTAAGCACTCTTCCAGGAATGTACAGTGTGTTAAACAAAACAGATGTATATGTATTTTCATCTTACTGTGCAGCTGCACATTACAGACTGCAGTGTATGTACATTTATGACTAGTGACAGCAACAAATCTATGTGCAGGTGGTACCGGGATGGTTAAATAGCGTACAGCTTCTCAATGACATTTTCTGAAGCAAATGTCTGGCTAGAAACAGTTACTTCATCAGCATTTTTTGGCAATATTTGTTGTATACGCGAAATAGCCCGTGTCAAAGCGATTCCTGAGCATGAGGTAGCACCCGCAGCGCGTACTCAATTGGAAAGTTTAGTCTAAGTGTGGACACGCTGACGGTGCTGGGAAGAAGAGTGTGATTTGTGGGGGTTTTCACTGATGTATATATTTGTTCACTTCATGTCACATGATAGATTTTTTTTTATATTAATTTTCTATCTTTTTTTTTTATTTTTAATCAGGTAAACTTTTAAAAGCTGAATATATCCTAAGCAACCTTATTAATGACAGTGGAGCAACAGGTACGTATATATTTCTTTGCCTGTTTCATAGTTGCTATTTTGGTGGGATTTTTGATACTAATTTTAACAGTCACACAACTTTCAAATACAGCCAATCTGACCTCAGTAATGACTACTTCACATTTATCTTTTTTCTTCACTGCTTTTTGTTGAAATATGGATATTGCAAGTTTATTTTGAAATATCTGTCATTGATCCTTGTATATCTTCACTTGGATGGGGAAAATATTCTGGATTGACAGCATTTCTACTAATTTCTCTGCGCAGAGAATTTTAAAATGCGGACCAATTTCAAGCAATTGACTGATCTAGAAAACTAAGACAACTTCCCCACCCTCCTAAAATCCAGACTGTTAGAGTAATGCTTATCCTCCAAATTCACGCTGATCTTATGAACTAAGAGTGCTTTATTCTAGACCTGTAGCAGACTGCAGTGCAATTACTAGTATCGTCTGTGGTTGAGAAAAGAGGGGGAGTTCTGGATCTTACAGCATGGTCTTCTGTTGCTGGATAGGCGTGCAAAATGGTAAAAATGGGGCCATTCCTTAATGCACAATGATGTTTGTCGAAATTACTTTTGGGTTTTTTCTCCTTTCTGTCAAACGACTATACTGCTGGTCATGTGGTTTGTTGCAGATTTGGAGGAATGTGTAGTATTTCTAACGACAAGAATTCCCTAACTTTGACAGACATCCATAATTATGATTTAGTTATGTTTTTGAGACTATATATTTTTAGGGTTTCCTATCTGTTCTCCCTTTTATTAGCCTTCAGGGTTTGTTTAGTCAGTACTTTCAGGTTTCTCTAGAACCATGAAACTTAAAAAAATATAAGAAGCCTGTTCTGGTTTGTATTGGTTTGTTTTTCATGTGAAACTGAGATTCTCATACGAGGGCCTTCGTGTGAGAGGGCTTTCAATAAAAGACCAGCTATCACTATTAAAGTGATATGCAAAACACTGCATTTCATCTCTCTTGAGATTATGCTTTTCTTTTAAGATTATGTTCATCATATTCAATGATAATACCTGTTTGTTTAACATTAAAGATGTGTTGTTGAATAGATGCTTCATGCTGAGAATTGCGGTGAGATGTTCATAATGCTTAGGAAAGCTTAGTGATTTTATTTCATGTTCTGTTCTGGAATCCGGTATAGATTTGATAACAAAAGGCTTTGTATAACTAATCAGATTGTGTTAGCATGAAAACTTGTTTTCAGCTTCATGAGATACCAATATCTGAAAAGAAAACATGTTTTGCCAATGGTTACAAATATTTTGCTTTGTTGTACAGGCCGATGGTGACAAGGGTATCCCATATTAATCCTTTTGAGTGGTTTTTTTTAGTGAAACAATGTTTATATACAATGACTTTTTGTTACTTCACAGAAGAGAGGTACCTTTCACTTCTTAGGTTGCATTTATGCTCTATGTAGCTGTAGCTCAAGCTACATGCCCCTGTAGCTGTCTACTTCTGTTCCTTAACGCGCTGTCACTTTGTAAGTCCTGACTCAAAGCAGCTGAATTCAATGGGGAGAATCCTGCCAATTTACTGGGATTTAGGGTGCCCTCAGAGGATGAAAATGACAGCAGCATTTTTCATTCTCTGCTCTCATTTCTCAGGTACCTGGCGATACGCTAAGGAAAGCGATAGGATTCTTGTTCAGTCAGTCTGCTTACAAATCAGAGGACAGATTCTGCAAAAGCTTGGTAAGGCTTTTTTCTGTAAACGTCTGCTCAAAGATTTTCCCGTATTTATTTTGCTTTCTTTGCAGTCAAGCTTTAAAATGGTACGTTTTGCACAGTTTTAGCATGTGTAGAACACCTGCCTGATGCCCATAACATAACCACAGCAGATGAGTTGTACACCCGTCTCTTTGCAGCAAGGACCTAGAGCCATGTACCAAGCAAACACATTTTAGAAACGAGCATTTTATTATTAATCTTACCAGAAGTCGATGAGCATTCTGAAATGCTTGTTGTCGTTCCCGTTTTTCCCCTGTACTACTCCATGTTTGCTAACGCTTTTCCAAAATTCGCTGTTCCCAAGGGCACGGAGTAGTTTATCACAGGTACATCACAGCAATTTCCTCTCTCAAGACAAGAAAATCCCTCATTTTCAGCATGATGGGCTTCTGTTTTCAGGGCTTGGTACTTGAGGCCAACAGCCTTAATTTTATGCTTTTGATGTGACCCTTCATCTTCCATGACTGTTTGAGCTGAAGTCTTCTATGAGCACAAAGTGTGTGTTTATGCGCAGCCAAAAGCGAAAGGAAACTAATAAATGTTCAGTGTCACCATAGCAAAAAATGCCATGGTATGCTTTTAAACTGTTCTGAGGGCTCCCGACTCAAGAAGGTGTAAAATAAACTACTGAAAGCCATCTGTAGCTGTCATCTGCTTAGTGACCCTCTTTCTGGTTTGTTTCAGGGATGTGGTATGAGGCAGCAGAGCTGATTTGGGCTTCAGTTGTGGGATATTTCAAACTTCCTCAACCAGATAAAAAGGTAGTGTTTCCTTTTCGCTCTGGATATCCTTGCCAACCTAGCAATCATTCCAGATTAGCTTTTGTTTACTTCAGAAAAGTCTTTGAGCAATAATGTTTCAATTACGCACCTCAGACAAGGTTAACATGCAGGACAAATATTCTAGCCAAAGCCTGTATTGCACATTGTTTCTGCATGCATGCACAGACTTACGGACACCTTTTTTCCTGCAGGCGTACGAAAGTAATAGTTTTCATTAAGCAGAAGCAGCTGAGTTGAACCATCACTGAGGATGTCACAGGTGCCTCTGAGAAGGATGGAATGCAGCCACAGATTTCATTTATTTATCTATTTATTAGGACTAAGGCTGATTTTATTTTTTCTTCCTAGTAACCAAGCATGCCTGTTTGCTGGAGTGTTCATACGCTGCACTACACTATCTGTTGCAGGTGGTGGATGTTCCCTGGCACTGCAGTATCCGAACACGTAGCAACAGCTACCGTATCTGTCGTTAGCACCTTTGTAAAGCTTGGTAGCGCTAATCTTCCCACTGTAGATGAAGCAACAGTCACACCATGTGTCCGTAGCTAAACAGGAATGTGAACCGAAGTCTTGCAAGTCCTAGGGTGATGCTTGAAGAAGTTTTGTCATTGCACCCCAGCATAGGATGTCCCACAAAAACAGACCTTGTCACCTCTCCTCAGCCATACCTTAAAGCCTGACCTCAATCTCAGAATGTTTTTATGGGAGAAAAGATGCGTAGTGAATTTTGCAGAAAGCATGCAGGTTCTTAACTATTTAGCTGGGCAGACCCCTAGCCTGCATGTATAGATCAAATCTTCCAGAGAGAGAGATGATTACCAAGTTCATAAATCTCTGTTACATGTCCATGTCTTATTTTTTAATTGGTTCTACTGAACCAATTACAAATTACCGAAACACCCCCCCCCCCCCAATTACGTCAACACCAAGAACTCTTGACTTTTGTCCAACACTGTTTGTTTTTTAATCGGTGCAATAAGCTAGTGTGCTAAAAGCGATGCTTGTTTTCTTAGGTTATGCGTGACGAGTGTTTATTATTTCTATCATCTCTCTAGACATCTTCGCTCTGGGTTTTTTAGAAAGACTGGGATCAACTGGCCAGACCTTAAACATAATTTTTGGCTTTCTGTGGTCTTTTCTGAAAAACAGCGGTAAACCAGATTGAGTCTTTTTTCAGATGCAGTTAGCCAAGGGCTTAATGCAGCTTTTGGTGATATCGCAGGACTTTGCTTTCATTGTCGCGACCAAACAGCACCTTGGGAAAATGCAGTGCTATTTAAGTTGAAACCTAGAGCTAGTGGTAATAGGGATAGCTGCCACTTGTGGAAACTCATACGTATCCACCAGGCTACTCTCTTTGCAAGTGGAAAGTAATAAAAACCTACCAAGATGACATCTCTGAATTTCTTAGCAGTGCTGCTCTTTGGATCTCGTTTGTTTTCTTCATTTTTTCTGGCACGTTCTACACAGAACGTACTTAATTGTAAGCAGTAAAATTCAAAGCACAAGGGGAAAAATGCTGTGATAATTTTCCATTTCCTTTTCAGGGAATTGCTACTTCCTTGGGTATTATGGGAGACATCTTTGCTTCCATGAATGAGAAGGATTATGTACGTTTTAAAACCAATGCTGAGATTGACCTGGTAAGACTTGGTGTGGTATTTGTGTGTGTAGATTCTTCAGATAGGCTGTATGTTGTTGTCCCAAATTGACCCACACTTGGTCCTGCCTCCAGTTCCTTTGCTGTGCTGAGAGGGCTGAAAAAACTTCCATTGCTCCTGGTGAAAAAGTTCATTAGCACCTAGATGGAAGAATGCCTTGCTTCAGGAAAAAGAAAACATTAAGAGTATGTACAGAGTGTGTATGTCTCTGTAATACGTAGAATATTCTAGGGTGAAAAAGTGACACATTGATGGTAAACCTGAGCAAAAACGCTCTTGCAGAAACAGACCAGGCCGTTGAAGATAGGATGTCCCGCTCTTCAGGACTCAAAGTTCTCAGCTCAGGGAACCTACAACAGACAAGAAAAAATCCCAAGCTGCCTTGCTTCAATCTAACAGGGTTGCTTACCAGCTAAACCCATCTCTTAGAAAAGAAAGCTTTTGAGATGAGGTTTTCCCTCATTTTTTTTTTCCTTTCACTAGAGCCTTCTCCGAGAGTTCAGTCATCGCTTATTATCAGCCGCTGAGGCCTGCAAGCTAGCGGCAGCCTACAGCCAGTACACCCCGCTGTTTGTCCTCACAGCCGTGGTAAGTATTAGTCTTCATTCTGAAAGTCTTATTCGTATAAGAGTCCAGGCTGTTAAATTTGGCTCTAATCCAGCTTTCAAACATTGCATCATATAGGGTATTGTGTCTGTGTTATGGGTAGCTCAGAAGCTAAGCAGATGAGCAGAAAGCAGTATCTGTCCGCAGAGTGAGGATGGGCTTTCAAGCCCATCTAAGAATGCTGCTTCTCCTATAACTGCAGCTGTATTTCAAAGGAAAAAGAGCAAGATTATTTCCTCCAGGAAACACAGCAGCAAGCGGTTTGATCTGACATTTGCTTCAAATTGTATAAGGGCTTCAAATATATTTCAAATATATTTGCCTCAAATATATTTTTTCCTCCCTTTATTTAACTCTGACGGAGGTCTGGGTTTTTAATTCCTTTATTGCTCTTTGATTCCCTCTCAGAACATCCGTGGGGTGTGTTTGCTGTCCTACAGTCACTCCAAAGACTGTCCCCCAGAAAAGAGAAAGTTCTACTTGTCCGAAGCTAAAGAATCCTTTGAGATTGGCCTCCTCACCAAGAATGATAACAGTCCCATCACCAGCAAGCAGGAGCTCCATAGTTTTATTAAAGCGGCTTTCTGCCTCACAACTGTGCATCGATGGCTCTATGGGGAGAGTGAAAAACTGCGGGAGGTGAGTCAACTATGTAAAGAAGCCATGGGAAAACTGCATTCCTACAGCACCTCACTTGCAGAAGAGGAAGAGAAAGGAATGCTTGCCACAGAGATCATGTCTCTGATCACATCTGTGAAGAAGCGCCTGCAAGTGGAAAGCTTCCCGAATTCTGATGCCAGGTCTTACGTTCCAGACAGTTACAAAGGCTCGGTGCAAAACCCTATCCTGCGAGGGGAAGCCAACTTTGAGAAAATCCTTGCCATGCATTCTCAGCATCATCTGTCAGTGTGTGAAGTGTTTGAAAATACTTGCAGGATTCATAAAACCACATCAGGAGAAACTCAAGTGGGAGCTTGTATCACAACCTTAAGAACAGAAACCAAAAACGTAGACACTGCGTGTACTACTGAAGAAATAGCGTACCAGAGAAAAGGCGCTGCAAAAATGCTGAATTCACCGACAGCAGGAAGTGGCTCAAAGAGACTCAGTGGCCAAAGAAATAAATACTTTGGTTCTGATGTGATGAAAACTTCCTATGATGAAGAGATTGAGCCATTAGAAGTGGAAATAAATGATGCAAATGGTGGTTTCAGCAGATGGCAAAACAGGAGTCAAACGGCTACTTCAGAGAGCTCTTGGTGCAAGCTGTCAAAAAGTTACTCTTCCAGCTGGGAAGAACTAAACTATAATAGCAGCAAAGAGTCTCCCAGGGAAGGGCAGCAGCAGGAAAAGGGCTCAGCGGAGATGCGATGTTGCACGACAGAATCTGATGGAAATGATCAAGCTGCATACTTGAGCTCATTACCTCCCAGAGCTTGGTCTCCACCTCTTCAGCCTTCCTTAGAGGTAGATATGCCCCTAGCTGGGAGGCCAGTAGAGAAGACGTCTGTTTGTGGAGAAGAGCTGCGAGAGGGAAAGAACTCTTCAGAAAAGAAAGCAGAGAAGGTGAACAAGGTAGCTTCTTCCTTCTCAACCCCTTACTCTGTTCCTAAAAGGCAGGAGGAAGAGGAGGAGGAGGAGTCCTCCTCCGAGGCGGAGCTGGGCTGCAGGACCGAGGACAGCGGCAGGGAGGGCGGTGGTGCCCCTGGGTCCCGGCCCCGGAGCCAGTTTGTGTGGGTCCGGCCAGAAGGAGAAGCTGCAGAGAGCACGGGGGATCCTTTCTCTGAGACACGTCCCCACACAAATGGGGTTGCTTCTGCGCTATCGATGAGCACGGAGCTGAAAATGGGCAGCGACTCCTCTGTGCGTGACTGGCTGAGGAAGTCTGCCGTGGTGGGAGACAGATCTCTCAAAGTGCCTGAAGTTGACACCCAAGCAGAAACAATGGATGACACTGAATTTGATTTCATCACTATTGGAGACGCAGTAAACAACTATCCTATGACATCCGTCGCAAAGCATCTATCAACTCCCAGTGCACCAACGGCTTTGCCTTCGGGGGGAAAGGGAACCGTAACCAAGCACTTTGACTGTGCCACTACTGAAGAAGAAGAAGAGAAATCTCAGGACATGGTGAGCAGCAAAAGACAATCCAGTTCATCTTTGAGTTCATGGTACAAACCAACAGACACACCCAAGAGTTCCCCTGAAGGTTCGTTTCTGAACCCAAGGGGAAGTGGTTTTGTCTTCGTGCCTGGGAGAACAAAGGAAGAAATCCTTGACGCTCGATTTCTGAGGGACGATGATTACATGCAGCTTCTGGCAGGGGTGGAACATAATTGGCTTGTCCAGAGACTGATGCCTACTGGAATTTTTAAGTCTAAACAGCTTCATAAAACATACTGTAAGTTTCCGCACAGCGACGGGCATTTTCACGCAGCAAGAGGTACTCCCACAGAGAACAGGCTTGATTCAGGCTTTAGTCATCGTTTATTAGGACTTAAATTTTTTGTTGTTTTACGAGTTTTTGTATAAGAATTTTAGCAATGGAAGAACAATCCTTGGAACTATTTTCTCCTATTCCTTCTCACCCATTCGCACATCAGTCACAGCTTCACGGAAGTGGGTTCCATCTCCGTGCCTGCTCAGTCCCTTCTGCTTCAGTCCCTTCATGCAAGAGGCACCTTAGGCTGCTTGAACTCCCTGTGCCAGTTCATCCAGTCCTTTCTAGCCCATCACTTGACTCTCTGGGTTTGTCGCCCATTTAATTCCACATTTCATCCCTGGAAACTGTGTATTTTATGATTAACTTAATCATTATCTTAATAACAGCCATACCTTAATATGCAGACACTTGATCGATATACTAGGAGCAACACCGCTATAGGCGGCGTCATTGAGCTCATTAAGTAAAACGCACTTAGGGCTCATCCCATCTTGCATGTCTGAAGCCTGTTGAGTAATTTTTTGTTCTTAATGTAAAATGTCCAACTCTGCACCTAGGTATCTCTTAGTATATGTTTTATAGCCCGGTACTTTGCTTTCAGAGAAGCCTGGATATCTTGTCTCCTGGGTGCTGGTAATTTCATCCCTCAGCACAGACTCAGTCCTGTGGAATTGTCCATCCCGCTTATGGTGTTTTCTTTTTGTAGCTGCTCTTCTTTTAAAATACTCGAAGAAATCGGGCCTCTGGACAGGCCAAGAAACAGCTGTATTCATTGGGGACTACCTGAACGTGGCAAAGGAAGGCAAACAGAGAAGTGCGTTTTGGATACACTTCCTGCACCAAGAAGAAAGCCTGGGAAGGTATTGACCAAACCAATTTCTGAAACAAAATGTTTATCAATGCTACTTTGGTAAGATTAGTCTTAGACCTATGATTCAGCTGGTCCAGTGCCTTTGTTAGACAGTAGCTTTTATCAAGTATTTTCAGAAGACAGTATAAATTTTTACTTAGACAACTACAGAAATTGTAGTCACAGTGGGAGAAGATTGTTTCTTTAGTCTGTTTCAACCTAGTTTTACGTTTGGTTAGATTTTGACTGACTTTTTGGGAGCAAGAATGTTTTATGGCTTTCCCAAATCTCTTGGGCATTTTGGCAATCTTTCCCATTGCTCTGTGTAACTCTCTGCTTTTCAATTTCTGGGAAGAAAAAAACTGTTTCACTGTTAGCTCCCGACAGCCATGTTAGCATTCATTTGCTCATGACAGCTCCTGAGATAATCTGATGGGAGCTTAAATGTTGTTTCCTTTTTATTTGACCTCTAGCTCTGCCCTAGAGAATTAGCAATATATGTCTGTATATATAATAACTATAGGCAGAAAGGTGTTTCAGTTGCTTTAATTTTAGCAGCAGGTTTATGCAATGGGTGCATCCGCTCTGAAAGCGGGATTAAAAGTGCCTGTTTGCTTCATAAAGGCCTCAGCACCAGGACAATTCTGCTAACTGCTAATTGCAGATTTCTGGTTGTTTTTAGAAGTAGCTTATGAATTATTATCAGTTAAGAACAGTATTTTAAGTTCCTCTTACAGCGATGTTTCTGTATCACAAGTAGGGCTTCCTAAGTGCAGTCTGCTGCAAATCTACCCGTGCTAAACACTTCTCTTTCTGTTTAGGTACGTTGGGAAAGAATATAAAGAAGAAAAAGGACTACTTCATCATTTCAGTGACGTGGAACGGCAAATGACTGCCCAGCACTACGTGACGGAATTCAACAAAAGGCTGTATGAGCAAAAGGTCCCTACGCAAATCTTCTATATCCCATCTGCAGTACTCCTGGTAAGAACTGTCTTCTAAGCAATACAAAGGAATTGGTGGGAAGAGCGTCTTAAGTCCATTTTGATTTTAAAATACGAGCAGCGAAGCCACCTCTAGATGACAAGCTGTCACTGATGTGAGCTTACCTGGTAGCTGCATTTGCTCATTTCAGGACAGAAAGCACCACAAGTTCATGGGTGAACTGGCAGAAGAGACTTCTGTTAGAACTCAAACTCGCTTGTCAATGAAACCCAGGAGTTACCCAGCCTTTTATATCATCTAACATCTAATGTATTTTCAGGGATAGATATGAAATCTGAACAGCAAAGTGACCCATTTTGAGTATCACAACAATGTCCAAACCTTTTTAGAACCCAGCAAGTGAGGTTCTTGCAGACAAGTTGATTTGCTGTGGGACAGCTTTGAGGCCTTTTCTGCATGATGCTGAATTTCAGGAGCACAGGACTGGAAAGGACCTCCTCATGGCTCATCGGGTCCGGTGCCCTCATACCACAGCAACAACTCTGCATAATTCCTTTTTATACTTACTAAGCCCTATCCTAAAAGCAGCCATGTTGTGGTTTGTGTTTTAACCTTCATTGCTTCCGGTAAGAAATTGTTCTAGAGCTGCTCTCTTGAGGTCTGGAAAATTTCTGCTATTTTCTAACCTAAAATTAGTCCATTTATATTTGTCTGTCTTGCAACTGCTTTGAGGCCTAAATTTAAGGAAGGAGCAGCAATAACATCCCCTCATAGCTGCTGTTCTCTAGGCTAGGGAAGCCAAGCTCGTTTTAGTGTCACCTCAAGACATAGGTGTCTTTTTCTCTGTTTATCTGTGAAGCCCTGAGCCTGTTCTACTTAGTATTCACAATTCTTACACATGGACTGAATCAGAATTGTACAGTGTTCCCCTGGGACTCCTCCATGCCTTTAGCAGAGGCAGTAGGAATCCTTATCCTTAGCGAGACCTCCATTTTTCATGGCCGTATCGCACTGGCAACTCAGTCATCCTTCAAATGGCTATCCCAAAAAGCTCGTTTCTTCAACAACAGCCCCTCAGCATAGAACAGGACACCTTTAAACCACGGTTTGATTTAACTTGTTGACTCAGCCTCACAACTGATCCAGTGCCCTACAGCCTGTGCCTTTTCCGTTGTCCCTAATGGCACAACCAGTGTGGGTTGTACTCAGTCATGAGAAGGAAATGCCTGTTGCCTTCCCTGCAGCTGAGCGTGAGTGGACGGGTGAAGAAAGGCTGTTGGAATTGGCAGGGCCCTGAGCTTCAGCGAGGCCACAGATCCATCAGCCACCTCTCACTTTCTGTCCCTCCATCCCAGTGGTCCAGCCTCAGAGA
This sequence comes from Grus americana, assembly GCF_028858705.1. NCBI lineage: Eukaryota > Metazoa > Chordata > Aves > Gruiformes > Gruidae > Grus > Grus americana. Next base: position 79,920,399 of record NC_072855.1, on the reverse strand, counting down.
TGGGCCGCTTGGATGCGGATTTACCTGAGAGAGCCTGGGAGGAAGGGGCAGGAAAGAATTACTCTCTCTGAGTAGGTTGAAAAAACAAGGAGCTTGAAGCTAAAAGTTTGAAGAAAAAGCACTTTGGGATTAGTCTTTTTAAACAGCAAAACCCAGCTGCTAAAATACGCAGCGCTCAACCAAAGCAACAGCCACTTTTTATCACGGAAGATGCTTGTTTGCCCGCTCAGTTCTGAACGCGTGGAGTTTGAGGAGGCTGCGTTAGATCTGCCCTCAAGTCTTTAACGCCTGGATTGTACAGGTAACTGTAGCCAGGACAGCTCTTGCTTCTGCCCTTTCTTCTGCACGATGGTTGTGAGGACAGCACGCGAAGCCACGAGACGAATGGCCCTGCTGTGCCAGCACCCAGCCTGGTTGTTAGAGGCCGAAGCTGCATCTGAGTGACCTGGCACGGAGGTTAAAGCTGACAATCGAGTCCCCAGCGGGAAAGTAAAGGATCTTTTCTTTATTCTTACGTTTAACTTTTCCATTTGACTTGTGTTTCAAATATGGAGATCTACCCTCCGCAGTACAGCGCTGAACTCACGGTTTCATTATGCAGAGGTATATGATAGCATGCTGTGCATATTACTGTTAGCCGTTCTGGCACTAGATCTGGCTCTATGCCACTGGCTAATAAGGCCTAATGAGAGTCTGGCATTGGTACTTACAAGTCTCTGAGCACAGAAATGACTAAAAAAATTCCCCAAACCCTCCCACTGGTTATTTACGCACTGAAGAAGGACCAGGTGCAGGTTTACCCCAATCTTTTCCGCTTTCTAGCTTATTCTTTAGCATAATCTGCTGAAAGAAGTTTCCTATTTGCTGGACAAACTAGATATTTCTCAAATTCGTTGCTTGTGGAGTTTGCCCTGTCAGGCTGACTTTGCGTTGGATCTTTTACCGCCCTTTGTTCTAGTTAAATGTGAGCTCCTCATCTAAACAGCCTGTGTTTTGAATCAGCAGTGGGTTTAACATGAAGGCTCTTTGCATCCGTCTTAGGACGGGAAGTTCTAGGAGCAAAAACCAAGACTTCAGTCAGAGGTGCTTTAGCATCCTTGTTTTCACATCTCCGCTTGCCTGACTGTCATGAACACTCTCTTTTCAGATACTGGAAGACAGAACTATAAAAGGATGCATAAGCGTGGAGCCTTACATCCTCGGGGAGTTTGTGAAGCTGTCCAACAACACGAAGGTAGTAAAGAACGAGTACAAAGCCACAGAGTACGGTCTGGCCTACGGCCATTTCTCCTATGAGTTCTCCAATGGAACAGACGTTGTTGTCGATCTGCAAGGTTTGTATTACAGTGAACTTCATTTCTTCCCTGTCCTCTCATGTTGCAGAACACGCTATATAAAGGACATACTGTCTCTACATGACATAAAGCGAGGGAGGTACGCGCAGGTATGTTTTTGCCTTGCGCAGTGCTCTTGTTCTCCATTGCGTCACAGCAACAGCGCTTAAGCCGCGTGCTCCCAAGTGTGCCAGAGCTTCATACCACAGAGCGATCGGCATCCAGTTAGACTAAAGCCAGTCTGCAAGGATGTATCTTGTGGAAGGAACCATCTGAAGGAGAACCGCTAAAAGAGGCGGCGGGTTTTGTCACGCTTCTTCCTTCACAGAATTGGCAAGCCTAAAAAAAGATCTATTCAGCTAATGGACAATTGAGCTCTTTGGCTAAGAACCGAGGATAAAACCTTTCAGATCCAACCTTTAGCTCGCAGGTATCTTGGGGATATTGATTTCAGTAAATATTCATTATGTACCTCTTAGGGTTCTGCTTTTGCTGACATAGGCGCAAACTGGGAATCACCAAAGTGACGCTAACAGCGTGGGCCGTGCCAGGAGTCCTGAGTGCGGTAATACAAAGGCTGTGATGTTCGATACCAAGATCTATCCTTTCTTCCGCAGGTTGGGTGACAGGTAACGGGAAAGGCCTCATCTACCTCACAGACCCCCAGATTCATTCTCTTAATAGCAAAGATGTTTCACGCTCCAACTTTGGGAAGAAAGGAATTTATTACTTCTTTAATAATCAACACGTGGAGTGCAATGACATCTGTCGCTGCCTTTCTTTAACAAGGCCCTCAGTGGAGCTGCCGATGTAGACTCGCGCAAGACGGTCACACAAAGGATGACCCGTAATCTGGACGCTGGTTTATCCTCCGTGCCTTTAGGAGGGAGCGTATTGTTGTTGCGGGAACAGAGCCACCGAGCCGATACCCGTGTGAGTCGAGTCAGTCATTACCTGTGTGACACTGGCATCCAGGCTGGTAATACCGTCTTACCATCTTGTGTACAATCTGAACTTCGTGTTGTTATAGCCATCTGTAAGAATTAACAGAAAAACATAAGAAGAGTGAGAAAAAAGCCTCCCAAATTGAGCTAGAGGTGTGCTACAAGACTGTATAATAAACTTCTAATCCATACAGACCCAGTAAGGGCGGTAGGCGCCATCTGCGCTTTGGAAATGGAATAAGAGATGGAGTGAGCCAGCAGCAGAGAGTTGTAGTTCAACCAACTGTAAAATTTTCAAAAACTTGTATAAATGCTTCAGGGAGCAAATGGCAATGTCTTGGGTTCTTCAAAAATAACAAAGTTCCTTTCAGAGATGTGTATGTGTATCTGCATATGCGACCACACAACATCTCAACATCTAAACTCCTACAGCCAAAGACAAAATTTGTATACCTATACCACGGAGGGGCTTTCTTGACAACTCCGCCCGTGCTGGGAACACACTTGACTATCACACATGCCAACAGCTGCAACTTAGTCCTTTAACTCCACTATTTTAGCAGTATTTTTGTTATGTTTGTGATTGTTACCGAGCGTATGCAGAGAGCCCCTGATTTTGAACACCAGGACTGAACAGCCTGTGGCATGTATGCTGGCCACATGCTTCAGTACTGCCTGCCTGGGTTAGAGGCAGCTGCAGCCTTTTACTTTTTAGGAAACAATCTTTTGTGGGGTTTTTTTATTGTTTGGTGGTGGTTTTTTTTTTTAAACTGAAGCTTGCAATTCATTCATGTGACTTCCTTCACCTACTGCAATTCATGTACTGATAACCAACCTACCTCCAAGGGACCCAACAGAGTTATTCTGTCACAATGAATTTCAGAAGCATATAGAGGAAAGCAATGCCCTCTCAATGTTGTGAATTCTAGCTGAACAGCTGAAATCTTTTTTTTTTTTTTTTTTCAAGCACAGGCTGGTTAGCTAAAAATAGTCAAACCCACTGGCATGGTCAGATAATGTATATATATGCTGTAGAGAAAAAAGCCATGAAAAAGAGGGAATGAGAGCTCCTCACTCACAATGTTCTGCCCCATCAAAGCTGAATTAAGCCAACTGAAGTGTCTGGTTGAAATAAAGAAAACAAAACCAAAACTATTGGCAATATTACTTGAGTTCAGACTGTGCTGAAAGAAGTGTTTTCAAATCGGATATGCTGACTAATGCATTTTGTCCTAAAAAATTCAACTGTCCATTTTACATCTACTGCAGACAGGCTTTTAATGAGTTACCTGGCCAGGATGAGTGGACTTCAACCTTCATTTCCAAGGGGTAATTAACCTGCGAGGGCTTCCAGGAAGATGCTTGTTTCAGCCTCTGTCGCGGAGGCATTGCAGCTTTTGGTTAAAAGCAGAGGGCATATCTTTGCATCTACAGGTTGCGGCTGATTTACTATTCCACAGGAGAAGGAAAGTGATCTTATATTCTTCCAGCACATCTTTCCTGGTGTTACTAGCCTAACTGGCAGGCAGAAAAGTTATTTCTGGGGTAGTTCAAGCAACGGTTATACGTATTCCCCTTAACAGTGCCGCACAGAACTGGAGCTAATGTTTGTTTCTGCCTCTCGAGCCAAAAGAAACTATGATGAGACCTAGATTTTACTCATCCACGACCATGCCAGCACCTCCAGACTATGGCTCTGTGCGCTCCCATGTGTCTTACGAGGTTCTTAGCTTGAAAAATGGTAGGTAGCTTTCCCATTCCATCAGCAGTAAAAAGCTGCCGTCATTTCAGATTCTCCTCTTCTCCTCCCAAGCCCTGATGTCCCACTACCCCTGAGCTCAAAGATGGGGCTCGTTTCTCTGGGGAGATTTTCCTGATGAGAAAGGGAACACGGAGTCAAATGCCCACAAAAAAGATGGGTCCCCAACAGAGAGTAGGCTTTAACAAAACCATCAGCTTTTGTTTCAGCAGCCAGCAGAGATTTTTTTTAGGCTTTTGTTCCTGCTTTTTAGCAATGCTATTGTTTTCTAGGTGATGTTTGTGCCGAGTTGTTTGGAAAGATGCCCTATCGCTGCGCTGACCGATTAGAACTAGGTGTAAAAAGGGAGTAGCAGGAGAAGAAGAGAAAAAAAATTAAATCTCTTTATTATGGTGCATAAACCTTCAGTGTTGGGGAGCTGTGCAGCTGCGCAGGAAGAAAAATGCATTCAAAAATATAATGCTAGTGTGAATAATCCTTTCTCGAATGCTGCTTGCAGACTGCTTCAGCTTTGTCAGGTGAACTTGAACTGGGCCATCAGATTTGCTGCTGTTCCCATTGCACAGTGTCTATCACCCCGGGGCATTCAGCATCTTGACTGTTGTTAAAAGCGAGCAAACAATCCATCATTGAGCCGGGGAGTCACTCGCTCATAGAAAACTAAAATCGGCATGTGACGGTACACTCGGCCCCAGTGTTTCGCAGATTAAAGTGATACATGAAAACTCACGTGTTACTGGGAAGATTAAGTCCGTTATCTTGTTCCGCAGCCAATAAAGGACGCCCTTGTCTACAGCAGTAGGGAAATGCTGGCTTTAACCAAGTGACAACCGCCGCGCGTACGTAGCTCCGTGCTCCGGCAAAAGAGGACGCCGGGCTCTGAAGAGGAAACAAAGCTAGTTAGCGAGATCTCGGGAATTAATAGGCAGCAGAGATGCTGTGTTAAAGCCTCACTGCAGAGGCTTTCCTTTCTCTATAGAGACAATTAAAAGGAAAACAAAACCTCCCGGACAATCTCTGCAGAACAAAGTGTCCTAATACGCTGCCAGCAGCCGGCCCTGCGCTGTCTGCTGCGATAGCACGTGCGGTTTCGAGACCCCTGGAAAGTAATGCCTTTTCCAGCTTATGCCTCTTGTGCAGAGAGGCCACAAAATAGGTATTTAGATATCCTCCCGAATCAATCCATCTGTGGGAAAGGGTAATATTTGGATTTCTCCCAAATATTTGCATTTAGCAGCTGATTTCTTTTGTTGGTTTGTAGCATACTTTTTACCATCTCAGCCAAAGTTACGGCTACTGACCATTAAAAGTTACTATCAAGTATCTGCTTGTCCCGATCCCCGTTAAAACAGACGTAGTTGCGATATTTAACCCTATAGCCTCTACTTGTCTGACTCTTCACAGGCTTGGGCACAAATGCAGGCGCTCTGTCTTCAGCCAGGGCTCGGGTGTTGGAAATCCTGGACTAACGTGCTCTATAACCTCATCGCCTGAAGAACCTGGGCACATACATGGCCCCAAACACATGGAACTTAAAATTATTGGTTTATATTTGTGGTATAAATAGGTGATTATTGGGAGAAATAAATAGTTGACTCTGATGATGGAGCGTTTAATATTTTGGCTGGAAGTTTCATCTTAGAGCTACCGACCAAAAAAGTTGCTGTTCTGCTATTTCCTCTGGTTTCAGAGGAAAGTTTTTTTTGAACCGAGCAAGACTTGGGGAATACTTTTTTTTTTTTTTTTTTTTAAGAAATTCAGTGGTTTCTATTAAGTAACTTACTACCAAGGTTGCTTTTTGGGCTTGATGTATAACATAAGAGCTCAGCATGATCATTAAGAGCCAGTCACCCTGTGGTCTCTACAAAATGAGTGAAACTGTGTTGTGCTGGTACACACAATGAAATATTTTCATTAACTGAAAGGACATAAAGTCTGAAGAAGCATTTTCTCCTCTCAGCTGAAGCAGCCAACTCAAGGACCGGAGTTTACACCCAGTGTAAGTGCTGCAGCAAGTTGGGCACAAAACCGTCCCGCTCTTGACGAGGTGATGACCCACTTTCCTGTCCTTCAGTGAAGATATTTGGATAAAGAAGTTTTTCCCGCTTACCTTTCCGCTGGAATCCAGATGAAAGGCAGCCGTGTTTGTCATGTACCCACGCATAAAAGTAAATCTGATAGCAAGAGGGAACAAGCCCATGCAACCAAATCCTATTAACCACGGGCAGAATGATTTCCTCACTCTTTTACAGATACCGAACGTCACCACGAAGCACTTTGGGGAACTTCTCTTACAAAAGACACCGTGTGAAAGGGAGCCCCTCGGTTACTCCGACGGTACGAGGCCGAGCCAGGCTTGTCTCCGTCCCTCTCTCTCTGAGTCGGCAGCATCCCGGGCTATTAAGGCCAGCGCAGAGCGGGCGCAGGGTGACCCCTCCAGCTGTGAGGCAGCCCCTGCACGCGAGGCACCACATCCCTGCTGCCATAAACCCGGCGTCAGCTGCCCCGAGAACCCAGCTGCTGGATTTAGGCATCGGGTTTTTTTACCAGAAAGAGCTCTTCATGGATATTGAGGGGATAGCTTCACGTGAGCAAGCGCAGAGAGGCAGCGTGCGCCGCCAGATCTCTTCTGCTTGGCAAAACTCAGCGCTAACGCTGAACGCAGCGGCACCAGCCTCCTCGGCCATCTCCTTCCCACTGTATAGCTTGGTAGCAGGGCTGGGATTGCTCTTCCAGGCACAGGACTGGCACCCAGCGTGGGAGTTTCCCAGCTCATCCTGCCCCCCAGCCAGCAGAGCCGTGAGGGGCCCCCACCGATGCTGGGGGAGCCCCCAGGGGAAGGGAAACCAAGCGGAGACAGCTGTGTCCGTAAGCATTGTGCGCGTGTTGGGAAAAGCACGCTATTTACAGGTGGTGTGACGTACTGTTGTAACCACTGCTCCCTCGAAATAACCAGAAACGGGGATATTTGCAGCAAAGTATCGACTGGTAACTGCCACTGTCACCTGCTGCCTTGGAGGGAAGTCCCTGCACCGCTTCCCTGCAGGGAAGCCAGCAGCCTGGGGACAGCCCCGCGGCAGCAGCGTGCCGCTCTCTCCCCTCCCGGGAACGGCACATGCCACCCTCCTCTTTTTTTTTTTTCTTTCCTCTCCCTACTTGGATGAAATCATCTCCCGTGTCCCTCTGCAGAGCGGGAGCAGATGGGGCTGTCGGTCTCCGCAGCCGCCCGCTGCCCCGGCTTGCCTGAGCCCGTGGTGCCTCTCCAACACCCCCCCCCCCCCGCCCAGTCTGCCCACGGCGACCCTCCAAATAGAATTTAATCCCATTCTTTGATCAGAAAACAGCTCTGCCCAGCTATTTTTAAGACAGAGTGAATCTCTCATCAAAAGATACCAAGTTATTAATAATTTGGTTATTCACCAAGGGCCAGCATCCCCCTTCCCCTCTCCATCAAAAGGGTGCAAGGGCAACGCAACCAGCACCCAGGGGTGCCCGCGCACCCCGGCCGATGAAGAGCAGGGTAACCCCGGCGTGCAGCGGATGCTTTTCATCCCTCGATAACGACCAAGCGAAGCCCAAACTGCCGTGCCGGCTACCGGGGCTGCCGTCCCCTCCGAGCAGGCCATCACGTTAATAGAGGTTGATTTGCAAACGGCGTCGCCCCCTCCCCAGTGCCCCCCTTTGCCTGGCTCCCGCTTTTCTGCTCAATGGCACAGATGCTGCTTTGTGCTGCTCAGGACCAAGCAGCTATTAGCAGCAAATCCAGCGAGGGAAATTAATGAAGGCGACTACTAATAAAAGACAGCTCAGGACAGCCATACCAACTTGCTCCAAGCAGTAATTAACTTTTTTTAAAACTCATGAAGGTAAATATGCCATCAGCTTTGGTCCGGTCTCTCCCCTTTTTAATAAAAGGAGGGGGAAGGGAGGCAAGGGAAAGGGGACGGCTGGTGTCGCAGCCGCCCCAGCACCATCCGTATTCCCTCCCCGCACGCTGCCGGCCGCTGAGAAGCGCCGAGCAACCCTCCGTCACAGGCGGCAGTCTGAAGAAGATTCTTTTTTTTTTTCTCCAATCAGTTTTTAAAGGCTTTATTTTAAATCTTAGCATTGTAAGAGTACTACTTCTCTTTAATCAGAAATCTGAATTCGGGATAAGAAGTCCCAGGGATGAGAAGGTTGCCAGAAGTTTGCTGGACCTGCCAAATGTTGCACCAGATCTGAAAGCAAGATATATCCTTAAGTTGAAGGTATCAGTGAGCTCGTCAGAGCAAAAAAGTCTGTCTTAGACTTTACGATGCTAGATTTGGCCCCATAGTAAGGCAACAACCGTCACCAGCTTAAAAAAAAAAAAAATCCCACCACGATTACTGTTCGTGCAAGTGGTCTGCAGTGCTGCGATTACTATATAAAAGATGGGCACTTGAGATTTTTTGCCCATACGGTGTGGGAATCGTGGCTGCCTGGGCCAAATCCACATGTTATTAAGGCAAAATGTTGTGAAGTCCAAGCCCTTACAGGATTTGGTGTGTGTGATTCCCCCCCCAGGAGATAAATTGCGACCTCCCTGTCCCTACGCCTCTGCAAAGCCCCTCAAAGTCTCTGGTGGCTCTTTACCCTTCGTGTGACCCCGGGGTTCCCAAAATCATGAATTACCGGTTTAAATTCGCTCAGAGGCACGCTTTATCCCAAACACTAGCCTGCAGGAGCAAACCCTGTGCTCGCAGCTCGGGCAGCTCATGCTTTTTGGTTTCCCTGCTGGCGCTGATGCCGTGAGCTGGGGCGAAGCCACCCCTTTCCACCACCGACCAGCCGGGACGTGCCCGAGCCCCTTGCTGCTGAGGCTGGCTTTCCCACCAAGCTTTCCAGCCTGCCTCAGAAACCACCGGCTTAGTTTCACGTCACTGTTAGCCTTGCTCCTGGCTCGCTTTTATTCCTTCACGCAGAGTTTATCTGATTACTTCGGCCGAGGGAAACAGACGGCCTGTTGACATCCTCAGTGAATGCTCAGACCGTCCTCCCCGGGCAGAGAGCAGCTTCGCTGCTGCCAGGAAAAGCAGCGCCCCGATTTCTGCTGCAAAGCTGGGGGTCCGGGGACCGGGGGGTCCAGGGATTCCCATTGTCTAGGAGGGCTGGGACCTGGGATCTGGTTCTGGTCCTTTCCCTAAACCCAATTGGGATGAGCGCTTTGCCGGGCTCCCACGGCAGCCGAGTCACTCGAGGCTGAGGTTGGGACTGTGTGAGACTGATGCGCTACAATGCCGGGAGCACCGGCATCCCCGGCCAGGCTCGCTCCCACCCCCCAGGTCCTTCCTGGCCCCCTGTGTACACCAGCCATGGCCGTGCCCCTCTCCGCCACCCCCTGACTCGCATCGCTTCTCCTGCCACCCATGCCTTCCGGGGCCGGAGGACACGTGCTGTGTCACGTACCGCGAGAGCATCGCAGGGAGAGTAAGCCAGGCACAAAACCAGACATCCCCTGGCCACCTGCAGCATCCCCCCTGCCCCGGCAGGATGGCCAGCATCCCCCTCCCTGGGGGGTTCCCGGACCCCCAGGACCTCCCCTCGCCCCATGGCCAGAGCAGCGGCTGCCGCTCGTGGCTCGCGCCCCCGGGGCATTGTGCCCCTCCTTGACACGTATCCTCGCTGCCAGCTCCCCAAGGCACCAAACCCCCCCCCGGAAAAATCCCCCTCCTCTCCTTCTTGTTCTCCCTGCATCAGGGTTGTGCGAGGTGGCTGCGGACACGGGACCTGCAGATGAGAAAAAAAACCAAACCCAGAGAGGACGAGTGTGAGCGAGAGGACCTTCGGAGGGTGGAGGAGCTCGGCGGCGATGAGAACTGAGGTGGTGATGGCCTTTTCCCCAGCAGCTGCTCGGAAACACTTCTAAAATATCACAAAAATGAAAAGGTGATTTTTTTTATTGTTTGTTTTGAGAGATCAGCTTAAAAGCTCTCGGTGTATTCAATGGCGTTAATTCAATTCAGTGAGAAGAGACTAGACATTCCGATCTGAGGATCATGAGCTCAAAATTTGAGGACTAGTCCCCCTTTGTAAAAAGCAAGCAAATGAAGCCAGCGAAAGGCTGAGTCCCCAAGGAGAAAGTAGTGAAATGTAAAAAAAACAAACCCCAGAACCCAGCCCATGGGGAAAGCCAGCGCCTGAGGGAATGCACGCCCCATGGACCATCCCCAGCAAGCTTGCCTTGTCTGTAGTGGAAATGAGAGATTTGGGGGGGACTTAGGGACGGAGTGGGGACAGGGGACGGAGAGGGGACAGGGGACAGGCACTGCCAGGCTGGAGACCGCCAGCCAAACGCCTGTCCCAAGCAACACGGAGATTGCGTGGGATCTTGCTTTTCATCTGCAGAGAAACATACGCCCTTTCATACACACAGACGGGTTTTACAAATATTTTGGGACGGGCTCTCATTACGTTTCCTGAAGTTGCGTACATATTTTCGTATGGAAATAAGAAAAGATGCAACTGTTTAATATCCCAGGTGATTGGTCCTTTCAATTAAAACAACGTTATGCGATAACTAATGTATCCAGTGTTAAAAAAACCAGGCAGTGTGTCCTTAATTACTTAATGTCCTACACATTTCAATAACAAAGCCATTAGGGTGCACCATAGGATGCTCCACAGCAGGTGAACCCTCATCTACTTGTTTCCATGCATAATGGCTTTACTTTTGCACCGTCATGAGCCCCACATATCACTGGGACAATAAAATCATTTAGTCAATAAAACCTGAGGCACCTGAATAAAGCTTTAGGAAATTTGGTTTTGGTTTTGTTTTTTTTTTTTTTCAGCTAGACCCTTCATGCTGCGCCTCACTGTCTTCAGATTTACCTAGAAAGCTACCGAAGTTGAATTTTCAGTCCTTCCACGTCTTCTACCTTCGTTTTGAATCTCGGCGAGCATCCAGGGGCTCAGCAGCGAGGTACCCAGCCCGAAAGGCCAGGTCTCTGCCTTGGCTCGTAGGTGTTCATTCGCCTAGGAGGGAGGGCGAAAGCTGCGCTTAAAATCCGCCGGCCAGATGAAGGCTGGGTCGGGAAACGCTCTTTTTAATTATGGCGATACGTTGAAAGATTTATGTCTGACATGAAAGCAAGCCAGCGCGAGCCCTTGGGGTGCGGCTGCTGTCACACCGGCACTAGTTTGGCTTCTCGTCGCTATTCTTATGCCAAGGAGGGCTGTAAAACCCCTCGGGGGCCATAGAGCTGCCCCTCCAGCTCTGACGGCGCGGAGAAGCTTTTATGCCAAAATACAATACACAGAAGGATCATAAACACATTTTTTTATGGCAAGGTGCTGCCATGGAAACCACCCCCTGGTTTTCCACTTCATCCGAAGAGGTGGTTTTCCATCCTGCATCCCTCGTTCCACTTCCAGGTTCGCTGTAATTGTTTCTGGAGCCGCAGGCTGATTTCCTGATGCTCTGGGGAGCCACAGCTCCGTTCGGGGCTGGGACCTCCCATCATCAGTCTTCTGAGGGAAAAGAGGGAACTAAAAGACAAAAAGGAAAGAGGGAGATAAACTGTTTCAAGTTCAAAGGGAAGAAACAGGGAAATAAACTCGTCCGGCCGCATTTGAAAGAAAAATCGGGACGTGGGTGAATGGGTTAGGTAACAAGTCCAGCCTCCCTGGCGCATCCTTTGCTGTCCTGCCTCCCTCTCCCCACCTGCCCCTGCTCGGTCCCATCTCCTTCAAGGGCATCTCCAGCCGAGCCCAGCCGTGCCGGCAGCCCTGCCCGGGGACCAGGGAAGGTTTGACTCCCGTGGTTCCCACCCCAAACCCCGCAGAAAAACCCTCTCCTGACCTCCCGCCTCCATCCTCCCACGCTACGTATGCTTTTTCCCACGGTGGTTCCCGTTGCCGGTGGCCCCAGCGGGACGGGGGATGCTCCTGCTAACAGCACCTGTACCTGGGACGGAAGGAAATACGGGGAAGAGACATCCCTCCCGCTCCCGCACGGCTCGCCATGGAGAGAGGGGACACACATCTCATCCATCCCGGCCTTTTGAAGAGCCGAAAGGCACCTACTCCCTCCAGCGCTTCTTAAAAGCGGGAGAGAAACCGAGAAGGACAATGAGACCCGACCAGAAAAGACGGAGAGGGCGAGCGAGGCGCTAGCCTTCTTTTTGGCATTCCTGGAGTTTAATCATTAAAAGGGGTCGTTAAAAGAGAGCGAGAGTGAAAAACCCGCTCCCGACGGGCTGCCCCACACACTGCCAGCGGATTGAAAGGCTCCCTCTTGTTTTGTTCCTTCTGGCCCGTGGCAGATTTGGGGGGACACAGCTTCATCTTGCTGGCCACATCAAAGCAGTGATTATGCAAATGCGCCCACTTTTTTTTTTAAGGAATTATTTATCACACAATAACCCCCCTGCCAGGGGGGGAAACAATAGATCAGGCTAGATCGCGCTGCTCGCCCGAGGCTGCGGGGCCGGGGTGTGAACCCCCGCACGTTTTATTGGCCTAACCTAATTTCACTAATTCTCTTTTCACACGTTTTGGGTTTGTTTTTTTTTTTTTCTCTCCCCCCTGCTCGCCCTTTCGAGGATGTCGCTCCGAGGGCCGGGTTTCACGCTCCCCGGATCCGGGTGGGGGCGGGTAGCGGGCTGGATTCATGTGCCGTGCATTTTATTTAATTAGTACATTCAAGCGCCTCTGCTGGTTTTTAGTGATTTCCAGGTGTTTGTACCCAGAAGTCACGAAGTGCTGCCGGGGGATGATGGAAAGGCTTCGGTGGCCTCCAGCGTCCCCCCCCCCCTCCGTGGTGACGTCCCTGGCCGTGTGCTGTCGGTAGCCACGCTGTGCACGGTCCCTTGCGACAGCCGAGGGGTGCTCCGAGCCGTTGACCCGAGCCCCCTGGACCTGCCTGTGACTTGGGTTTCATCTGTCTCTCAGAGAGACAGAGAAAGGAAATTTTTCATTTTTAAACCCATGCGTTTTATTTTTTTTTTTCCTCAGTAACATTTATTTCCTACGGCCTTCTCTGCGAAACCCAGGAGCCATCAGCCCGAAGAAGTGCGATAAACAGTTTACCCATCCGTCACGCGTTTGCTGCGTGGCGTCTTCTGTACCGAGAGGAAAACGTAAATGATCAGTAAGCTTCCACCAAACTTACATATATATTTCATTTTTTTCTATACTGTGCTTAATGCTCTTTTTCCCTCGTGACGTTATCATCAGCCACACAAGGAACCCAAGACCAGAAATGAAACGCCACGAGGGGAGGCTGAGGCCGAGTCGTGCGCGTGTTTCTGATGGTGCCTGTCCCCTCCGGAACCAGTCTGGGGCTTTGCTTGGCTGGAAATAGAAGAGATTTGTCTCGTTTTGGATCCACTTGTCCCCAAACACCTTTTCACCCAAAGAGTGTCCCCCCCCAGCCCCACCCTGGGGCTAAGCTGACATCCCCAAGAGTTTAATCCTGTTCTTATGCGGCAGAAAAAAAAGGGGGTTTCTTTTAAAAAGCAAGAGGAAATTCTGGAAATTAAAACGTCCATGAGCCTCCCGAAGGCTCTGCCAGCGCGGGTGTCTCTGACCGCCGCAGGCACACCCGCACACGAAGCTGTTGCCCGTGTACCCGCTTTGTCACCGTAAGGCCCCACGAGCGCAGGCAGCTCCCACCGGCCCCCCCAGTCCCGTAATTCCCGGTAAATGGCACGGAAACCAGAAAAAGCAACAACCCCAAAGTTACGAAAATTAGATATTTTTATTTATATTTCATCACAAGAACAATCCCTTTGCTCTTCAGCTGTAAATACATACTAGAATAGACTCTGTAAATTATACAAAAAAATACATATTTTCCATGAAATCTTTCTTTATAATAAATAAATGTGAACACGTGTGTGGCTGATCGCTGTAATGTTCCGTGTCTGTTTAGGTTTTCAGTCTGTTGATTTATTTTTAATCTTCTGAAAGAAGGGGGGAGTTCCTCGTCCCCTAAAGGTCGAAATAAATAATGCATGAAGAGGTCCTCCCTCCCCATTTCTCCCCCCCCCCCCCTTTTCCTCTACATTTTTTCCTTTTGATAGAGAGTTCAGCCTAAATTTCCACGCTTGCATTCAGCCCTCACAAAGCCTACAAATTATACAATGACTTCTAACCTGGACCCCTAACAAAACAATTTACTTTTTTTTTCTTTTTGTTTTCTTTCTTTTCTTCTTTTTTTCTCTTTTCTTTCTTTCTTTTCTTTTTCTTTCTTTTTCTTTCTTTCTTTTTCTTTCTTTCTTTCTTTCTTTTCTTTTCTTCTTTTCTTTTCTTTTCTTTTCTTTTCTTTTCTTTTCTTTTCTTTTCTTTTCTTTTCTTTTCTTTTCTTTTCTTTTCTTTTCTTTTCTTTTCTTTTTTCTTTTCTTTTTTCTTTTCTTTTTTCTTTTCTTTCTTTCCTTTCTTTCCTTTTCTTTCTTTCCTTTTCTTTCTTTCCTTTTCTTTCTTTTCTTTCTCTCTCTCTCTTTCTCTCTTTCTCTCTTTCTCCCCCCCCAATAAATCATAAGGGACAGATGGCGAAAGGGGGAGCGGCGGGGGGGGACACACAAAAGCCCCGGTGACAGATCTGGGAAACCGGACAAAGTGCACATCGGAGAGAGAGCAGACAGAAAGTTTGGTTCGGCAGGTGACATTCCCACAGCCCGCCCTGGGAAGCGGCCAGATGCCGCCGGCCCGGGGAGGGAGAGGAGAGGCGGGGAGGAGGGGGTGGCGGTGTGGGGGTGTGTGTGAACCCCGGGACCCCCGCACCGGGCTAGAGGCAGCGGCGGGGCTGGAGCGGCGGCGGCGGCGGCGGGACGAAGCGTCCCGGTGGGACCGGCCAGTGCTCGGCGTCCGAGGCGGAGCCGGCGGGGCTGGCGGGAGATAAAGTGCAGGCGTAGGGCGAGGCGGAGGGCGCGGGGCTGGCGGAGCCGCCGCTCCAGGAGGAGGCGGGCGAGGGGCTGCCCTCGGCGGTGCCCCCCGCCATGCTCCCCCCGACCGCCGGCCCCGCCGCCGCCTCGGGACCGAGCCGCGCCGCCCCGGCCAGCCGCAGGGTCTCGGTGAGAGCCCAGATGTAGTTGTGAGCGAAGCGAAGCGTCTCGATCTTGGTAAGTTTGGCGTCCTCGGGGAAGGTGGGCAGCACGTCGCGGAGGGCGTCCAGCGCCGCGTTCAGGTTGTGCATACGGTTGCGCTCCCGGTTGTTGGCCTTCAGCCTCCGGCTCCGCTTGATTCTCTGCGCCGTCTCCGCCGTCCGAGCCGTCCGCGGGGCACCGCGGCTCCGTCCCGGCCGCCGTTTCCCCTCCAGCCGCCTCAGCCCCCGGGCGCCCGGCGCCTCCACGGGTGGCTCCGGCGAGGCGGCCCGCAGCTCCTCCTCCTCCTCCTCCTCCTCCTCCTCCTCCTCGGCGCTGGACGGCAGCGAGGGCGAGGGGGCGGGCGAGACCAGGCCCAGCAGCAGCAGCTCCTCCTCGGCCGGCGGCGCCAGGCCCTCCGCCTTCACCAGCATCCTGCGGGGCGGCGGGACGGGACGCGGGGACGCGGGACCCGACGGCCGAGCCGGGATGACGGTTGGGCGGCACGAGCCGGTTTAACGGTTCGGCGGTTTGACGGGGCGGGCGAGAGGGGAGGAGGGGGTGGGGGGTGGGGGTGGGGGACAGCGCGGGAAGGAGGGGGGGGGGTCGGGGGGGGGTGTGGCACGCGCCCCGGGGCGGCGGCGGCGGAGCTGCCCGGGGCCCGTCGGCTGCGTGTCTGGCACACGACCCTCCTTAACACCCCTTATATACCCCGCGGGGAACAATCAAACCTACCCCCGGGGCCCCCGACCGCCCCTCCCGCGCCTCCCGCTTTTCTTTTCAGGGTCCGCCGCCCCCCCCCCCCCCCCGGGGCCGGGGCCGCCGCCGCCGCCATTGGTGCCTCGCGCTCGGCTGGAGCGTGCCGCTAATTTATTAATGAATGGGGGGGGGGGGGGAAGGGAGGAGGGAAGGGAGGGGGGGGGGTCCGCGCGGCGCGCGCGAGGGGGGTCGCGAGGCGCAGCTGGCCAATCAGGGCGCCCCGCGCGCCACGCGCGCCGGGGCCGGTTCCCTTTCAGGCGTTCGTCAACGGGCGGCGGCGGCCGCGACAGCCCCCGCACCCCCCCGGCCCCATCAGCCGCTTCCCGGGGTGGGGTTGGCTTTTGAGGGGGTTGGGGTTCCCCTTCGCTGAACCCCCCCGTCCCCCGTCCCCCGGGGCGGGCCCGTCGATGGAAGGAGGCGTTCTGCCGCGAGCGCACCCGGGGCGAGGCCGAGGTGGGTGCTGAGGGGAGACCCCGGGGGGGCAGAGCGGTGCGGAGAGAGGGGCCTTAGTAAGGGCACACAGTTAACGCACAGCTTGGGGGGGACACGCACACCCCGAGTCTGTCGGGATTGCGGGCTCCCCTGGAGGCAGTGTGCCCCCCCATCCCCAGGGATGCATCTGCTCCCCAAGGCTGGGTGCTGGGGTGCTGAGGTGCTGGGGTGCTGAGGTGCTGAGGAGCTGAGGTGCTGAGGTGCTGAGATGCTGAGGTGCTGGGGTGCTGAGGAGCTGGGGTGCTGGGGTGCTGAGGAGCTGAGGTGCTGGGGTGCTGAGGAGCTGGGGTGCTGAGGTGCTGGGGTGCTGGGGTGCTGAGGCACAGTCAGTCCACCGGTGCCTGGGCCCGGCGTCGCCTTTCCCCTCCATTTGCGGGAGGTTTTGCAAAGGGCAGAGCTCTGCGCCTCCGCCATCTGCGTTGTGGCGGTGAGGAAAG
Source organism: Grus americana (assembly GCF_028858705.1). NCBI lineage: Eukaryota > Metazoa > Chordata > Aves > Gruiformes > Gruidae > Grus > Grus americana. The sequence goes on along the minus strand of NC_072855.1, from coordinate 79,903,629 downwards.
CCGCCGTCCTGGCTGCCATCCTGCCTCACTGCTGTCAAATACAACTCTGGGACACAGCATAGGCTCAGAAACACTTTAAAAAAAAAAAAAAAAATCCCCACAACTTGTCAATCCACCAGGAAAGCCTTCCCCCCCTCCCCTCCCCGCTTCTCTTCCAGACCACCCTCTGGGGCAGAAAGCCCGAATGAATGGCTGGGCCTGGCAACATGCCCCCGGGGTCAGCAGGCTGGCTCCGCGCGACGGACCCACGGGAAGGGATGACAGTGGGGAAGGGATGACGGTGGGGACGTACAACACCAAAACTGTAGCACGGCGGCGGCCCCACGCAGAAACTTTGTCGCTGAGGTGCTCTGGGGGAGTTGGGTTTTGAAACAGAGTTTTATTTGCAACTGGTGGGAAAAGCCCAAAATAGATGAAAGAGCTAAACCTCGGCGAACCTCTCGCCCGGCACACCGCAAACGCGCCCACGGGTCAGTCCCTCGCTCTTGCTGCCCGACGAGTTCGTGGCGTTTGGTGCACTCGAGTGTCGGCTTTCGGTCCGGCTCCGCGTCCTCCCCTCTGCGTTCCCAGCCAGTCCGGCCTCCGAGACCCGTCGTTACCCTCTCGCTCCGATGTGGCCGATCTATTACTAAATCTCTGCGACTCTACCAGGAGACGTTAACGCTCCCCTCGCCTCCGTTTGAAAAACGGGAATTCCGTAGGTCCCCTTGGCATCCCGGGAGAGCGACGCAAAGGGACCTTCTTTCTTTGTCAGCACCTTAAGTCGGCCCAGATGCCGGCTGCATAACCCATCGGGTGCCTTTTCGGGGTTCAGCCCGATTCCTGCTGCCGGCTCCCCCCTCACTGTGATGCAGAGCTTTTCTCTGCAGAGTTGAGCGCGGGGCGACTGAGGACGAGTCGGCGACCGAGTCCTCGCGACCCTCCCGATGCGACGGGTCCGAGAGGCGCTTGTGTGGTCTGCGGCCGGTCCCGGCAGAGCGAGGGCCGAGCGGCTCCGCCGAGAGCGGCGGGGAGAGGGGGCGGCGGGGGGGAACGGGGGAACGCTGCCGCTGCCCACTGCCTGAACTGTCCTCCAAGGGTCAAACTGTTCAACTTCAGCCCCTTTGCCAGACTCAATCCTACTTTAGGGGAACAAAAGCCCAAAGTAGGCGACGATCAAGAAATGGGAGCACAATGATTTAAGCTTATCACACAGCCTAGAAATAAAGGACACTGAGCTTGTGTGCGGGAGAGGGGGAGACCTTCAGAAGGGCTTTGTTTGCTCTAAGAAGATTGAACTCTGAGGCGACCCGATAGCCCTAAAAGTTTAGGGTCTGTGTTGCCGAGAGACCTTTGCATACAGCCCGTCCACACTTCGACCTCACAAGTTGTGAGCCAGCATTAATGGCTCGCCTGCCCCAGGTGAATGGGGGTGCCATGCCCCCCCCTCTCTGTGGGGTAAAGGGGGGAACCGAGCCCTCCCAGCTCTGCCTCCCTCACCCCCGCCGGGCCCGAGGTCCCCCATGGGTCTCCTGAGGGTTTGGGGGGCCGGGGCTGCGGTCCTGGGGTGCCCAGCCCTACCGTAGCACCCACAGACCCCGAGAGCGGGATGGTTCTGCCCTGGAACCGGGAGTACCGGGACGCTCTGTGCAGGGGAGAACTCAGGGGCTGCTGCGGTGTGTACCCCCCAGTCAGGTCCTTCCCGACCCCCCCCATGCACGCTGCGGCAAAAAGTGCTGCAGGGAGGGACGGGGACTACTACACCCCCCCCGGACTGCCAAGCCACACTAAGAAGTTTGGGGTTCCGTTTGGAATGGAGGCAGGGAGGGGTCCCCCCCCCTGTCAGGGCGCTGCCCCGGCATCTTTGCCTGGCCCCCCCATCCCGGGTGGACGAGCCCCTCGTCGGGGGCCGATTGTTCCCGGCAGATTTGCATGGCAGGTGCAGGCCTGCGGAGCGATTTTGCCGTCCCGAGCCCCGCCTGGACACCCCCCCACCCCCCCCCGAGAGGGTTTGCCTCCCCCCCCTTGTGAAAAAAAAGGCCGCCGGTGCCTTCCTTTCCCATGAAGAAGAGAAGAAGCTTGAGGATGGCGTGAACACGCTTCAGTTTTCTTATTCTTTTCTATAGATGTGGGGAAAAGAACAGCCGATTGTGTGAAAAACCCGGTGCCTGCAAAAAGGGACATTGGCCATCCAGGCGAAGGTGCGCGAGGGAGAGCACTAATCGCTGAACCAGGAGACAAATACGATTACCAGCTCCGAGCCTTGAGTCAGAAAGTCTCATAGACTTTAAGATGTTAATCCCCAACATAATCCTTCCTTTGGCGTGTAGGAATAGTGCAGCCACAAGAGTTGTTTTGTTATTTATATTGGCGTTTAATAAAACTCAGCCAGTGGTGAATGGGCTGCCCACTCTCCAATGGTAATTAATTCCCTATTTCAGTGACCCAATTGTGCTGGGATAGAGCAGTGGGACAGTCCCACTGCCCCAACCCGCCTTTGTGCAGCTACACGGCTCTCGTGCTTCAACAGCTATGGAAACTCATTCTTTTGATGTCATTCAATGAGTTTTCCTTGGGCATCTTCTAAACTTCAAGGACCCTTTTCTTTCTCGAACGCCTGAAAAGCAGGACTAGCTTGACCACCTCTGTAGAATTTAATGATTTGGTGAAAGGGCCTTTTTGGGGGTTTGTGTAAGGAAAGAGAGAAAGAAAATTTGGCAGGCTGCTATCAAACAGGGGGCTATCCAAACTCGAGCGCGCCGAACTCATTCAGCTCCTAATTTATACAGGTCTTAAAAGCCCCTCTTCCTTACTCAAAATACTTTGGGGTTTCTCTTAGCCATTTCTAGAAGGGATTTGCTGGTAAGCAGATACTCTTGTTTTGCACACGCCGCAAATTCAAACTGGGCTGCGAATGGGTGTGAACAAATCACGTTTTAAGAAGGCGTTTCCTTCCACCAATGGGAAAAAATAACAAGATCTCCGGAATCAGTTGTGTTATTGTTAAAAAGCGCGTCCGGGACTTTATCTTTTGGCTCTTCGGCAGAGCGGTAGCGGTGAAGTGGCCGCAGGAGGAGTGTGTGAAACGGAACACGTGAAGAACATGTAGCAACCCTGCAAAGCCGCCCCGGTACAGGCAGCCTCTTCTATGTCTTTATACACACTTACAAAAAAAAAAAAAAAAAGGAAAAAAAAGGAAAAAAAAAACCCCTTCGCAAGTCACAAACAATTCAGGATTCAACTAAGAAAACACAGAGTGAACCATATGGCCGGGTTGGCTGCATTTTCCCCCAGACAAAGAAGGGATTGAGAGTTGAAGGAAAGGAGAAAAAAACCAACTTTCCGGCTGATGAAGCTGTTGTCTGGAGGCAATGATCCCAAATCTCAAGGCTTTATTCCAGGCTCCGACTGAGACGTGATATGTCATATGATTAGCATCTTTCATATTTACAAGAGTAGTACGGGCTGCCAGTCTTTAGAGAAAGGCGAGAGAAAGAAGGGGCATATGCTGAAATGGATTTAGCATTTGAAAGAGAGAAAAGAGAGCGGATAAATACACTTAAACGAGGATTTAGTTTTACTCCCGTTGAGTTCTAATGGGTTGTTGATTGAGATTTTAGGGAGCTGTAACAGAGGTGTCAGCAGTAATTTAAAGGCGCTATTCAACCCTCCGCTGCTCCTTCTTTTTCCCCGCTCCGCTTCTACCCGCCTCTCGCCGCTCTCCGCGCCCAGGGCGAGGACCGGTGCGGGATGCTGCTGCCCGGGGCCGGGCTACCGGGGTCCCTCCCGGGGCCGGGTCCCGCCCGGTGCGGGGGTCCCTCCCGGTGCCCGGTCCCTGGTCCCTCCCGATCTCTGGTCTCTCCTGATGCCCGGTCCCTCCCGGTGCCGGGTCCCTGCCGGTACGGGGGTCCCGCCCAGGGCCTGATCTCTCCCGGTCCTGGGTCCCCTCCTGATGCCCGGTCCCTCCCGGTGCGGGGGTCCCTCCCGGTCCCCGGTGCCCCCCGGTGTCCCCCCCCCCCGGTGCCCCCCGGTCCCCCCCCCGCGCTGCTCCCCGGTGCCCCCCGGTTCCTCCGCGGGCTCCGCCGGGCGGGTGGCGCCACCTGGCGGCGGGTCGGGTGTGGGGGGAGCCGTGCGGCCCCGGGCGGGTGCGAGTCCCCTGGCGATGTCAGCACGGCCCGGTCTCGGGGTGTTTTGTACCTGTCAGCAGGGACACCCTCCACCAGCCCAGGGTGCCCAAAGCCCCATCCAACCTGGCCTTGAACACTGCCAGGGAGCCAGGGGCAGCCACAGCTTCTCTGGGCAACCTGTGCCAGGGCCTCACCACCCTCACAGGGAAGGATTTCTGCCTCACATCCCATCGCCATCTCCCCTCCTGCAGCTTCAGGCCATTCCCCTCGTCCTGTCACTCCCTGCCTTTGTCACCAGCCCCTCTCCAGCTTTCCTGGAGCCCCTGCAGGGACTGGAAGGGGCTCTAAGGTCTCCCTGCAGCCTTCTCTTCTCCAGGCTGAACAACCCCAACTCTCTCAGCCTGAGGTCTCCAGAGCAGAGGTGCTCCAGCCCTCAGATCATCTTCATGGCCTCCTCTGGACTCGCTCCAACAGCTCCATGTCCTCCTTGTACAGCACTGCAGGGGGGTCTCACGACAGCAGAGCAGAGGGGCAGAATCCCCTCCCTGGACCTGCTGGTCACGCTGCTGCTGCTGCAGCCCAGGACACGGTTGACTTTGTTTTTTTAATGGTTGAAACTACAGGCATAAAGCAAGAGGCTCTGTTTCTCAAAGGCAGCCTCTGCAAAAGCACCAGGACAACAGTCTGACAGAACCATCTTGGACTGACAGCTGAGGATGCAGAGAGGGTTCAGGCGGGTACTCAACTCCATTTTGCCTGTTTGCAGTGGGGTGATTTAGGGTTTCTACACAGATAATAGGTATGAGATTAATGCAGAGAAACTGATACACACAGTCCTCTTGTTCCTACGGGTGATGGTTTTTGTGCCGGTCGGTGGGACTTGCTGTCCAGCGTGAGCTGTGACTTCACAGGGACAGGGACGCTGGGTTCCAGCTGGTTGCGAAGGGTAAATCCACGCTGCGGCAGGCACGTTGTGCCAGAACCGTGGCCTTTCTGCCCAACAGCAAGGTGGCATCCGTTTATGGCTGGAAAAACACACTTGCGTGACACAGGCATAAACTCTGTTTTTATTTGAGATGGGTACCGATGAATGCGTAGCAAACAACTGCCCTCTAGGATCAAAACCTTAACCCATCCAGAATCCGCTGATTCTCCTGCAGGAGATTCCCGGTCCGATTCACCGACCCCTCCAGTCCCGACCCCCACACCTTCACTTACGTATTAAGAACCGCCCAGTAGCTGTCTTAAAATGCGCTTTTCCTCTTTCTTCCCTACTTCGTCCTGAGCTAACCAGTCCCATCCTTCTGAAGTGTTTCCCACAATTCTGATTTCTTACGGCAGGCTCTCCGGCGTGCCTCACAGTCTTCCCTGGAAGAAGTTTTAACAGTGTGACAGAACCTAGCAGCTTTATGACGCCTGTGCTTGACCCGCTTCTCCCCACCGTTCGTACGTTAACCGCCCCGCCTCCCCCATCCGCCTCTGCGACAGCCTACGGCCGAGCTTCTGCCGTGGTAAAGGTGAGTAACTTGTTTTCTTGTCGGAGAGTTTCTTACACAACAGCACGCTTTTTTCCAAACCAAAAATCATTCAGCTTTTTTTGTAGTTTCAAAACAAAACTGAGTGACCTTACCCTAAACCCTGTGAAGTATCTAGATACAGGTCAATCTGTTCTCATTTCGTTTTGCTGGCATCCAAAGACTTAAGAGACCTGTGTTTTATTTATCATTTTAGCCATGCTCCTTCCTACATGTCACCAACTTATAAATATGCAAGATAGAGTAATTCTACGATACTACAATACAAGTATATCTACTCAGAAGAATAATGAAACACTAATAATACAATTAGGTACTTTGTAAGCATAAAAGTATTTTGGTTATCAAGCAGATAAAGTTACTTTATTCATGTGTAGTCATACATATAAACAAGGGGTCAAACCAGAAATATCAGTGCATTGAGATACAAACAAAAATTTCCCACATTCAATAGAAATACTAGGTTTGCAATCCTTCTGATAACTTTTATACACACGCCATTCATATTTTCTTCATAAAATAGGTGCACGCTTTATTTTTCCTTTTTCTTACTCTGTTCCTCTTCCTTCCGTTTCTCCAAATAATGCTTAAGAATGTCATTTAGCTGCTGCTCACATTGGCTTACATGTTGCAATCCATTTTCCCATCCTAAAAAGCAACAATAAGCAGGATAATTACATCTCCCTTTACAGCATCCATCATGTAATTAGTCTGTGGTGATGCCAACATCTATTTCCCCAAGCCCATCGATCAGCTGTAATATTTCTACTTTGAAAATTGTTCTTCTTCAGGGTTCAACCATTAACGAGATGCTTCCTTTGGAAAAAAAACCAAACAAAAAACCTGCAAAAAACCCCCAAACCCCCAAACTTTCAAAACCTGTATTTCCCTCTGTGGTCCAATCAAACAAACGCGTGTATTCACAAGACAGTGACCTGTGAATGAAGCAATTGGGAATTACTCGGTAGAGTTAGCTGGTCTCCAATAGCGTTGTTTTTTTTTTTTTTCTAGCAGCTCAAAATTTATCTTCCAAAACCAATGAGCCCCTAGTTGCAAAAAGACACCGTGCATTTTCCTTCCCTTTATTTAATTACTATCTACTCAGAAATACAGCTGCCTAGAGGAATTTGTTTCTAACATGTTTCTGCCTGGGTCTACTATGTAAAAGCAAACTGGGAAAGGACTAGAGATGCAGCAGTGGGTTTCAGCTCTCCGCACTAGCGTGCTCGTTGTGGAGCTGTCTGGTGGCATCAGAAGAAGAAAAAGAAATCCCATTCCTGGGGAACAAATACCCTTCGAGTATAAAAACCAGTTTGAGGATAAAACTGCCAACGTGCAACTTGCACGCTTGCACATACTTGCATTTTCCTGCGATATACTATATTTTATATTTAATAATTATATAGTATGCACTGTACACTTTCTATATTAAATAGATGTATAGTACATATACATCATAATATATAAAGTGCAGTTTACATAGTGTAATGAAACAAGATGAGCTTGCATGGTTTCAAAAATACAGGAGAAGAAAATACTACCTTTGCAGTGATGAATTACTCTTCCCCAGAGTCTGTTCTTACTCAAACAGGCCAGATTTCCAACAATCAACAAATGCCTCTTTGCTCTCGTTAGTGCCACGTTCATTCTCTTCTCCGAGTCTATGAACCCAATCTGTCTTGTTCTTACGCACGACAAAACAACGATCTCCTTCTCGGCTCCTTGGAACGCGTCTACGGTGGACACCTGGACGGCTTTAATTTCAAAAGCCTCCGAGTGTACGCCGCTAAGCAAATTCTGAATCTGTAGATAAATGAAGATGGATGGCGATGATGAGTTACGCGACTCGCAGTCAATCACTTGTCTCGAGCAAACACACTCGAGGAGTCTGAGCCAAGAGGCGAAGTAATAAACTACAGAGCGCAGTGATGGTAAAAGCTCAGCTAATCATGGGAACATACTACGCGGTGAACCTGGTTTTGACAAATCACTGGTGTATTCGCTTACTAATCACAGCAGCCTTGGGTAACCAGAGGAGGTGCAACTCCAACCTTGCTCAGCAGCCCCTAATTCATTTCTGAAAATTATGTACTATTTAATTTGCCAGTTTTCTGAGTGTGTATGCGGAAGGAAAACAAATGGAAAGATTTTTTTTTAAATCATATGTTTGAATTAAAAGATTTTGACTAATTTTAGAGGAAAAAATACAGATTTTTTTTTCTGTAAGAAAGGGAAATTCTGGTAAACTCTAGTTTACCTATCCCACATTTGTTTCTGACTTCTAGTTGACTCTTCCTAGTTGAAATGGAATGATTATTCTAAACAAATACATTTAAGAAAACTGGTTTATTGATGATACGTCATACAAACCTTGGACATCTGCGCTTTGTAAAGAGTAATCACACCAATGGCAGATCCTTCTATGCCGCTTGCAATCAGAGCCTGGATGAGCTTGACTGTAAAATGAACTTCTGCCACGTTATAAAAGCTGTTGTCTCTTTCAGTCTGGAAACAGGGAAGAAGATTTCCAATTCAGCTCTCACAAAGAGCAGAACGCAAAAAGGAATAGAATGGCGGGAGAACTTTGACTGGTTATATAAGAAATGTTTAAAAACTTACTTGCTCTACCCCATGAACGCTATAAAAACATAGTGTTGGAAGCCAATCCAATACAGGACTTCTGTCTTCCTTGGAAACACCATCTATCAGGTTTCCTTCATAGAACAGCTCGTTGGCTATGGCACTAATAGCAGGGTGACATCGGTACTGCGTCCGAAGAAGTATCGGTTCATGTCCCTGAAGAATTATGATATAGAAAGCGTGACTAGGAAAAAGAATTACTAACTATTTTGCAACGCCAGCTAGGTCGAAACAAGAAATAAGTGGAAAAAATTCCTGCAGTAAGCTGCTTAACCTTCATACATTCACTTCGACAAAAATTTAGAACAAAAACTGTAGCCCCTGATTCTTCTCCCTGGCTTGAAAACTGCACATAAAGATCAGAAGGCTGAATCTGTCATTGGCTTCCAATCCGTTCTTGGTTCATATTTGTTACGCTTACAAATTTCCATGCACTGTGAAAATAACGTTTACGGAGAAACGCACTAGAATGGAATCTGCTTAATTAAAAACCTTGCTGAAACACTGCTCCTCTGACATCTCAACCAGAACTCTTAGCGACTGCAGCGGACCTACTATGTCACCCTCCATCTTCTCTGAAGATGCAATTAGTAGTACATACCATTAAGCACAGCCGGTCAAAGAGAGTCTGCTCCAGTCCCTTTTCATGAACACTCTCAGACCCTTGAACAGTTGGCGGTAATTGCTTAGGGTCTCCCACAAGGACTAGCTTTTCACACTGAAACCTAAATAAGAATGTTAAAAAATAAGAAAAAAGGTCTAAAAATGATGTTGAACTATTCCTGATGCAAGTGTGTGCTGTGTTTATGTATCACAGCCTGCTTTCCATCAGGCTCCCTTCTCCATCACCCTCTTTCCACAGTTAAAATAACTCAAGGAAGGCACCTAAGAGCAGGGCTCAATTTAAAATTACTCTTCTTCCTCTCTAAGGTGAGACCTCAGAGTTCCTGTTCTTAAAAAGCTGTGCGACTTTGGCAAGGCTTGGAGGTCATGTCACTGCTAACTAAAAGTTATTTCTCCGCTGAAACAGAAAAGGAAGGCCGTACCTCGCGATAGGTAGGAGAGAAGCAGGTTCGGTCATCTGACTGCACTCATCCAGCATCACTACAGGAAACTTCAGAGTATTCAGGCAAGGGAAGGGGCAGGCAGCACAGGTCACTCCAACCACTTTTACCTTTGTTATTAGGGAGGGGAGAACGGGTAGACAAAAAGTTAAGATCATTTAACAGTTAACCTCTGTGCAGTACATAGCTATAGCTTTGGCAGTAGAAGACACCTGAAATAATTTGTAGCAGTTGTACTGCACGCTGCGTCATATTCACTGGGTCTCAAAAAATTATATACTACTAACTTCCAGTAAAAGGCACTGTGTACGCACAGAGATGGGTCCAAGTTTACCATTTCTTTATGCTTGGGGTGTTGATACGTTGGAATCAGATTCCTGTATTTTAAGACCAGGTCTGGGTCTGGTACAGAGAGAGTTCAGATTACACAGTCCTCCAAAACCTTCTGAGCCCCGGCAGCAAACGTGGCAGCCGTGACCAGTAGGAATAAGCATACGAAACAAATCGCTCACATCTGCTTTGTTACGATTGCTCTACAACAATTCGGGATTTTTTGAGGTGGGACTGAGGAGAAAAAGCAAACAACTGGAAAGACCAGAAATTGAGAAAATCTTTCTACAGAAAGTAGTAATTTTAAAAAGTAATACTTTGATGCAAAGTTACTTAAAATATATTTGACATCTTCTTGATACTTAGAGTTAGCTCAGTGCTTATCTTCTACCTTTACGACTATATAAATTTTAATTTCAAGGTGATAGTGCAGACTAGTTGCGCTCAGAAATTTTTCTCTCTCCCCCTTGTAAACTAGGTCGGCAATATTAAATCAGATTGCGATACAATTCAAAAAGGGGTTCTGTCTGTAACCTATCACTAAACAGGAACTGCAAGAGAAGTCATACACGGGTAAGACACTAAGCCATAACAGTGCAATCAAACCTGTCCTAGTCCTAACATTCATTTTATTTTTCAAAACCAGGGGCTTGGCAGGTGCGAGAGGGGATTCCCAGTTGCTCATTTTATTTTTCAAAACTAGGAGCTTGGCAGGATTCCCAGGTCCTGTTTGCTGGGCCCTGTGAATAAGACCTCGCGAATCCCACTTTCCCATCCCGCCGCTTTGACCGTACCTGTTGCAGTATAGTTTTATTGGTCCCCAGTTTGTGTTGCTCAATACTCTTCTTTACGTATATTTTTTCAACTGGAGTTAAATCTTCTTTCATGAGGGCAAGCAGCTCTTTTAACTGCTCGTTTTCATTTCCCGAGCCAGCGTGTAAACTTCAAAAAGATTTAATAACACACATGACAATGACTGAAAATAACAGTGCTTTCAGTGTTCGGTGAACACCCAATATAGAAAAATAATCATACTTTATACACAACAGTACTTTACAGCAGTGTACTAACCTATCCCGAATCCAGCTGGGATGGACTAGTGTAATACTGGTTTTAAACCAGATCTTTATCCCACCAGCTCAGGCCCTACCACCCCAACCAGAGACATACAGGTAGTAAATGACTTCTCCGTGCACACAGCTGATTTCAGAGTGGAGTAGAACTTTGAAGTTTTTCATTCTTACACCGTCTTATACCCTCGGTATGCCACTGGCAACAAGGAATGGAAATTTAACTTTATTCATCTTGAACTTTGCTTTGTTCTTTCAAATTGTGTTGAAAGTACTAAGTAGATGGCTTGCTTTTAAGCAGTTACAGGACAAACCCCAGAACACCATAGCCAAGATAACTTGGCTAAGCAGTACAGAATTCACGAGTTGTTACCATTAATTCTCTGAGCATTAAATTTACAATTACTTTCTCCTAGTTCTTATCACTACAGCAGTAGATATCTACGTCAAGCCTGTCTGTTTTGCTTTTCCTCCTTGTGTGAACTCCCAAATGCATGAGTGCCACTATTTTGTTCTCCTCTACTACTTTCCATTTCAAAGCATCAGCTCTATTCCCAAATCAAGGTAACATTTCTCCACCGTGTCGGGTGAGATAGGTATATTACAATCACATTTTGAATGACTTCAAAATACTAATTTTACAGCATGCGTACTATCATGAATCTCAGAATCACTTTGGACCCCTCAACGATTTCTTACCTATAGGGAAGAATTGCTTTGGTGATTTTCCTGATACTTCCCACTCTGATAAAATTCTCAAATCCAAGATCAAGGAGACTTCAAAGAAAAAGAGACGATACATGTTACAAAAATGTAAAAAAAATTTTTGAAAAGGTTAAAAGCGGTTCTAAAAAGGTTAACAGACACATCAGAACGCAAACTTCCGCAATTAACCAGATGAAGTAACTTGCGCCACAATTCAAGTAAATCAAAGTAAATTACCTTATAATGATTTGTCTCAAAAATGCTTAATGCCTTTGCAAGTCTCCTCTCAGAAACAGCCTTCCATTCGTACTTGCCCTTCCTCCCTTTATCCTTCCAAACCGTGAGTTTTATTTCACGTACGCTTCAGGCCGAAGCTTCCCAAGTCTGACTCTCTGCCTCTCCCTCTGTCCCTCCTTCCCCTGCCCCTACTGCTACTTCCTAAGGATTCCTGAGCAATACTACTTTCTGTCATGATGGATTTCAACAGTAAATTTGATGAGAGCAGACCCCAACATTAGTCTTACACTCCTGTAGCATGTGCATGCTGTGCAAAGCAGCAAGGGTAAAATTAAAGCTCCCGTGCGACACTTTCTAGGGAAAGAATGCAATCTTTTTGAAGTATTATACTGGAAATATCAGCACAATTATCTTAACCATAAGTGTGTTATTGTTTTTGGAACAATAGTCTGTGAAAGTCTCAGTAGCCTACCCCAGCAGTATCCTGTCAACAGCAACGTTAGTGGAAGAAGCAATCAGAAGTTTCCATGGAGCTGGCCTTGGACTCTCCGTAGCTTCACTGCTTTCAAAGAGCTCTACTAGGAACAAGATCACAACAGACAGCAGATAGCTCTTCCCAGCTCCAAAAACACCTGGTATTTTGGAAGAAAAAGCCAAAGTTACCAGTGAAAATTTTCTAGAAAGTACAGTTTTAGTCAATTGTTATAACAAATGTTTATCTTATCAAATATTATGCTGTGATTCCTGTAAAAGCATTGCATGTGCTTGCTGCAGCAGCTCTAAGTATCCAGGGGCAACCAGTTGCATTACACTTTGCATTTACTGCCTGACATAAATTTACAAAAAAAAACTACAGAAGGGAAGCTAAGGTATTTTTCCTAAATTTTCTGGTCGAAAACGTGCATTACTTGCTAAGGAGTCTCATCAATACATTAAAATAATACAAACGCAAGTGTCTACATGCACACCCCTCATACCATGTCCTCAGGTACAGATTAAGGAATTTGAGAGATGATTATTGTGGAATGACTTAATAATTTTACCTCGATTAATATGCCTGGCAGCCTAACAAAAGCTCGGGCTAAGAAGTTAGTAGCCTTTTGGTACATGTTGAAAAGGGATGAATCAAAGATAGAAGGAAATATCAAACAGCGAGGAATAAAAATGTGTATGATAATTTAGCAAAGCTGATACCTGACAAAAAGTGCTCTTAATATGAAAAGAAATAAGCAGAAGACAGTAAATAACACTGATCTCACGTATGGATCTTGCTAGGAAAGAACTCTATACTGATGTAAGAGCCTGCAAAAGGCAGAACGCAGATTCAAAGATCAAAAGCTCTGTGCTGATGGAATGCATGTGCTAATGTCAAGGTCATTATCAGAGGGGCCTCATCCAAGAAAGGAATTTTCAGGAAATGCGTGAAGTAGGTGAGGACAGCAGCGTCGCAAAAGAGTTCTTAAAGGATATTCCATACACGGAGGCAGTTTATTCAAGCTCATCTTTTGCGCTACATTTAAAAGAAGTCGACATTAACCTGGACATAAGAATCTCCCTTTAAGTCTGCCTGGAACTGCAAATACATGATTAAGGAAACAAGTCTACTGTTCCATCACTGAGAGAAATTAGTGATATTTCACTAACACTGGCATTACATATTAATTAGCATTTTTGCAAAGATGCAATAGCAACAAATTTCACAGTTATTTGCTATATACCACGTATGATTGTGATAGGGAAGATGTGACTTTCATCCACTGGTTTGCTATTTTCACGCGAGGTCATCATCCGAGCTATCTGAATCAGCGATGCAGCTTGATCTGGGTTCAACGAGAAGGTTTGGATCATCTTTTTAGCCAGTCCCATTGCCACTTCAGCGCTGACGGGCCCACACATCATTGTGCGTTTCAGGCTGATGGCAGGTGGAGTAAATTTCCTTTTGTTGACTCTCTTAGTAGCATTTTCAGAATCAAAATTCCTAAGAAAAATACAACCGTCAGAAGTTGCGGTATAATACTGCGTATGTATAATTTATATCTCATGGTTCTGATATTCTCACTCACCTGACAGTGAAATTCTGAGGATTTATGATTAGCAGCTGACATAATTCAAAGTTGCTGCCCCCCTGCACCCTGACATACACCTGGGCTGTATTTTCCTGCCCCTTATTATTTCCCTGGCTGAAAGCTGGATCATATGAAACAGGCTGTTGGGTTTGATCATTCTTCCTATATGTTAACGCTTTCAATCTGACATAGTTGAAGGCTGCGAGACTGGCAGAAGAAGGAGTGGTGGAAGAATGCAGCCAGAGGTAGGAAGGATTCATTTAATTACTTGTTTTATGCAGTGAATCATAAACAGTCTTGGAAATATCCCTATATTGCTCCGATTCTCCAAGAAAATATTTCATTTTTAGGTTTTGTGTCAAGGGAATCTAAAAGTTGGGAAGGAAATGCAATTCCGCTGAACCCCTGTGAAGCATATGCATTAACACAGATCAGTCGGTGACTGTACTGTCAAGCCTAATGGTCATAATAATGCTCACTATTAATCGCTAGGATGTAAAACATGGGCTGCAGGTCAGCTTTAAGAAAAAAAAAAAAACCCCAAAAAACAACTTAGATTCCCAGAGTTAGAAGTTAAGCAACGGCTATATTTTCATTTCCACATAAATGAAAAATTGCGTTGTCAACAGTTCATTCCTTGCACTGTTTTTCTGACTTTAGTTTTCCTCATCCCCGTTTTATTAGGGCAAACTCAATGGTATTTGTGTTGGGGCTTTTTTCTGTACCTATTGACATATTGTATGCTCACAGTATCACTCAGAGAGTAACTTACATTTTTAGTAGATACGGTATTAGCGGTAACGTAGATGGATTGAAGTGCTCCTCCATATTTCTTAAGGATGTAAGCTCACCGCTAGCGTTACAAACCAGCAAGGCTTGAACAAACACTGGAAAGGCCACAGAAAAATAAAATTAGGAAAAATTTCAAATCAGCTAGATAAATGAATTACAAAATGCCAAAAGAGTAATTAGCCTCCTGTAACAGAAACCAAGTCAACCCAATTACCATGTTTGACTGAATTTTGTAGATGAGGAGAGACCTATTAGCCCTTCTTTTCTAAGTGCGTCATTTTGAAGTATTTGTGATTCCAACATTAGGAACCCTCTGGAAAGGAATCTTTGATAAAAATCCGTACTCCTTTTAGAAACACTAGAGATACTTAGAAGGCTTGGGAGTTTAGGAAGTGAATTTTCTAAGGAGACCATCTGTATCACAATAGCTAAGCAGATGTTTTCTTAAAAAAGACAAGACGGGAACAGAAGAGCACCTCCCGTGGGCCAGGCTCAAGTTCCATCTAGCCTATTTCTAAAGCGTACAAAACCAGATGCCTAGAGAGGAGTATAAGAACAGAACAAGTATTCAATTATATTTTTCTAATTCACTGCCAGTTTCCTAAGGTTCTGTGGCTCAGGGTTTGCCCAAGTAACAGGTTTCTAACATGTTTAGTAACCCACGTATCTCTGTTTTGCTGCCGTTTATTACTGCCAACAACTATACGTTACTGAAAGCTCGATTTTCATACGACTTAGGGGTTTAGTTCTGTAATGGTTATAGAATTATGAAATAATCCATATTTATGATCACAAAGAAAGTTAGGACCAAAAATTTCCTAAGAAAATCTAAAATGCCGTGATGGAAAGGCATTAAGATTGAAAAGCTATTGCCGGAGAGATCCGGCCCCGCAATTCACACCTGGGGAACAAACCAAACCAAACCTCTAATTGCATTTGAAGCCCGTGGCTTTGCTCTTTTGCTTTGCGTGCTGTTGTAAATTTTTTTCCTGTATTTTTTCATCTTCTGAATGTAATTCAGAACAAGAGTTTAATGTAGGTTCACCCCATTATGCTTTGCAGGAACTCTCTCCCTAATGATTACATAGAAAGCCTAAAAAGACTAATTTGTTAACTTAAACCACTCTACCTACCTACTCACTGTTAAGTGCTATGAATAAAGCCTTTTGTGATCAAGCACACAATTTTCATATTGCATTAACAGAAAGCAAGCAGAGCTATGTTATTACCAGCTCCAGAATGACTACCTCATGCGCTCTTAATCTCTTTCTTTTACAAAAAACCCAGAACAAACCCAAAACTTCAGCTGAATTCAACAGCAAAAGAAAGAAGCGTGTGCATCATGTTTGGCAGCACGTGTCATTTTTTTGTGACATCTATAGCAGACCCACACTGTTTCTCTCTGCACTTCAGGGTCACTAACCTTACTGTGTCCAAAACACTCAGGACAAAATATTACAAAAATACCCCAAACTAAAATGTTAAAACCAAAAAGGATGGCTGCAACTTAGTTGGGAACAGCTTGCTAAAGAATATAAAGGTCAGTGGTTCATTAAAAAGCATCAGTGCTAGGTTTAGGAATATTTTCTTTTTAAAATACAATGACGAAAATAACTAGAACTAGACAGATTTGTTTTTTTCTGAATTTTGAAATACTAATTTTTTAGTCGTTCTAGACTGTAGCAACAAAGGGACAGAAAGGAACGACGGGACAGCCAAATCGCAGATTTAATACATGGCTTTTTATACACATATAAATTTTCCATCCGTAGTGGGTTGTTTGGGGTTTCTCTCTGTTTTTCAAGGACAGTAACGACATATTCCTGTTACCTACACTCTGACAGTCAATTTGCATTCTATATTATATTATTTACTACATTACCCTCATTTCTTCATCACCCATTTAGGATTTCTTACCAGCTGCTTTGCAGGTTTATTTGCATTAAGTACTGGATTCAAATTACACATTCAAAGACACAAGGAAAGAAAATACTGTGAATATAATGATGTATTAGATTTGAGAATTTCTAATCTCATCCTTCATGGCTGGCCAAATTTTTCCCCTCAATAGTTGTTTCCCCCAATTCTGAATTATTTGGTGTAGAACTCACTATTTGATCGCCAGTTTGAGGGACAGTAGCCTTTCAGTGGTAGTAATTCTACTTCGTTGTTGGAGGACGGTCCAAAGAAAGCACTACTTGCAATGAAAGTATCAAGGGGATCAAAGTTCAGAGTCTTCGAAACAACCCAAATATCATCTGTCAAAAAAAAATACAGAGTTCTCATAAGCTTCTTTGACTGCTGTCTTTTAAAGAAAATTAAGCCGGACAAAACAGCTCAGCAGTTACTATGCTGCATCGCTAACCATCGCTAACGTGAAAGCAGGGGGTACTAGAAAGTCCCAAATAAGTGTTCAGTTCTAAAAGAATGAATAAATAATTGACAATTCTTCTAGTACTTACTGTCTGAAATTGGTGGTGACTCTGAAGTTCTCTCCTGGTGCGCCTAGCAGCGTTAGACTTCTGACAAATGTAAAGTACTATCAATTCTGAGAGCATTTGGAACGAATCACTGAAGGGTACTACAAACGTAGTTAACCGCACTCTTGCCAAAGAATAGCAAGCACTGAAATAAGCGTACCTTTTCCCTTCCCTTCCAAAACCAACACATACTGGAGCCCGCAAACGTTCTGGTTTCTTCGGCACACCTGATGAGACTAAAGCTCCCTACGCTATTCCTCTAACATATATTACAGAGCACAGCAAGGGAGATTTCAAAGTTAGGAGCAATAATAGTGCATATATATTTGCCCATAACAAAAATGATCAAAAATTATCATAAGCAAGTCAAACTTTTGCCCATGCAGAGCTTCAGAATACCGGGCTTTCCTCATACTTCACGATTCACAGATTTAATACACTCCAAATGCAAGGACGTGGAATTTATATTTTTCCAAGGTAGGTGAACACTTACAAGAAAAGATGGATTAATGAGATAATTCAATTCTCATTCTAGAAGGGCAAGAAGCATCAGGGTTGTCAGGAGTTGAAAAATAGGATTAAGTTTTTCTCTTTAGATTACAAATTAAAAAGGCACAGCATGACATGGACAACTCTTCTGATGCTTAAGACTTGCTTACCTTTGCTATAGAGAGAATAATGCTCCTTTCTGCTTAGTTTGAGGTATAATTTGTTTTTGGAATCACCATCCAATCTGGCAGGTGTATTCATAAATTTCTTGAACTTATTACATCGCTGTGTTTGCATTTCAAAGGCTTTCCTGTTAAATTGTAGTTTTAAGAAAAAGTATGTGAACAATTGGCAGATTTTGGATTCACCACCAAAAATAAGAAAGCTCCACACACTGGACCAAATTATACAGTGCAGATCGTGGTGGTTGTTCATCATCTTACATTACCAAGTTTTAAATACATTTATCTTGACTGCAAAATGCTTCTGTAATATTCAGCCATAATTGAATTGCTTCCCCTACAGTTAAGCAGCTCAGAATAGCCTTCGATACAACTTCTATCATTAAAATTAGAATCACTAAGAGAATAAATCGAATGATCAAATGAACAGGAGTTCAAATGCAACAACGGTAAGGGATTTCATTAAGCAATTGATCACACTGCTGGTAAGCAGTTTGGATTCTTGCTGAAAAGAGCGCTGACCTCAAATGCCATGGCTGTGAAAATTATTCCTTCACTAATTTGGCTTTTACATTTCTACACAGAACTGTAGCCTCTTTAGACATAGTTAGCGAAAGTGTCTGTTAAATGCTCCTGAAATCCAGAGCTACTGGAATATTTATAAATCCTGCAATTCACGTAGCACTTGTAAAAAGTGCATAGCGTTTCAGAATACCTCACCAAAAGCTGGCATCCCTCATAGAGACAAATCTTTTGACTTCTGAGGTACGTCCCAATACTTTTTATATCATGAAGCGCTACGCTAGGTCTGGACTTGATCTGTGCGGGGTTCACGTCTTCTATCCACTTGAAAAATGAACACTGCTCAGCTTTTGGGGCATCACAGGTATAGAACCAACGTCCCTAAGAAGGGAGGAAAAAAAAAATAATACAAGACCATTAGCACATTAAAACAAAGAAAAAAATTATAAAGCAATGGACCGCTCTCAGAACTCTCAGCTTCTGAAGCCAGTGTGCATAATCATACCTTACAGAAATCCTATATAACCTAGAAATTATAAATTCAGGTCTTTCTCTATATAAAGCTGTTTCTATATGGAGAAAACTATTACATCGGCAAGTCTGGACACTAGCAGATAGTACAACTGATCTTAAAAGTGATGTCTGTAACACATCACTTGAACCTGCAGTTGTAAATCGCACAGAACTGCTCTGTAATTGTTCACACAATACGGTCTATACGCCAAACGAACATCCCAAACTGTAAACAACAAGGAATAAACAGCACCTTGTTTTGACCTTCTTTTTTAACCATAACCAGCTTAGCAGGATGCATGTGATTGCAGAGTGGAAGGCAGCTTGTTTTGCTCTCCCCGTGCCCATCTTTCAATGAAGTGTAAAATGATATGTCCACTTTTGAAAGAGCATTGTGCAGTCTCTGTGACAACTCAAATAGCACTATGTTTAATTGCTCTGGACGTAGAAAGGAGAATAAAAGAATAATTAGTACGGCCTTAAAAAGGTTACACAAGCACGTGCAAACAAATACATTTTCCTTTGAAACTTTCAATCCCAAATCTAAATCAAAGTATTTAATCTGAGTCCTAAAAGGAACCACGTGACCTGCAAAATTCGCATATTGCACATGCAATTAATTTGTTCTAACTGCTTTACTTTCATTCAAATCACATTTAAGCATATGACTCCAAACGATCCAAACATTAAATAACTGTTAGATAGGAATCTAAAGACTGGTAAACAGGCACAAGGTTACGTTGTTGAACAGAAGTCTACTGGTCTTTTGGTTTGTCTTTGCAATTTTGGGTATAGATTGACTATATTTCAGTATATATATCCCAAACCAGTTGTTCCAACAGATGACGTTGATGACCTCTCTCCCTCTCACCCTGCTTTGTGAAGCTTCAGAAATGGACTGTTTGAAAATGACAGCATTTTACATAGCATGGTGTTAGACGTACCTGTCAGAGCAGCTTTAAAAATCTGTTTGTAGTGAATGTGAGACTGAAACACAGTTGGTATGAAAACCTTTCTTTTAGGAAGAGTAGCGTACTTTACTTTATCCACATTAGGAAAAGACAACTCGGAAATCATTATGTCCTAAAAAACACAGAAAAATAAACGTTTAAAACTTGCAAAACCCAGAAGGAGACCAATTTTGATAAATGGCTACTGTACTTCTCTCTTTCCTTTTTTGCTTTTATATATTCATAGAATCATAGAATCATTAAGGTCGGGAAAGACCTCTAAGATCATCAAGTCCAGCCATCAATTTGTATCTTGTGCTCTCATTAGTAAGTACAACTAAATAGAAAAAATTCAGGGTCTCATTCTGCAACCAGAAGTTTCAACATGAAGACTGTCAATGAAGAATCAGTTTTCCAAAAGCAAAACACAAATCCCCTTCACCACAAACTTTTGCAGCCTTTGTTAACTGTAAGTCCAGGAGCATGCATTCAGTAGGACTGCCAACAGGAGTAAAATTAAGTACACCCGGAGCTACAGCATAGAGCTTGGACTGTCATTCAGAACGTACCATGACGTTAAAATTTGCCCCTTGACAAACAGCCTGCATTTATAATAATACTTGCAAAGGCTTTACAGTAAGTTACATAATTAAGAGTCATGTTTTAAGCCCTAGACTTGGGGAAGCAGCACACAAACCCCATTTTTAACACCATTTCTGCACAGAAGTAAATCCATCAGGTGAAATGATAGCTAAGGTAGTACAAGGCCAGGGAAGGAGGAATCAGACTAGAGAGCTTTGGGGGAAGCGTGCATACCACAAGCTGTCCCTGTGCCTGCCATCCCAGCTTCTTCCACCTAGCTACACTCCAGAGAGCATCATAATAAGTCTCTGCATAAGCTTTTTAAAATCCAATATATATGGATTTTTTATATATATATACACACACAATATGTATACCAGTGCGTCTATGAAATATCCCAGTTATTTCCACACCCCTATCTCACATGAATATTTTCCTGTACACAGTTTTAAAGAACTGGAAAACACAGCATACTAAGTTTGTGTCAAAAAAAAAAAAAAAACCCCACAAAAAAAGTAGTCTAACATTTTCATTAACTTTCCAACACAGGCATTTGACAACTTTTAGAACTTGACTTGTAGTCAGTTTGGGTTTTTTTCCAGTTTACTCCATTTGTTTGAGACAGTCTACTGGTCACAAACAGCTGCTCTAATTTTTTAGGTCCTTATTCAATGCCGTAACTTTTCCACAATTAAAAATGAGGAAATTTAAAATATTTTAACGTCAGAGACTACACTTGGAGGCAAGATATGGGTGTTCATTAAAAGGATGCTGATTTCACAATTAAGAAAAACACTTCTTGAAAACACATTCCTACCAGTTATAGATGACAAAACAGTCCCACAGCTTTTATTTCATCTTCCTGCCATCAACATTCAGATTAAGAATCTAAATCTGGCACTGTGCGTGCCAAGGTATTACATTTACAAAAGATTAGTCACGGCACTTTTAAAAATACATTAGCAGCTGCTGTTCTGTAGCTGAGACTCTTTTGTGTAACTACGTATGTAGAAATATTTCATCCAATCATACCGATAATATCTTGCAGGAAATCAGATAAATGCAGTTACTTTGTCCGGAAAAATGCATTTCTGTCACTTCTAACTATATTTGCTTGAACGGTTACACACCTGGCTGTCTCCTGTTACAGCGTGGCAGCTCAGATGACTTAACACCTTTTGTGTTGCTTCAGCCAGAGGTGTCTGACTTAAGTGCAGAGAATGCAACTTCCTCTCTGAAATCAAATCTTGGTTGCTGGTATTTGCACGGCATTTACCAAGCACGCTCTTTGCTGTCAGAAGAGGTGCGGAGGCGGGAGCACTTTTATTCACAGCTCTGCTCTCTCCTGTGTCACCCAGCGGCATTCCAAGGACGTTCTCAGCACAGATGTCATCAGTCACTTCCCTGTCGTCGCTGTTTTGAGTTATCAAGTCACACCGAGCACTGTTTTGATATTTTAGCCACTTGCTTTGTCTATATTGCGAAGTCACATTAGGGAACGCCGGTTGGACAGATTCCCTTTGTCCGTCTTCTGTATACTCTCCAAACAGAGAGGTTTCATAATTTCTGCCCTCAGGGCCAAAAGCACTAACAGGCAATACCACCGCCTTGTTACATAAATTGACTACTGAAGAGCCGAAAGATTGCTGGACCTCCTCGCTGTCAGTCGGATAAACCGCGTCAGGAATCTTCTCAGTGGCAGGAAGGGTGACAAATGGAGTTCGTGTTTCAACTGTGGGTCTGCATCTCGAGAGGTTGCATTCCTCTGGACGGCTGGATTTCTCCCGTGCTGTAGGACAAACACATCTTACAAGCAACTTGCAGCACTTATGGATGGCACATTAACTTCAGGTGTACAAAAACCTTAAGATAAGGAAAGAATGCTAAGTTCTTCCTTTTACATCCTGTCTTCTATCATGCCTGTGCAGTACCACACTCAATTTCCCTATGACATGAGTGACTTCCACTGTGATTCTTTTAATACTTAAATCTCTACATTCAGAACACATTTCTGCTGTAGGCACTCAACTTGTATAAAAGAAAATGTTTGGTAGAAATTATTTAAACATTATTCTGTTTTGGAGGTCATTAATGTGATACTCTTGGTAGGTCAAGTGACAGCTGCCAAGTGGGAAACAGCTTAACATTTGCTCCTTTTTCCAAAAGGATCACCCACAAAACCATGTAAATTAATATTAACCGATGTAGATAATAAATAGGCTTCTAGTACCACAAGATCCTTTTGACTATATTCACTATCAATTGCAAATAGCAGTCATTGATAGGTGTTGACTAGAAGCGGGTCAGACGACAGCTGAACATGGAGGAAAACTGAAAGGAGGTAAATAAATTAAATTAAAACATTAGTACAAATTAGAAGCTTAGCTTACGGCCTTTCCCTCGCCCCAACTAGAAGCTGATTTTTCTTTATAAAATTATGTCACTCTTCTGAAGTCTCTTTCAGGAGAGTATAATTGAGGCAGGGAGGAATGGAATGCAAGGGTAATTCAGCCGGTTTGGAACACACTGTTTAAAACCCTGCTTAAAAAAAGTAACCCACCTCCTATGAAAAATGTGTGACAAACACAAATCAAACTCTGCAGTTACCCAGACATATCTCAGTGTATTTCAGTGCCCAGGGTAACTGTCTTTTATAGTGCAACTCTCTGTGCTTCAAAAATCCTCGAAGATTTTCTAGCAAAAGTATTGTAAAATGCAATTATAAACTAGAATTTCTTACTGAAAAAAAATTCTGAAAGTTCTGGTTCACTTGGCAAGATGCTGTGTATCAGGGGCTCCTGGATGTCTCCAATAGGTTCCTCACTTCCTGAAGCTGGAGAAATTGGAGAGGCCGGATGAAGTGAGGAAGTCAGTTCTACTGGTGAAATCATCTACAGATCAAGAAGTAACATGTCAAATGAATGACTGGAAAAAAAGACTTGATTATAGCTCCTTGGTCACTATTCTCTCTCTCATCATTTTGAACAATTAAAGCGTCTCTCAGAGTTGAGATAAAACAGTTTCAAAAATAAGAAATTGCTACCATGAACACACAAGGAAATAAAGCCTAGAGGAGACAGTCAGTTCCCACCTTGCCAGGTTCCCATGGAGTCCACTGCGTTTGTCTCAAATGAGAAGGTGAAGGTGAGCCTGACATTCTCCGTGGTGGAACTTGAGAATACACGTTCAATGCCAGCGCTAGGAAAAATACGCGAAGGACAGAAGTCACGCGGAACAATTGTTCTGAGGCCAATTGCTGCCATTCTACTTTTATTTTCACTTACGGGACTGATCTATTCCTGAGTCTTTAATAATGTTAGACTTCTTTTGAAAATTCTCTCTGATAAAGCTGATGTCATCCTCATGAAGACTTCTTGAACCAGGAGACTTTACCAAAAAAGTATAAGCAAAAACTCATTAGTAATGACACTGTTTATCCTCTATATAAATATTATCTTTGTGTGAACCTTATTTCTAAATATCTTATTTCTAAATATTATTTCTATATATAATTCTTCAGTATCTCTAGCCCATTCTGGAAGTAAGAAATGAAATATCAATTTTCTTCCATTATTTTAAATGCTGAAATATATACTGCATTAGAAAAAAAAATATTTAACGTTGCATGCCATGTTTCTTGGCATCCAGGAGGAGCAGAATCATAATCCAAGAAAGTTTTAACCCTTGCTTTGTAAGTCTCTAATAATTATATACCAAATTTCAAATCCAGTTGAGGTGAACATTTCACCGCTAACACCAGGAAACAATCATTATAGAAGCCCTCTGCCACTTTTCACTACAAGAAATCTGTTTAATATCATACATTATGACCATCAACCTTTTTTCAAAGCGTAACTGATCAGAGGGAAAAAAGAAGTTACACCTTGCAAATGCATACTCCTGTGACCAAAGTGAGTAAAAATAATTGTCTGACTGAAAAGTTGTAACCACAAAGCACTACGTTCAGTTCTTAGTGATTTTGATACGATTGTAGCATTCTAAAAAAGAACGCTCTTTTTTCCTGCATTTACAGGATGCTTACTTGCACTACGGCTAGTAAGAATAACTTTGAAAAAATTGTTTTACCTGTCTAAAGTCAGAAAGGACATAGTTGCTTGAAAACAGGGGTGACAAAAATCTCTCGGCTGCAAACTCGATGTTATCTGGGTACTGCTGCCATCCTAGCTGTGAGCAGGGAGCTCTCAGCATTATCTCACTGGCTGCCGATCCCTTCACTTGGTGCCCTTGAAAGGCAACAGGCTACGTGATAGATGGGAATTATCGTTAACTGAAAATAAGTACTGTTCTGGAACTATCTACAGTCAAGAAAGGTACTTTTCACACATAGAACAAAAATAATCTGTGGCAAACGGCAGAAGAGAACAAAAAAAATCTCCTCTTTTCCTTGCACTCCTACAACTCTATATTGCAAATAGTAAACCACTGAATTGAAATTTCAGAAACACTGTTCATTACACCGCAACTCCACAGGCCTTGTACCTTTGGTTGGCAGGCAGACGTCCTCGGGTCTCTTTGAGCCGCTGCTGTCGGTACGATACATGCCTCTGTTTTCTGTAATAAATTGTCTACACAGTTGGGCTGCATATAAAAGTATCAAAAGCTAATTAGTCTAACAATTTCATAACCATTTGAAGTGAAAAGCTAAGAAATCTCTTGTATTTATACAAGAGAAAGCATTTTAAATTACAGGCTTTTTATTTCAAAGCCAGAACAATCTATGATAGGATAAGAAACTATGTTTGTTTTTCAAATGGGACAGGAAAAAGAGAAGAATTTAATCTCAAATCTTTCTTTCACTTTGGACAGATTGAAAGAAAAATACTATTAATAGCATGGGACAAAAAACAACGTGAAGCATCAAGCTCAAATAGATTTGCCAGGATATTTCAACCCAAGTGCTAAAATTCCTCGGAAAGCCAGGCATTCAAAACGATAGCGAAAGAAAAGAATAAATAGATGGTAAAAGAAGAGGAGGTAGGGAAGAAGTACCAGACATACCAATGTGATATTAAACATAACTAAATATTACAATTTGCATTACGTTTCTTGTCATATAGTAGGCCTCCTGAACATTTATTGGCAGTAATGTCTGCAAGAGGACATCTCCTGTTTGCTATCAGCTTCTTAGTCGATGCCTCTGAGCAATTTCTAGCTCGACCTCTATCCTTTCATAAACCAAGAATTTTATTCAAGAAGCCTGGCACAAAATGAATTTCTCTCGTACATATAGATGTATGTAGTCAAAAATTGGTTACCATAAGGCCAGAAGAATCAAAGTATGAACAGGAAGATGCCTGCATACTTTCTGAGTAAGGCATTTCTGTAAACTCTTTTATAGCTACAAGAGATGGAAAAGCATAGTAAGTTACAGTTAGAGTATTCTTTTTACAAGAAAACACCTCAGTATTTACCAGGCTTGCAAACTTTACCCATGCAAATAATTGCAGAATGGAACTGAACTAAAGCAAACAAAGACACAGACTCGGAGCCCACACCGTTGCTTTAAACACTAAAAATTGCGTGAGGGAACCTTCCTAACACATCACTCCAAAAGTATGATTTCTGAATATGAATTGTCCAGCAGGACAGTTAAGAGCACAGAAGTCAAATAGGTACAGTCATACAGAATTCATTTTATAATAGAAGCTGACCTAACCTTCATCTTTCACAAGGGGTTCAAATATCTCTTTAGAAGTCTCTGCTTCATATAACACGCTATTATTTTCCTCCATCTTTTGTAAGCTTTCTAATGCTGTGCTATGTTGAGTCAAAGCTCTTAGAAGAGCGATATTGTTTACCAAATCAGGAAGATCTGATGAATTTCCAGCTATTGCTGGGCATTCCAGGCAATCCATTCCCATTCTTTCACCTTTGCAGCCTTTATGTAAGGCATTTACGCTCTCTACGTTTTCAAACTCAGTTTCACCTATCGCTGTTTCCTCTGGAGGTGAATGGCCTTTTCCTGAAGGATAGACAGAACTTCTGGAAATGAGAGTATCGTCCTTATGTGAAATGCCAAATACCTTTTGATTATCTTCTGCGATATATTGGAACGAGCCATAGCTAGGATCAGGTTTTTGTGACAAAGCCAGCAAAGGACTACCTGGTTTAAAGTCATCATTCTTAGTACCCCAGAAGTGTTCTAAATCAGCATCTGGGGGTTTCATGCATCCAAGCTGTATAACATCATCTTCGGTCCTTTGGTCCGTTGCAGAAATTATTCCGCTGGTAGAAATATGTGAAATACTTCCAGTTTCCTCAAACATACCGGTTTTAGGGTGACATTCATTAACATTTGTGTCACCAGGCAAAAGATCAGAGTGCTTGTTTTTTATCCATGACATGCCATTAATGGTAGGTGCTGCACAGCCATCAAGATCCTTATTGTTTGTGGCTTCAATACTTAATTGACTTTCATTCATCTCTCTTACGTCGTGTCCATCACCCAAAAGTTCCACTTCAGTTCTGGTCTGGTTTGCAGAGTCTTCTGCAATTCTCCCTGCATGTCCGGCATCGTTGTCACAAAGCTGAGGTGGTGTACCCTCAGCGCTGTGATTTCCATCATTCTCTCCGTCAAACGTTGCACATTTGTCTTGTTTGTTTTTACCGCGTGCCACGAGTTCGCAGCAAGGATGAAATCTCAACGCGCTGTTTTGTGCGACATCTTCTCCCTTTAAGCCATCTGGACTTTGTGAAAGCATGTCTCCTTCAGTGAGCTTATTCACATCTCTTTCACAGAGGTCTTCGTTGTCTGTGTCATTAAAATCAAAAGCCTCCATTAGATTAAAGTTAACCTCCATCACCTGTTCATCTGGATCACCGTCTTTGCCAAGCGCACTTAATTCCTCCTTTCCAATTCCGATTTCACTCCGTGTTACGTCCACAGAGAGCTCCGAGTCACGAGGCACTCTTTCTGAATTTTGTCTTGGCTGCAGCTCACTTTGCAACTTCCCAGATGAATTCTCCTTAAAAGCGTTAGTCACTGAATGCTCCCTGTAGCCGGAGAGATTTTTGTCAAAGGCGATTGGACTTGCTGAACATGAAATGTCACCTAAGGATGGGAGAAACCGACTGTCGCTCACTCTGCTTACGGTGGATTCAGGTAGGAAGCAACTACTTGTATTGTGGGGATCTCGTAAATCTTGACTTAAATTATTTGCCTTTTCGTCGCGTCTCTGCCCCGTGACTTCTCCATCGCAAGGTCGGTCAGCTGAATTAAGAAGCATTTCAGCATTCCATTCCTTTTGATCATTTACGGATCCCTTCGTGAAAGGCAGGCGCTGAGTATTTTGAACGAGTCTTTCGGCAGGGTTGCCTGAAAAAGCAGGTAGGATTGTGCTTTTTTGGTTATATAAACTATCTGCGTTTTCCGATGCCTGAAACCGAGAAAGACCGTCTGTGAATTCAGATGTCGTTTGCTCTCTGCATCCATATGTTGGTTTAGACTTCAAAAGAGCTATTATCTGTGCTGTGCTCCTGATGTTGCGTGACACGGCCCCGTGACCGCCTGTTCGACTGCTAGATTTGGCGTGCCCAGTCATTAGAGGAGATTCTGGTTTCACAATGGACTCAGAGTTTTGCTTCTCTGTCTCCTCACATCTGTCAAGAAACGGAGCTGAAAGCAGCGAGGAGAGAGACATGTGTTCTCCATCGTTATCCGTACGCGCATCTTCGTGAAAGTCTGCGGATGGATTTGTTTCTGCATCCTTCTTGCAAATCGTAGAAAATAACGGAGAGGTAACGTAAAACTTGGATGGAAAAGTACCCTGGCACTGCTTAGACAAAGGCAATGTTGTTGGGTTTTGTCCATCTTCCGCTGTTGATATTTTCTTTTCAACTTGGCGTGGTCCTTGGAAACCCTAGGAGAGAAACTTAAAATTAATTCTACGCAGAAATCAACCTCACATTTTGCAATCCAATGTTGAAAATAGGGTACGCTCCATAAAATATATTCTGATCAAGCGGCACGTGACAATCCTACAGGTGTATAGAAATAATCTCAAGCCCTTGCGATTTTCACTGCAGCCTTAGCAATAGCACTCTTGCTAAACCAAACAGATTTAGTAAACTCTGGAAAAAAAAATAGCTACTGGTAACATGTTCTGGCTTACAGTTAAAAAAAACCCCAAAAAACCACCAACCAGTTAAGACATTATCTATATATTTACCATTCATTCAAATACGTGCTCTTTGTGTTTTAAAACACACGTTAACGTCAGACATAACTTGCAAAACAAAGACGTACTGTAAACTTCCTTTTCAAGCCGACAGACAGATGTCTTGGAGGCAGAACACCAGGTTTTACACCATTTCTAGCCACTGCTGGAGTTTCCGCTTCCCTTGGCTGATCTTCAGAAGATTTTTCATTCACTTTTACTGCTTCAACTGTGATCAAATATCGTTCGCTTTCTAAATCATCTCCAGCATTCACCTAGAATAGAGAAAGCAGCAGTGTGTATATAATAGTTCTATACAAGAAAGTTACATGTAAAAATTTATGCCCAGTATATCACAGCTGCCATACAAATATTTAGATGAAAATATACATATACTAGGAAGCGTTAGCACTTAGCTTCAAGTTATGCTGTCATGGTTTAGCCTTATTCAATGTATCACTGTAATACACTACTTTTACCCAAAAGGAATAGAATTCCCTAAAACCTCTATGTTGGTTCTGGAAAAACAAAAATAGAAGCTGTTTTCGCTTTCCATTATTTGCATCGTGGCAGACTTTCATATTCAAAATAAAAAAACCTCAAAAAAACCCAAAACACTACCTTAAGTACTGAACAAGAGTTTGAAATGCTTCCTGAAACACAAAGCACAATCAAACATAAAAATAAGAAAAGCTCCGAACAAAATATACCTGAGATTTTATAAAAATACTCTCCAAACATTGTCCTTTATCATCAAACAAGATAGCCTGCAATGAAAAAAACAAAATTTTAAATAACTAATTTTATTTTACAGATCAACTAGATCGCCACTGACGATCCAGCAGCAGGAAATGATATTAAATCCAACGGTATTAATTCCGAGTTGTTCACCTTATTTCTGCCAGTTCTAATCCTCAGAATTCCATCTTGCCACGTTTTTGCTTTTTTCAATTTTTGGTGAGTGTATAATACCTGTTTTCAACGTGTAAAGTGTTGAAATAATGAAGTAAGAAAATGTTTAAATAACACAGCAGCTACAGTGTCTTTTAATTTATTTCTACTTAATTGTACACAGTGTTAAAAACCACTTACAGTAAATTCTTGAGAAGCCATTGGTTTGGCAAAACAGTTATCCAACAGCTTATTTCGTAAACATTCACATCTTCATACAGCCCGAGAGACAGGGAAACGTTCCAAATCCACCAGAGTTGTGAAGGAAATGCATTGACAAAAAACCCAGACGTCATTTCACTTCATTTTTTTCCTCAAAAGAAGAAAGCCAGATGCAAGACAATGTCAAAACAGGGGGATATAGCTGATGGGGGCATTTTGAAGAGAAACTTTGAAAATAACTTAACACAAAGACTACTGGTAAAAAAAGAATAGCATTTTTATAGATGCCAACGTACGTTCTAAATTCCTGGGGAATTCATTCATTTAAATGAGTGGCTAGCAACTCTGAGAACGCCAGCCATCATAATGCTATTCAGAACTAATGAATTATCCTAAATGCATTTACTCGCAGAAAAAAAAACCCCAAAACCGTAGAAGCTATAAACAGACTAATTTTGTGGCAGGTTTACTGGCTCTACACTTGGTCACGCACGCTTAATTCACGTTCGAGGCGACTGACTCTCAAACTCAGTTACCCGCGAAGTCGAGCCTCTTTACGTATTTACAGTTAGATCACAGTAACTTTTAAAATAGCCTTTGATGATGAAGCCAGGAACGAATCATTACAAAAGCAACTCGTCTCCAGCAGCTGCGACTTACCGCCGTACGTACCGGCTTAGAACATTTGGTCGGCGCTGCGATTCGCATCCGCGTTTGGGGAGCTCGGTCCGTTAACAGCACCGCAGCGGAGACGATCGCAGGGGATGAGGTAGGACTGTCAGCTGTTGGCACACTGGGGATTTGCGAGAAACGGTTTATAATGAGAAAAAAAAAAAAAGAGATTCAGGCTGTTTCGTAGGGCTGCCGCCTTCTCAGCGGTCCCCGGGTGGTTGTAAGGTGCCAAACCTTGGAAACGGACCGCCTTAAAGGACACGGAATGACTGTCAGGGGCAGCCGGATGAATGCGAGCCCTTAGCATAACGCGATGCGGAATGACGTGAGAACAGGGCTGAGCAGGAACGCTGCTCGCTATTCGGACACATCTGCTACGCCCGCTTGCCCCGCACAGCCGGGACAGGCCCAGTAAACCCTTTTCAGCGCATCAGCCGTAAACATTTCCGTCAGCACGGCGGTGTTTGACGCAAAGCCGCCTCCCCGGGGCCTCCGCTGAGCTGCCCCGCCGCAGAAACTCGCCCGCCACCGTCACGCGACCCGCGCGGGCTGCCGCTCGGACTGAGGGGCCCAACGACCCCCTCGAGCCTCCTCACCTGTGCCGGGCGGGCGCGCAGGTTCATGACGGCGGCAGCCGCCGCCTTCCCTCCGGCGTTTGAAACTTCCCGCCGCAGCCCGCGTGACGTCACAGCACCCCGACGCGAGAAGGAAATCACGTGCCCCGAGCGAGGCGCGCCCGCTGCTGCGCTGCGCATGCGTTGTCCGGCGCCGCGGGGCTTTTCTCCCTGCGGGGGCTGCGCGTCGCGCCCGGATTGACGACGGAGCGGTGAGAGAGCAGGAGGGGAGGGGGGGCGGGGCAGGGCAGTGCTCGTCGCGGGAGGCGGGCGCGGACGGCGCTGCCCGGTGTCCCCGCGGTGACGTCGCCTGGCGAAGCGCTGCGGGCACGGCGGCAGGTCAGTGGCGCGCGGCGGGGGGGGGCAGCCGGGCGAGGCGGCGGTAGCGGCGGCGCAGACAGGGGGCGCTGCCGCCCCCCCCGCCGTTCCCCTGTGGCCAGGCGCATGCGCCGGGCGCGCCTCGTGCCGCCAGGCGAGGCGGCGGCCGTTGGGCTGAGGGGCCTGCGCGTGCCGGGCCGTTGGTCGGGCCCCTCAGGCGGAGAGCGGGAGCCGTCTGGTCAGGGCAGCGTTGTTCCCCGCCTGTCGTCTTCGGGTACCGCCATTTGTCCCCCTTAACCGTGCCTTGGTCTCATTTCCAGTGGTTCTCTGCCCCGTGCTCAGCTCCTGGGCATCCTTCCCTCCCGGTGCCCACGTCTACCGACGTGTGTGGCACCTTCCAGAGGCCTTCTAACCGTCCCTGTTCCTCGGTGTCGTTCTGGGGCTCTGCTGCCGGAGCCCTTCGAGCCTGACTGGTGACTTAACCTTCAGGTGAAGCACAGGTCACGGTGCTGGTTGGAGTGGTTTCACGTGTGGTCAAGGCCTGACACCCCGCGTTGGAAGAAGAGGTCCCATGTTGAGGGGGGGGACATGGGGAGCGGCTGACTTTGGGCTTGGTTTACTTTTTTTATGCATACAAGGGCCACGAGCAATCGCAGCAGCAGTGCTGAACCCTGCAGTGGTCAGTGTCAGTGGAGCTGCCAAGCGTATGGCGGTTGGCCTTCTTGGGAACTGGGATTTAGCCAGTTGCCATGCTGGCAAAGATGAAATTGGGGCTAGAAAAATGTGTTTCACGTTGTGCGTTACCCCTTTGAAAGGTGAAGAAGACAAGGTTCTCCTACAGTTGCGCAGTGCTTCTGCGCCAGTCTGTGCGCAGCTGCTCGTAGGGTAGCCGAATGTCTTGCTCTTGTACCCACCTCTATCTTGCTGCCAAGTGCTTACCTTTGCAGTTTCTCTTCATCAGCTCTGTTGCTTATTCAGCTCCTTAACGAGTTGGTTTAACCCACTCATTCAGCAAGGAAGGACCAGAAAGTAGCAACTTATTTCACAGGTCACAGTGTTGAACTGGTTTACCAGAGGGTGAGATACTCTGAGGGCGGACTGTGTAGCAAGTAAGATGAGAGAGCTGCCCTGCCCTTTTGGTGTCTGTGAACTGTTGGTTCATATAGCTGAATCTATGTAATCATAGTCTTGTGCTGTGGGCCTGCGTTTTGTTGAAAATCCCCTTTCTGCCTCTCGTGATGACAGAGGAAAGGGTAACAATGATAGGACTGACACAGTGAGGTCTGCCTTTGGAAAGAGCCTTAACACCCATCACTGACTGTCAGGTGGAGGCAAAGCCTTTTCTGTTCATGAGCATGCTGGTTTTGTGACATCTCTTGAATGCCTTAAATGTAGGTTGAAAATGATGTATTATTTTCATTGCTTAAAATGGAGGAAATGCAGGAGGTCCTCTGTTTTTTAGGGTAAGAAGAAAATTGCGCTGGTCCCCATGTAATAATCTGTATCCTTCCTTAGCACAGTTTCTGTGGAGTGAAGTTACAAGGCAGGATGGGAACTTTTAACTGCTGTAGCTCTGCCTGTGTGTATATTGGAGTAAGAATATGCAAGGTGGATTACAGAGTGCTTTTTTGCAAGTAGTTCAAGGTTTGCTGAATACTTGCATTTATTTTGGAGTAAATGTGCACAAGAGGAAGTGTTGCCATTGACTATAAGGAAATATTTTCATAGTATAAAAAGTATTTTGAATTATTCTTTTTCCTCCCACCCTCTGCCCTTGCCCTATTTTGCTATTTAAAATGCCCCAAGCAAGCATTTGCATCAGTGCTCAATATGAAGGAATAAAGGATATTTTATAACTGGAACCCTGTTTCTTCCAGTCCCTGGATTACACTTCAATTTGATGATATTTTTCTAGATCTTTATAACAATAGAAGTTGGGTTTGGAACTGGGCTGTGTACTGGTTAGCACCGATGTGTTTAATGTTTGCCTTTTAAAGTATATAAATAAGTTACTGTGGATTTGTGTGGACCTGTATTATTTTCATTTACTTTATCTTTGCTTTGTTAAGAGTTCCTTCCCCCCTGCTTAATTGTCTCTCCTTTTTGTGATTTCACTCACACATAGAGTGATGGCAGCTGGTTTGTTTTACAGAATGATATTCTGACCCTGCTTTTGCTTTATTCTGATTTTATTTGTCTATCAGAATAGTGCTTGCAGCTGTGAGCTGGCAGTGCGAGAGCTGGCAAGTCAATAATAACAGGCTTATATGTCTTTTTACCTTGGCATTGCAGCTTTCATGGATGAGTTCAGGTTTGCGAAAGTAACCGCAAAAGAAGCCAATACCAGGCAAAAAAGCGGTTGCTATGAGCTATTGACGTGCTTACTTAGAAACAGTATTTTCTTATATCCTGAGTTTTAATCTGGTGTTGTCTCAGGTATGAGTATTACAATACTAAGTGTAAGATTGTATACAGAGTCTAATTATAGATTCATAGCTGACATTTGCTCTGGCTCCCAAGCTCCTCCAAAGTAATTTTTCCTCAAAGCTTCATTTCTAAAGCAAGTAGCACAAAGTGAGGGCTGGGGGGGGGGGGTGTGGGTAGCCCAGAATACAGCTTGCAGCTGTTTTTCTTGAAGCTTGAATGAGAACCTCTCTCCTGGGAAGGAAGTCCCAAGGCTGAGTGACTCAAAATGCACGCAACACTTAAATGGCTTCTTAAAATAAATCTTGCTGTACATAAGCTGCATTCGTTATATGTCAGAGTGGTCATTTAATACTATTCAGCCACTAAAAGGATCCCATAATAATGCTTTACTTTAATGGCACAACTCGCTATGGCCCTCAGCTAAATAGTACGTTGTTCTGCTGATTATTAATATAAATATCTTGCTGAAGGGCTTGAATGGAGCTTGAACTTCTGTGGGAGTTTTACCTGGCTTATCTTTTCAAGGTGATTGTTGACCTTTCGCTATCTTGAGTGGTCACAGCAGGGAGAGAAACTGATATCCGGCTAAGGAAGCCTGATTTGCACAATAATTTGAAGACCATTTCCATTTTTGTCATCCTGTTGTAGAGGTGGGCTTCCTCTCAGATGGCTGTACTCACGTTTCCTTCTTATGTTGCCTTGGCAGAGAGCTGAGAAGTCTTTCATGTGGTGATTGCTACATTAATTACTTTAATTTTTGTGTTAATTTCATTTTCAAAAAGCCGTCTGCTTTTGGCAGTATCGCTTTGTTTTGTTCATGTATAATGAGGTACTGTGGTGACTGGCAGTTTTCAAGGAGGACTGACTAGCTACAGCAAATTGAAATGGCAACACAAAAAGACAACTTGATGCATTAAAAAGTTTTTATATTTTTAAAGGCGAATCTGTATGTTGAAGTCCCTTCCCTCTAGTTAGTCCTTAATTTCTAGGAGCCTGATTCTGATGTTCTGACAGAACTTGGTTTGCCATTAAAAATCAGTGACGGTTGGCGCAAGAGCCCTAACCAAAGAAAGGAAAAATGTCTGTTTAAGTGTAGCACATAGCAATTGCCACATGGACTTGCAAGTAAGAATGTTAGAACATATTCCAAGGCAGGATTGGAAGATTGTGAATTACTGCTCTTTGGTAGGGCTTTGGCAATTGACAGAGAGAGTGGTTTGCATTTTTGACATACATGACAGCTTTTAAAAACAAACTTTACTATTCCCTGACCTGCCCTGAATATCAACTAGGTGTCTAAGTATATCTTTACGTTGTATTTATTTATAAGGATTAATAGACGCTTCTGGTTTGGCGGTCACACCATAAACTTTTGCAGTGAGCGCTTCAGCTGCTGCGTGTGTCAGTGTAACCTGTTTGCAACCACTGGATTTACAATGTATCCCTGCTGAGCATGATCCTTTGGCC